>NC_067150.1:35295951-36018451 GCF_903995435.1 Acomys russatus
TAGCCTTGCTCTTCACATGGACCCCCACAGGCCTCTGAAGAAGCAAGCCAAGCTCAGTCTCATATCACATATCCACACCTGGGTGATATTGAGGAGTACCTCTCCCCGAACCCCATGGAGCTGGAGTGCTGCACATTCTGGCTTCTGCTTCTTGGGCAGCAAAGGTGTGGGGGCTATGGAGTGGGTGGCATTTGGCACAGGAAACCCACAGAGCCTGTGGCAGGAGCCTGGCTGGAAAACTTAAGGGGTGCTAGGAAGTGACAAGCAGCCCTGTGGGCAGGAGAAAGGAAGAAGCTTACCCTAATATGTGCAAGATGTCGGGGTTGTTAATGGGAAGGAAACCACAGAGCCCCCTCCTCAGACATAAGGGATGCACAATAGTTATACCATTTCACCTCCCAAGTGGAGGCTGCATGGCTTCAGGTGGCAGCTCGGTGCACAAGCTAGACTCCAACTTCATGAAGAGAGGACAGTACTCTACTCAAAGAGTTGTCTGGGGGCCTCAGTGAAATAACTACTGTAAGAATAGCCAGGTGGTGGTGGTGCACACCTTTAATCCCAGCACTCGGGAGGCAGAGGCAGGTGGATCACTGTAAGTTCCAGGCCAGCCTGGTCTACAAAGTGAGTCCAGGACAGCCGAGGCTACACAGAGAAACCCTGTCTCGAAAAACCAAAACAACAACAACAACAAAAAAGTAAAAATGCTGTAAGAATAAAACGTAGTGAAAACAAGGCGGGTGTAGCGGTGCACACCTTGATCCCAGCACCTGGAAGGTAAAGATCACTCTTCAGCTACATCCTCAGTGTGAAGTCAGTCTGAGCTACCTGAGACCCTGCCTCCAAAAACAGAGCAAGCAAAGACAGAACAATGAACAGTAACAGCAAAACTCCTTCCTGTTAGTGACAGTCCCACAGCAAAAGACAAGTTGCCTGGCCCCCTGTCCCTTGTCTCCAGATACACGCAAAGGATAGCAAAGAAGAGACCTACAGAGCCTGGGGACTCAGTGTGGGGGGCCTCCTAAGAAAGTGGATCTGAACCAGAAGAAGGCCCATGGCAGAAGGGGGCGGGCGGCATAGCGACAAGTGACAGGCAGTGTCCTATAACAGCTCCTCCAGAACACAGGCCAAGACACCTTACTATCAGCTTGGCTCTCTAACCCAGCAGTTCGTGTATCAGGACAGGGGCCCCCTTTTTCTTTGTTCTGCTCTTGTCTTGGTGACTAGCACAGGATCTGACACACAATAGGAGATGTGGGCAAAGCCCATTGGCAAGGGCCAGGCAGAAAGGGAGCTGATGCACTCATCCAGAAAGTGCTAATTGAGCCGATTAATTGAGCCAATTACCGAAGCTTCCCAGGAGGGATAGGAGCAGGCCTGGCTCCTGGGGACCAGGTGCAGAGTTGTAGGCATGGCTGACATAGAGAAGCAGGCTGAACTCTGTGCCCCATTCCTGCCATCTTGCCCAGGCTTGAGATGGAAGACTGGACGCCTGATGCCGTAAGTACCTGGTGACTTTGGCCTCTAGAGTTGGCCAGAAGGACAGCAGGCTGGAAAGGGGGTGGGCACCCAGGACAGCACAGGAAGAGGTTTCGCTGGGCAAGTGACTTGACTCCTTGGAGAAATGAATTACCGTGCCTGGCACACCCTTTGCTAATTTTGGAGTGTGAATGGGAGTGAGAGTGAATTCAATTCATGAGTCACAAGTGGAGTGCTGACGAGGTACAGGAACAGCACAGAGCCTCCCACTCTTCTCTCCACTGGTCTCCACAGACACCATGAGGCAGCTAGTGCTCCTGTGGCTGTGGAGACAGTCAAGGAGACCGAGGCCGCGTGGCTGAGTGAGTGACGGAAGTCAGCACTTGAACTGGAATCCTCAGGCCTGCAAAAGCTCTGTGGAACCCAGTAGAAGGTATGCACAGACCTGGGAATCAGAGGACTTGGATCTAAGTAACTCTGACACCTGATTATGTGGAAACTGTCCTGTCACACATGTTTAAGTCGGGATCCTCAGGAGCATGCCTATTCACATATGTGTACCTCTGAGAACGCAGGTCCTGCCCTGGCACCCCTGCTTTGACTTGGAAACAATCTGTGCCAGCACCATACCCAGCTGAAGGCCCCTCCAAACCCTTCTCATCAGCTCCCTCAGCCCCCCCCACCCTGCCTTCATGCATTTTCAGCCTTCTTCCTTCAACCTGCTCTTTTCATGTTGTCTCCGCCCACAGGCCAGAGGGTTCCATTTAAAAAGATGCAAATCTAATTGCCAGCCATCTCTGCCTTGTTTTGTTTGTGTGAACGGTTAAGTCTCTTTATTTGGATGAGAGAGGCTATACTCATATTAAGGCAGAAAAATGCTCTCTCCCAGAATCAGCTTTATCAACATATAATTTACATAAAACAAGATGCATTTATGTTAAATGTATAGATAGCTTTTGTTTGTTTGTTTGCTTTGTTCTTGAGGCAGGGTCTTGCAACTTAGCCCAAGCTGATTCTCCTGGGGATCTGCCCTCAATTCTTCAAAGCTTGCATAGAAAGCACTTTTCTGTCTGAGCCAGCACCCCACACCCAGCCAGCTCCCCCACCTCTCTCACCCCCAGCCTGCCACAATTTTTTAAGAATGCTCACACTCTAGCCTAGGCTGGCCTAGAACTCACTCTGTAACCCAATCTGGTCTTACAGGCATGTGGATCTTTCTGCCTCAGTCTCCCAAGTGTCAGGACTACATGTGTGAGCCTGGCTTCCCATTCCACCAAGAGGCGTTGACCCCTGGGCCTTCCGCACGCATGCTCGTCGGCAAGTGCCCTGCCCATGAGCACCATCTCCAGCCTTCTTTTTAATTTTGAGACAGAGTCTCACCGAGTTACTGCATCAGCTATTCTTTTCATTTTCACTGATGTGATCAGAGACCTGACAAGAAGCAAGTTAAAGGCAGAAAGATTCCTTTGCCCCCTTGTTTGAGGAGAGATGGTCCATTGAGTGAGGGAAGCCCTGATGGAGGAAGGTTCCAGAACATTTGGAGTGTGTGCCGGATGGTCACATCTCAGAAGATCAGAAAGTGGGGAAAAGAGTCAGGTGGTGCTGCTGGTGCACGCCTTTAATCCCAGCACTCGGGAGGCAGAGGTAGGCGGATCGCTGTGAGTTCAAGGCTAGCCTGGTCTACAAAGCGAGTCCAGGATAGTCAAGGCTACACAGAGAAACCCTGTCTCGAAAAAACAAAACAAAACAAAACAAAAAACAGGAAGTGGGGAAAAGAAAGTGTCAGCACTCGTCTGGCTTTCTCCTTTTTCTCTTTCTATTCAGCCCTAGGCGTTGGCCCTTACCGCCCTGCCTCCTACACACACACCATCATTCAGGGTGGCTCTTCCCTTTTCAGTTAAAGCTCTCGAAACATCTTCACAGACATCCTCAGAGCTGTGTCTCCTAGGTGACTCTAAGTCCTGTCAAGGTGACAATAAAGTTAAGCATCACAGCTGCTCTGATTGGCCTTGAGATTTCTCTGTAGCCCGGGGCCAAGCTGCTGATCCCCTGCCACCCACTACCCCCACCCCGGCCTGTCTAGTAGGTAGGATTACATGCAAGGCTACTTCCTTGCTTACAACACACATTGGTGGGGGTGTTAATTGAATGCTGGTGGCCGGTATGGTTTCATATGTAATGTTCCTCTCTCCTACTTGACCACAGGCATCATACAGAAGTCATGCCCCTGTCTCCTGAGTACCTGGCCCAGTTCCTGACATAGGAGCCACATGGTGGATGTTTCAGGAGACTACACACACACACACACACAAAAAAAAAAAAAAAAAAAAGCTGAGAACCAAGGAAACCTAAGGCTGAAGCAGAGGCCCAGGCAGCCAGGCTCAATAATGATCCCATCCAGAGCCAGAAAGGGAGGGGGCAGGGAAGGGCAAGAAAGAGCATGACTCACCGTCAGAGACCCATAGCAGACGAGGAGGAGGAAACCGCTGGCCAGCAACTTCTTAACCTTTCTTTGTGTGGGGGAACAAATGTTCCAGCCCCCAGTGAGCTGGGCTGGAGATGAGTGTCCAGAGCTGGAGGGCACTTTAACAGGCCTGAAGGAGTCATCAGGGAGCTTTCAACCCAGAGAGGCATTCACAGTTCCCCCACAGCCTCTACCATCCCCCTTGTCCCCAGGCTCCCCACGGCAGATGTCTCAACTTCACCTCAGAGACTATGTGAGTGATCTGTGCCAAAAGAGGGTGGCATCCATCCTGAAGGACTGTGAAAAGCCAGACAACCTCCCTTCTCAAAAGACAAAAGGCAGGATGATCCAGGTCAAGGGATATGTCCAGAGACATGGACAGGACCACAGAGGGAGCACTGAGACTTGAACTAAGCTTACTGGAGGAAATTCTCAGAAACTCCTCCCACCCACAAAGTCAGGGACTAGGGGTGTATCTTGGGAGGTAGAATTCTTACCTAGCATGTACCCAACACTGGGTTCTGTCCTCAGTAACCCCATACCATAAACTGGGTATGGTAATCCTGGCACCCGGGAGGCAGAAGTTCAAGGTCATCCATAGCCACCTAGTGAATTTGAGGCCAGCAAAAGCTACATGTATGAAACCTTGTCCCAAAGCATGGGGCGGGGGGGGGAGAATACTGAAGTCAAGCCTACAAAGGCAAGGGTCGCATCACCCACACTGTGTGCAGTAACATAATTTACATAGAGGTGTGGCCTGTGAAGGAAGGTGCTGAGGTCCCTGGAAGAGGGCTTTGAACAGCTCCCCCATACTGTTCCAAGAGCAAGTCTCCAGAGTAGTAAGAAAGGGGGACGTAATCCCCCTCAGGAACAGTCATAGGGGAGGGGAATAATGGGAAAATGGGAGGGGGGGAGGAATGGGAGGATACAAGGGATGGGATAAACATTGTGATGTAACAAGAATAAATTAATAAAAAAAAAAAAGAAAGAAAAAGAAAGGGGGAAAAAAATCAAGATGTGAGGGACAAAATTTTAGGCCACCAGGAAAGGTCCACGACCTTGCAAAACCACAATGTTGATGACTGCAGACTTCCCTGGGACCAACTCCCACAGCTAAGCCACAGCCTATCTGCCTTTAATATTATGCTGCCCAACTCTCCTCCTGTGAGCACATGACTATTTGCTCTTTGACCCTCATGGAGCTGTGACCTACTGTCCCCAACCGGGTTCCAATCGGGTACCACTTGGAGCCCTCACTCCCATTCCTGGGAAGACAAGACATGATCAGGGTGCCTCCCCTCCAAAAGCTCCAGGACTTTGCCCCTTTGAGCTGCCCCAGCAGGGGTCAGGGGCAGAGGATTGGGCTTCAGAGGAAATTGGAGCCAGGGCCCAGGACTTTGTGTCCTGCCTGTCATCCTCTCTCTGACTCTTCAAGGATGAGTCACCACAGCCCAAACCCAGACTCAAAGGATAACAATGTAAGCATGTGGGGGGAAACAGGGGCTCTGACTGAGCAAGGCCGAGGTTTCCTAATCTTAAGGCGGGGGAGACAGAACCACTTACACCTCCACACTGCATGTCAGGATTAAATACGATGACAGATGCAACATCTTGGCTCACAGTCAGCATTCAAAAGATGGCAGCTCCTGTCACTAAGAAAACTTCAATTTCTTAAAAGCACGTTTTTAACCTTCCCACCAGTGGAGTGCTTACAGCTTATAAAACACTTGCATGTTTATTTTTTTCATTTGCTCCTTGCATCACTGTGTACGTTGTATGTATATCTACATGTGTGTGTGTCTGTGTGTGGAGGCCAGAGAGACACATCAAGTGTCTTGCATTCCGCCTTACGTTTTCTTAATCTTTATTCAATTATTTTATGTTTATCGGTGTTTTGCCTTTGGGTGTATCCATACACCACATGTGTGCAGTGCCCTCAGAGACCAGAAGAGGCTGTAGGATCCTCTACCATTGGAGTTATGGAAGGTATGAGCTGTGGGTGCTGGGAATCGAACCTGGGTCCTCTGAAAAAGCAGCCAGTGTCTTAACCACTGAGCCATCTCTCTAGCCCATGTACCTTATTTTTTTTTTTAAGATTGATTTTCCTGTGTGTGTGTGTGTGTGTGTGTGTGTGTGTGTGTGTGTGTGTGTGTGTGTTTGTGTTTGGGCACACGCTGCAGCCAAAAGAGGACACCAGATCCCTTCCAGCTAAAGGGATTATACAACCCATATGGGTGCTGGGAATGAACTTCAATTCTTTGGAAGAGCAGCACAGGTTCTTAAACACTGAGCTGTCTCTGCAGCCCCTTCCATTTTATTTTTCAGTAATATTTTTAATCTTTTAAGAAACAATTCTTTGAAAACTTTATGTTTCCGTCGTATTCATCCTTCTTTCCCAAGCTCTTCCCAGACCCACCCCCACCTCACTACCCACCCAACATCGTGTTCTCATTTTGTTTTTAAGTTCATCAACTTCAGTTTGAACATCCCAAATTCTGTTGGTTTTTGTGGAAGAACAACAGAAAGATTTTATGAGCCAGAGGCAATAAGTGACCATAGCAAAACAGTGTTTTCTAGACACAGCAGGGCAGTCACATGAAGGGGGACTCCCGGCCGTGTGACAACATGCAGGAGACCCACACAACTCAAATCCCCACTGTATTATTTTTTAGACAGGGTCTCTTGCTAAACTAGGAGCTAGCTGATTCAGTTAGATTGGCTGGCTAGCAAGCTCCAGAGACCTGCCTGTCTCTGCCTCCCCGGTGCTGAGATTGCAGGCACACACTTCCATGCCCAGCTTTCTACATGAGTGCTGGAGAACCAAACTCAATTCTTCTCCTTTGTGCGACAAGCACTCCTGCCCCATTACAATAATTTTTTTTTAGATTTATTTATTTATTTATTATGTATACAGTGCTCTGCCTGCACATACATCTGCAGGCCAGAAGAAGGGTATCAGATCACATTACAGATGGTTGTGAACCACCACGTGATTGCTGGGAATTGAACTCAGGACCTTTGGAAGAGCAGGCAACACTCTTAACCCCTGAGCCATCTCTCCAGCCCCACAATAATTTTAAACATACACAGGACAGATACCACAGGTCCCGTTTAATAAATATCAGATGTCCAACAGGGCAAAATAAATTCTGGTTCTCCACAAGACCTAATGAATAGCAAGACCAAGATGAAGCGTCCTGCCTTCTTCTCTAGGTTTTTCTCTCTTGGACTTTAAAGCTATAGCTACCAGATGCAGCCAGCAATCCAAGGGTATTCAAAGGTTTTGTAGAAGCCTCACAAGAAGAGGCTCACTTCTCCCAACTGAACACAAGGGTTTGGGGTGAATTTGGTCAGAGATCTTCAGCAAGTACATATTCCTGAGGCTTGGAGCTGAGGCTGCGATGGCACTGGGACTAGGAAAAAGAATTTTTCTTGAAGGAAGGGTGAGAAATAACTCCCGGGGCCCGAGGGTTGGAGGCCTCTGGAGGCATAAGCAGTACCATGGCTTCTCTAGCTTACCTCTAGTATGCAGGTTTGAACAAGAATGTTCCCCATAGGCTCATAGATTTGAATACTTAAGGAGTAGCGCTATTTGAAAGGATTAGGAGGTGTGGCCTTGTTTGAGTAAGTGTGGCCTTGTTGGAGGAACTGTGTCACTGCAAGTGGGCTTTGAGGTTTTAAAAGTCTCATTCCAGGCCCAGTGTCTCTCTCTTCCTGCTACCTGCAGATCCAGTTGATGAACTCTCACTTACCTCTCCAGCACCATGTTTGTCTGCATGCCGCCATGCTTCCCACCATGACTAAACCTCTCCCACCGTGATAACGGACTAAACCTCTGAAGCTATAAGCCAGCCCCAATTGAATGACTTTTTAAAAGAAGAGTTGCTGTGCCATGGTGTCTCTTCACAGCAGTAGAGCATTGACTAAGACACTTAGGGAGAGGTATTTTTAAAGCAGATGAATGAGTGTGGACCCAAGAGTGACTGCGGGCATTGGTCCTGCCCTGAACGGAAATGAAAGATGATCAAATTCCTTCCTCAAAATGTCAGGAGTGTACAGGGTCCACTGGTCACCTATTGCCATGTAACAAAGTACGCCAAACTCACTGGGTTTGACATAAAGAGATTCACTAACTCACAGTTTGTGAAAGTCACAAGGTTGGGAGAGTAAATCTGGCTCAAGTCTTCTCTTGAGGTTACAGTCAAGACATTGCCAGGACTACAGGCATCTAAAGGCTGACTTGGGCCAAGAAGATGTTCCAAGTGACACACTCACAGGGACAGGGACAGGAAGCCTCCTCAACATATGGCTGCTGAGATAATGTCACAGCAAGGAGTCTCCAGAGCTAGGAAAGACTTCATGTAATCCAGTCTCATAAGTCACATGTCATCACTTCTGCTGAGTCTCAGGGCTGAACAGATGGCTCAGTGGTTAGAAGCACTCACTGCTCTGGCATAGGACCTGCGTTCAATTCCCAGTACCTAGGTGGAAGCTCACAACTATCTGTGACTCCAGACCCAGGGGATCAGATGCCGTCTTCTGACCTCAGGTGGCACACACAGAGAATAACAAAAATGAATATATTTTTTTTAAAACAGGGTAGGATGGCCCATGCTGTAATCTCAACACTAGAGAGGGGGATGAGGATAGGAGAAGCAGAAATTCAAGACTGTCTTTGGCTCCTGGCCTAGGACAATTGGATCCAAAGTGTACACCTGACCCAGCAGGAGAGATAGAATCAGCTGTTCTCTCTTAAGAGTTCACCATTCTGGGATCCAGACCCAGGGAGTCCAGTGTGGTGCTGAGGGTGATGCTGGGGCTGGGGCTGGACAGTCAGGGTGGCTGGGGCAGGCCGGAGATGCTATTTTAGGAGCATGTGTTGATGAGCTAGCAAAAGAAGACGATCTGCAAAGTAAGGCAGTAAAATAGAACCAGCGAGCACGGGAGAGGGTCCACATGACCCTTAAAGGGGCAGATGCTGGCAGGGGAGCACGCCTCATGGCCCTCCCTCACCTGGAAGGCCTTCTTTAGTCTTCTGATGAAATTCTCTTCTTATCCTGGGCCAGGATTCACAGGCTACGTCCTGGGCGGCCAAACACTCCCTGCCTAAGACCTGAAGAAGTACAAGAGAGGAGGATAGCATCATGGCCTTTTTGCAACCTCTACCCGGGAATGACCTTGGAGTAGAAGTGTCCCATTGGTACCCAATCCCTCTGTGCCCACAGCATCTGGAGAAATGATGCGGCAATACTTAGCTCCTGGGCTGACTGCTAACCTGCATCTCTGCTCCTACTTATTCTCCCAGGGCTGAGGTTAGCAGCATGGGAAGGAAAAGCTGTGACCCCAGGCAGGCAGTTGCCTTCCCACCCCTCAAGCGGAGGGAGAGAAAGGGAAGCCCTCTGCCCCAGGCTGGCATGTGCAGTGGCCTGTGTAGTGAAGGCCAAGGGAAGTGGGAGAACAGAGGGAGCTGGATCTCTGTGAGCCTACCCAGCAACCACATGGGTGTGCAAATGAGAGCTCAGGGCAGAGCCTGGATTACTCGTTATTCTGATTCTCAGCATCAAATGAGCTCTTTATCCCCAGGCTGGTCCTCGGGAGCTCAGAGGGATGTCCAGGTGCATGGAACATCACAAGCCTTCCTAGGATTAAGGAATAGAGCCTCCTGGGAAGGCTAAGGAGGGCCTGTGCGATCGGGAGTGGTCCAAGGCACTCTGCAAGATGTTCCTGCTCCTCTAAAGGACAGAAAGGAAGGGCCAGATAAATCAGGCTGGAGGAACAGCAAGATTAACCTTTTAGAGATGGCTCAGTGGTTAAGAGCACTGTCTGCTCTTCCAAAGGACCTGGGTTCAATTCCTAGCACCCACATGGCAGCTCACAACTGTCTGTAACTCCAGTTCCAAGGGATTTGACATATTCACACTAATGCACATAAAATAAAATAAAATAAATTATTTTTAAAAAGATTAACCTTTTAATAGTGTGATAGGTTGCTGTCATGTACAGAGTTCACAGTCAAGCACAACTGGGTTACCAAAAAAAATTTTCTGGAAAAAACCACTCATAATATTTCAAGTTATGTTTTGTGTCAGGTCATATTCATAGCTGTCCTTGACCAAATGCATCCACAGTCAGGCTGCAGGTTGAACATACTAAACAAAGAGATGGAGGGATAAAACACCAAAAACCCAGGAGATTTGGGCTATCATTAATGGAAAACTTCCTTTTCTCCATTCTTAGTCTCAGTTTCACCCATGTCCAAAAGGGCAACAACTTGACAGCTCAGGAAGTGACTTAATATTTGGGCTTTCAAATATCAGGAGTGAGCTGGCCATGGTAGTGGTTCTGTAATCCCAGCACTTGGTAAGTGGAGGCAGGGAGAATCAGGGGTTCAAGGTTACCACAGGCCAGCTCAGCTATATGAGACCCTGTCCCAAGAAAGAAAAAAAGGGGGCCAGGAGCTGAGGAAATAGCTCAGTTATAGGGTGTCTGCTGCATAAATATAAAGACCTGGGTTTGGATCCCCAGCACCACATAAGAAGCCAAGCCTGCCTGTGATGCCAGTTCTGGGAAGGTAGAGGTAGGGCCCCCCTGAAGTCTGGCGGCTAGCCCTTCTAACCACATTAGTGTGCTCTAGGTTCAGTGAGAGCAATAATCTCAAAAAAGTAAGGAGGAGAGCAACTGAAAAATCACCTAACGTCAGCCTCTCTCCTCTGTGGACACACACACACACACACACACACATACACACAAGCACATATACACACAGTCAGGGCTGGCAACAGGAGCTGATAGCTAGGAAGTGGTTTCTCACATTCTATGGTTCCCCAGTTTGCCTGGGCCACCTAGTAAGACTGCCTCGCCCTCTTTCAGAGATTTCACCCTGAATGCCAGTGCTATGAACAGAGACTGAGCTGATGATGCCCTGTGTGAACCTTGATACAGAACATTAGGCTCCTTGGTGGGGTCCTGAGGACACTCAGAGGAAGGACATTCTTGTGTCTACCTTGCCCAGTGAGGGTCTTAAGGCCCAAAGATCTCAGTGTTAGCAGAGTTCCCAGGCAACTAGGTTCCCAGGGCAAACTTTTCTGTCCTGTCCCAAATTCTTTCTCCAGAAAAAAAAAAGGGGGGGGGGGCGTGAGCTCCATGAACTGTATTAACTTTCAATCTCCCTAAACTGAGCTGCCTTTACCCAGCCACAGACCTTAGGGAAATGGAGGCAGGATGCTCTGGCTGGACCATCTACCAGGAACAAGATAATAACCCGATATGACTGGTTACTGAGGGGAGCTGGGAGGAAAAGCAGCCGATCTGACATGCTGGGACAAGGAATTGGGTTTAAAGGGTGGAGTTGTCACCTACCAGAGTTGAGGGTTTAGAAAACAGCAACAGCAATGAGTGGCATAGGTGAGTGTTAGGGGCCAAATCGGACCTGGGTGAAGCAGAGGCTGAGAGCCTGAAAAGAGCTAATGGGTAGGAGAGATCACCCAGGAGGTAGAGCCAGTAGGATTTGACCACACACAGGAAGTGGGAACCAAGATGAGAGGCACAAGGAAGCCAGGGAAAGTCCCAGCTTTCCTCCCCAACATAGACATAATAACCTGGTAACTTGGAGTCACCAGACATCAGAAGTTGTGTCTACCCCTCTCAGAAAGGACAGCAAGATGGCGGCTCAGCAGGTAAAGGCACTTGCTGCCAAACGTGATGGCCTGAGTTCTGTCCCCAAGACTACATGGTAGAAGAGAACTGACTCTCATAAACTGTCCTCTGACTTAGACACATGCATACATTTGTGCACGCGCGCGCACACACACACACTAAACAAACAAATAAATAAATACATATTTTAAAAACAGGAACCTTCATATTTAGAAAGGCCCTTGTGCCATAAATCTCCAAATATGGGGGCAGACCTTTTGTTTTTATCCTTCATACTTGCAAAGAGTATTGACATAATGAGGCTTGCCTTCCCCCTAGCCTCCAGGGTCCCCCAACCCACTCTGCAGGAAAGCAACAAAGAACAGAGGGGCTGGGTGATGGGAAGGCCGAGCCCTAGGCTCTCATCAGATGCCTTGCCAGTATTTTTAGCACCGCAATCAAAAGCTGGGTCCGCCTCTGGATCAGCTCAGGCATCCTAGGCTGAGCAGGGCTGTTAAAAATGGAATGAATGGTGCACACTGCAATCAGTGGCGGCGGTCCCACCAGGGCAGCAGCTGTGGCACTGGAAGCTCTTGGCCCTTGAGTCAGGCAAGGGAAGAGTGCACTGGCCTCTGCGCTCAGCTGTCCCACACCCACAGTGTGTCCAGGCTCGGGACCTATGCTATAACACCATCTGCACCCTGCCTTCCCCCTGGAGGTTGCTGTGGTGGTCATCTCTGGGCACTTGGCAGAAAGTGATAGCAGAGGCTGACACAGCCACAGTTGGGGCCAAATGGGTAGAATGGGACATGTCTTTCCTAGCCAAAGGGGAAACTGCCTCCTGGCCTCTCCACTGTTCTCATTTCCCTGTTCTAGAAGGGATCAGTGGTCTCCTGAGCACTCCCTGAAGGACTAGGTGAAGAGGCTCAAAGTATGGCTTAGGACAGGGGCCAGCTTGCCAAGCTGAGGGCCAGGAGGCCCAAGGTAGAGCCGTTTATGCCACTACGTGACAGCTTTGGAGCCTGGGGCAAAGCTTCCCTACTCTGGCCTCCGTGGCTTTCTCTGCAAAATGACAAGGCCAGACTAAAGCACAGACATGACAGATTCTCTAAGTCAGCAGGGTGGCTGAGTTTAAAGTGATGGATGCTTGACATGAGGTGGTGGGGTGGGGTGGGAGAGGCGGGGGGGGGGGATGGACTGGAGGGGACTGTCTCAGATCAGAACCCTGCCAGCAGAACGACAGCAGAGCATACATACATAGCCTTGCAAGGGAAAACGGCCCTTGGTGGCCACTCCCAAAGCAGGAGGCCATGAGCAGAGGATGGTTTGCCAGCCAGGAGGTAAAAAAGCTTAGCGGGGTGAGGTGGGGACACCAAGAAGATAGATAAGGAATACAGGCCCGAGGAGTCGTCTATGCAGAAGGTACTTTAAAAGCCCAGCTGACCCATATTTTCATTTCAAAAATGTTGGAACAAAAAGGTGATCAGATAGCGGGCACCAAGTGACTCAGCCAGACTTATGCCTGGACAGGAGAGACAGAGACAGGGTACAGGCCTGCACCCTTGGCTCTGCCCTGCATTCTAGGTCATTCTACCAATGGCCCTAGTTACCCAGCTGGGCCCTCCATCTCACAGACAGGCTGTTGGACTCTGCAGCCACCCACCACCCTGCCTGCACGAGGCAGTCCCTAGTGGGATATATAGAATTCACATATGAGCACAAATCTGTGTCAGCTTGCCTCAGCACAGGGCTCGGCCTCCTGGCATGATGCCTTAAAGATCTGCTTTGCTGTCTATCCCGGAACTCTCTGTGCTTCCAGCATGAGAGCTCCAGGTCTGGCCAAACTGGGCATCTTACATGGGAAGTCTCCTTAAAGGGTCATTCCTCTTGCCCTGCCTCCCTGCACTAACTGTACCCATGCCAACCCAGTGTCTCCCTGACTGCATTGTCTCAGGCGAGGCTGCCCTATGTCTGGTTGGCCCTGCAGATGTGCAGCAGCTGGTAGAGTCCCTGCCGCCTTCCCTGTCAGGGAGGAGCACTCAGCTCTCATTGACTGTCTGGCTGCCCTGCAGGCACCCACATTCCTCCACCTAGAAGACTGGGGGGCCACCCTGGCACCCACTCCCACACGTGCAAGGCTGGCATATGGCAGAGGCATGCACGTCACGGCAGGTGGGTAGGTGATACAGCTAGAGTTTCCTCAACACCTCAGAAGGTGGGTTGCAAACTGCTGTCTGACAGTGATGGGCCTCCCAGCCTGCTGCGTGCAGGGAGCTATATCTTGTACTGCAGAGAGCTGGGCTACGCCCACTAAGGAGGCAGACCGCATGCCTGGAAGACCTAGGCGTGTTCACCTTCTGATACATCAGCACAGTTCAGCTCTCCCGTGCTAGAGGTGGTCTGCTGGCTGGGGAAGGCCTAGAGAGTCAGGTTAGGATGTCAGAGAGTAGGGAGGAGGGGGTATGAAAAAAGTGAGAGGCACGCCTTTAATCCCAGCACTTGGGAGGCAGAGGCAGGTGGATCTCTGTGAGTTCGAGGCCAGCCTGGTCTACAAAGTGAGTCCAGGACAGCCAAGGCTACACAAAGAGACCCTGTCTCAAAAAACAAAATAATAATAATAATAATAATAATAATAATAATAATAGGAAGAAGAAGAAAGAAAGAAAGAAAGAAAGAAAGAAAGAAAGAAAGAAAGAAAGAAAGAAAGATAAGCAATGCTCAAAGGGAAGAACTCTACACCCACACCGGGGAAGTATCTCCAAGCAAAAGGGACATGGGCAGTCCCAGGAGAGCAGATGACATGGGATGGCAAAGCATCAGAGACCAGCAGGAAAGAGGGATACAAAGTGGAGAGGTGGCTTCCCTCCTCCAGTGTTTAACTCACTGAGCACCCTCATTTGCTAAGAACTGAATGTGCCCCCAAAATTCCTATCAAAATCAATCCCCCAGAGTCATGGCATTGGGACATGTGGCTTTTGGGAGGTGGTTCAGCCATGAGAGTGGTGTCTTCATGGACAAGATTGGATCAGCACCCTTATAAAAACCACACCAGGGCTGGTGAGATGGCTCAGTGGGTAATGGTACTTGCTATACAAACTTGGTCACCCAATTTGGACCCCTAAACCAATGTAAAGGTAGAAGGAAAGAACTAAATACATAAAGTTGTTCTCTAACTTCCACACTTGTGCCTTGACATGCACGCACGCATGCACGCGCGTGCACACACACAAACACACGCACATGCACACAACATCATGACTGCTACCACTACCATCACCACCAGCAGCGTCAACAACAACACTAATAATAATAATAATTTTTAAAAATACCATAGAGCTGCCTACTCCTTCACCATGTGAGCCTGCAGCAAGATGGTGGCCATCTAGAAACCCTGAACTGAGCCCTCATCAGATGTCAGACTTACTGGTATCTTGGACTTGGACTTGGCAGCCTCAACAATAAGCAAAAAATAAACTTCTGCTGCTGATAAGCCTATCTGCCTCTGGTATTTTGTTATATGTTAAGTCTGCCTGAATAGACTTAAAACCTTAATCCATCCTTAGGAGGTGAGAATGGCCACCTCCATTTTCGGGTCAGACAACTGAGACTCAGGGAAATTGAGTCACTTGTCTGGCCAGTAACCAGACATCTCCTCTAACTTGAATGAGGACCCATCAGTCCTGCAGAGGAAGTCAGCTCCCCTGTATCTGCTAAGAGCAGACAAAAAGACCTTCCCATCAGACAACCCCATGTGGTTTTCTGTTAAGTTTTCCCAACTGAGCCACCCTTCTCTGATGTAATACCTGAGGAGTGGCCACACCTTAATCCGCCAGTGACTGATATAGAAGCATCTTCCAAAACTGTAGGGCTACAGTGCCTAGAGTGTTCTGGACCCTAAAGTTTATACAAGGTTCTAAATAAGCTTCATCCATGGACCATGCCAGTGATCCATTCAGGATAATGCCAGTGGAAAACCAAGCTGTGTGGGTGGCCACCTTCCCTCCCAAATGCCTAGTTTCTTTTTGTTAAAATTTGTATTTTTAAAAAGAATTATTTTTACATATGAGTCCTGTATCTGCATGTATACCATAAGAGGGCATCAGATCACATTATAGATGGTTGTGAGCCACCATGCGGTTGCTGGGAATTGAACTCAGGACCTCTGGAAGAGCAGTCAGTGCTCTTAAGCACTGGGCCATCTCCCCAGCCCTCATATTTATTTTCACTTTATGTATATGAGCATGTGCCTGCATGTATGCATGTGCATCACATATAAGCAGTGCATGAAGCGGCCAGAAGAGGGCATCATATCCTCTAAAACTACAGTTAGAAGCAGTTGTGGGTGCTGAGAACTGAATGTGGGGTTTTTTCTGGAAGAGCATTGAATACTCTTAACCATTGAGCTCTCTCTCCAGGCCCCAAGTCCCAGCTTCTTATCTACAAATGGAAGGAATTGAGCTAGGTGGTTCCTCTACCCTCCCACCTCTGTTTCTAGGATTCCAGAAAGGAGAAGACCCTGGTCAGCAACTTCACCTCCAACTGCAGTCCCAGCTGCTTTCAGATAGTCATTTTAGTCTCCCCCAGTGCTTCTAGCTGTGGCCACTGTGTCTGCTCCTCGCCAGTGATGTCACTCCAGCTGAACTGTACTATCAGGAGACATTTCACAGACCTAGTGGGGTGGGAGAGGCCCGTGTCTCAGAGCAAGAATATAAGCAGTCTCTAGAGGTTAGTAGGGCAACTGCAGCTAGCAGAAGCAGGGGTGAGGGGCTGCCCGCTCCTCAGGGAGCCTCATTGTAATGCTGGAGATGACAGCCTTCCAGATAGCAAGACGGTAGGGCACATTTGCAGTGAACCCAGAAGTAGGTCCAGCACTTGGGACAGGAGAAGGTAGTCAGACAGGCAGGTCACATGGGCATCTGTCATACAGACTCATGGGGGACAGAGACACAAATGAGGACTCACAAGCACTGGATGACCTTCTAGTCGAGGCAAAGGAAGGCTGCAAACCATTAAGGCTTTAAAAAAAAAAAAGTGCAAAAACTGACCCAGTTTCTTGCCACATCATCTCTGTGTCAAGAGACCATGGTTGGCCTAGTGGAGTCTGCACAGTAGCCCGTGGCCACACTTTCAGATGTCCTGTGCATCCTACACTAACGTGAAGACCCAGAACCCCAAAAGATCTGGGCAGTGGGATTCTCCCACAGCAACAGACAAAAGGGAAGAAATAATGCCATCCAAAGCCAGATTTTATCTGTATGGCTTACAGAACAGATCTCTCAGAAAGCATGTGGAAAATGGATTCAAGATGTTACTGTAAACCAACTTGACCTAAGAAGCTAATGAGGCCATCAATGACAAGACAGGAGTGCCCAGGCTTGGGCAGTACCCACAGAGGAACAGTCTCCCAGTGGAGGGGGTCAAAGTCTCAGGCTTTGAAGCTTTTTTACTCAGTCCTGGGACTGCCATCATAAAGTAGATAATGATAAGCAAGGCTTCCAGCTGCTCGGGAGAACCATCGGAGCCTCAGGGGAGGCGCTGGAGGTGCTGCACGCACGCATTTACTACTGCAAACACATTCGCTGCTGCGTCCCCAGCTTCCAGCATAGCTACTCACACACTCCATCCTCCTGACAATGATGTGGGCTGGCACTGTCATCAGCTCCTTGAGATGGGGGCAGGGTAGTAACAGGGAATATCAAGACACAGAAACTTAAAGGTCTTACTCAAGGTCACTCTACAAGCACGCTGTGAGGCCGTGCTCATGTCCTCCTCCATGGTGCTGTCTCCAGGGCTCCCCACTGTCCACATCCCTCCTCTGTGTCCTATAGTATTTCTGCTAACCCTTCATTCTTTTTAGAAATTTCCTCCATACCTGGTTTTATCTTGCTGATCAAACTGTATCTATTCAACAGGAAGAGAATGCCTTCTGTGTCTCTTCAGACCCTCCTGTCTACCTCCCCTGTGGGAACTGGATTGAGTTAAGGCATAGAGTTACATGATAGGGAAAGACATCCTTTAAAAAAGAAGAAGAAGAAATGAAAAGAAGCTTAAGGTGCAAGAAAAGACCCTGCCTCAAAAGAAATAAGTCACATATTGATAGAACAAGATACTCAAGACTCTCCTCAGGCCTCTAAACATGCAAGCACAGGTGCACATGCCTGCACACACATGTGTATAAGCCATACATATATACAGCACACATACAGAATCACCCCCCCCCCCAGCAATGGAGAACTCAGTACCATTCAAAGTGCCTCTCCTATCTTTGAGTCAGCAGTTGCATTAAAATGAGAGCTTCCCAATATTGTAGGGCACACTGGGGGAGCAGGAAGAGGGAGGGGTGATGCAAAGCAGAATGTGGGGCCATATAGGCTGAGATCTGTTATGCAAAAGAAATATAGCACCTTCTATTTGTGGGAAAGCTGAGATAACAGGTTAGAGCCTTCTGGGTTATAGAGAGGAAACAAAATTACCCCCCACCTCCTTAGAGGAACAAGCAATAGCAGCAATGCAGACCATTCCCAGCTGATGGTCACAGCGGGAAGCACAGGACGGATGAGGCATGAAGCTGGATGTGAGTTCCCTGGGTTCTCTTACCTACTGACACAGCACACAGGCACGTGGGGACACTTTCTGTCACAAGTACACACTAAATGCTGTTCTCTAACTTATGTTGGTGGGACAGGTGGCTTGAGTGGCATGGAGCTCTCCTGCACTGCAGATGGCTGAGGCTCATATTTTCTCAGTACTAAAGCTGTCTAAATGTACTGTGCAGCCCACATGGACACCTAGGGCACTATGAAGAGAGAGGAGCTGTCAAATGTGCATGCCTGATGCAACATGGGTTTGCCATGAATGCAAATGTCTCATTCACAAGTTTTAAATATTCAACATACATTTACTATTTTGAATATTTAAGATTAAGTAAAGTATACTATAAACGTTTGTAGAAAACCTTAAAGTATGGTATGTTGGTCAGCGTTCTGCTATGACATGATATTGGAAAGTAGCAAAGTTAAAGGAGGAAAAGCTGGTTTGAGATGATAATTTCAGAGGTTTTACTCCATGATTTCCTCAGTCACCCAGAAGTCATTGCTTCTGGGCCTTGTGGTGAAACAGAACATCACAGTAGGGAGCGTGTGGTAGGGCCTCCTGGTGGACAGGAGAGAGGGAGGGGAAGGGAGAGAAAAGGAGAGTAGAAGAGATAGGCTGAGATAGAGGAAAAGGAAAAAGGAGGGGAGGGGAGCCATGATGCTTCAAGGGCACACCCCAATGACCCATTTCTTCCAAACATTCTTCATCACCTCCTACAATTTCCACTATCTCCTCATGGTTCATTCAATTTTGGAACCATTAATGGATTAATCTATTGATAAAATCAGATTCCCACCCCTGGGCACTGCCACAATGGGCACCAAGCCTTCGACACCTGTGTCTCTGATGGGCATTTCAGATCCCAACCAGAATACAAAGCCCCCACGACATAGATTGAGAAGCACCTACATCCACCACACAATGCTCCTTAGTGCAGGATTCAGGAAGTCAGCACCCTGGGAATTTGGGACAGAGGAGCTTGCTCTGTTGGGGAATGGGGAAGTGGCTTTGGGAAAGCCTTGAAGGATGGGCCAGGGGAAGTCAGAAAAGGAGCACATATGATGTGGGGTAGGGGTGGAGTGCATTGAGGATGCAACTCTGGTGGGGGAAGAAGATTCCTGTAAGAACAGGGTAATAGGGGGAGAGCTATCAGCAGAGGCCTCGGTTCTGTCCCATCTAATTCCAATCCAAACTTCCCTCTCTGTAGCTGTCTCCACAGTAACAACTATTGGGGACACTCATCTGGAGCCAGGCATTATCTTAGGTGTTGAGGACACACAGTGAACGAGAACTCCCCAGTTCCTGTCCTTAAGAAATTCACAGCAGCAAGCTGGGCTGTGGTGGCACACGCCTTTAATCCCAGCACCTGGGAGGCAGAGGCAAGTGGATTATTGTGAGTTCGAGGCCAGCCTGGTCTACAAAGTGAGTCCAGGACAGCCAAGGCTACACAGAGAAACCCTGTCTAAAATACAAAAAAGAAGAAGAGGAGGAAGAAGAAGAAGAAGAAGAAGAAGAAGAAGAAGAAGAAGAAAAAGAAGAAGAAGAAAGAAGAAGAAGAAGAAGAAGAAGAAGAAGAAGAAGAAGAAGAAGAAGAAGAAGGGAAAGAAACAAAGAAAAAGAAATTCACAGCAGGGAAGAGCAGAAAACAGAAATTCACAGTGGGGCTCACAGAGCTCAGGCAGTCCTAGTTACTGTTGTCTGGCTCCTTCCAGTTTACCAAACAGTCCCAGAAAGACAAGTTTTCGTCCCTTCACTAAGTTCCAGTCTCCTGGGGAGCCTGGGGCCCATCACCTTAAATACTTCTCCCCACATACCCCAGAGTTTCTGAGCAGCTCTGAGCTGTACACCTAGGTGAGCCTGGTGACAGCACCAATGGGCATAGCCAGCCTCCCTCCCTTCCTAGGCCTGGCCTGGGCTCTGTCCACGGTGCTGAAATCACTGCCCTGCCTGCCTAAGAGAAGAGCAGGTGTCTTGCTCATACCCAGCTTTACACTCACCAGTGCCCATGGTCTTTCCCTGCATTCTCAGGCCTGCCTGACATGGTTTATGGAACCGTATCTTCTGCCCTAACATCTCCACCATCCAAACTCCCTGAAGCACCAAGTTATACAATGAGGGCAGAAAAAAATGGGGGCTGTGTCAGCCCCTTCCTGACCTCCCTCCTACCTTGGACTGGAGTAGGTCATCAGAGGCAGACAAATACCGCTGAGGGCCCTGATTTGGGCTCTGTCACCCATTTGCTTGACTCCTGGGTGCCCCAGCAATATGAGAGCAGATGAAGATCTCGAGCTGTGTACCACAGGTCAGAAACTAAGCACTGGGCTCTGAGTGGGCATCAGCATGACAGCCATGCTTAGCCCAAGGTCTCCCCCACCCCACCCCACCCACACACACGTGCACGTGGCACAATGAAATGAATGTCCATTGTGTACAGCTGTCTCAGTGTCAGAAACTCTGTCACACACTGGCCCTGCCCATTCTACTCGCTGTGGCTGCAGGCTCCATATCCCTCAACAGGGAAGCTGCTCAGAATGGAGTGATGGAAGAACCCATCCTCATGGTTGGAGCCTCCTCTTTCCTAAAGAGATGACCTGCAGCTAGTACAACAGGGGACCAGAAGCTGGGTATGAGAGTGGCCTCGAGGAAGAAGCTGGAGAGGCAAGCTCTGGGTGACCTTGAGGAAGTCATTTCCAGGGATTTCCACACCCTTCCAATTCAGCGGATGTCCCTGACACTCATTTTTATGAGCTAAGCATGCTGACACCATGATGGAAACATAAGAGCCATATATATATATCCACCTACAGGAAAACAGCCTGGCACTGCCCTCTATGGGGACATGGGGAGAATAAAGTCCAATACCCCCGCATCCCGGCACACCGCACAGCCTCTCTGTATATGTGCTTGCAAATGCGAATAAACAAAAGATCCTGGCACAGTGCCTGGTCCATAGCATCTATCCCACAGGGCCCAATTCCTTCCCTCCGCTTTGCCCTTGAACGTTTTCTCTCTCTCCTTAGGGAATGGTGGAGACAGGCAACCAGGAAGAGGAGGGGCAGAACAAGGTCAGGGAGGCTGGGAGAGTGTGAGGGACCACAGCTGCCATCATTAATCACCTTCCCCGGCAACGTGCATGTTGTGAATCAGCATCTGTGATACTGACAAAGGAGGCCAGAGGGATGGAGATGGCACAGTAGCAGGTAGGATGGACAGTGGGGGAAAAGGAGTGGGCAAGGGTAAGCCCTGCATTCAGGACTAATCTCAGTTGGATACACACACTCATACTCACACACCCATGCACACTCACACGTGGGCAGACACACACCAACATTGCCATGGTGCAGATTGTGGAGCCCCCTCCTCCTGCTGTCACCCCATCTGTGCTCACACTGCAGCCCCCTCTGTCTCATCCCCAGAGCCAACCAGGACAGGCAAGGCAACGGCTGATTAATAATTTACACACTAAGAGTGCTGCAAAGCCAGCCCCATTAGAGGGGCAGGGACTCCATAATGAGACAAACTGGTATCACAGAAAGGGCATGAAATGGTCTAGGTTACACCTGTCCCTCCCAGTCCTCACCCAAGACCTGCTTGCAGGCGGGTGGGCCTGTTCCAGTAAACCCTGCTACCAACCAACTGTGTGACCTTGCACAGCTCCCACGCCCTCTCTGAGTCTCCGATCTGTCATCTGTGCAGTGCCTGGATTAGATTACAGTATCCCCAAAGCCCCTTCTGGCTCCAAAGTCTGTGGCTTTCTGATTCTATAAGCTATTTGCATGTCCCAGCAGATGGCTAACAGCAACAGTCATTGGCTGAGCGGGTTCCCACCAATTCTCTGTAAGAAATGAGCACATACAGCAAATGCTCTTTTTGGTTCTGATCCATGCTACAGTCACTGTTTATAATGAAAACTCTGAATATCAACTGTTGTCATTATAAGCAAGGAAGGGAGAGCAGAGCAGAACAGAATCACAGGTGGTTCTTCATAACTCTGGTTCTACTAATAGGAGCTAGCACTCACCATTCCTTCACCTCTAAACACTCAAGCATCTCTCTCTCTCTCTCTCTCTCTCTCTCTCTCTCTCTCTCTCTCTCTCTCTCCTCTCTTTCTGCATGAAGTTAAATATTGTGATGCCAGAACTCTAAGACATCCCTCAAGCCCACTGTTCGCTTATGTTTTTACAAACATATACAAATACTGATCTATGTTATGTATAATATACATCATCTTCCTTGTATGAAGTGCAGGCCAGGAATTATGAATATTATGGGGTGAAATTTGATATCTCTCAGGTTCTCCCAGCCACTGTGATGAAATGAACTGCCACATGGCAGTGCCTATGGAGGCTGAGCAGCAGAAAACTTTGGTCACCACTGGGGCTGAGAGGGGCCTTGTGATGGCAGTCATCATGAGAGGACCTCCATCCTTGACAATAGAGCATGAGTCCTGCCAACATCTGTGTGCCCTGGAAGGTGGCTCTGGATACAGATAGGCTCCAAGGCCAATCACGGTCATATATATAGCAGTTTGGTAACACCATGAACAGACATCCCCTCTGACTCAAGCTCAGACTCATGAGTGGCTGCTGTAGGACAGTAACATATATGTCTTTAGCTGCTATATTTCTTTGTGGTCACTTGTGACTTAGTACTATAAACACAAATACAGCTGCCAACCAAATAAAAGGCACACAAAAAACATCTAATAAAAATGTGCCTGTGTCCCTCTCTGATGCCACATACAGATGACCTGCCTCCTCTACCACATGGGAGCTATCCAAGATCCCCTCCCTCTGAGCCCTTCATGGAGACCGTGGCACAAAACAAAGAGCCACTGTACCGAGGAGAATCTCCTCTTTTGACATGAGGGCAATGACATCTGTCCAGCCCAGTACCAACACAGGATGGCAGAGACCACCCCAGGGGACAGGTGCCCTTCCATTTGTCCTGGCCAATGTGGTAATAGCAGGCAAATGGCTCTATCAGCTTCCAGGCCAATTGACAACCGAACCACGCATTATGTGACTTGCCCCTGGGAGGGTGTCCCACCCCTAGCCCCACAGCAGTGTACCTTGGCACCTGGTTCAGAAACCTACCCTCTCTCCTCCCATGTCCTTCTTCTTGCCCTCCCTCTCTGCCTGCTCCACGGGGTACCAGTCCTTGCTTCCTGTGCTGCCACATCCTCCTTATTACAGCAGAAGCCTCATCCAGCGTGACACTGTGGGCAGGGAGGGCGGCCACCAGCTGAGGCTGTAGAACTCACAGTACCAGGCCCCTGGGGACAAGCAAGAGCTGATCCCTGTGCCTTTTGATCAAATGCCTCCCCCAGCTGCCTCCCAGCCCCATCCCAGGCATTCCAGCTCTTTCCTAGCTCCTTCCCTGATCTGCACGAGCTGAGCATGAGCAGTGACTGTTTCCAGAGAAGAGTATAACCAATGGCAATTTCCAGGGCCTCAAGTCTCTCTTCCCTTCTCCTCTGAATATGCTAAGAGAGTGCTGTGCCCAATCTCTGAGAGACTGAGAGATGCAGACATGCCTCTACCCTGGAAATAACCCGGCATCTCTCCTTACCTGCTTCTTATACATCTGCCCTACCTCCCCATAGAGCCATAGAAATCAGGAAACAGATTTCTAAGACCTTCTCCAAGGAACTCCTGAAAAATCTCTGCACTCCACTAGGCACTTGGGAAAGCAGCACAGAAGGAAGAGGGAGTGTTCACAAGCCACTGGCCTTACACACAGCTTGCCCTAGGGATTCTTGCAAATGGCCCATCCTCAGGGTTAGGGTTCTGAAGATGCAGATCTCACTCCTCCCTCCAGTGTTTCTAGGTCCATTCATACAGGATATCACCTCCCTGTGTTTGCACAGGGTGAATCAGGCATCTCCATGGACCTCATGAAGATGGATATCAAAAGGCTCCCGAGGGGCTAGTAGAGGGTGAGGATTCCTGGCTCCTTCAGTGGGCTCTCCAAGTGAGTCTCATTCACTCTGCAGTTTGAGAGTCCTGCTTAGTTTCTCTGCTACATTAACCTTTTACTGTCCTATCACGTCAGCACTAACCTTAGGAAACCTGCGTAAGGAGCTGGGGAGATGGCTCAGTGGGTAAAGAGCTCGCTGAGCATGGGGTCTTAATCCCTAGCACCCTAGTCAAAGCCAGCACTACAGCATGTGTTTGCAACCTCAGCGCCAGAGAGTGGAGACAGGAGGATTCCTGGAGCTTGCCAGCCAGCTCATCTGGCTGAATAGGTGAGTTTCGGTTTCAGCAAGAGACCCTGTCTCAACAGGGCAATAGAGGATGACACCCAAAGCCAACATCTGACCTCCACATGCATGCACACAAGAATGTTTACACATACACACACACACACACACACACACACACACACACACACACACACACACGAGAAACCTATGTAGGATCCCCATCGTGTACTTGACCCACCTACTAGATTATGAAGTACCGAGAGGTTTGCTTCACCTTTCTAAGCCTGTTTTCATGGGTATAAAATGGAAACATATGTTACAGTATTCTTTTATGGTTCTTTTTTTATTTGTCTGAGATAGAGTCTTGGTATGTAGTCTGATCTAGCGTGAAGAAACAACTCTTTCACCCCAGTCTCCTGGGTGCTTGGATTACAGTTATGCAACACTGTAGCCAGCATGTTGTGACATTCTTGTAAAGATTAAGGTAACATCAAGAGCCAAGGATGCAGCTCAGATGTAGTACCATTATTAACAACATTATATCTAATGATGAAATTCTGATTGCTCTTCATCTAAGATCAGAAATAGGGCAAGAATCCCTGCTCTCATCACCTCTGTCTGACATTGTCCCTGGAAATTCAAGCCAATGCAATAAGGCAAGAAAAAAAAAAAAGGAAAGAAGGGTAATTGAGAGTAGGAAAACTGGAGTAAACTCATATTTATTCATAGATGAGAGAATCATCTACACACAGAATCTAATAGAATCTACAAAAACCAATAAGCAAGGCACATAAGGTTATGAACTATAAGCTGAAAATATGAAATCAAATGCATTTTGTCATCAACCAGTTGGAAGCTAAAACCCTAAAAATAATATACTTTGCAATGTATGAAATATTAATTAGGAATAAATCTGACCCACGGTGTGCAAGAAGGATGCACCAAGAGCTACAAATATTGCTAAAAGAAATGGAAGAAAAAATAAATAACTGTGGGAGATATAATGTGTCAATAAACCAAAGGCTCCCTATTATTAGGACATAAATTCTATCCACGTTGCTCTTCAGTTCAATGCAATTCTGATCAAAAATCCCCCCCCCTTTTTTTTTTCCAGAGCCAAGGACTGAACCCATGGCCTTGCGCTTGCTAGGCAGGCGCTCTACCATTGAGCTGAATCCCCAATCCCCAACATCCCTTTTTTAAAAACCAAAGTCATCATGTATATTCTAAGATTTATTTGGAAATACAAAATCTCTAGAAGAACCAAAAAGTCTGAAAATGAATAAAACTGAAGGGCTCACGAGATCTAAACCTTGTCATAAAGCCGCAGTTGCTAGGATATTGTGGTTCCAGTACCAAGAAAAACAAATAGGTCACTGAACAGAATAAATAGAATAGAATAACACCCATGTCTGGTCAGTTGCTATTTTTTTATAGGTTTAAAAAAAAAATAAAAAGGAACAATTATCCATGTGATAAGCCATATACTCAAAATGAAAAATTATTTTGATAACTAAATGAAAATCAATAAACTAACTCAAAATAGATCATAAGTGTCAATGTAAAATCATACAGTTCCTAGAAAAAAAAATATTCATGACCAATGGATTTAAGCAAAGATCTCCTAGATATAACACCAAGGACGCAATCATGAAAGAAGAAAGTGATCAATTAGGGCTCAACAAGATTTAGAATTTCTGGAGCTGGAAAGACACTGTGAAGAGAATGAAAAGGCGACCAGACACCGGAAGGGGATATTTGCAAATCACAGAGCTGATAAAGAAAGAGCTTGTACTCAGAACGTAAACAAGCACACAACGGTAAGAAAATAACCCAATTAAACGCAAGACACAAAATATTTGAACAGCTCACCAAAGAAGCTATATGGGGGAGAAAGAGCTTGAAAAGATCTTTAGCATTATTAGTCACCAGCGGCCTGCAAATTAAAATCATAATGAGGAGCCTCGACACAGTTATTAGAATCACTAAAACCAAAAAGAGTGACTATGTTGATTCTAGTTGAAGCTGGTGGCAGATTTCATGTATACATGGGTGCTTCTGGGAGCATAAAATAATGCAACTAGTAGGAAAAGGATCCAAGCTGTTCCTTTTTTTATGTGTTTGGAGGTTTTGGTGGTGCTGGTAGAGGGTTTTTTGAGACAGAGACTCACTATGTAGACCAGGCTGGTCTCAAAATAACAAAGATCTGTCTCCTGAGTGAGTGCTGGGATTAAACGCACACACCACCACCTCCGTGGGTGGGAGGTAATTTTGGTTTTGTGTGGGTTTTTTGTTGTCGTTGGGTTTTTTGTTTGTTTGTTGTTTGTTTGTTTTTGTTTTTGTTTTGTTTTTTGGCCTTTGTTGAGCTGGAGATTGAATCCAGGGCCTCATATAAACTAGACGAGTGCTCAACTACAGAGTGCAGAAAGGAACAAAACATACATGAGAGAACTGTTTTTGTTGTTTGTTTGTTTGTTTGTTTATTGTTTATTTTGGAGGAGCAGGGTGTGTGTGTGCTAGGGATAGAACCTAAAGCTGCATGCTCACTAGGCAAGTACCCTACCATTGAGCAGATCCCCGGCCTCTTCATACACTGCCACGACTGTGGTTATATTTCACAGAGTCCATATATGTCCAAACATATACCAATGAACATGTGACATATGTATAGTTTCTAATGTCTGTTATACCTCAATAAAGCTACTTTTGTTCAATATCACGATAGAATAGTGTCCCGTGCTACTTCAGGTTAGTCCCTAGGAAAGGCCTCTCTGAGGAAGCAGGGTCTCTTTGAACCTGAAATATCCCCACCCCACCCTCACCCTCACCCCATCCCCTCACCCCCATCCTACACCCCCACCCCCATTGCCTGTGTTTTAAATGCTCAGTCCCCAGCATGCAGAACTGTTTTAAAGGGTAGAGAGCCTTTAGAAAGTGACGCCTACCTAGAAGAAAACAGGTAACTAGGGTCTAAGCCTTTGAGGATTATACTTACCCTGGTTCCTACCTAGTCTTCTGTCTCCAGTCCCCCCAAGATATGAGACACCTCTACCTCCAAGACACACTGCCACCATGGATCGGCTCAACCTGTTCCCTGCTCTGATTGGCTAAAGCCCCTCCACAACTGTGAGGCAAGATCAACCTTCCTTCTTTTTAGTTGCCTCTGTCAGGCATTTTGTCATAGCAACCAGAAAAATAACTAATATCACGACATTGTGCTGGATCTGTCTGGCTGACCAGAAGCAGCGCAGCAGAAGTGTGGGAACAGCATCCCAAGCAGAGGCCACTGTAAACACAAGGTCCCTGTGGACAAGAAAGAGTGTCCTGTCTGAGAGGCACATTGTGCTGGGAGGGCTGTTGTGGGTCACAGAGGTTACCAGAGGCAGACTGACTCCAGATCAGGGAGGGATTAGCAGGCCCAGCAGGAAGTCTGGGCTTTACTCCAAGTAGGTTGGAAGTCATTTGCTTCCAAGTCTCTCACTCACTCGCTCCGCTCTGGTAGGTGGGTAGATGTCATTCAACAGAGGGACACAATCTGATTGCCATTGCTTTGTTGTTTCTAATATTCAACTCTGCACCAAGGGTATGCATTATCTGTTAGAGATAAAACATATATTCAAAACAAGATTAGCTACGCTGTCATGTGGAGTCTAGGTGGCAAATGAGTAAGAGTGGAAACCCCAAGGTAGGTGCAGCTGCATGTGGCATGCAGAAGGCTTGGAAAGCATCAAATCAAGGCTGGTCAGGGCTTCATAGTGACCTGAGAAGACTTTGACGATGACGAGGAGGAGGA
Organism: Acomys russatus; assembly: GCF_903995435.1. NCBI lineage: Eukaryota > Metazoa > Chordata > Mammalia > Rodentia > Muridae > Acomys > Acomys russatus. Next base: position 35,324,119 of record NC_067150.1, read on the forward strand.
GGAGGAAGAGAGATGATGATGATGATTAAAAACTGGGCAGAACTCTTGCCTAGCAAGCCTACAGGCCTGGGTTGGATCCATAGCATGAAGTCAGGGGGGTTGGGGAAGTTGGGGAAGCTGCTGTGGTCACTAGGCTGGGACCACAGAGGCAGCAGTGGAGTGGGAGGATGCCTTTAAGATTGACCTAGAGGTGGGGTCCAGAGTACACACTATAGGTGAGGTGCTGGTGAGCAGAAATGGGCTCCAAAGCTGGCTGCAGAGTTTATACAAGCACCTGCCCCTCGGATTATGTAGCCTCCTGACCTCCACAGGCTCTAGCCACTGTTCCCTCCCTGGAGTCACCATGGTTGGCTATGTCTCTACCTCCCTCTCTAGGCAGAGATCTCGTCTTCCTAACCAGAACTTAGAACAGCACCTGGAAGGCAAGTAGCTGCATTTTTGCTGAATAAAGAAGTAGAAGAGGGTGCCGGGCGTGGTGGCGCACGCCTTTAATCCCAGCACTCGGGAGGCAGAGGCAGGCAGATCGTTGTAAGTTTGAGGCCAGCCTGGTCTACATAGTGAGTTCCAGGGCATCCAGGGCTATGTAGAGAGACCTTGTTTCAAAAAACAAGAAGGGGGAAAATGAGGTCTGGGAAAATGGTTCAGTCATGTAAGCATGAGGCACCTGAATTCAGATCCCTAGAGCCCAGGTAAAGCCAGGCAGGACAGTGAGCACCTGTATCTCTAGAAGAAGGGGGTGGGGCAGAGGAAGGACCGATGGAGCTCACCCATCAATCAATCAATCCTGCCAAATCAGTCATCTCCAGGTTTATTAAGAGACCCATGTCAAAGAATAAGGTCTCAGAGCATGATATGGAAAGATCCCCCTGGCCTCCACATGCATGCATACAGACACATACAGAGACACACACAGACACACACACACACACAGACACATACACACACACACACACACACACACACGTGCATGTGCACCAGCATGTACACATGCACAAGCAGAAACAGAAGAATGAGTAGCTGAGTAGCTCACAGGCTCACAAGCACCAGACAACCTGCCTTGGCTGCGGCATCGTGCCTTCTGCACCATCCTGCACCACTCTCCCCTCGTTCCTGTGCTCCACTATAGCAGGCTGCCACCACCAAAAACTGCAACTACATGGCCAGCATGCTGGGCAGTCAGTGCTCGCTGCCCCTGCCAGAAAGCCCTGACCTAGTTTGGTGCTGGTCAAGGCTAATGATGTCATCATCAGTGAAGCTCCAGGCTGGGGCTTGTGGGTTGGACTCTGGGGCTGGCTTTAGCTCTGAATGCCAGGAGCCTGGGCAGAGTGCTACTCAGGGATGTCACAGAGTGGTGAGGACAGTGCTATGAGTGTGGATAACAGCTCTCTGGAAACCCCATTCTCCTGCTGGGAGGAGGCCCATATCAGTTTCCAAATCCCTTCTGGGGCATCTGGGTTGTATGATCTGAATCCCAAATTCCTCATCACACAGAATTGGGGTAGGAACAGGGGGTGGGAAGGATCCTTGAAGGACCTCCCCTATGTCCCCAGTCTTTAATGAGTGTGTTAATTTGAGCAGTTTCAGCCATGCTGGCAGGGCACAGAGCTGTTGGTGAGGGTACAGGTGATTAAGATATTGTCTCAACGCTCAGTGGCTCCCTGTCAGGACTCTGAGAGAAACATCAAGCAACCAAAACACTATGAATAATTGTGAACATGGAAACACAGCTGTGACCAATTGCGTGGCAGGCTCACTGGGCTCAGAGTCCAGCAGCGGTTTCACAGGGCGGGTGTATCTTAAGAAATGAAGCATGGTAGGACTTTCCTAGTGCAAACAGGTTGGCATCAATCCCAGCAGTGGTGTCGGCTCAGGCCAACACTGTGTGTCTGAGGCTACAACCCAAACATGGGGGGAGTGGGCACAGGTGCAGAGAACAAGGCTGAACTTGGCCTATGTGGGACATATATACATGCTATGCTCACAGGCTAAGATGCCATCCTGTCAGTGGCAGGGACCTAGGAAGAAACTTGAATCCAGGAAAGGCTTGGACATTTTAGGGTTTCAGCACCCTGCTAGGTACAGTGGTGGTGAGGAGGGTCAGGCTGGAGACAGAGGGACACTAGAAACACTGACACGTTGGTAACAGTGATGGGGTTTGGGATCCTTGCCAGATCCAGAGGGGGAAGTTAGGAAGGACTCATGAGGAAGGTGGGTGCAGTGATCAGATGACAGCAAAGGCCATCTGTCCCCAATCCTCATGCCTCCACTCCTACTGCTGGCCATTCAAATCCATGACACCACCACCACCACCACCACCACCAATGGTGTTTTCCCTTGTGTGTGGCTCTGTGTAACTGTACTTTCAGCTCACCCTGGAATTCCCATTGAATACTGTATATGGAGGAAATAGAGAGACAGAGACAGGCTGCAGGTGAATGGGGCAGAGGGGGTCATAGGGGACACAAACAGTCTCCTTTTTAGGCAGGAAAATCTGAAGCGTTCTTCCAGGCTTCATCCACCCTTCCTTGGGACACAGCATCTGTGAGATGAGTCCGTAGGGAGAAGAATCAAGTCCCTAAGCTCTGGGCTCTCCACCAACCACAAAGTGACAGCCTGGTCCCCGAGAAGCCGGATGAGACTGTCCTAGGGATGGAGACGTGCCCCAAGTTGGGCACTCAGCTGCTATGAAGTGGCCTTGACCGTCTCCCCAGGGTCAAGAGTGCCACTGAGTATGGGATTGAATGGGACAAGGGGAGGGCTGACCAGCTGATCTCCTGGCTGGAGGGAGAAGGCCCTGAGAGCCACTTAATGCAGTGTGACACCAGGGCCCCCTGGCAGCACAATATTCCATGTCATGGTAATCAAGTATGACAGCTCCTCTTTACTGCCCCAGCATGTGTCGGGGCCAAGCAAGGGAGGTCCCCAAAGCCCCACCCTTGTCACCATAGGCTATGTAGCAGGAGCCAGCTGTACTGTAGCAGCTCGGGTGGGCAGAAGGGCAGCCCTGGAGGGCCAAGAAGGAGACAGATTTCATGAGAAAACCAGAAGCAGAAGAAAGGAGACAGTCGGGTGTCTATAGAAAACCCTAGAAATGAAGAGGTTAGATCCTAGCTAGGCATGGTGGCTCATGCTTATTGCCCAGTACTTCTGGGAGGCCAAGGCAGGAGGACTGCCATGAGTTTGAGGCATGCCTGGGCTACAGATAAAGACCTTTTTGGAGTAGGGGGAGAAACAGCCCCTTTGAATAAGTCACTTCACCTCTCCAGAAGTCAATATCTATATTTATAAAAATCAGGGGCGGAGCTGGCCAGTGGTGGCGCACACCTTTAATCCCAGCACTTGGGAAGCAGAGGCAGGCAGATCTCCATGAGTTTGAGGACAGCCTGGCCTTCAAAATGAGTCTAGGACAGACAAGGCTATACAGAGAAACCCTGTCTCGAAAAACCAAAAGAAAAACTAAAAGCAAAAACAAAAAATCAGGGGCGGGTGTTACTATTCCCGGCAATATAGGCTTTGTTTAATTTTTGTTGGTAGTTTTTGTTTTGCTTCATTTTGTTTAGAGAACAGAGTGTTTGTTGGGAAGAAAATGCCAAACAAAGACAAGCTTCTGGGAAAACAAGCTACTAGTGAATGGGCGGACAGTGGGGCTAAGCAGCAAAGCCAGGCCTCCCTCCCTGTGGACAGAGGCGATGGTGAAGGCCTTGCCTATTTTATCCTGGCTCCAGGGAATGTCTGGGGATCAGAACTCTGGCAGTGCACCCACCCCAAATCCTTATGAACTTTCTCCTTCTCCACCTTGTTCAGGCCTGTTAACTGAAGGAGAAGCCAGAGAATAGTCAGGGGCTATTTTAGGGCCACAAACACCTGGTGATCGCATTCACCCTGTGACTGTCCAACAGGCAGCTTTAGACTCCACCTTGTCCTTCAAGGAACAAACTAACTGACTTTATGGGAATCACTTTACAAGCTACATTCTATCAGTGGAACTAATAGCAACACAAAGCTCCCTTGTCTCCCACAGTAATAGCACCTGCAGCTCCCAACATCACGACACACCTCCCGGAAATGGTTTCTTTTAGTTCTCCCCAGGACCCTGTGAAGGAAGGAGACATGGAGCCACTCTCCGTACGTGTCAGGGACAGGAAGGAAGATTCTGACAGTTCAGTTACTATGTGGTAGCAGAGCCCAGCTCTGATCACCCTCTCCTCCTCCACACCGCTCAGAGGTCCTCTCAGAATCCTGCACGTGCTTCCCACACTACAGGCCAAAAAAGCATGAGGGTGGCCGACAAGGAACATGTGGAGTCGGCAGGGATGGGCATCAGCGTGGTAGGGAATTAGGGATGACCACACCCACACCAAGACATCATCATCAGTCGGCATTTCCTGAACACCTGATGCACACATGGCTGGGGAATCAAGGATAACTACACTATGACATTGATAGTCAGCATTTCCTGAGGTGCTGTATACGTGGCTGGGGTGCTGGTGCTGGAGGAACAGCACGATGGGGATCCTGGAAGATGAACACAGAATTACGCCTTTGTCACCCTTGTGGTACCAAACCCAGGTACCGTTTCACAAGTGAGGAAGTTGAGCTACAGAAAGGATTCTAGAGCCGAGGAGGCAAACTTTTCCGTGATAGCTTAAGCTTTGCAGGCCATGTGTGTCTCTATAGTATGTTACTGATATGTAGGGGGTTTTTTGTTGTTGTTGTTTTGTTTTGCTTGTTTGTTTGTTTTAAGGATTTCTTTCTTTCCTTTTTTTTTTCATTTTGTTTATTTGGGGGTAGTAGGTGTAAGCCATGGAGTTCATGTGGAGAGAAGAGAACAACCTTCAGGAGTTAGCTCTCTCCTTCTACTGTGCAGACCTTGGGGGTCAATCTGAGTGAACGGGGGTGGGGGGCAACAAGTACCTTTCACTGCTAATGAATCTTGATGGCCCTCTTTCATAGTTTTCACTACATCTCTTTAAAAACATAGACACTCAGGCAGAAGCAGGTGGATCACTGTGAGCTCAAGGCCAACCTGGTCTACAAAGCGAGTCCAGGACAGCCAAGGCTATCACAGAGAAATTCTGTCTCGAAAACAAACAAACAAAACACATAGACATTCAAAATGAATACATGTATCAAAACATCACGTTGTACCCTCATATACGTAAAATGATTACCTGTAAATTAAAAGCTCATTTTAAATGAAGCTGTGGAAATAACTCAGTAAAGTGCTCACTTTGAGTTTGATCCCCAGAGGCCATGTAAGAAAGCCATATGGGGGTGATGGACAAGCAGACCTCTGAGCCTTGCTGGACAGACATTCTGGTTTAGGTGGTGAGTCTCAGCATAGTAAGGTGGACAATACCACCTAAGGAATGACGGCTAGAGTTGTCCCTTGGCCTCCACATGTTTGTGCACACAAGTGCGTGCACACATCTACATGAAACTGCATGCGCACATAAGACCCCACACACACATACACAAAGGCTTTAAGTATTCTCAGTTTGAGGGTCACATAAGACAGGCTGGCCACAGGTGGGATTTGGTTCACAGCCACAGTTTGATGGCCTCTGTTCTGCAGAAGTCAAGCAACCAACTGTTTCCTGAGCTGAGGTTCATCCAACCAGCCAAACTAGAGTCCACAGCTGCTCTGCTCGGAACCTGTGCCAAGACCTGGGGTGCTTATTATATAGTTTATGTCCTGGGGGTGCCTACAGCACTAGAGAAGACTGACAGGTGAGGACATACTGTCAGCTCAGTGCATGCTGGGAGGTGATTTAGGACAGGGCAACCAGAGGCTGAAAGGTTTTTTTCTACCTATGGGTCTCCTATGTGCCCCAGGGTGGAGACGAAGAAGAGTATTTTAATCTCTCCCTCCTTACTTATATCTACCCCCTCCCACAGTAGGAGTAGTTCATGAGGGGGGCATGTGACCCTTGTTTGATCCTTCCACCCAGGTACCTACAGTGCCTAGCAAGGGCAAGAGCAATCGCAGCACTAGAGGCGGAACATTTGGTGAGAGCCGCCGAAGAAACAAGAACAACTGAAGGGCTGCTCACCTTTGCTGCTCCAGGATGGACAAAGGGAACAAATGAGAAGCTTGTGGTGCCCACGCATGACACCCCAGACCCCTCACCCCACCCTGGCCACTCTGCTGACTCACCCCACAGCTCAGTCAAGCACGTTTAACTCAGTCCCAGTTAGCCACAGCTTCTCTTCGAGAGGGGGCTGGCGTGACTGTATCTTGAGAGTATTCTATGGCAATGGGGAAGCGGGATCCCTGAGCGGAGAAGACAGTCACAGAGATAAAGACACATGACCCCACCTCTGGATTACAGGGGAGAGTGTGGAGGGGATGCAAGGAGCCACAGCTGGGCGGGGGGGGGGGGGGGGGGGGGGGGGGGGAGGGGGGGGGAGGGGGAGGGGGGAGGAGCTGTTCACAGGTCTTCCTGCCATGACAGAGGACAGACCTTAGTCCCAGACAACTGGAATTACTAGAGAGAATTTAAGCAACGAGATGCTTTTCATCTCTGTGTTAGAAAATGGGCCTGCAGGGGTGAGAAAGAGGAGAGGGAGAAGGGAAGCTCCGGCAGGCAGACCATTAGGAGACTGGAGGAGACCCAAGCTGAGTGGTGTAGGAGAGTGGACTGTGAAGATCAGCGAGAATCAGAGGGAGGCCGAGAGTGAGAGGGAAAGGACAGAAGCAAGCGGCCATTTGGCTGTGAATAGGAAAGAGGTCATTTAAGCTCGCAGAGCCTCAGCTCGCTCTATAAAACAGGAAAGAAGAACTACCCAGCAGTGTCATTGTGAGATTCATGGAGGGAGACTGAAAGGCCAGAACAGGGTCTGGCAGGCAGAGATGGCTTTTCCTCTCTGCACCTTGCTGTGCCTTTGTGCAACATCTTATACTACTGGGCTTTTTCTGTGTGTGTGTGTGTATGTATGTATGTATATATATATTAATTTTTACTATATATTTTACTATATACAGTATATCACAAAAATACGCAGGATGTAAACTTACCCTCGCTGAGTGCACAGTCCCACAAGACTCAATGCATGAGATTGTACAGCCATCACCATCCATCTCCATAATTATGTTCATGTTGCAAACTGAAAATCTGTACCTGTTGAACACTGACACACACACACACACACACACACACACACACACACACACACACACACCGATTTCCCCTTCCTCCAGCCCTGGCAACTGCAGTTCTACTTCCTGTCTCTTGTGATTTTTGACTCCTGAGGTATTTCACTTAAGTGCCATCATACATAATTTGTCCTTCCGTGCCTGGCTTATTTTACTTAGCAAAACATCCTGAGACTTATCCCGATTGTAGCCAATGCCATATTCCCATCCAAATATGGTGGCTCACATCTATAATCCCAACACAGGAGGCTGAGGCAGGAGGATTGCCAAAATTACAAGGCTAACTTGGGCTTCAGAATACCCTGTTTCAAATAGATGAATAGATAGATAGATAGATAGTTAACAGACAGATAGATGATAGGTAGGTAGGTAGATAGATAGATAGATAGATAGATAGATAGATAGATAGATAGATAGATAGATACTTTCTAAAGTGTGAGTAGTAGGTCAGGTATGGTGGCCCACATCTCTAATGCCAGCACTCAGCAGTCAGAGGCAGGTAAATCTCTATAAGTTTGAGGCTATCCTGGTCTACAAAGTGAGTCCAGGACAGCCAGGGCTATTACAAAGAGAAACCCTGTCTCAAAAAAACAAAAACAAAAACAAACAAAATGTGTGAATAGTATTCTTTTGGTTGTGCCCACCACATCTTGCAGGTGATATATAGGTTCCTTCTATATTTTAGCTACTATTCCTACTGAGGACATGAGTGGGCAGTAAGTTTTGAGGACTCTGTTTTTGGAGGGGATGTTTGTTTGTTTGTTCTTAAAATATATACCCAGAAGCAGAATAGCAAGATCATGTGATGCTTCTATGTTTAACTTCTCGAGGCACCACAGTAGTGTTTTCCAGCTGCATGTTCGCCTCCCCATCACCATCCCCAGCTATGCGAGGGCTTCATTAACACTGACTTTTTGCTAGAAGTTATCCTAGTGGGTATGAGATGGGCCCGCTAGCAGTTTTTCAGCAGCGAGCAGAACCAGGCTCACCACGGGGAATGAATGAGCAGTCCCAAGATGGAGAGTCAGGGTCCCCTGGGCTGTAGCTGTCATCACATGCCAAAGGCCTGTGAGGGCTCCTCCCACCAGGGCAGGGTGCAACATCAGATGGATTCCAGGTACCCAGCAGATCCAGCCCACTCAAAGCTGGAAGTTCATGTAGAGTCTGTTTCTGGAGGGGGGGTGGGTCACACAATGTGCATACTTACTCACCCCACTGAGTCCATTGAGAAATCAGAATCCACTCAAGGCCTTTCAAACAGAGGGATTTAATTGATGGGCTCAATTCTGGCTTATGACAGAAGAGGTAGGGAGCCCACATTAGCTATGTAGGAAGCTGTTCCCTTCGTGGAGATGGAACTGGGGCAATGTTCTAAGCGCTCAGTACTGAGACCACCAGACAGGGCATGGAGCCACTGCAGTCAACCAGAAGGATCTGGGCTACGAGAGGAGGGGCTTGTTCACAGAAGCCGAGGAGGAAAGGCAGATGCTGTAGAAATATAGACCCATAGAGACAGAGAGACATCTTGGCTTCTCTTCCCACCCACCTTCTTCCAGTGGCTTTAATTGGCTGGAGCCATCCAGACCCCAGAAGGTAAGAGAGTCTGGGAAACGTAGCTTCCTTGAGACATATAAACCATAGCTAGGAACAACAGGATGTGATCCCGAAGCAATTGATGGGCACATCCATTTGTCCTCCCATCCATTCACCCATTCACGTTTATTGAGCATCAACAAGCAGGGAGATTTAAACGAAGAAGAATGCTGGGTCCTGTCCTCAAAGCACTTAGGATCCAGCAGTACCAGGACTGTATCTTGCATCATACGCCCACAGCTGGCCAGAGGCATCTGCTCACCCAGCCTGGAGCAGGAACCCTGGAGAACTACAGGCAGGGAGGGGGTGGGGTAGAGGCTGGAAGCTTCACAGCAGGGTACCAACCAAGAGGCTGGGGCTGAGTTCTGCCTAGGCTAGGGATTTGGAAGGGCAGGGTTGCTCCAGCCGCTGCGCCTCCTCCCCAGCTGAAAGCTCAGCTCAGAATGAAATGACTCTAAAAAGGAAAGAAAACCCTTAAATCCCACTGTTTGTCTTTGGAACCTGGGAAGTGAGGGTGTAATGAACATGAAACGTGCAGGCTGCTCAGAAGTTGCCTTTGAAACCTCGCAGGCCGGCTTTGTCAGGGAGCAGCCCTTCCTTTTCAAAGCCTCGTGGCTCTGAGCTACCCTCTCCTCCCTCATCCCTAGCAGGCACTAGATAATTAGCTGGAGACGTTAAATGTTCCCTGGCTCTAAGAGAGAGAAGTCGCTGGTTTTCTGGGGACCTGGTAGTAGGGCCTCTACTACCACTGTACCCCATGAATGCCTTGCTTCTTCACCTTGCTCATACTAAGTCCCTCTCCATACCCAGCCAGCCCCCCCCCCCCCCCCCCCCCCCCCCCCCCCCCCCCCGCTCCTGGCACTCCCTCCCACTGGCTGTGCTGAAACATGTTCTGTTTCCTCAGATTTTTCTCTTCCCCTAAATACGCCTCTTCCCAGAAGCCTTCCAAGACGTATCACATGAGTGATGATGACAAACCTCGCTCTAAGAATTCACCCCAGCTAGGCTCTTATACACACCCCTCCTTGAATGACTAGGACAGGAAGTAACCCTCAGCAATCAGCATTCAACCTAACTAAGCCCAGTGTCTCCAAACACAACGGCTGCTGAATATTCATGCCAACACGGGGAGCAGACAGGTGGATGGTCCCTCGGCCTCACCACTACGGGTATTACAGGTGGGCAACCTAGCATTGGAGCTTGTCCATGATACCCCATGATAACCTTGAGCAAGACCTGCCTTGCTCTCCAGGCTTTGGGTGCCATCTGTAAAGAGAAGGAGGGTGCTATACCAACCAAGTCTGCCCCCACCATTCTGATTCAACAGGTCTGAAGGGCTGAAATCTGCATTCTCCATTTCACTATGTAGCCCTGGCTGGCCTTGAACTTATAGCAACCCCTCTGCCTGTCTCCCAAGTCCTGGGATCACAGCTTTACACTATCATACTTGACCTAAGAATCTGCATTTCTAGTCTAATGCCTCCAGATGCTGAGGTTCCTGCTGAGGGAACTACGTTGAAGGCTTGTGAAGGTGGCAGGGAGCTTAGTAGATGGGTTTGGATGTTCTGTCAGAATAAGGCTGTGTTTGTAGGAAGCTCAAGCAGGGGCATGCTGGCATGCAGATGGAAAAGACTGGGCAGGCCCCACCTTACCACAAGCATCATGGCTTTTGTGGGTTTTGCTTGCCTACATGTCTAAGCAAGACTTAATCACCAATGAGTGTCCAAGCTGGAAAAAGGTTGGAAGCCTGTCAACTCAAAGAGAGGTCAGGGAAGTCCCTGGCCTGTGACATTCCAGACCCCTGTGGTCCCTGCACACCCTTCCCAGGCTCCTCCAGCTTGCTTGTGCTTACAACTAAAGGATACAGGAAGCCAGGACAAGTGTTGTAGTGTAAGGGAGAGGGCACTGGGTGGGAAGAGGGACCTGGCCATAGTTCAACAAGGATGCACCATGAAATTGTGTGGCTTATAAACACACACATACACACACACACACACACACACACACCACACACACACACACACACACACACACACACATGGACACACACACCAGGCTCTTTCTTCTGCTCAAACATCCCCTCCAGAAACAGCCTAGAGTCCAGATGAGCTAGGCAGTTCCGGCAAAGCATGACAAGGTGCAAGGAAATATGCATGTACACATGTGTGATGTCTGTGTGTGCAAAAAAGTTACCAAGAGAGTTTTGACTAGAGTGATCTGAGTGCAGACAAAGTTAAATGAAAGAAGTCTCCTCAAAGCTGAGGAGAGTGGAGGGCACCCTTATTCCCAGCACTCAGGAGGCAGAAGCAGGCAGATTTCTGTGAGTTCAAGGCCAGCTGGTCTACCTGGGAAGATCCAGGGCAGTAACCACGGTGTAATAAAACCCTGTCTAAAAAAAGAGGAGGGGGAGGAGGAAGAAGGAGGAGGAGGAGGAAGAAGAAGAAGAGAAAGAAAGAAAGAAAGAAAGAAAGAAGGAAGGAAGGAAGGAAGGAAGGAAGGAAGGAAGGAAGGAAGGAAGAAGCCTCTCCAACCCCCAGGATCTGACAAGAAGACAGAAATTCCTCTGCAAGTGGAACCAGGGTTTCCTGCTGCCTGGGTCAGAGATCTGCCTTAGCTCTACACAGATGTCAAAGGCGCTCCCCCACACCACAGTGACATCAGCTGAAATGAATGGAGCATCGTGGCAAAGAGACAAAAATTTCACAAAAAAGAATCCAAAGCAGACAAATCCCTTCCAGCCGTGCCGTCCCCACCCACGCCGGCATACCCTGCTCAGCTGCTCCTTAGGGATGCCATTTCCAGAAAGGAGCCTTCCCCACTTGCGGCCAAGCTAGAGAGTGGCCCAAGAGTTATGGGGACTTCAAGATCAACAGCAGGCCTAACAGCCTCCTCAGCAGTCTGAGCCTGCTGGGGAATCTGGAGGTGACAGAAAAAGAAATATCAGAGAACACACCCAGGCCCTTAAGATGAATGGAGTTCTCCAGAACCGAGAGCTCTGTGTGGACTGTTCAGAAAGACCAGCAGAGAGACGCCAAAAAGCTCTGTGTGTGTGTGTGTGTGTGTGTGTGTGTGTGTGTGTGTGTGTGTGTGTGTGTATCAAATTGTATGAAAATGAAAGTGTTTGTACAAACCCAAGAAAGGCTAGCAGAGATTGTTGCCAGCCAAGGAAAACACACAAACTAGGTGTACACATACACAAGCATGTGTTCACACATATGTACATACACATACATACATACACATGGGCATACATACACATGCACACACATGCACACAAGCTGTGTGTAGGTGGTACCAGGAACAGGAAAGCCAGGGTGAGAGCCAAGAGTTGAACTGCTGTCAGAGTGAGTCGAGAGCAGACTTGTTTGTCTGTGACAGCAAGCTATGATAGAAGAGGACAGAGCATGCCCGGGCTTGTGGACCACAGGAACCTGTGGTTTTCCCTGCCATCAGCAGCCTAGAGTGTACTCTCACACTTTGGGGGAATCAGGCTCTTCCAGACAGAATCCCTTTCTCTGAGCTCTTTGCTCACAGCTCCCCATCAGCTACTACTGAGAATCTGTCAATCCCAGGGGCTCCTCTGCCCTCTACTTCTTCCTCCCTTGGGGCTAACTCTAGGGCAGTCTCCAACTCTAGGACAAATCTCTTTGTTCTGCGGGCAGCAATGGCATCCCAGCCAGTACAGTAACCACCAAATGCCTGTTCTGATCCCATCCCACCCACGTCATGTGACTGAATCCAAATAGTGGACCTAATAAACAAAGACACTGAGTCACAGCCTTGATGTCAGGGTTTGCCTCTGAAGCCTTGTGTTCTTGTACAACATACATAGGCCTACCCAGGCCCCTCTTTCTTTTTCTTTTCTCCTCCTCCTCCTTCTCCTCCTCCTTCTCCTCCTTCTTCTCTTCCTCCTCCTCCTTCTCTTCCTCCTCCTCCTTCTCTCCCTCCTCCTCCTTCTCTCCCTCCTCTTTTTTTCCTCCTCCTTCTATTTCTCCTCCTCCTCCCTCTCCTCCCCCCTCCTCCCTCTCCTCCTCCTCTTCCTCCTCCCCCTCCTCCTCCTCCTCCTCCCTCTCCTTCTATAATAAGGTAAAGAATGTGAAGCCCCTGGCATTGCACCAGCTACAAAGCAAACACTTCCTTTTTGGCCTCTAATCCATTCTCCCAGGAGTAAATTGGTTAGAATTCTCAGGGACTTCCCAAGTCACACCTCCTGCCTGAAACTGGAGTCATATGTTCTAGGCCCCCACCTCCCCCAGTGGTAAATGAAGACTATGGTCCCTGGAGAGGCATGTGTACTGATAATGGTACAGAAATCAGCATAACAGGTTGCAGCCTCACCTTGGCAGGTAGTCTTAGGATTCAGCCTTAAGCCAGAGAAGAGTCACAGCAGTGAGCTTCCATGGTCGGCTCCCTTTGGCTTGGAGGTGACAGTGAGCCCTGGATGTGGGAAAGGATGGGTCAGAGGCCAGGGAAGATATAGTCCTGCCCATCTTAGGAGTGTTGATCAGTTCTGCTCTGGCCCAAGTCAGAGCCCCTCCATTTCCTGCCTCTACCTTGCTCCTCACCTCAGCTGTGACCCATGGGACCAACAACACTAAGGAAAGCAGGTCTATGCTGGGACTTGCCCTTCCCTTGAGCAAGCATCCCAGAAAAGAGAAGGAGGAACGCTGTGAGGACAGCAGAGGTCGTGGTCCTTCTTGTGTTCGTCACACCCTGCACGGGAAGTTTCTGAGAGAGGAATAGGTGCATAAGCCACTAGTGATGAGGCTCCTCGCTCCACAGTGGCCTAGGACTCACTATGTAGCCCAGTCTAGCATCAAGTAGGCAGCAATCCTCCTGCCTCAGCCTCCCAAGGGATTATAGGCATAAACTATCACACATTGCGGTGTATTACAAGGCTTAATTTAATAGAGACCTATGAGGTGCTTAGAATAACAGATGACACATAGTAGAAGTTAAGTAAGCACTAGTGTGATGATGATGATGATGATGATGATGATGATGATGATGATGATTATTATTTATTCAGCTACCAAAAAAAAGTGTTGGGCTCATCTGCCAGGGGCACCGCCATAGATGCAATGCTGGAAAAGAAACCCAGGGCCTGCAACATGGCAGGGAAGCACCTTACCACTGACCACCGTCCCAACCCAATCTTTCAATAATCATGTAAAAACTACATATTTAACAAATCACTGTGAAGATAAAAAACCGAGCATGCTGAGAAGGCCTTTTAAATGAAACCGAATGAGCCTGGAAGGTCAGGTCAGGCTCTCTGGAAGGGCCAGGTCTCCCAGATCCCCCACTGAGTCTGTACATCCATCTGTGTGCACATCAGCATCAGAAGGCACATGAGCTGGACAAAGCTGGTCTAGCCAAGACACATGCAATTGATGAACTGAGACCCTCTCATTCGCCTCAGCTGCTGCCATTTCTCTTCAGAATCCCAGAGCAGCGGAGCTGGCAGTGGGGCGTGGCAGCACCAGGCTTCCTGCTCCCAGACTTCCCATTGTCCTGTTGTAAGCAGGTCTTCTTCCTGAGGACGTCCTGCACCAACTGGCCTCCTTGTGGGTCACAGCAGCTCACTGCCCACTGTCCCAGGCTAATGCCCCATGGGAGAGAGGGGGGTAGGTGCGGATCGGTGTCCTGCAAGGTGTGTTACCATTTCTCTCCTCTTCACCAAAGGGGGAAAAAAAAATGGACTCAGAAGAGAGAAATCACTTTACCAAGGTCACAGCGGAGACAGGAAACTCTGCTTGCCTTGAAACCACCCTGCAGTCTTCTTCCTTTTCAAAAAATGTTTAAAATGTATTTTTTTGACAATTTTGTACGCATACATAATGTATTTTGATCATTTTCATTCTCCTATCTGCCTTCCCAAGACTTTGCAACCTTAAGCCAACATAATGTAATTTTTCCTTTTCTTTTCTTTTCAAATTTAATTTGTGTGTGCATGCACATACCATAGCATGTGTGTCTCTTCCTCCACCATGAGATCCAGGGGTTGAACTCAGGTTGTCAAGCTTGCACGGCAAAGAGCCTTTACCCATTGAGCCTGATATCCCTGGCCTGATAATAGGCTCTTTTAAATAGTTATGAGTAATAACTATTATTATAGCTAATACTTATACAGCACTTCCCTTTCTACAGCTGTACATATTCTTAACTTATTTAATCTCCCTCATCACCCACGAAACAAGTGCTTATTCTGATATACAGAAAGATTGAGCCACATACCCAAGGTCAACAAGATGCATCTTCTTGCTCAAAATCAGACTGGAAGAACTGGGAGCCACTTAGCAAGCCTAGACCACAGTCTAGAAGGAGAACGGATAAGTCCAGGAGAGGGTGGGGCAGTGATACACAGGGTCCAGCCTGTCCAACCACAATCTGCCACTATAAGGTATCTTCAAGAATCCAAGGGCCTTGCTTTCCCTTGGACTTGACCCCTTCTCTTTCCCTCCACTTCTCCCAGGCTGATAATGGCTGGAGTACCGTCTTGCCCAGCTCCATCGTCCACCAGCTTGGCCAGAATTACGGGCTCCTCTGTCCTTGGTAATGAAAAAGAGGCTTCTCACAGATGCTGCCCAAACACTGAAACCCCTCCTACTACCCTATATGGGTTTATTTGCTCAGAAGCTAACCTCAACTCAGCACCATGCTTTGACCCAGAAATGCAGAACCCAGGTCAGAGAGAGCATGGTGCCCCTCTCATTATCTACCTCGACACAGAGAAGGTGGCTCAACTTTATCCCATAGCAGCTGCCCACTTCCCATCAGTCCTGCCCCTTCAAGGGATCTTTTCAGAGCCAGCCTTCTACCCCACCCCCACCCCATTGCATAGGCTCAGCTCAGTTTCCCTCCACATAGAACAGGGAGGGTCTAATGAAAGACCAGAGCATTAGGGGACAAGAGTGAGAGCTGTAGAGGGCTTAGGAACCTGAAGGATTAACTCAGATTTTTTTTTTAAGCCTTTGGCACTATCTGGCCACAGCCACACAGAAGCAAAGGGTCTGCATCCCTCCTTTTTCCTGGGAATATGAAACTGCACGACTCGTTTGTCCCAAAGTCATCTCCACAGGGAAGCAAAAAGAGCCCTCCAGCTGGTGTGGGGATAGACACACCAAGGGAGGCAGCCACAGAGGTAAGCTGACTGGGCCACAGACCCAAGGTGGTTGACATGGGCTCCCTCCCTCCTCCAGGTCCCCAGGCTCAACCCTCCAGAGGTCTGTGTGAAGGACAGAGCCTGTGTGGAGGGAAAGTAGCCTGTAGCAGGAGGCTAAGAAGAAGCTCTGTGGAATGAGTGCTGGCATTAACGGTCCCTGTGGATGTTCGAGAGAGGCAGCAGGTGAAAACTGTGGATTCTGTCCAAAGGATACCCACCCCCCCATCTCACACAGAGCATTCGAACATGGCCTTGTGCTAAGATGGCATGTTTCTACCTCCCAGTTGGACCACAAAATGGCAAGGAGCATCCATAAAGCTCCAGAGTTGCCTCTGTGGCCCCAAGCTCCACCAGGGCTGCCGCTTCCCCCTTTAATTGGCCATAATTTCTGTGATTTGCAAGTCCCAAGCTTACCCAGGGCCCAGTCTTTGTCATGATAAATGGCCAAAAACAGTAAGCCATTCCTGTTAGCCCAGAGCTGACCCAGCCTGGGCACTGGGGCTGATATAGCAGGGTTCCCTGGGAAACAGGACACCCCACTCTTGCCTCCCTTGAGCAGAATCAAGCCTAGACTCTGGAGCCCAGAAAGAGGTGCTACACGTTAACTTTTATCCACGAAAATCTTGCATTAGACTTCTAACCCTGAACAGTATTGTAAGATAGGAACTGGATGTTGCTAGAAGCCCCCAGAGTTTGCACCATTTTTAATAGCATCAATAGGAAACACACGCTGAGCACTTTGGGAGTGTCTGGCACACAGCAAGAGCCCAACAGACATCATCTCACTATGTAGCTTTGTCACTTTCATTATCTTTATGGTTGGTCAGGATGGAGGATGCATAGTTGCTTCCTATGTGAACTGCTGAGAACCTGTATCTCGCTCTACTGGAGAGATGAAGCTGAATGTAATACTGCCAGTGGGTAGGGACAGCCTTGAAACAAAGTGTCACTTGGCACAGCCACTTGGTAAATATAAGACAGATGATAAGCCAGGGCATCCCTGAAGTCCCTTTCTTTTAAAGAACAGGAGTCGTGGGCACCTGGGAGAGAGGGGTGGGCCCATCTAGCACAGACACAAAGATGTTCCTACAGTTGCCCCTGCAGACATGACAGCTGGAGCTTAATTGTACCCCACCCCACCCCTGACAATGATCAAGGACACAGGGTAGCTGAGAAGGCTTGGCCCTAGGTATGGTTCGGCATCAAACCCTGCACTCACTGAGCAGTGTGCGAATGAACAAGACATGCCATAGGAAGGACTCGGAGCTAGACAGAAGGACTTCCCTGGTCCCCAGATAATCTAGGACTTACCTTGAAGACCCGAGGAAGCGGGAAGGGCTAATTATTCTTCCGTCCTTCTGTGAGCAGAAGGCAGGACTGGGGAAGGAGAGGAGATGACCCCCAGAAGCTCAGTCTGGCTAATGGATTATGGATTACCCTGCCCACAGAATACACCTGCTCAGTACCCCCTCCTCAGTTACTACTCTAACCAATAAGAGGGAGGCTTCCCCCAGGACCTCCAACTGGTCTCACTTTTCCCCTCAGCAGAAGCTTTACATTGCAGCCTTCTTTTCCCTCAGTTCCCTCACAACTTCCCTAGAGAGGAGAGCAATGCAGACAGCTGTCCCCTGTGGATCTTCTACTTTGTAGCCTTGCATAGTCCTTGGTTCTAAGGCAAGAGGTTTCTTATATAACGAGGCTGGGCCCAGTGTAGATAGCAGAATGCTTTAGTGCTCATAGCCTTTCATGGCGTCCTGGCACACTGGCCCTGGGTGATATGAGCTCGCTGCTGGTAGGGTCCGTGGCTACTTGTTCAGTGCAGGATCCCCAGAGGGACTGAATTTTTTATCTGGTTGGTTTTGGTTTTGGTTTGTTTTGAGAGAGTCTCACTTGGAACTCACTTTGTGGACCAAACTAGCCTCAAACTCACAGAGATCCACCTGCCTCTGCCTCCCAGGTGCTAGAATTGAAGGCATTCATGACTGCCCAGCTGGGGATGAATTTGAAATAGCCTAGAAGATGCACTTCCGGGTATGTCTGTGAGATTGTTTCCAGGGAAATTAACTGAGGAGGCAAGATCTACCCAGAAAGAATGCAGATGGTGCTATCTCATGAGTTGAGTCTGGTACTGAATTTAAAATTTAAAAAAAAAAAAAAAAAAAAAAAAAAAAAAAAAAAAAAAACAGGAAAAGCTGAGCATCAGCCTTCATCTCTTTGCTTCCTGGCTGGGGATGCTACATGGCCAGCTTCCTCGGCCTTTCCTGTCACAGCTATGGTGAAAGGGAATCCCAATACATCAGTAGAATTTGGCAACAGCATCCACGTGGTGGTGGTTTTGGAGGCACATAAAATACAAGGGTTACAGGATCGTGAAGGATTTGCACCAAGGTTCCAGAAAGCTGCTGAGGCCACGCAAATACACAGCAGGTTTGGATTCCCTAGCGAGGAAGCCTGAGAGTGATTGCATGAGACTACGGGGACGAACCTTGGGCTGCAGTGAAGATGCCAGGATTTGGGGAATTCCAAGTATAGGACATCTGCTGAGGGAAGCTATAGGAATTGGGTGCAACCAAGCTGAGAGTAGCAATGTGTGACCCAGGTGCAGAATTAAACACGCAGGGTTGCATGCAGGCACTGGAGCCCAGGTGATGCCACCATAACCTCAGATGCCGTGTATCTGCTGGGTTTGGGGTTTGCACTGCTGGATTTCAGTCTTGCTTTGGTCCAATCTTTCCTTGGTATATTTTTTACTCTTTTTTTTTTTTTTTTTTTTTTGCAATGGGAGTGTTGATTCTGTGTCATTGTGTAATGGAAGTATATTTCCTTTAAAAAAAAAAAAAAAAACAGGAGCTCACAGTTAAAAGATTGCCTTGAGTCTCAGAGGATACTTTGAACAATTTATTACGAGATTCCCATGAAGCTTTGGGGACCAGGACTAGCATGCTATGATTTTAAAACGATGTATTTGAGTATCAATTTGACAAGGGGCGGGTTTGCAATGGTTAATCTTAACTAGATTTAAAACAACCTAGGAAACATCTGGGAGTGTCTGTGAGGGCTTTTCCAGGGAGGTTTTCCTGAGGCTAGAGGACCCAGTCCCAGACTGAATAAAAGCGCAAAGGCGAGGAGCGTGATGGGCACCAGCACTCATTTCTGTTTGACTGTGGACTCCATATGGCCAGCTCCTGCCGTCATGCCCCGCCCCCACGATGGGCTGCACCCTCAACTGTCAGCCCAAACAAACCTTCCTTCCTAAAGTGCTTTTGTATGGCATTTTCTCACAGGAAGGAGAATAGGAATCAATACAGGCCCCAAATCCAGAGGTTAGGGAAGGAAATGCCCATCGAAGAGGAGTTCTAGAAACCCGAGGGTTCCTCCAGCAGAGAGCTTAAGGGGACCCATTCTTCCTAGAGCTGTTATTGTGAGAACAGAGCTGGGTTGAGCTAGGCCATGGAGAGGGAAACCACTGCTCTCTGGGGCATGCTGACCCCCATGCAGGATCTGCTAGTGGCTTAGGTGGCCTCTCTATCCCAAGTGTCCTTACTTGCGAAGTTCAGCTCCAAGCTAACATATTCCCACTACCCTCGCTCTACCCCGACTCATGTCCTTCCTTCTGATAAGCTCTCTTTGGCACCCCAACTCTACTTCCACCTCATTTGACAGACCTCAGGAAACACACCCACTAAAAGAGCCAGCTGACCCCTTCCAAAGAGATCATCATTTATCCAAGGTCATGTGGCATTCTGGTGACAAAACTAAGGATGGGGGTGGGGGTGGGGATTAGAGACCTTGACTACAATTTCATTGTTCATTCTGTTGTCCCTCTCTATCCAAGTCTGACTCTTGGGGACAGATGGCAAAGCCAAGACAGCAGGAGAGCTCCCGAAAGCATCGCCTGGGGAAGCCTTCCTGCACCAATTAGAGAAGAAATGATAACCTCATCCCAAACTCTGTCTAGACATAAAATTGAACATAAAGCTCCCTGAACCATGCACAGCCCAACTTGTGGCTGGCATGGAACATAAATACAGAGCCCCTATTTATTTCCCATCTCCCAACCACAGTCATGCGCCGCACCTCGGTGAGGACGCACGTAATGTCTGGGTAGACCAGTGCATCTCGCTTGGCCTGACAACTCGCAGGTAGAGTCACTGCGATTGGGAGAACCTCACGCTGAAAAGAAGATTTTCAATTTAGCTAGGCATGGCGGTGCAATGCCTGTCATCCCAGCAAAGGCAGAAAGACGGCCATGAGTTTAAAGTCAACCTGGGCTACATAATGAGTTCCAGGCTAGCTTATGCTACAGAGGGAGACTGTGAAGATGACAAAGATGGAGGTGGATAGAGAGGGGTGAAAAGGAGAGTAGTCTGGGGGGTGGGTGGCCAGGACGGACAGCATTTATCTCCCATGCATGAAACTTGGAGTTCATCCCTGAACAAGGGCAAAGGAAAAAGGAAGAGAATGAGAAAGGGGGGAGGGGGCTAAGCAATTCCTGAAGCCCTAGTTTCTTATCTAGGGTTCCCAGGAGCCCACTAAGCTCTGCTTCTTGCAAGTAGTGTTGAATATAAACATACATGTGTATGCCTGCTTACTGAACATGCATGTCCTGCCTGTCTCTCAGTCCATAGCACTGATGTGTGTGTGTGTGTGTGTGTGTGTGTGTGTGTGTGTGTGTGTGTGTGTGTGTGTGTGATTAAACTCAGACAGAGCCACACTTCCTGGCTTTGAGTTAAAGCATAGCTACTTCCTGGCTCTCAGCCTTCAGGTAAGTGCCTTCACTTCTCTGGGCCTCAGTTTCCTCTTCAATAACCTGATGGCCATCCCAGGAGTGCCTCTAGGTTCCTAGAGCACCAGAGCAGTAGGAGGCCTCAGTAACTTCTCCCTGTCACTCACTCCAAGTATTGTTCCTTAGCCTCTGCTTCTGTGGTCCTGTGATCCATTTTCTTGCAAATGGGAAGTTCTTGGTCAGGTAGCCTGGCAGTTTCCAACTCAGCATTTGAACCTGTAGCAGGATGGGCCTTCTGGGAAAGAAGTAAGCTTCTGATCACCAGGGATAATAGAGAAGAGTCTGTGTGTGTGTGTGTGTGTGTGTGTGTGTGTGTGTGTGTGTGTATGGTGTGCATGTGTGTATATGGTATGTGTGTGTATGGGTGTGTGTGTATGTGGTGTGTATGGTATGTGTGTGTATGTGTGCATGGTATATGTGTGTATGTGTGTATGGTTGTGTGTATGAATGTATGTGTGTATGGTGTGTGTGTGTGTATGATTGTGTATGTGTGTATATGGTATGTGTGTGTATGGTGTGTGTGTGTGTGTGTGGTGTGTGTGGTGTGTGACATCCTTTCCAATCCTGAAAGTCTGTGAATATGCGGGAAAATTCTCATTCTCAGCACCCACGTTCCGGAAGCTTTGCTTATGAATTGGGGCACGCCCTCCACACTGGCTGTGGGTAACAGGAAGATACATTATAAACTATGTCCTTCAGCACCCCCAGCCACCTCCTGTGTACACACCAGTGGCAGGTGGCCAGCAGGAGTGGAGGGAGGGACCAAGGGGCCATGCCCAGAAGCCTGTTCCCTACCACTCCCACAGCTCTTTCTTACCCTTACCAGCTGCCTGCCCCCACCCCCACCCCCAGATGCCCAGCTGGAGGCAGTGGGGGCAGGGACCAATAACCAGGACAGCTCTTTTGGTACGTAGATGTACTTTTGTACTTATAAGGAACCAGACACACACACACACACACACACACACACACACACACACACACACACACACTGCCATCCTTAGGCTGTGGCAATTTTCCAATTAAAGAGGTAGAAGAGGCATGGAGGACTCCTATCCCAGCTCTCCTCCTCCTCCTTTCCTCTTTCCTCCCCCACCTCGCCCAGCCTCAAGACTTCCTCCTGTACACAGCCTTACGGGGCTCTCTGGGGAGGGCCAGGTGAGCCACAGCAGCCAACATACTTTGTTGCAATGTATTTGTCTTTGCAGCAGCTGCATAGCAGTTCCTGTTTCCTAACAGTATCGGCTTGCCTGGTATTAAAAAAAGGCCCGTAAGTGCGGCGGCGGAGGAGCTTTGCAGGGAGCGGAGAGCCGGCGCGGGAGGGGTGGGATGGGGGTGGCTAGCTGGCCCAAATGGAAGTTTAGTGCTGAGGATGTCTCCGATGACGCGAATGAGGCGTGGAGGGTGGAGGGCGAGGCAGATCTCTTCCTCCATACCCGGTCCCCACTCGGTCCTTCTGTTCTTCCGCAAGAGTCATGAGGCTGCAAAGAGGCACTGTGTGTGTGTGTCTGTGCGTGTGTGCGTGTGTGTGTGTGTGTTCGTGTGTGTGCGCGCGCGCACGTGCCTGTCCCTTCAGCTTTCCTACCACAGATCCGCTACTCTTGCCAATCAATGGCCTCTTTGTGGCACAGAGGGGAGGGGAGCTAGAACATGCAGTGTTGGGGGAGGGGTACAGGCTGTCGCTGGGACTCTGGGGGAGATCCGGGCCTTCTGCCCTCGAGATACCCTCCTCAATTTGGGAAAAGTTCTCTCCAGGACCATCTACACACTCTCTGAAAGCAAAGAACACGAGGCTAACACAGGCAGTGGCCAAAGTCTCCCCGCACTGCGCCGTGCCCATAGTGGTGGGCAGTCCCGGGACCCATACACCAGGAAAGACCCGGACGTGCAGTCCCTGTGCCCCATATCCGCTAGGTGGCGCTGGCCCCACTGCGCTCGCCCCACTTGGGGCAGGCCCAGCAGCTTGAGGAAGCCTTTGGAAAAGGATGAGAGGTACATAGGAAGTCTCATTCACCAAGTCACTCGTTCGTTCCTATGTTTGCACATGTCCACTAAGTTGGACATGGAATCAGTTACACTTCCTTAAAGATCTAAAAGCCTTTGTCCTCAAGAAGGTCACAACCTCAGAGACTAGAGCTGCCTAGTGGAAATGACCACCCCACGTTGTGTAGGGAGAGCTGGGAATTCAGACTCAGAGAGGAATGACACATTCCTAAACTCCAACGGGTTGTCCCGTCCCATCTGTCCTGAGCTAAGCCCTAAGCTCTGTGACCTTGCACACAGTCCGTGCCTTGGAACTCAAGTGTTGTGGGAGAAAGCCCTCAGCACTCATTTCCAGGGAGATGCCCCCCATGTTCATCCTAGGCTGCTTGCTCCAGTCCCAGCCGTGGTTGGAAGTAAGGGAGTCTGTATCAGGAAGAGAACCAGCCATGCCCCTCTTAGGTCAAGGCAGAGATGAGAAAGGATGCTCTGACATCCAGAACACCGTCCAGATTGAGGCGGCTCTCTTTCTCGGTAAACTGGACCAAGAAATGTAGATCCTGACTCCATGTGCAAGACACAGTGGGTATCTGCCTTCTCTGTTGGCCTTTACTGCACTGTGGAGTGGATGTTCAGGCCACTACAGAGAAGTTTGAGGCCCCCCACCTCCTCTGCTGTAGGTGCTATTTGACTCTGGGCCAAAACTAAATAGCTTGCTCCTGAGGGCCAGACCATCAGAAGGAGGGGGAAAATCAGGAGATCGGGACCAGCCAGGCTAAGACGCCTCTAGAAGGGGTGCTCAGCATCCCCTGTAGCTTTCTCAAGTCAACCCTTTCTCCGTGTCTCCTGACCATGCCACCATCCACTTAGCATTCTGCTCACTTCCCTCTGCTCCGACTCCAAATGTTTATCAACACATGCTGTAATGTAATCAGCTCCTGGGAAAATACACACCAGGTAACGGGTGCTGACAAGAGTGTCAAACAGATGTCTCCTCCCTGCCCCTCCTTCCTAACCCCACCAGGCACACCCAGGAGGCTGGTGATATGCTTCTCACCAGGCCACCTCCCAGCCTTGTCAGTGGAGGCATTCACCAGGAAGCTGGCAACACAGAGGGCAGGGCCTGGCACTGTGGGGGTTCAGCAATGTGTCAGGCACCTGCCCAGGCTCTACACACCTCATCTCATCTGTCCCTCAAGGTGCCATTTTGCAGAAACTGAGGTCCACAGTGATGACCATGCAGAGTGAAACAGTAGTGACAGTCACTCTCCCTGACCCATCATCAGGCCAACCTCCCTACTGGTCACCAACTTTGAAAGGGAGCTGCCCTCATAGACCCTTTTGATAGGACTAAAAGCCTGGCCCCAGAGAACATGGCAAACAGGTATTTGGGGGCTTGCAATCTGTTCTTCATTTTAGCCAAAATAAGTGTGGCACAAGAGAGGGCTCTGAGGAAGGGGACATCCCTTCTTTGTCCTTTCCTCCTCTCTTCTCCTGAACCAGAGAGCCTGGGGACTCATAGACAGCATGGACAGAAGGACAAAGAAGTATGCAGAGCTGGGGAAGGCCCAGGGCGGGCACACACACACACACACACACACACACACACACACACACGCCCTTCCGGGGCCTCTGGGATCAGCTGTGTGAGGCTGGGCGTCCTAAAGGAAATCGGTATTTGCTTTTCCTTCAATTGCTCCTTTCATCTGACAGGGGTTGTAAATGAGACTTTATGGGATTTCTAATGATGGCGGTTTCCCTTTATCAGCCTCCAATTCCCACTTCGCTGCTGGCCTGGGTTGACTCTGGGAAATGTTTTGACCAGGAATCAAGACTCCAGCA
This sequence comes from Acomys russatus, assembly GCF_903995435.1. NCBI lineage: Eukaryota > Metazoa > Chordata > Mammalia > Rodentia > Muridae > Acomys > Acomys russatus. The sequence goes on from NC_067150.1 coordinate 35,348,641, forward strand.
GGCGCTGCCCTGGTCACCGCTTTCCATAGTGAGGGATGGAAGCCATCAAACTGGCATCCAAGGACCATACACAGGAAACTCACTACCAAGAAGTTCACCCTGTGACAGCTGACTGCCTTCTGCATGGGGAGCTTCACCTCCCTGGTTCTGGTTCTGCAGCCATAAATGTGGAGCAATTATACCTGCTCCTCCCACCTCCCCCAAGAGTTGCTGTGAGACCCAATTGAGGTTCCAAGCCTGAAAGGCCTTGGAAATAGAAAGCAGTCACCTAGCCTGAGTTTGCTAAGACTGTCATTGCTGATGAGGTTCTGTGTAGATGCAACAAGGGGAAGAAATGATGGCACTGCCCAGGTGAGGGTGCGCTAGTTTGTGTGCACAGAAGTGCACCCACCTGTTCTGGGGAAGGATGGGGTTCTCATATTTGCACCTGCTTCCAAAGGCAATAGATGAAACAGTGCGTGTGTGTGTGTGTGTGTGTGTGTGTGTGTGTGTGTGTGCCTGCAAGTATGTGTGCACACACTAAAATGTCTGCACATAATTGTAGATAATGGTATTGTATTAAAATACAATACAAAACTCCTACATGCCAGGCATTAATGTGGATGATCCTTTTAACCTCTGTGATGTATCTTTAAGAATATGAAAAGGCCCACAAGCCAACATATTATACAAGCATCTACCGAGACTAATAGTGTTTTCACCATAGGTATGTCAGCGTTGGAAGAGGAATGTCACAGATGAATCTAATGTAATTTAACGTCTATTCATCTTACACAAGTAGCAGGGATGGCCTCCATGTGCTTGCCTGAGTTTCAGTGCATATGTGAACATAACTACACACACACACACACACACGCATGCACGCAAGCACGCACGCGTGCGCGCATGTGCACCCACCTCCCCACTGCTGGGCTGATAAGTATAATTGTCCCTCATCTACCAGCTGCCTGATCTGAGTGAGCCCCTGGTAGGCTCTGAACACTGTTGTTGTGAGCCATCCAGCCCACGCAGACACAATGTGGTGACAGCAGTATGTTTGGGAGGGGTAGAACTCAGCATTTGGGAGTCACTGTCTGTGAAGATGGCAGGGACCCCTGCCAGTGGAAGGTGTAGATTGATGCACCAGGTTAGGAGCTACAGGGGTTTACAGCAGGTGGGGAAGGCTTAAAAGCCTTCAGCACAAGACAAGCAGAGCCAGCACTGCCATGTTCAAAGAACCTGGAGATGACAGGACAAAGCAGGGTCTGAGCAATCGTGGGATGAGGGGCTGCTGAGTGGACAGGCCTTACCACAGCTCCTGGCTGCCCTGGAATTCACTCCAGACTTCAGGAGGAGCCGCAGGGAGCCCCCACAGTGAGGCATGGATCTCCTCAGCCCCTCCCTCATGCTCTCTCCTCTTGCTCAGCCCCAGTAACCACGAACTGTTACAGCCTCCCCACCCCACCCCATCCCATCCCAAGCAGGCGCACAGCCTATGTGGGTTTCCTACCTTTCCTCAGCCTGCTTTGCCTCCCAGGCTTATAAGCCTGACTAAACCAGTCTCAGCCTCAGAGGGGTTGGCTCACCTCTGCAGGACATTTCCCAGCCTTACCCAACCTCTTGGACTGGCAACAAGTCCCTACACACATTACCACAGCTTCCTAATTTTCCTATTGTCCTACTTCCTCAATGATCCCTGCCTATCTACTAGACTTTGCTCCTGGCAAGGAAAAGGGCACAGCAGCTTGGTCCTGGATGGGCTGTAACTCTTTCTTTTCTGGGTTCTATGAATTAAACCTAGGGTTTCTCATGTCATAGATGAGTCTCTACCACCAAGCTATATCCTTGGTCTCCGTTAATATAAACCCTCTATATAGAAATTGTGGTGTTAATCCAAACGAGCTTTTGAGCTATGAGATTTTACAGCCAGAGAGAAGCAGTTCCCCCACTCCACCCGCAACGTTCCCTCCTCCTAAATCCACCCCCACCCCAGTACTGAGCACCACCCCCAACAAGTAGGAAAAAATGGAGTTTGCAGTGCACTTATAGAGACTCTCCCATCATCAGCACCATCTCAGACCTGAGGATGCTGAGCAGTCCCATAGCTCCTTAAGAAATGAATGACTGTCCTAGTTTGTCCATGACCTTCCGAGTTTTACCAAAGGAAGTCTCATGCCCTGGGACTTTCCCCACCCTACTCAACCCTAGGCAAACCAGTACAGCGTGTCCCTCTTGCTGTCCTAGGCCTCATAGTTAACACATGGCTGATCCAGGACCCTATCTCAATCGTCTTGACTCCGTATCACATCCTCATCCCCTGGCTAGGCCACCTCCCAAACAGCATAGCAACACATGACCCCAGTTCCTTTCAAACTCAATTGCCTTCACGGGCTCTGTCTACCCTTTGGCAGTCACCCCAGGCCACTTGCCACCTTCCTGGAGCACCTCTTCTCAGAGGCATGTGCTTAAGAAGTACAGGGCACAGACATTAACCTAAACCAAATATATTTCAGAGCTCATTTCTGCAGGAAAAGCGCTTTTCATAATACAGAAAAAAAAATAAAATTATTATTAAAGTAACTTCATAATGATATTAAAGTTTTAAATAAAATTAGAATAGAAAAACTTCACCCACAAATTATTTTCATTTCTCCACATTGCCTTCCTTATAGCTGCCTGTTTTTTGAGACCAGCAATACAGTGTCTGAACCTTGCTCGGTCGTTCCTGCATTACACCCTAAAAACTCGATATGGATGCTCTTCTTGCCAGAGTCTCTGCCTCACTAAGGTCTCTCATTAAGTCAGATGATAGGGAGCATGGACACAACACAAGGCAGCAACTGCAAAGGACTTTTTCTTCAGAGGGCTAGCTTGCCATGCAGACACTGTCCTTGCACAGATGTGTGGGCTCCTAGGCAGAGGAATATGGCTCTCCTCCATCCTTCCTGGGAAAGGTTGAGGTAAAAAAAAAATGTGAAAGGCCTAACTCTTGGGCCAGCTTCCGCTCAACATGCCCAAAACAAGTGTCCACAGTGTGCCCTTCTCAACTGGACACTCCTCTCTATCCTTAAGAGTTCTATTGCTTAACTTCATACCGCTCTGGCAAAGTCTGTTCCCTGACTGAGAACACAACCCCTTATAATTTCCGTGACCCCCTACATGAAAGGGAAAGATTTCCCAAAAATCTTTTGTCTCTTGGTCTCTGCCACCGAAGCTCAGTCCAGTCCTTCCTGTGCTCATGATCCAGGCTCATTGGTCTACTCAGACCCTCACACAACCCACTTCTCAGCACCACTGTAGAGTGTAAGAAGCCCCACCCAAGGCAAGCGTGTCACCTCCAGTCACGCTCAGAATTCCCTGGGATCCAGAGCGCTAAAGCGGCAAGAACACTAGGAGGACCTCTTGACCGGTAGGAAGGAGAGCACTAACTTTCTTTCAGACTTCATTCTTTCTGGAGAATTCTATGGTTCAAGAAGGGGCAAGGTATATGTCGCTCAGTTGGTGGAGGGCTTGCCTAACGTGCATGAAGCGAAGTCCTGGCTTCAATCCCTCGCAACACAGAGACCAGACACAATGGTACACACCTTCGATCTCAGCATTTGTGGGGGAGAGGCAAGAGAAGCAGAAGCTTCCAGTAGCCCTTGGCTACAAAGTAAGTTTGATGACAGCCTACACAAACATGTCTCAACAAACAACAACAAAAACCCCAGACAAAACCCTTGGACTTCAGTTCCACCAGCCATTAAAGTCCCTGGAACATTTCTTGATGTTCCCTTTTGACATGCTGGATCATTGGCGCCGGGGTGGGGTGCAGTCATTTTTTTTTTTTTTTTTCAGCTGGTCGGTCCCAAGAGCAATGGCAGCCATGGCAATGGGGAAGCTCTGCAGTGATCTCTCTAGGAATAACAATAATTAAATGCTGCTAAGCACTGTGGGATACAGAAGTACCATCGTAATCACCACAGCTACCATGGTGATGATAACAGTAATTAGGGGCTGTGGTTTCCAGCTCCCCCCAGGAGCACAGCCTAGGGTGATGCTGGCCTGTCAGGTGAGGGGAGGGGGTGCGGATAGCAGGTGGGGCGTCTCTGGGATTGGTCAGAGGTTTGGGCCATGTTTTCTCCATGGGATCCTATTTTCTGACCTTGCTCATGTTCCTCCTCTTCCTCTTCCTCCTCCCTCATCTTCCTCTGCTCACACTTCAGCCTCAACTGACCTTACACTGAGGGTTGGGGACCCCAGAAGGGGTAACCTTTTATTTAAGATAGCACTTCCAATGTATCTTCTCCTGCCATCAGATTTCAGGGGTTTGGGGAGACCCTTGGGATTTCATAAGGTCCTTCTCACATCAAAGTAAGCTTTATTAGCTAATTACTGAATGACACAGAGGGGCCTGGGAGACAGCCCCGGGAGGGGAAGTCATTATTATGTTGACTTTGGGCCTTTTCCAAGCCCAACAGCTGCCTGTCTGAAAGGGCCTGTGGAAGCTGAGAGAGTGCCTCTCTGGAGAATCTCCTAGGAGGGCGCCTTTCTCAGAGCCACTCCGGCAGACCAGTTGCCACCTTTTGTACCTCTATCGGTGGGCTAGGTAAGAAAGGAGAGACCAGCTGCCTGTTATTGGAGTGGCCTGCCACACTGAGGCATGTCTAGTCCCAGAGCCAGAAAGGGAGGACCCACTAGTGTCCAAGCCAAAACAAAATTCTACGAAAAGCATCGTTATTGAATGGACTGCAGCCTCAGTGGGAAGATGACCTGGAGTTCATTCCCTCGCCACTCGCCACTCGGCTAGGGTCTCTAAGTAGTCCTTGCCAGGGCAAATTGAATCCGACTTTGCTTAAACAGCCACCCTGGGTCCCAGGGGTCCTGAATCCCCTGGAAAACCACACCCAATCACGTGTACTCCTTTGCCCTGAGGTATTGGGAGACTGCAGATCACACTTTCCTTTCATTCTCTCCAGCCTCCCCACTTGTGAAACCTGAAGCTGCCTTCCAACCTCTTTCAGCAGGTAACTCCAGCCTGCAGTGACCCTGTTATTTATCCTTCCGGTGCTCTATCCCCAAAATTCTCTTTACCTCCGCCCTCTTCGTCTCCTCCCCCAGGCTCAGAAGCACCTGCCTCACCTCTTTGTTTTCCACCCTTGGCCCCACCTCACTACCACCACCCACTTCCAGGGGTGGATCCATAAAGGATTTTCACTTTCACTTCTTCCCTTTGCCGGGAGCCCACTCCCCCACCCCCCACCCCGCCCCCAGCTCTTGCTCCTGGGATGCTAAGACGCTTGGTAGCCTTTTGATTTCCCAACCAAAAGGAGAAACCAAGTCTCTTGACCTGTCTGGTTACCTCTCTAAGCTTCTGACTATCTTGCTTATGCCAGGCACCAAATTTCTAAAAAGCAGGGCACCTACTACTGCCCCCGCCCTTTGTTCTTCCTCAAACCACCCCCCTCCCCCCATCACCACCTCCTACTCTCCCGCTAGGATCTGGATTCTGCTCCTACTTGGAGGTCAACACTATTCTTTCAAAGGTCCCGGGTGTTTCAGCCACTGTTTCCAAGAGCCCTCTGATCCTTTGCACCTGCAAAATCACTATTGGTGGTGGCCTCCCCCTCCCCACACCGCCCCTCTCTCCCCTTCCTCTTCTTCAACTAAATCCCCTCCTCTTCTTACTGGCTCCCATGACAACCCACCCTCTCTGCTCCCCTCCTCCTTCGCTGACCAATCATCATCTGTCTGTCCAACCCACAGCGTTGCCAGATTCATCTCCTGAAAGCCCAGCTCCCAATAAGCACTTCTCTGTTCAGAAATCTTCAATGGCTCACTATTGAAGAAAAAAAAAAAAAAGATTTAAACCAACCATCATGTATTTGTGAAATCATACACCTTTACACAATCATAACATCTAATGCAATAAGTATCAAGAGTCTCAAACTTTTTTGATCATCCGAATCTTCAAGCTCCATTAAGAGAAATACTTTTCAGGAAGGCCAGTGTTTACTGTGTGTAAAAAACAACACGCTCTTTAAATATGTCTCTTATTAAAGCAAGGATATGACACCCAAAGACATTGTAGGGCTCTTAAAATACAATTTGAAAGCCAGTGGGCGCAATAGCCTCTTCAGTCTGCAGATGAGAAAAATGAGACGCAGAGAGAGCATGTGATTGGCAGAAGGAGCACACAGGATGCAAGTGAGAAGACAACACGTTTTTATTAAGTATTTAGTGTGTATGAGGTGTGTTCTAGGTACAGAGCATATAAAAGGGAACAAAACAGGTAGGGTCCCTGTCCTAAAGTAGATGAGGCACTGTAGCTAATCACCATGAGGCTGCAGGGATGCAAAGATGGCTGTGAGAAGACGCAGGAGGAAAGACCGTTAGGAGTTGACACAAGTAAACAGAGGCCAAAAGAAAAAAGTAGCTAACCAAAAAGAGTAGGAAAGAGTTGCACAGGAAATTGACGGCCATCTCTCAGCGCCCCGCCCCCTGCCCCCCACCCACCCACCCAGAGTGCCACATCTCCCACTCAAAGCCCTAGGGCAGAGGGATGCAGGAATTGTGAAGCAGGCAGGATCCAACAGGCATTGCTGAAGCCTTGACAATGACCTTGGTCTGGCAGGCCAAGGAAAGGGTGGAACTGATTACTGACATTAGAAGGTCACTTACATTAAAAGCCATGTGGTGTCTTTACTCGGATCCTAGGAGAGAAAATAAACATTAGTGAGGAACTTGGGAAAATCCAAATAAATTCTGTAATTCATTTAATAGTGACACAGTGATGCTAGTTGTTTTGATACATGGCTCATATATAAGCCATTCACATTTAAGAAAGTAAGTGAAGGGTAAATGAAAACTACCTTACCATTTTGTTTTGTTTTTAAAGGTGTTTTAAAATTATATTTGTGCATTTGCACACGTGTTTGTTCCTGTGTTAATGCAGAAAAGTATATCAGATCTCTTGGAGTTGGAGGTGGTTGTGAACCACCTGGTGTGGGCTCTGGGAATTGAACTCAGGTCCTCTGGAAAAGCATCAAATGCTCTTAACCATGGAGCCATTCCTTTCGCCTTCTTTATACTTGAAATGCACAGCATGGGAGTGCAGTGTCCACATCACGCTGTGTGTATAGTGTAGATCCCTCTGACAGAGAAGAACAAAGCACATAGTGTAGGATCAATGAAGCCAACATGAAAACAGTTCTCTGTACACCAGGCACTGCTCCAACTGTGTCCTCACAACCCTAAGAAGTGTGTGTCATCTACTCCTATTTTACAGATAAAGAACCTGAGGACATAGAAATTAAGCTGACAGTCGGTTGCAGCTCTGAAGGATGGATCGGATTTGAACCAAGGGAAGCAACTGAGGGAATTATGGGTGAACGGGACAGCTTGTGCAAGTATGTGGACTGAGCTTGTCTAAACACACATAGTTGACTGAGGGCTGCTGACTACAGACACACAATTACTGAAAAGAGTTGGCATTTAAGAAGTTGAGTGCAGGGCTGGAGAGTTAGATGGCTCAGAGCTTAAGAGGGAACACTGCTCTCCCCGCAGACCTGAAGTCAGTTCCCTGGACCCACTTGTAACTCAGCCAACTCTAAGATGAGCTCTGTTGTCTCTGGCTACTTTGGGCCCTGCACTCACAGGCACATACACATAATTAAAAATAATAAAGTAAGAAAAATTTTTAAGATTTATTTATTTATTATTTTATGTGTATCAGTGTTTTGGCTATGTGCATGTCTGTGTGAGGATTTCAGTTCCTCTGGATCTGAAGGTACAGACAGCTGGGAACTGCCATGTAGGTGTTGGGAATTGAACCCGGATCTTCTGGAAGAACAGCCAGTGCTCCTAACCGCTGAGCCATCTTCCCAGCCCCATAAAGTAAGAATTTTAAAAATAATTTGAATCCAGAGTTGGCCATGGTGATACACAGCTATTAACCTAGCACTTGGGAAATGGAGGCAGGAAAAAAGTAAATCGTCAACCTCAATTACATACTAAGTTCAAGGCTAGCCAAGGCCACAGTGAGACCCTGCCTCAAAAAACAAAACAAAAACAAAAAACAAATAAACAACAAAAACAACACAGTGTTGGGGGCCAGGTCTTTCATTCCAGGAAGCAGAGGTGGGTGAATCTCTGTGAGTTCAAGGCTAGCTTGGTCTATATAGCAAGTTCAAGGATAGCTAAGGCTACATAAAGAGACCCTGTCTCAAACACAAAACAAAGAAACAAACAAAATAACAAGAATGGAATCTTCTGAACTGGAGTGGAAAAGAAAAAAACAAAAACAAGGGGGGGGGGGGGGGGAAACACCTCTTAAACCAGGTGTAGTGGCCCAGACCTTTAATCCCAGCACTAGAAAGAGAGAGACAGAACAATGCTGTGAGTTCAAGGCCAGCCTGGTCTACATAGTGAGTTCCAAGACAGTCAGGGTCCTGTCAAAAGAGGGGAGTGGGGAATGGAGGAAGAATTTGAATTCAGGCATTTGGACCATCAAAGTCCCATGTGCCTGGTCAGTATATTATCCTCTTAGTCCTCAGTGAGGACCACACAGATACCATGAGCCTAGGAAAGCAGAAGTGCAGTAGTGCCATCTGTATAAGGCATAGATGCAGCAGAACCATCACATTCGTTTTTAGTTTGATTGGTTTTGGGGGTTGTTGTTTGGTTTGGTCTTTTTGAGACAGGATTTTTTTTCTGTGTAGCCCTGGATGTCCTGGAACTCGCTCTGTAGACCAGGCTGTCCTTGAACTCAAAGATTGTCCTGACTCTGACTCCTGAGTGCTAAGATTAAAGGCATGCGGCGCTGCTGCCACCGCCGCCACCACTCAGCAGAAACACCAGGTTTTGCTTTCAGGCTGGAACATGAGAGTTAAGCAAGAAGAGGCAAGGGCGACACCTGGGCTCCTAGAGACAGCGGTATACACCTTTGATCCCAGCACTCAAGAGGCAGAGGCAGAAGAATCTCTGAGTTTGAAGACAGCCTGGTCCACAGAGTGAGTTTCAGGACAGCTAGGTGTGTTTTGGGGGAGGGGGAGTTTAGGAGCACAGCCTGTGCCCTTCTGATGCCTGGTCCTATTTTCCTTCTCATCAGCAAAAACCAAACCAACCAACCAAACAACAACAACAACAACAACAACAACAACAAAAACCCTTCTGATCTTTTGCAACCCTGTTGCTTCTACCTGCCCCTCTCTCACACTCCTTTAGACTGGAAAACAAACTAAACCCCTTGCCATTCCCACAAAGGCAGAACCCTTACCTTCAAACATTTCCATACTCTTGCACAAATAGTACCACCTTCCTGAAATTCTCTCTTCTGCCTCCTGGGCTCAAATCTGAATGATCCTTAAGGGCAGCAGCTAACTGTCAGCCTTCCTGCATGTATATAGCTGACTACAGTATATACTGTAGGAGCTATAGTGCCTCAGCCACTTGCCGGCACATTCTCCACCTTAAGACAAACGCCCTCTTTGGATGCCTTGTTTAATTTTTGTGTGTTTGTTTGTGGTTTTGTTTTTCTTTTTTCTTTCTTTTTCCTTTTTGAGACAGGATTTCTCTGTATAGACTTGGCTATCCTGAACTTGATTTGTAGACCAGGCTGGCCTCAAACTCACAAAGATCCACCTGCCTCTGCCTCCCAAGTGCTGGGATTAAAGGCGTGCACCACCACGCCTGGCTGTTATTATTAGAAAGGCATCTAAAGCTGGGCATGGTGGCTCACAACTTTGGGGCAGAGGCAGGAAGATCTCTGAGTTCAAGGCTACCTTGGTCTACAAAAATGAGTTCCAGGATAGCCACAGAAAAACCCATTCTTAAAAACCAACAGGCAGGGCATGATGGCACATGGGAGGCAGAGGCAGATGGATCGCTGAGAGTTTGAGGCCAGCCTGGTCTATAAATCAAGTGCCTGGTCTACAAAGGGAGTCCAGGACAGCCAAGACAACATAGAGAACCCTGTCTTGAAAAGCTTTAAAAAAAAAAAAAATAACAACAAAAAGACTAACAGATCCAGGAAAGCTCCACAAGCGTGAGAAGGGAAGGGAGTTGACAGAACTTGCTGTATCTGGAATTACCCCCTTGAACACACAACCGTTCAGCTCCTGTGATATGTTAGGCACAAGCAAGAAACTCATTTTTGGCTTTGACAAGCTTAAAAGCACTTGCCAGCCAGATGGAAGATTCCTGGCTGCCAGCCTGGCCACTAACTTGCTGAATTTGACAGGGCATTCCGTGGATTAAGACCCTCCTGGGGCTACCTGGCATGATTCTGATTATAGGCCTGACCTTACCCCCAAGCTGAGGCTGGGGTAGAACCAAGTATTTATGAACCCCTTCCCCAATACCCTAGATGGTGCTCACCCTTTCATGGTTTCCCCTGCACTGACCCCTACCTCAGACCCAGTTGCTTGAAGGACTGTGTCTGGTGGATGCCTCCTGTCAGCCCCAGTCGCTCCCTTCCCACAGAAGTCTTTCTAGTCCAGCCCAGCCCAGGCTAAGCTAGATGCTTCTGTAGTGATTCTGAAAACCCACACCATGCTGTAGTGAATGAGTCTTCAGAACTTCTGGTTTTGAGTCCGTCCTCCTCCCCAGTCCCCCACCCCTACCCGGTGCCCCCGCAGCGCCCCCCTCCTCCCGCTAGACCCAGCACCCTATCAGAAGGTGCAATGTATTCCCAGGTCAGGCAGTAGTGTGGTACAAAGTCCGTCCTGAGTTAAACATGCGAAACATAAAAGACTACGGAGAGTGTTCCTGTGAGTGGAGTGACTTATTTAGGAGGCCGAGGTCATGAGGCCAATAGTGGAAAACTGTCACTCTCCTCCATCCTCCTCACCCCCCACCCCCTCCAAAGAAAAATTTACATTTTATCAGAATTTGGCTGCTTCCCTATGCATCTGTGCCCTTGGGGCTGGGCAAAGGGCAAAGGGGGGCGTTGTCAGCTCAGGCCTCTGGGGAGTGTTCAGATCTCACGACTGGGAAACCCTGTCTGTCTGCCTCTCCCAGACTAAGGATGGGGACAGAAGGTCCAGGCTTCAGGGAGCGAAGGGCCCCTCAGGCTCAGTCACCTTGGCAAGAAGCCACCCGGATGTGGTGGGTGGCAAACAGGATGGGGCGGAGAGTCCTGGCCATTCTGGGACACCGACTGGATGGGCCGCATTAGCGGGAATCCCGCAAACCGCTCAGAAACGATATGCAGGCACTAGGAGCCGGCACGGTTTCTCGCTGTTTGGGGAAAAGCAGAATGCTTCAGTTTCGGGACAAGGACCCCCTGAAGGCAATGAGATTCATAGAAGTCCCACTAGAAACCTGAGTGCCCTGATCGCACTCACTAATGCTTTCCCTCCGCTTCTCCACCGCTTTCGCAGTTAGCCCTCCGCAAGGCAGCTCTGTCTGGCGCCCAGATCTTGAGGAGCAGAGGCTTTAGCAGCTGGGTTCTAGACTGTGTTCTTCTTTCTGCCCGGGACCACTCTCCACGCCCTCTTCTGGGCCTTTGTTTCCTCATCTGAGAAATGGGCCCAGGGTTGGAGGAGAAGGTTGGAAAAGCCCTCGGAGCTTGGACAATGCCAGATACGGCATTCTCTCGTCTTCCCACGGCAGCCCCCCTCCCCATCTTAACTCCACCCCCATGGAGCCGCTTCTCCCCCTTGCTGGCCGCTAGGGGTCACTGCCTCCCTTTGTCATCGACCGAGGAGGGCAGCCGCCCTCCCGCCCTCTCCACGACCGAAGGCGACCCAAGGGGTATCTAGCTACTAAGGGGCCCTGAACAGAAGCCCAGGGCCACGCTCGCAGCCACGGCTGCATAGGGCTGGGAGGTGCGGGAGTTCGGGCGGAGGCCCGGGCAGGGTTGGGCCAGGCGCGTGGGAGCCAGGAGGGGGTTAACGCTAACCCCTCCCCCCGGGCTGACATCACGGGAGAGCGGGTGAGAGGCTGGATCGGCGAGTGAGAGAAAGAGAGGGAGAGCAGCGAGCGCGGCTCGCCTCGGCGCCCGGGAAGCTCCACATTGTTGCGGATCGCCCGCACCGGGCGCAGCGGCGGCGGTGGGGACTCGTGGCGCACCCGGCTTTCTCCCTACGCTCCTCCAAGACCGCGCAGCCCCGAGCCTCGCGGGCAGCTGGCCGCCGTAGCCGCACACCACAGCCTGGGCCCCGAGCCCTCCGCACCGCCCGGCCACCCTCGGAGAACGGCCGGCCATGGACGCCTGCAAGTTGGAGACGAGCGGGAGGGTGTGAACGAGCCCAGGGCCGGGAGCCTGCGCCTCGCTAGCCCGGCAGCCGGGCGCGCCGGGGGTGGGTCCCTCTCCCCAGCCGGCTCTGCGTGGAAGAAGAGGGCGGGGACCGGGTCGAGGAGGAGAGCAGAGGAGGCGAAGGGGGCATGACTCGTGCAACTTGCGGCGGGCATCTGCCGAGGCTCTGAGCCGGCGGCAGCCCCGGGCCGGGATTGCGGCCGCGCGGATCCCACCCAGCCCACCCCGCCCCGGCCGACGGCTGCGGCTGACCTGGATCCTCCGAGCGCTTGCCGGGCACCAGCGATCCGCCCTCGTCTTCCAGGCTGGTTTCTGGAGCGCGAGGAGCGCCCTCCTGGCCGCCCCTTTCGCCGGACCCCCGCCCCCCGATGGCTCGGATGGGGCTTGCGGGCGCCGCTGGACGCTGGTGGGGACTCGCTCTCGGTTTGACCGCCTTCTTCCTCCCAGGTAAGGCGATTGCCTCTGCTTCCCCCCTATGCTCCCCACCCAACCAGAACCTCCCCGGGACTGGGAGCTGGATGACGGGGCACGACTATGGGTTGTAGAAAGCGAACCGAGCCAGAAAAGTTGGGTCACGCTTGGATAAGGGGGGGCAGGAGGTGGCACCGTGGAGAAAGGGGTTGAGAAGCCCAACAGCCTGCCCTGCAGGGAAGCAATCGGATGCACGTCTCTATGTAGCAAGAAAGCACTTTCTCCGCTCAGTTCTTCACAAAAATAATAATATGTAATAGGGTTCTATTTATTTAATAACCAGTTCTCAGCTCGAGAAGCAGTTTGGAAACACTGTGTGTTACATAAATGCAAAATAATCACCGTAATCACGGGCTCCGGGTATGAGACAACAGCCCCAGGGGGAGGGCGTCAGTCTCCTAGCTGGTGGGCTTGGGGGGTGGCGGGGCGGCCCGGCGTTGGGGGGGGGGTTGTTCTTCGTTTCTTTTGGCGGCCTCTTGTCAGACGGTTTCGGGCTCGCGGGAGCCCCCTCCTGCCCCACATCGCCCCACAGCGGGCGCTCGGAGTCCGCTCCTGCGGCACAGGCGGCCTCTTGCTCACCTGCGGTTCCTTTTCTGGAGGGTGAGGCCAGGCTGCCTGGAGATGGCAAACTCTCGACCTTGCGCGGGACTGGGCTCCGCCTTGGAACTCTACTTCTAAAGCGGCGGACTCTCCCAGGAGGAAGCTCCGTGGGCTTCATGCCAGCCAGGTGGCCGCATGACCCACTTTCCCGAGAGGCCCCGAGAGTGTCCCGCGTGTCTTTCCTCGAGGTGGGAGCTGCCGGCAGAAGAGGGGTTAACTCGGCGCCCGACCCTGGGGTGGCCCATGGCAGCCCATTCTGACGGGTGGGGTGGGGGCGGAGGCTGGGACGGGCCGGGCATATTGTGCTGGGGAATGAACTGGAAAATGCGTTTAGGAGGCAAATCCTACCGAGTCCCCTCGCCTGGATTTAACCCCTTGTGTCCCCTGGGGAAGCAGCTAGGCTGCCGTCAAGACACTAATTTGGGTCAAAGTGGGGAAAGTATCTCTCTAGCTACCCCTCCCCCTCCCATAAAGAAACCTGAAGTGAGCTCTGGCCCTAGGAAGATGGGGTTTTGGAAAGCTAGAGGAAGCTTGAAGGTAGCTCATGGTCATCCACTGAGGGTGGAAGAATAGGGGGCTGGAATATAGACAGCGCCTCCTGGATTAAGAATATTGGATTCTCAGCCACTGCGATTCTGAAGGCTTGCCAGGCAGTTTCTTAGGGAGAGGCTGGTCTGACTGTCCAGGTGTGGCTTGGATGCACTCCTGGAAGCCAAGAGCCTGGCCTCTGCTTCCCTTACTTGCCTCCTCCTCTTGCTAGCCAGCTTGCTACTGGGGGCACTGCACCTCTCCATCAGTGGTGGATGCCAGGAAGGCAATTTGGGGAAGCCAGGTACACGGGCCATTGTGGAGTGTACCCCTCTTGGGTGTCCCAGGAGGGAAAATTCCACACCACTGTCCACTGTCAGCACAGGGTCATACTGAACCCTCCAGTGGTGTGGTCCGGGTGGGGGTGAGAGATTCTTCCATTCACTTTCTTGCTGATGATGTCAAGTGAAGTACACAGAGAAGCTCAGCCTCTGAATGTACATCGTCAGCATAGGTTGGACTTCAGAGCAGCTTTTAAATCCCCAACTCCTCCTGGAACCCAGTGCAAGCACTTTGCCAAGAGCCCTAAGGATTCCTAGCATACTAGGGGTTAACCCAATCCTGGGATGGACAAAGGGCCAGAGGGTTTGAGAAAGGATCAGCCTACTACATGTTCTGTTTGTTGCTCCATTTCCTCCAGTTTTGGGTTGAAGCATGATCAATTTTATCACTTTGGGTTAGAGGCCCCTTGTGCTCCATCCACCCCACCCACACAAGAGGTAGAAACAGAGAGGTGGGTGACACCTGGCTCAAAGCAGATGTTCCCCTACCAAAAATCCAACCGAGGGGCTAGGATGCCCAGAATGAAATCACAGCTAAGAGGTATTTTGTAAGTGCTCTCTGCCCCTGACTGTGACTGGTGGATGGGTACAGCTGAGGCAGCCAAGGTTCCTGGACTCACCTAGATGGAGCCTTCTTCTGTGTCTCTGTTGCTTCCTCTACCTGCTCCCTGAGGTCCACTGTGGCACACAGCAGTTAGACATAGCCACACTCACTCAGGTCCTTGGACCAAGGAAGCTGGCAGGCCTAGTTGGCAACCCATCCCCACTGTTTCCCTCCCTCTCCCTCTCCTCAGCTTTTTCTTGCCCTTCTCTGGGGGATTTGCCAGTCTGTTACTCTCTCCTGGATTTTCAGGGGTGGGGTGGGGGTGGGGAGCATTGAGGAAGTAGAGAGGAAGGAGCCCCCAGTGTGTGTGATGGCTCCTGCCTTTATAACAGCCCACCTGGCTTTTGAAGTATGTTTCTATATGACAGATGGTACAGGCAGCGTAGAAAGGGCCCAGGAGCTTCGTCTTTGTTTCCTGAGGTGGCAGGCTCCTTCCAGGGTGCTCACTTAGAGGAGAGAGAGGGTCAGGGCTACCCACCCAGGGTTGGAAGCCAGAAGAGGAAGGGGTGGAGAAACTGTGTGGGAAGTAAGTGTCCCACCTATGCCACACCCTCTCTAATTGGCTTCCCTACACCTTTGGTCTAGAAAGAAAACCCACACCCTAGGTGTCAAGCTCACTGTGCATAGACCTGCCAGGCTAGGCTACCTGTGCACAGCACCCATCATTCCTGGCGCTCTCCTTTGAAGCCCCCAGAGCCAAGCGGTTGGGTTCTTTTCCTCCTTCCTGTTTCTCACAGACATGGTGGGCTCGGGCTTACTGGGCCAGGCATTATAGCAGAACCCATTCTCCTGGCCTGAGGCTTGCAGTGTAAAACAGCCGTCTCTAGGCCTATTAGTCAGGCAGCCTTGTGGAGAGCATCTGAGTCAGAGTCAAAGCCTAACCTTCAAGGCCGGAGGGAAGGCTAGACACTGCAGAGCTTGGGCCCAGTAGGCCTGGCCCAGTGGCCCAGAAGGTGCTCTCTGAACCTGGACTCGCAGTGCGCATGTGGGGCATGTAGTCAGCGGTTCCCTATTGCAAGCTGGGGACCATTTGTAGGCTGCCAGTTCCTTCTTTGGCCACTTGGCTCTGCACAACAAGCCCACCTGGGCAATCGCCTAGGCTGCCTGGCCTGGGGGCCCAGTTGTAGGCTGCCAGCATGGCTGTGCCCACAGCTGAGCCAGTGGGACGGGATGGAGGGCCAGAGGGTCGGCTCCCATTGCTGCATCTCTGATGCTACCATTGTTTAGCAGCTGACTAATGTTCATTGTTCAGCACAAACAGAAAACACCCAAGGGAGGTGTGACTACAGCTTCGACTCTTCTGATTGTATCTTTCCTGGTTCACTTGGCAAATTGAACACCTAACTGAAGAAGGGGCAGAAAGGTGTCTGCAAAGTCACCTGTTGGGCTTTTCTTTTTCTTTGCTTTCTTTCTTCCTTCTCCCCCCACCCCCCACCCCCTTTGAACATTAGGCAGCACACCAGGTGAGAATGGACAGTAGCCAGTTGGGGAACTTGGCCCCTGACACTTCTGACAGGCTCACCTTTGGTCTAGTGTGGGTGTATTACACATGTGTACAGGGCTTTGTGTGATGGTGTTGGTCATCTACAATTCACTGCTGCAAGTACAGATCTGCCGGGACTAGAATTAGGGAGTATATATGCTCATATTTGCAGATTACCATGGAGCTGGAGCTTTGAGTACCAAATAGCATGTTCACACATAACTGATTTTTTACGGCATTCAGACGGGTTGAGCCTTGACGACGCCTGTGTCTGTATCAGTGACTTGAGGGTGATTTTGAGAGGAGACCCAGGATTTGCTCTTGGCTAGCTGGCTCTGGGGGAAGCTTCTGGATCCCAGTCCTTTGGAAATAGGAAGCCTTGATGCTGCTTCCTGCGTCTCTGTCCTTGGCTTTCTACTAAATCCTTGCTGGGAGGAGCACAAGACCTTGACAACACCTGGAAAGGCTTCCCTCTGTCAGCCTTCTGTTGTCTCCTTAGCCAACAGAGGAATGCTAGAGCCTGCTCCGTGGGCTCTCAAGATCCTGAAATGTCTGGAAGGGGCCAAGGGACATAGGTTTTCAGTTCCTCCTCAGGCACCTCTACTTTCTGCTTGGGCACTTAGGAAGTTGGGTACCACACTGCCACACCCCCCAAGTGTGTGTATGTGTGTGTGTGTGTTGTTGTTGTTGTTGTTTTTCAATACAGGGTTTCTCTGTGTAGCCTTGGATGTCCTGGACTTGCCTTGTGGACCAGGCAGGCCTGGAACTCACAGAGATCCACCTGCCTCTGCCTCCCAAAGTGCTGGGATTACAGGCGTGTGCCACCATGCCCAGCTGCCACGGTGTCCTTTTTAAAAGAGCAGAAGTGAGACTTTGGTCCCCATCAGAATCCTGCAGGGCCAGGTGGGTGGCCAGCTCAGCAACATGAATGTACCTGACAGAATCCTAGGCTTGGGTGGCAGGAGAGAGCCCACTAGTTAGAAAAAGAGGTGGCAGTGAGGGACAGGGAATAGGGAAACAGCAGTCTCAGGAGCTTAACCTCTTCTCCCAAGCCAAGCAGGCACATATACCCCTGTGCTGCCAACCCCACTCCATAGAGAGCAGGCCTGCAGAGCCAACAGCAGATGTGCTGCCTAGCACAGGAGGTAACTTAAGATCTGAGCTGGATCACCTTGCAGAGGGAATGCCCTGAGCTGGAGATAACACCCCTGTGTCCAGTTAACCCTCTAAGCCCCAAGAGCCTGGTGGAGCTGGAAGAAGAGAAAAGGGAAGAGATTTGAGACAAGAAGTCAGGCATGCTGTCAGAACCCTGACCTTTCCACAAGGAGAGGCAAACCCTGGTGCCACAGAAGAGACCCAAGACAGATACCACGCTTTTGTGATAGCAGAATGTAGGGCTTTGAGACAATGGGTAGGCAAGTAATCTTCATCTGGGGGAAGTGCAGAAAAGGGGCAGTTATAGGTTTTTATTCTTCAGGGGTAGGGCATGGGATCTGTGCCTTTCCCAGTCTCTCTGTGAAGGGCAGAGAAGCAGGTCACTTAGCTGTCCCTGTCCTGTAACCAGGCGTTTAACTCATCTTGGTGGCCCAGCCTTGTAAAACTGGCCAAACTAGGTTGGAATCCCAGCTCTACAGATGACTAGTTGAGAAACCTTAGCAGAGGTGCCTCCTGAACCTCAGTTTTCCCATCTGCAAAATAGAACTCTGTTGATATGCCTCGCAAGATTGCCAGACAAGGTGGAGAACGGTGAATGAAAAGTGATGATTGGCTCAAGGCTAGCCTGTGATAACACAAAATGGACCAAGAGCCGGGCTGCTTGCCCCGTGTCTTTTCTCTGACTGGCCCCTCCCCTCTGTGTCTACTCATTAGGTAGTACCACCATTATGCTCCTTTGAGAAAGCCACTGAGCTGCCTGCTCACTGCCAGCCTCGCTCCATTTTTCTCCAACCTGGCACTAAGGGAGTAAGTCCCTGCTCCTATTTGGACATGATGCTACAGCCACCTGGGAGCTGATGGCATGGTGGGAGGGCCCGGGTGGCCTAACTAGCTGAAGGTACCTGCCAAGGCCAGTCCTGTGGAGGCTGAGTACTGCACAGGCAGCAGGTGCTGGGCAGCCTTTGTTCTGTAGCTTGTCACTTAGGCCTCTCCAGGCTTTGCTCCCTGGATGCAGCCCAGCTGGGACGCCATTGCCCATCTGGAGTGCTTGCAGAGGCAGAGGCAGAGGCCAGGGCCTGGCAGGGAGGGCCTGGGACTCTTGGTTCCTGCTTTTTCTTCAAACTTCTACATCTGAGGGGAGGGGAGGTAACAGCTCCTGGTGAGGTGCTATAGGCCAAGAAAAGAGAAAGTCCTTCCTGGGATTGCCTCCTTCTCTTCCGGGTCTCCTGTTGCAAATGGAACACTTGGGCTAAATTGTCACAGGGTGTTGCAGATAGAACCCTTGGATTATGTGGTCGTGAGAGTAATGTCGGTGCAACCTTGCACTCAGAGTTGCAGCCGAAATTGTGTGTTAGAGTTAATATCGTTCTCCTTTTACAGATGAGGAAAAGGAATATTAGTTCGGTGATTTGTTGCCTTTCCCACGCGGGCAAATTAGAGACAGGGCTTCTGAGGGTAAATCCTTCTAGACCAGAAAGAAGAAACAGGCAGGGATGGGCACACAGCAGGGGTTGAGTCAAGTCATCATTGTGTCCACGATACAGTCATTGGTATTGTCAGCAACCACCAGCTTCCACTCTCCCTGCCCCCACAGCAGGTATGCCAGCTCCCGGGGGAGGTAAGGGGTGAGTAGAAAACACAGAGAAAAGTGCTGCTGAGATGACCACAGAGCCTAGGTTGGCATGGGGTACGGGGGGGGGGGGGCAGGGAGGGAGGGGGGAGGAGAGTGAGAAACCTCCTGTGGGAATGTGGGCTGAGACAAGGGCAGGGCCCTGAGGTGTGAGCGTGGAGCCCCAGGGCATGGGCACGCCAGGACAGGGTGTGGGCTTGGCTCAGGCAGAGAGCAGGAGCCCAGAAAGCATCAGGAGGTGGATGGAGCACCCAAGAGGGGTTTGGAGATACAGTTTGGCACTTTGAGTCAACTCCCTCGCCCAGGCAACCCCTGCCACCTCTAGTCTGCACAGACCCCCAAATCACTCGCAGTTTACGAGGAGTCTCATTACCAGCCACAGACAATAAAACCCGCCTGACCACTCTGGCCCGAATCTCATTAGAGGACATTAGTTCCGCTGGCTCGTGGCTCCTTTGGGACCCAGCTGCAGGCGTGGTCCGGGAAGAGAAATGGGCCATTGGCCATGGGCACAAGACTGTCCCATTGAGAGCTTGGGGTCAATCAATGGGCTTAAATGGAGGCCATCCCTCCAGAGTCCCAGGATGCCTGCACCTCAAAGCTGGAAACCAACTGGATGCTCAGTTCTGCCCTCTGCCTGTGGCGGACTAGACCTGGCTCTCTTCCAGGCTGTTCTCTGAAAGGAGCTGACTACAGGCTCCACCCACCATCGGTCCATAGAGGAGGGTCCTTAGGGAAAGGGACAATATACCAATCTCACATACAAGGGGAATTAGAGCCAGAATCCTCAGTGGCCTTTGCCTGTCTTCCATCCCAAAGAGGAAAGAGACTTAGAGAGCCTGTGGCAAAAGCATCTTCCCCATCTCTAACTGGAGTTCCATCCAGGCCTGAAAGAAGGAGCCAGCTGCTA
The DNA here is from genome assembly GCF_903995435.1 of Acomys russatus. Taxonomy (NCBI): domain Eukaryota; kingdom Metazoa; phylum Chordata; class Mammalia; order Rodentia; family Muridae; genus Acomys; species Acomys russatus. The sequence goes on from NC_067150.1 coordinate 35,368,580, forward strand.
CCAAGAACCACCTAATAGCCTTGTCAGGGTTTCATGTCCCATCTCCCTGGAGTTGGGTACCTTGACCATAGTAACTGGTAGGGACTTTTGGAGTTCTTTCCCCCAAAGATGAGGGTGTCTGTTTCATAGCAAGCTCTAGTATCTGTGAGCAACCAGCCTTGCTCTGCCTGTACCCTCCTCTGCTGCTGCTCCTTGCCTGAAACCCAGCATACCAGAACACCAGCATGGCTCCTTGGGTGTCACAAGGAAAAACAAACAAGATCCCTCTTGGTGCCTCAGGCTTATGAGGAAAATGCAGGCCAGACCCAAATAACTGGTGTGAGCACACTTGGGCTCCCTGATCTTCCCTGCTCCCATAAGGGGGTCACACAGGGGAGCCCACGCTTTGGCAAGGGAGATGAGCTGGTATGGCTGCCCCATGAGTCAGTGGAGATGGGAGCGTGATCTGTTTGGGCAGACGCAGTCAACTCTGCCGGGAGGAAAGGGAGCAAGAGGCCACTAATGGCTCCAGGCCAATCCCTGTGAGCCCCTTCAAGCCACTTCTGGTATATAAATGACACTGGGATGGGGAGGTGGTTCCCTTCTCTATCTCTGAGGTGGAGTGTTAGAGAAGATGCCAAGCCAGCCCTATGGACACTGTGGCTGTGGGCTCTGATGACGGCATCTCCCTGGTAGGCTGCTACTGCAGCTCCTGCCTTGCATCTGGCCCTGACTCCTGACTCCCACCCTCTCAGGAAACACCTGAGAAGGACACTCAGGAGCCCAGGAACATGTGATGGCCGCTCCCTCCCTGCAGTCTCACTGCCCCCACCTGCACACTGCACACTCCTCAGTTCGAGCCAAGTGTTTTTCTCACCCCAGTGCCTTTGCACATGCTGTTTCTGAACATTGTCCACTATTTCCTTTAAATGCTGATTCCAAACTTTAACTCCTAGCCAATGGCATCATGAAGCCTTCACGGTCTGCCCCCTGGCTGAGGATAACTTCTCATCTTAAAGTCTTCCTATACCTCATTGGTGCCTCGTAGTTTGTTGAGCTTGGGATTTATCTTCCTTGTAAGGCTGGGAATACCATTGCTGATAGAGCTTGGTGTCCCCGTGGCCTAACTTGGCTTAAGAGCGCTGCTGTGTGGATAGGTACGTGCATGAATAATAATGATGGTGAAACAAACTTGTGTTCAGAGATCTTGGGTGCCAGACACTGTTGGCAGCGTCATGTAATAACTTAATGGCTATCGCGGGTCACGTGGGATGTTCATGATAAATGTGGTTTGCCTGTTTTTATATATGGAAAGATGAGGCCCAGACTGGTTAGGTGACTTGCCTGTGGCCACTCGGCTGATGAGTGGCAGAGCCAGAGTTCGGGTCTAGGAAGTCAGACCCAATGCCCATGATGCTTCTACTCAGCTAAGCTTCTCTTCCCAGGTGTTGTGGGCAAATGGTGGAGGCACCCCAAGCGCTCACAGACATTAAGAGCAGTCAGTTCAGTTCCTGCGCATAGCACTACACTGCTCACATCTTTGTCCCTTTGAGGACCCCCACATAGCCTGGCTCTGTGGTTAAATGGCCTGGGAGCATCGGGTCTTCAAGAGTCCTGGTGCTATTCCGGTGACATCCTTTGGCTATATTAGAAGTTTTAGAAGCTCAGTTAATATGGTCCGGGACCATCCTGTTCCCACCCATCCTGGACCTCAGGAGTATTCATTGGCTGTGCTAGAACAGAATCGATATTACGCTGTTATTCTTCTATCCTGAGTCTACACATTCCCAGCGCCAGTGTGGGGCCCTCCTACCATGCTCTGTGCAGGTACGAGAAGCAAGGCAATGGCTCCTCGGAGAGAACTTGCCAAGAACTGCTCCCAGTAGGTATCAAGGTTCCTGGGTTGGGCACAGATCGTGGGTGGGTCCAGAGCTCATCCCAGATTCAGGGAGGTTATGATCTCGCTTGCTGTCTCCCAGAGATCTCAAAAGATGGGAAGGGAGGGGCCTCTGCTGGGGGCGGATTTAGGGTGTTCACCTGTGCAAGACGCTTTGATCCCCTAGGATGAAAGGGCCAGTGCTTCCTCTGCCCCAGGGAAGCTGGGGACCAGGAGTTGGAGTGGAGGCAGGGCATGGGGGTGGGAGGGGGCAGCGGCCTGGGAGCCTCAGCGTGCAGCAGGGTAGAGAATGAGCCCAGCAGAGGCAATCTTCGAGGCAGAAAAATCAGACCTTTTCCCCTGTTGTGGCTGGGGACTAATCATGGCCTTTGCACATATTGCACTCTCAGGCTCACCAAGGGCTAGAGCTTTTCCTGGCACCCATGACCCAACAGGTCACCCAGTGGACTCTAGCCCCACAGCTCCACTGGCTTAATTAGGAAGCTAGCTGGACTGAAACAAAGTCATCTGATCGGCTTCGAAGCCAAAGAGAAATTCCTCCCAGACCCTCTCTCTGATTGTCCATGCTCCATTAGCTCGAATCACGATGTGGCCCCTGTGGCCCAGACACCAGCCAGAGCCATGCTCTGCGTTCCCCACATTGGGATCTACTCGAAAGCTCCTAGAAGAAGCAGGCTTACAACCTGCTTGGATCCTCCCCAAACCCAGGGCTTGCCCAGTGATCACAAAGGGGCCCCCTGCCCAGGGCTTGCTTTTGGGTCAAGTCACTCCACAACTCCTCTCCTCTACTCCCTGGAAAGGTTTGCTTTTATGGTGGCTGTATTCCGCAACCTCTTCTGGGGGGTGGCGGTGGGGGGGTGGTCTCGGTTTGAGCGCAGGCAGGGATAGGCATCTCCCAGGTGTAAATAAGACACGAATGGAGGAGACACACCATGCACAAGATGATTTTATTATTACTGCCCGCCACCCCGCCCCAAAGCGTCGCCATCTCATTGGCCTAGATTGCTGCATCTCTCAGAATGATGGATGGGCCTTCTCTCTCTTCCCAGGCAGGGCAGCAGCTCTGCTATCCAGATACCTCCTACACAGCCCCTTCCTAAATTTATTCTTTGTGTCTATGGTGCCCAGAGAGTCATCAGTGACCTGAACCAGCTGAGCACTGATTATCTCCGATGGCTTGATGGATGGGCCTTTAGGGGAACTGAGGCGACAGGCCCTACCCACCCCCTGCTCCCTCCTCTGTCCCCGCCATAGCACCCTTCTCAGCCCTCCCAGGAGGCAGATAATGGGCCTGGGTCTGCGCTGAAGAAAAACAGGGGTGAAAAAGGAGGGGAGTCAGTGATAGTCCTTGGCGCCCACCTCACAGCGCCGCCGCCGCAGGGATAGCTGGGAAGTCTCCATGCCCACCCCGCCCTGAGCTCTGCATGCGCCTATCATTCTCAGGCAGTGTCTCCCATTACCCTGTCTGCCCCCTATCACTCCATTAATTACCCCATCCCCTCAGCACTGTGGATGCAGCTTGCACTGTGGTAATAATCTGTATGGTTTATGTGTGTTCTTCACAAGTGTTTTTATGTCCTCTGTGTGTGTACTATGGAGGTTTATGGCTGTGTGTGTGCATGCGCACATGAAGTCATGTGCTGTGTGTGTGTTTTTATATGCGTGAGCATACTCCTGACTAGATGCTCGCCATCTTCATGGGGAGAGGGGTTCCATCCAGCTCCTGATGCTTATGCAGAGCAGGTACTGGAGGTGAGAGGTGGCCAGAGATGCTGGCTCTCCCAGCCAGGACCTGCTCAGCCCCCAGTGCCATGCAGAGACGCCAAGGTCACTGCCATAATTGTTTTGTCTATGGGATTACAAGCAACTTGTTTCACTCTTTTTCTTTTCAACGTTGAACCCACAAGTTATTTTGGTCTCAAGGTTTTTATGAGTGACTTGTGTTGGCCTATGGATCGATGCCATATGATGTCTAAACGTGGGTTCCCTGAACTGTTAAGTTGGGGTGAAGCGTTAGAATGGGAAAGTGACTGATAGCTGAGAGGGTCTGACATCATACCATGGCCATCGTTACCTCGTCACCTAAGGGTGCTGAGTCTAGAAGGGGAAGGGTCAGGCTCCAAAGGAGGAACACCCCCCCCCCGCATCGTACTGTCAAGAGATTCCCTCCTCCAGACTGGGAGCAAACATGTGCCCTTAAAGATGTGCCCCCACCTCAGATGGTCACCTGGTGCCTGGTGGCTCTCTGGGGCCATTTGGTCTTTCTTAAGTGGTAGTTGGAAGCAAGGCTTAAATGAGAGAGCCTCTAGATTCTGACTCCCACATACTCCTCACCACCCTTGTGCAATAGGGGTGGGCAAGTTCATCCCTACATTCTCTGAAAGATGGCCAACATACTATTCTGGCCAGCAGCCCTCTGCCCGCTACCCTCACACACAGCATGTGACACCTCAGGGTTCCAGTTCCTTTAAGTGAGAATGCCCACAGCACAGATGCCTGGAAGGCAGTGTAGACAGTGTTGCACCCTGGCAGGTCACGTCATCACTGACCACCCTGAATCTTCCCTGTATAGAAGAACAGCTGGGGTAGGCAAGATACTGTGTTCTCCTTCAGCCTTCAAGGAGAGTCCCCGCTTCCCCCACCAGACCCAGGTCTAGAAAGAGCCTCCCAGTAGAGCCATGGCTTAAGGGGTTTCCCTGCCCTGCCTCAGAGGGCAGAGCAGGTTGGTCAAAATCCTGGAGACTCAGCCTTAGAGGGAAAATCAAATAAAGTGCTAACCACAGTCACATCCTGAACCCCTTACCCAAGCCCCTACCAGTTGGTAGAGATTCCAGCTTCAGTGTGAACCCCTCTAGTGACAGGGAGCTCACCACCCTCTTTGGAACCCCCCACGCCCCACATTCACCATGCAGTTATGCCAAGATCTGTGTGTCCTGACCCAACAGCTGTATCTCTGCCCCATGGAATTGCCTGGGGGGGAGGGCGCGCATCGCATCTGATGCCCTTGTGATAATCTTCTCAGAGAGGCCTGAAGCCATGGCTCTTCCCCCATGTGTTTCTGTGGCTAGGGGTCACACTCCTCACCATCTCTGGGTCTGTGTCTGGGGGTGAACCATCCAGACAGATATCTAGTAACAAGTGAACTTAGTGCACCCGAAGTGGGCTGAGCAGCCTGCGATTCTGGTCTCATTTCCCAACTGTAAGAGATGTAAGAGGAGGTGGAGTGGGCGGGGGGAGGGGGGCTGGCTTCACACCTGCCGCCATCCTCACCCCATCTCTCCCAGCCCTCACTCCCTTCCCACCCCTGTTTTCTTTTGGATTAACTATAAATTGCAGTGAAAGATCGGCTTATCTCCAGTGGGAATTAAGGAATTAAGTTAGTGATGGGAGAGATGGTGGAGGGAGCATATTGCAGAGGATCAGGGTGGCAGGGGCGAGAGGGGGATGGTCAGGGTGGTGGGTTAGGACCCTCTCTACCTGCATCTGTTACCTTGGGGGTTGAAGGTGGGTGACTTGTCCTTGGGTTCCAAGCTCCCTGTGGCCCTCCTGGGGACCAGAGTCCTGACAGCCTTGGAGAGTGTGGTGACTCCGTGGGAATGGGGTGCCCCATGGGGTAGAGTACATGGAGTGATCTCCCAGTAGCCTCTTCTGTTGTTTTCTGGTGTTTCATGACCCCCAATACAGCAACTCTGTGGCAAGTCACAACACAGGAGGGGCCAGCCCCAGCATGCAGCAGGGTGGGGCATGCCACTTTTTGGCGCTAGAGTACTGAAGCAAATTCTGCCGTGGGAAGTTCAAGGGCCAGGGTGGCTCTGACAGATCTGTCCTGTCTCTGAAATGAGTCCAGGTGGGCCTCACTGCCTGTCTCAGGGGTTTCTTACCAGAGAATGCCTGGAGTTACGCTGAAACCCATACAGCCACCAGCCACCCAACTCCCCAAAGCGAAACTTGAGGGGGAGAATCAGTTCCCCTCTACTTGCAGGGTCCCTCAGAAGCCTTTTTGAATGGCAAGTGAGAGGTGAGGGGCCATGCGCGATCTGCTCCACCTGCCTCCACCTCACCCAGCTCCTGTCCACCACCCCCCTCCCCAGGCAGCCCTGGGTAGAGCCCGTACCCCAGGATATCCACTGCTACTTACCACCCTGCCTGGTATCAAGTCCCCCTGCGGCAGGCAGAGACAGTGTCCTCTCCTTCAGACTCCTAGCCTGACCCAAGCCCTGAGAAGCTGAGAACATCCAGCTAAACCATGGGGGAGGTTGGGAAAGAAGAAACGACAAGGCTGAGGACCTCCCTGTTCCCTCAGACAAGCTTGGGGACCTGTCCCAAACAACTGTCAGTCCTGGATGGTGGGGGGGAGTGGGGGTGTCGCTGAATCATAGCAGCCATCAGGGCACCAGAAGATAAGATCCAGACCAGAAATGGATCCTGACCCTGGTGGGTGGCGGGGAGGGAAGAGTTCAGCTCTGATGGGAGAAGCCAAACTGCCTAGAGGTCCAGGCATTTGGTGGGTTAATCATTGGTAACTCTGGTTAATAAATCATTGGCAGTTTTGTCCCCAAATTTCAGCCCCAACCCTAGAGGTCTCTCTGGCTATGTCCAGATCCCAGAAAGGAAGCCCCATCTGCCCTGTCCTGGGCCCCCCACCTCCCAGGCAAGAGCCTCTCATCATGTTCCCCACCCCCACACTGGTCTCTGGCATCCAGAACCAGCCTGCAGTGTAATCTCTGAGAGAGATTAGTGGCCTGGCTTCCCTGCCCTCCCCCACAGGCTGTGGATGCTCCTAGATACTTCCTGCTGGGAGGGCAGGCCACCCACAGAGGGTCTCCAGGTGCCCTAGTGAGCAGCCCACCACCACCCCATTATATGTGGGCCCTTACCTAGGGTGCCTGTAAGAGGAATGAGCCCACAACTCCTTTTTAGGTAGCTCCTTTGTGCCAGGTACCGTGTATCAACAAGAAATGCTTTAAGCAACTAGAGACAAGATTAGAGACGTTATTCAGCTGGTACGTGTTGGGAGCACCTGAGACCAGTTATACCAGGTCCCGCCATTTCAGGTAAAAAAAGAGGGGGCGTGTTGGGCGTGGTGGCGCACGCCTTTAATCCCAGCACTCGGGAGGCAGAGGCAGGTGGATCTTTGTGAGTTCGAGGCCAGCCTGGTCTAAAAAGTGAGTCCAGGGCAGCCAAGGCTACACAGAGAGGCCCTGTCTCGAAAAACAAAACAAAACAAAAAGAGGAGGGGGGTCACATGTTCTTGGGTTCTAGCATTTTCTTCGTCTGCCTTGTGGGGCACTTGCTGGTTGGAGATTGCTCAGGTTTCTCACCTCTGATTTATGGTCTTGGGTATAATCCTGTCCTGACGGCCATTAGAACAGTTTCCCTAGCTGTTTGTTTGTTTTTTGTTTTTTGTTTTGTTTTGTTTTTAACAAGACTGTCATCAGGGCAGAATGGCAGAAAGGGAAGAATGAGAAAGGCCAAAGGTCAAGCCAGGCCACCGGGGTGAGCTCTCCTACTCTCCCTCATCCTTCGCATCCCCTGAAGACAAGTGCTCAGTGCTAGGTTGTCCTCAACACGTGGGTTCCTGACTTCTGGGAATGATGCAGAGCATCCGAGCTCCTTGAGTGGTTTAGTTGCAGAATGCAGAGGTTGGGGTGGAGGGGCAGGAGCTGGGCCTTTGTGAGAGTGGGGCCCAGAGGCTGGAGACAGACCAGGGCCACTCCACGTGGAAGACCTGTGTCTTCTGGGGTCTATGGATATGCGTGGAGCCTCGGGAGGCCCAGGTGAAGGGGGCAGGCTAGAGAAACAAACCACTCTTCCCCAAGACCTTCACTGACACACACCCCTTCTCAACCTACAGCTCACCCAAGACTTTTCCCTTTTGTGCCATTGGGACCCCCACCCCCTGCCCCCAGCAGTCTGTTCCCTGTCTTTCACTCTCCCCGCTTTGCTTCTGCAAGACCCTGGCCCTCTACTCCTGGGGACACCTCTGAGCTTGGTACTGTTATTCTTCCCCTGTGTCTCTCCCCAGTCCTGAGCAAGCCACTGGCAGACTGAAGAGAAGTTTGAGCTCACTGCCCTGCTCTGAAGCTCTCCTGAGCGCCCCATTGCTGCTGACCTCAGTTCACGCTCCATCCATGCTCTAGGCCAGGCCTTTCAGCCTTAGCACTGCTCTCTTGGAGCCAGACAAGCTTTGGCGTGGGCCATCCTGCACACTGTAGCATGATTAGCAATGTCCCTAGCCTCCACTCGCTAGAGGCCAGCAGCATCCACTCCCTTTACCCCTGTGTACTGTGACAATAGATGTCTTCAAGCCAGACATGGTGGTACATTCCCGTATTCCCAGAACTCATGAGGTAGAAGCAGGCAGACCGCTGTGGGTTTGAGGCCAGCCTGGAGACCTTGCCTCAGACAAATGAACAAAAACAAAACGGAACAACCCCACCAAAAACATTGCTGCGTTCCCGCCGGCAACATATCAAGCATCTCTGGTCTAGCCTTCTGCTACAGCCAGACCTGTTTTCCCAAAGCTAACTCCCATGTTGTTACCTGAGTGCCAATTCCCGTCCCTGGGCCTTGCCTCCTGCTGCTGCCTGAGCCCTGAGCCCTAGCACATCTGCCTGAGAAACACCCAGTTTGCTCAGTATGACTTTCTCTTCTCCCTTCTTCTAGACCCTTGGCTCCTTGTGTGTGTGTGTGTGTGTGTGTGTGTGTGTGTGTGTGTGTGTGTGCGCGCGTGTGCGCGCGCATTGCGGGGCATTCACACAGCCCAGCTCAGTGCCTTGTAAGCAGCAGGTGCCTCATGAATGTATGATAAGGCGATGGAAGCCAGCTGGCTCTGGAGCACCCCCTTTTCTGTGCCATTCTTGGCACCCTTTCTCACCCTGTAGCCAAGAGAGAACTTCGGATGCTCCGTTTTTCCTGACACCTCTATACCCACCTCGTTTTTTTTTTTCCACACACAGCAAACGGGATCATCTTTTTCCATTTGCTAAGCACAGGGGCACCATGGTTGTGTGTGCAGCAAAGCTGTGTGTGGCTGGGGTGGCTTTGCTGGCAGGGAACCGAGTGGTGGCATGTTTCCGTGTGCCGGGTACTGGCGATGGCGTCAGAAATGATGGCGTTTGTGCCAGGCCTTGTCTAGGGGTCTTCTCTCCCCCTAATTGCTCTACACTCCAGCCACCCAAATGAGCTTATCCCCCTGCAAGCTATGTTCTTTCCCAGCTTTGTTCTGGCTGCCTTCTCTGTTTGGAGAGCCCTCCCTCACCACGTGGTGAGCTCCTACTCACCCTTCAAAGCCCAGTGCATCCTCAGGATATCTCCTTTCATCTCCAGTCGCCTTCCCCAGATGAATCATTTCTTTCCTCCGTGGCCACAGCACTTTTCGAACAGTCTGACGCAAGCAATGCCCATGTTATTAGTTCATTTGTCCTGTGTCTTTGGGACTATATCCAAGCACAGGTGTATGTTTATATTCCTATTCCCAGGCTCTTGATAAGAGTCTTCTAAGATGTTAATTAAATAAATGGGAATAAATTGCTTACTTTGTTTCCAAAGCTTTTTTTTTTTTTTTTTTGTACCGCGTTAAAAGTGTGTCTCTGTAATGACTTTGCTTAACCTTTCTGCACTGCTCCTGTGTGCTTCTGTTCATGTAGATGTGTGTCAGTGCACAGGTGTGCTTGGGTGTGTGTGTGTGTGCGCGCGCGCGTTTTGATGCTCTGAATTTAGAGGTGAGTCCCCCAAGTGCTGCTCCACACAGCTGACATTTCTTTAACCTACTTGCCCTACATCTTCAAGAACTGAAGACATGAGGGCAGGGGTGTGCAGCAGTGAGACTCACCTCCCAAGCCTCGCGCCTATTGTAGGGGAGTCCTGGGTATGTGCAGGACGGGTTGGGGGCCAGAGAACCTTCATGGCCCCATCAGATCACACCCCCTTTCCTATCAATCTCTGCCCTGTTTAATTGGAATTTGGCTAGTGGAGACCATCTGTTCTATTCCATCCCGTTTCCATGACAACCAAGTGGCTTGAGACTGAGGTTTGTGGTGAGAGAAGTGGCCTGGGGGATGCTGGGAAAAAATAGCTAGGTCCTCCCCCTCAACCCGCTCTGTCTAGTCCTCTTGTCTTTGCCGTGCCTTTACCTCTGAACTCAGAGTGACATAAAAAGCCACCCCTGCCCCAGAGCTGGAGTTCCCTGCATCACTCTGCCATCTCCGCAGCCCTTTCCCCGGCTTCTTTTGGCCTCCCACACACACACTGCTCCCATTCCCTCCGCTTCCATTCATAAGAACTTTCCATGGGTGCACACTGGGGCATGCAGGATTGCCCTAATCCTTTGTCCTGGCAAAGTGAGAACCTACATCTTCTGCCACCTTCTTCCTGGTACCTTTCTGTCTACCTGCCCACCCACCCCACTTCCAAGCATCCAACGTTTCCCTATGGTATCTGTCCCTCACATTTTCTCACTCAGCAGCTAGTATGAGGGGAACCCCACTCCCACAGATGAAGCGCCTAAGGAGTAAGGCCTTCTATATCCCCCATTGGGAAGCCAGAAGCCTGTGACTCAGTGATCTACATCAAGGACCACCTTTAGAAGCAGTCCTGGCTTCTGAATCCCTTCCCATCATGCTTCGGGGAGCACATGAGACCTCCCGCAGGTACAATAGCAAGACAGGGAGACAATGTGGCAGTCTCGTCAGGTGACCCTTGGTCTCCCAGGAGTTCTGACAGGTCTGGCACACTGGGATGTGAGGGGTATGGTGTCCCTCTCATATCTAACAGCCAGTTCTGTTTTCATGATGTTATTTTCTGCCCTAATTTCCTCATCTCTAGCAAAGCCTTTCTGTGCCTGCTCTATTGCCAGGGGACCTGCCTGTCTTCAAAAATAAGTGGTGTAGCCTGTCAGATGACCTGTTTGTTACGCTAGTTCCAGCCATCATGTGTGGGGCATGCATGAAATGTTTACTATAGCAGGGCACTGTTGGTGTGCCTGGTGGGGTCCTGGGCCTTTCCAATGCCCACTCTGCACAGAATCATCCCTGAGCTGGGGAGCGAAGGTGTCTCACACCTTTGCAGAGACACCAATTCCTGGCTGGCTTTCTTTAAATAGAGCTCCTCACCATCCAACCTTCTCCATGCACTTTTTTTTATTACAATATAATTGACATACCATAAAATTCACCCTTCTAAAGTATGCAACCCAGTGGCTTTTTATTATATTCACTGAGCTGAGAAGCCATCACCACCCTAGCATTCAAAACATCTGTGCCGCCTCAGAGAAAAATCCTAGACCTGTCACCTCTCCTGCCCACGTGCCCACTCATCCACTGTTTTCCTATTTAAACATATCCCATAAGTGAGACCATACAGTGGCTGGCCTCTTTCACTTAACACACTCCAAGCCTCCTCAAGTGACCATGTCACAGCGTTGCTGAGAAGCACTAATGGCACCCAAGTGGCTCATAGCTAAGGTCAATACACGGACTATTTACTTACTTACTTGTTTATTTGTTTTGGTTATGAGACAGTGTCTCATATAGACCCGGCTGGCCTCAAACACACTATGTCCCATGGCCTCCTTGTCTTCCACCTCCCAAAGTCACAGTTGAGTAATCAGGGTTATTTGGTGCTGGGGACTTAAGCGTGCTAGCCACCCCTGTCTCCTCCCCACCACTCTCCCCTCCGCCACAGATCTGCATGTGCCCCGCTTCCCCCATACACACACACTTTGAAAGACGCGATTTCTCTTCTGCCCCCTCTTGAGGGATTCTCATGAGACCCAACTAAAAGCCTCATCTTGCCTTGTAGTACCTTCATTGCTCTCAGACAGCCGTCCTCCCTCATTTGAAACTCCCTCAGTTCTGGTTCATACTTTACAAAACAAAACCAGCACTTGGCATGCAGTAATTGTTTGTTTTCATGTCTGGGTCTCTTGTTAGCCTGAGTTTTCCAAAGGGAAAAAAAAAAAAAAAAAGAAAAAAAAAAAGAAAATATCTTTGTCTTTCTCATTCCTCTGTCTTCTTGCAGCCATCACTGTTGTCTTCGCCACCTATAAGAAGCCGACACAGTGTTTGGCCCACAGTGTGTGGTCAGTGGTGTCTTAGGAGAACCGTCAAGGGACAAAGAATGGCTGTGGGGGTGGGTTACGTCCATAGCCTCTGTGCTACATCAAAATGGTCAGTAGTAGCGTGGGAGATGGGTTTGGAAAATTCGGCTTTGGTGGGAGGAGAATGGGGTTTAATCACAAAAGATGGGGTAAGGTGCTTTTCTGCCACTAAATGGGAGTGGTGGGCATAGGAGAAGGTACCCCCTGCTGACAGAGAAGCTGTGTAAAACCTCAGAGGGAGGAGGAGAGCCAGGCCCTAAAATACACTGGCACAGAGCCCAGCACAGGAGAGGAAAAGAGCAGTGGTGAATTTGGGCAGGTCCAGCTGCCCTTTATACCTGCACCTGATGGGAACCTCCCTCAGAGACTTCTTGTCACACAGAATGCCTGGCAAATGCAACTCAAGGGAAGAAGGGCTTATTTTGGCTCGCAGTTTGAGGGGATACAATCCATCATAGCAGGAAAGGCACAGCAGTAGAGAAAGGAAGGGGAGGGAGGGAGGGGAAAGAGAGACTGGCTGGAACTCTGCTTGCTGTCTCCTTTTTATTCAGTCTTGGACCCCAGCCCATAGTTCAGAGTGGGTTTTCTCACATCAACTAGCCTAGTTGAGAAAGTCCCCCACCCCACCCCACCCCACCCCACCCCTGCCTGGATGTGCCTAGAGGTTTCTCTCCTAGGTGATTTTTAAATCCTGTCAAATTGAAAATTGATACTACCCATCACACCCTTCGTCCTTCAAGGTCATTTAAAGATGGATGGCTTGATGGAAACTACTAGAATGCAAATGGTAGATACTAACCCCTCTCCTTCCTCACCTACCCAATCCTATGTGGAAGAACTAAGGGGGTGGGGCTAGAGAGATGGCTCGGCAGTTAAGAGTGCTTGCCGACTTGCTGTTCTTGCAGAGGACCCAAGTTTGGTTCCCAGCACCAATCTCAGGTGATTCACAACTGCCTGCAGCTCTAGCTCCAGAGGACCCAGCGACCTATTCTGACCTTCATCCATGCCATGTGCACTCAGATGTGCATAACCATACACATAATTAAAAATACAACTAAATCTTAAAAAAAAAAAAAGAACTGAGGGACAAGAGTAGATCTGGGGGTCCCTGGCGCCTGTGAACCTATGCCCTTTGGACTTTATGCCAGGCCCATGGCCCTCAGTTTCTCCTTTTGAAGTACTGACCAGCTGGCTATACCCATCACCCCAACACCTGGGAGGCTGGGGCAGGAATATCAGGAGTCCAGGGCTAGCCTGAACTGCGTCATGAGACCCTGACTCTCCACTCATCTACAAAACAATAGATAACAGTGCTGCCAACTCCTAGGGTTTTCGTGAGGCAAGTACCAGTGAACTGGAAGGGTATGCCAATGTTTGCCGTCTGGTGTGCTGAGGACGCCATTAACCAAATGGATGAAGTAGAGGCCACACCAAGGCCTCTGATATCCTCTTTGCCATTTCCAAAGGTTTAAAAGGTCCACTCTCCCCACTTGGGAAGCAGGCAGTTCTATGTCGTGCGTTTGAAACAGACTGGAAAGGAGTCCATGCTGTGATCTCTAGGTATGGAAGGGAATGGATGTTTCTGCCACCTTTGCTCTGAGGGTACAGATGGGCAGAAAGAGGTGCAGGGCCCTGGTCTGCAGTATCTTCCTGGGCTGGGCAAAGGCCTAGAGACAGAAGTTCTCAAAGCCTAGGGAAGCTGCCTTTCCCTACTCCCTGAAGCTGAAGTAGGGATTGGTCCAAGGCCAGGTTACTACTTCCTTAGAGGGTGACTCAGTTCCTGAGAAAGGTGTCAAGCAGACCTCCTGCCCCAGCGGAAGCCACCCAACTGCCTTTTAATCTGGGTGCGGGCCCTGACGTGAGGCAGAATGAAAAGTAGAGCTTCTCTCCCTTGAGTGAAAGTTATTTGATCTCTCAGTGTTGGGGGACAATATAAGAAGCTGGAGGTGTGGGCCCAGGGCTCCAGACCCTGGGGAGGCCACCCCAGAAGGCTCTATTCTCTGTGTGGCAGCTGACCCGGGGCCATTGTTTTTGCAGTATGCCCCCACCCCTACTCTGTTCCTCCTCCCTCAGGCCAGGATGGGTATGACAGCTTGTCTGCAGGGAGAGGGAGTGGGTTGCCAGCTGTCACCTGCACAGGTGGGAGAGGTGGGCTATGGGGAGGGGGAGGCCTCCCCATGCCTTGTTCCGTCAGGCCTGGGGTGCTTCCGTGAAGCCCTGGAAGGCACAGGAGGGTCCTGGTTGGTACAGTAGCCTAGTGGTAGCTCCCCGCCTTCATTTCCCGTAGGCTTATTCCCAGCAGTTATCAGTGATCTTGTGAAAACAAGCCGGATCAGGTGCCTCCTCTGATCACCCTCCTGTGCCTCCCATCACACTCAGAGGAACAGTCTAGGCCCTGTGTCATGTGGCTCCTATGTTTCTCACTTCAGCAACACAGGCCAGGAATTCCAGACCTCTGGCCTCAGGGCCTTTGCACCTTCTGCTCTCGCTACTGGAATGTTACTGTCTCCCACAACTGCTTGTCATGGTTGGCGTTTTGCTGACATGTCTTTTTCTCAGTCACGCCTCCCAGATAACCTATAGACGCTTCCTCCCTGTTTCTTGTCTTTTCCATCACTAGCATCCAAGCTTCCCAGGAGGAGAGAATTTTTGTGTTTCATCTAGTGCTAGATCTCTGGACCCTAATAGGATTCCTGTGATACCGGTAATATTTTAGTGAGTGGACACCCCAGAGGGCAGCCCCTGCCAGTGCCCTTGCACTCACTGGCCTTCCTGTGCAGGCTCATGTTGCACACACATGCACACATCTCCTGCTCACCTGGGCTGGCTCCAGGAAACTGCCTCTGGTATTGATGTGGCCACAGTGAGCTTTCTGTCCCTTTTCTTAGTCTTCTGTCCACCCCAGAGTCTCTTGTAGTGCTTTTCGAGTAGAGGGGTCCCTACTCCTCCAAGACCTGACCCTTCTCCAAGGAGAAGGCTCAGAGCAACTCACTCTGAGCCCTCTTGACAGTTAGCCAGCCAAGTTACACATGGACACAGGACCTGTAAGAGCCTAGGGAATCTCTCCCTATGCTATAGCCAAGGTCTTTAGTTCACAGCCTCTGACCCCATTCATCTTACTGCGTTCCTTCTCCCTGGCTGTCACTTCTACCTCTCAGGGAACACTGAGGGTGTCCCAGAAGGCCAGAAGGAGGAAGAAGACAGCCCTAACCCTCAGGTGAATGTTCAGGAAAATGGTGCAGTACCTTTAGTGAGCCACCTAGCAGAAGTGGCTCCTTCCAGCCTGGAGAACCATGTCGCCTGGATGCTTGAACAGGAGCCCTAAGAAGAGGTTTCTGAAAGGAGGATAACCTGGCAGAGAGAAAAGCACCACAAGTGTACGATTTGAGCCTGTTTGAAAAGACAGGTGCGGGAAAGGCTGATTGCCTCTCCATGACATGACGAGCGCCTGTGTGTCCCCGAGCACACTCACCTGGCAGGAAGCTGCCTTGCAGGTTCTGTGATTGTCCTTGGAGGATCTTAGTGTTTGAAGACAGGGGTTCTTTAATGATAGCCAGGTGGGGATGCGATAAGCGGGCCATTCAAGGTGGGGGTCATACAGAAAGTGGTTTGCTAGCTTCGGCTAAGCGTGCTCACATGGGAAGAGCGTCAATTTGGAGCTCACCTCAGTCACCAAGCCACTTAGTCACCCTAGCTGTTCTCTGGCCTTGCGGCTTCTAAGGAACTCTTGGAATCTCCTGTCCTGTGCTCTCTGCACAGCAGATCCATTCCTACCTCTTGTCAATTCCAATGCACTGAAAGACTAGTCAACGCATTACACCAGAGCAAGGAGCTGAGACTTCTGCCGGTTCTGGAGATGCCTCCCTCCTCTTGGGGGAGAGCTTTACCTGCCTATCCCCTGTTATGCTCAGGAGCCCTTCCTGACAGCTTGGGGCCTCCAGCATGTGGGTTCCAGAGGGTCAGGCAAAAGAACCCTGAGGTCACGTCTCTTCTCAAACTAAGCTCACTGGGGCCAGGGAAGCATCAGGATGCCCTGGCCTCCTGGTCACGCTGCTCATGTCAGCTCTTCTTCATGGTTGGTCTCCAGTGTGACCATCCTGACAGGCTCCAACCACCCGCTCATGAAACGCGTGGCCATTACTTAGCGCTTGCTTTGAGCCAGGCTCAGCTTCCTGGACTCAGCTTATAGAAAGTTATTTGATATTTCGGAGCCAGCAAGATGGCTAGCTGTTCTCTGACCTCCCCGTATGTGCCGTGGCACACACCTGCCCACACAAACATGCACACAAAATAAATAAAAATGCACTTAAAATGTGTTTATTTTTAGTCATTTGACCTTCCCAACAGCTAATCAATGATAAAGGTAAAGAAAGGACAGTCATTTCTCCTCCCCCTCTCTCTCTTCCTCTTCCTCCTCCTCCTCTTCCTCTTCCCTCTTCCTCTTTTTCTTCTCTTCTTCCTCCTCCCCCTCCCCCCTCCTTCTCTCCCTTTGGTGAAATAGAGTTTTTGTTTGTTTGGTTTTGGTTTTGGTTTGTTTGTTTTGCTTTTTTTTTTTTTTTTTTTTTTTTTTTGGGAGACAGGGTTTCTCTGTGTAGTCTTGGCTCTCTTGGACTCCCTTTGTAGACCAGGCTGGCCTCGAACTCACAACGATCCGCCTGCCTCTGCCTCCCGAGTGCTGGGATTAAAGGTGTGTGCCACCATGCCCGGCTGTGAAATAGAGTTTTGCTAGGTAGCTCAGGATAGCTTAAAGGTGTGGCCCTGCTTTAGCATCTTCGGTAGTGGGGTCTCAGGCATGTTCCACCGTACTCCGCTTTCTTTCCATTGTCGTAAGCGAGGACGCAGGTGTCAAAAGTGTAAAGTCACACGCGCCAGCAATTACAGAGGTGGGCTTTGGATCCAGCAACTGGAAATAGAAAGCTCTCTGCTATACAGTGAGACAAAGGAGTCTCTGGTTTGGTGGAACAAGAAGGCAACATGAGGCAGGGACCTGGCCCTACCCAAATCAAAAGGGAATCTCCCGCTATTTTAGCACCAGGCCTAGCTGGACGGTTTATGGACAGTTTCCACGTCTAGCCTTAGCCTGGGTGGTGTCTGGCAGTAACAGATCCATTCCTGGGCTCAGTATCAAAAAGCATGAGGGAATGGACTTTCCCTTCAGCAAAAAGGATGGAGATTAAACAGCAGGAAGGACTGCCCAGCTGTCAGGACCATACGCTTTTAAAACAGGCCGCCCAGGAAGGTGGAGGCCCTCGCAGAGCAGGTTAATGCTGTCCTTGCTCAGAGCTGTTGAAAAGGTGGAGGAAGGGAGGATGTGCTGCTGACCTCTCCAGGGTCTAGAGGTAGGACCGTGCCATTCAGACTGAAGATGCTGCCCCCCAGGAAAAAGAGGCTATTGGCTATCCTCACACTGGTACCACCCTATTCCTAGGACCCCATCTGCCCCAGCTCTGCCATTGGACTTCATTAAATTGCATTTTCCCAGAGTAGGGCAGGCTGGTGACAGAATGAGTCAACACCAGCTTGCTACAACTGTCGCCCCTGGAGCCGGCGGGCATAGAGGGAGATAATTGGGAGCGGTTTGACAGCTTAATGTCTGGGGCTGGCTTCCTGGAGTAGTGCAGGGTGGGGGGGGGGTGGGGCGGGCAGCTAGAAATGGGGAGGTGGCAGATTGGGCAGTCTTCAGACCAACTCCACCACTACCACCACCAACACTGCTGCCTGCCACCACTGCCGTCTTTCCTCTCCATTTCCCCAGCACCAGCTTGTTGGGCAGGAAAATAAAACACAGGAAAGGAAATTAGATACGGAAAATAAATTAGGGTTTCTTTATTAATTTGTCAGAACTAATTAACATCTCCCTGAGATTTGTCTCCTCTCCAGATACCCTCAGAGCAAGAAGGAGGAAAGTCGGCTAGAGTCAGGCTTCAGCTTCAGGGTCACTGTCCCAACCACTCCTGACAGCTCCTACCTCTAAAGTAGGGGACAGAAAAGGGGTCACTCAGAGGGAAGCCCCTAGAGTCCAGCTGAGAGAGACCCGACACCTTTGTCCATTTCCCTGGGTCGCTGAACCCCCGAGAACACTCATGTCACTGAGTTGTGGTTACTCTCCTGCCTCAGTTCACATCACATTGTCATTGGAGCAGAGTTACTGCCTGACTCAGTCAAGGCTGTGGGGGACAGTACCTAGTGTCAAGTGTCATTCTGAGCATAGTCAGGACTCAGTGTCACTTGGGAGACAGAGCTTAAGAGAAATTGAAACCGCTACATACAGAATCCTTTTATCCTAAGCCTTGTGGTGGTGCTCGACTATAATTCCTAACACTCAGGAGGCTGAGGCAGGAGGATTGTTGCTATTTCAAGGCCACCCCAGGGTATGTTTATAGAGTCTCTGTCGTTTAAAAAAAGAAAAAAAAAAAGTTTTGTGGAGAGGGACAGCACTCCCAAGAGCTGCCTCCTGAGTCCTCTCCGCCCACCCGTCTCACCCACCACAGGGCCTGACTCACTTCTAGGAGTCTCATTAATAGCTGTCTCATTTCCCAGTTGTGAGTGCAAATTCTCCCAGCCCGGAAGCCACCCCAGCTGCCCCTTGATTTGGGTGAGAGATAGACTTCCTTTCCCAGAGTCAGGCCCCACCCCGCTGTGTCAGAGCGATTTTCTGACCTCTCCACAGTCATGCCTTGTAGACGCTGCCTTGGAGGGTTGCAAAACTCCAGTGTGTTCTGAGTCCCACCATACTGACAGCATCTAAAGTGTTCCATTGACACCAGCCAACAAGATCTCGGACGCCTAGGAACTGTGGGGATGAAACCCACTCTCCTCCGCAGGCCTGTCACCCCTGGAGTTGGCTGGAGGTCGCAGAGACCCTAACACTGGCCAAGCCAGAAGAGGCCAAAGAGAGAGAGGGCTAAGTAGCCTCGAGTAACTCAGATGAGGACACTGAAGTCTTGGGGGCGGAGAAAGCCACAGCTTTCTGGGTCAAAGTAGCCTCAGAATTGGCACTCAAGTCTTCTGACTCCCAGGCCATGCCTCTCATCAACAGGTGTCAGGGATTTATAAATGACATTGGAAGTAAACTAATTTGTCACATCAGGGTCTCACAGAACCAAGATGAGGGATGTGAAACTTATGTTCAGTGGATTCAGACTACAGAGTTAGTGTCCAGGGTCGGGGAGGTAACAGTCCCACCCTCTATAGACATGCTCTTGATGTCTAAGACATGCTCTTAATGCCCCTGTGGGGCATTAGGGCCCTGCCACATCTCTGCATTAGCGGCATGCAGTATGTACAATCAGCAGACCTGGGTTTGCATCCGGGCTTTGTTGTAACTGTGACCTTGGCTGCCCTTGAGTGCAGTTGAGCCTCAGTTTTCCAGTTGTCTTAGAATGCCTGCCTTGAAATGTAAGGACACCATGAGCCATGGGTGTGGTGCCCTTGGAGTGGATCCAGTGCCCAGTGATCTCCAGAGTGTCTTTCGAAAGGCTCCTCCCTGCCTCCTGCCACTTTCCCTCCACACTAGGCAGAGATGGAATGGGGCCCTTGCGGCCATCCTGTGATTCTAACCAGGGCTGCCCGGCTGCTTTGCTCCTGCCCGGGCAGGTGTGCAGCAGGCACCTGGGATGGGGGCCTCTGTTCTCCAAGTCTCGAAGTTAGGCAGGAGGACTTTGGGTAGCCAGTGGGGAGGGGGCTGGGGACAGAGAAGGCCTGGCAAGGTTGGTGTCTGAGTCTGTGGACTGGACATGGAAGGAAGTCACAGAGGCCACTTAGAACTGTCTTAGACTTGGGGAACATGGAGTAGGGACTGAGAAGCCCCTTAGCGCTGTGAAGCCACACTCCCATGCTTCTTACCACACCCTCGCACCCTGACCAGGAAAAACGCAGGGCCACTTGCACTTAATCTCTGCAGGAAGGACAGCCAGTGCCTTGTGGCACTCTCCTAGGTTGCTGTCCCACTGGCTATGGGAACCTCAAGACCTGGCCCAGCTCTGTAGTCAAAATGAGGTGCAGATTTGAGGGGGAGCAGTTGAGCTGCTTTGACAAAGCAGCCTAGAGAATCCAGACAGAGGGACCTAGACATCAGCTTAGGGAGCTGGAAAAGGTCAAGGTTGGTGTCAGGTTGTGGCTCGTGCCTTGATCCCACAGCAGCTCCATCTATCGGGCTCCGCGTCCTGAGCGATTCCTTAGCCAGGCAACTGGATAATCATGTCTGCGTGTTGTTTTATCTCAGCCATTTTGAGATGAGCTACCAAGTCCACTTTTGTGGGCAAGGAAACTGAGGCTCCCAGGACTGAGGCAACTTGCCAGTGAATGGAAGGGCCCAGCCCGAGCTCTGTCTGCCTCCCGAGCTCTCTCTCTCTCTACTCCCCCACTTCTCTCCTTAGGAGGAAAAGCTTACTGATCTCCAGCTTTGCTGGCTGGTCAAACAGGTCTAAGCACTGTGGGACAGGGTGTGCTTCCATTGCAGCAGGAAGAATTGAGGAGACATCCCCAGGAGTAAAAGGGTGGACATCAGTTTAGCAGTCTCCCAGGGGCAACGGTAGAGCACCTTGGCTTCTATCTGCTGCTACCTAGCCAAGAAAGTCTGACCCAAGTGTCACGTTCCCAAAGACTTTTGTTCCAGTCCACTTGGGGACCCTTGCTAGCCAAAGCCTGGGGTAGTAGGCCAGGTGGGACCCCAGGCTAGGTGTGTCACTGATAGCTTCAGCCTATGATGCCCTTATTCTGTGCATGCAAAACAGGGAGCAGGTCCCCAGGCTCTGGCCCAGGACAGGGCTCAGACGGAAGATGAGCGAGCCCTGAGTCCTGGTTCCACTGTCCCAGCCGAACGGCTTGGTGGATTTCTCACCCAACCCCAGGCCAGGAGGTTTCCGCCTCTGTAAAATGGGAGTGTCAAGACTTGTTCCAGAAGAAAGTGAATGAAAGAAAGCAATGAAAGTGAAAAGAACCCAGAAGAGAAGCACTTCTGGGTACCTAACACACACACACACACACACACACACACACACACACACACACACACACACACAAACCAACAACAACCAGAGTAGAGCAATCAGTTCTTTGATGCCGAAGGCCAGAAGCACAGATTCTGCCCACCAGCATTTATTTTTTTTAGGGTTCAGAGAGCCTCCAGATGATGGGGGACAAGCTTACTCAATCTGTATTTCAGAAAGAAAGAGTTGCTGAGAACTGTTGGCCACTGTGATGGGACCATAGCTGGGCGCATGAAGATGAGGGTCTAAAGTCAGATGTGTGTTTTTAATTGCTTGAGTTCACATCTATAATAATAATAATAATAATAATAAAGCAGGAGCTTTGTCATTCCCCACCCCCTTTCTCTGCCATGAGTCAAGAACCAGTTCCCACCAGTCTTTCTGGGGTTCAAAGCGTCTCCCCGCCCTAATCCTTCCTCACTTGGACCTCCCCGCACCCACCACACTGTGGGCAAGAGGCTTTTCTCTGCCACTCCTAAGACTGTGCCACCATGATGTGGCAGTGCCTGGGGTGCTGGCAAAGAGGGGACACCCAGTCCTGCTCCCTGTTGATTGAGCCCAAGGCTCAACTCTTGCTTTTTTTTTTTTTTTTTTCTAAATCTAGTTCAGGCCTGATCTCTCCCTGCACAATGAAGGTGCTCTCTCCTAGCCCCTATCTACTGGAGGTGGCCTTGCCTAACAATTGAATCATACTAGAGAGCAGAGGTCCAGGATGAGGGACCCCTGAGGCTAAGCACCACTTTCCCACCTGGGGGCACTACACTGGTCCTGCTCCCTGCCAGCCCCTTGATTGTCTAACGTGGGCAGACCTCTGTCGTCCCTTCTATCCCCCTCTACCCCACCTTCTCCAAGCCCTGACTCACTCTCTCACTTCCCACTCAAGCTGTGTCTCCAGGACATGTCAGGACAACGTGCTGGGTTCTGGTCCTACAGGCTTGGCTGTGCCGCTCTGGCTGGGGGTGGGGCAGTGGGGAGAGTTGGCATTGACCTGCTTCTTCAGGCCTCCTACCCCACTCTTACAGCAGGGGGGAGAGGGGGCGAGCAAGCAAGGCTGAACTCTAGAGTACCTCCTGCTTGCACCTACAAGAGGCCCAGCCTGGGGCAGCTGCAGCCTAGGCTTGGTGGGGGATGGGCATCACACTTCTGCACCCTAATCTTGCTGTTCTGGATCTCTTAGCAGTGTGCATGGTATGCCACTCTGCCTCCCAGAAACCCTTAACCAGAAGCCTTCACTCTCAGAAGGCTGTTTGTCAGCCAGTGGCTGGTCCCACTTCCCCATTATTCTGCAGTCAAAGTGAAAAGGGTCTTGGGTTCTCCTTGGTTTTTTGTTTTTGTCTTTCTTTCTTTCTTTCTTTCTTTTTTTTTTTCCCCTACTCATTGTATAACCCTAAGTCACCAAACTCTTTATCATCCTCAAAATGGTCAGCATTTTCCCCTTGATTGCTTCAGGATTTCTGGATGCCTGAAGTCAAAGAGGCTAGAGAAAAGAGTGGTGGGATACCCCCGGCCGGCCAGCCTAGCCAGCAGGGGGCGAGAGGGGTGCTCCCTCTTCTCACTGAGAAGAGAGCTGAGAGCAAAGGCTCTGGCAGCCCTGTGGCTCTCAGCCCTCCTCTCATAAAGAATCTTCTCTTTTGCCAAGTAACCCTGGCCTTTGCCAGGGAGCCAGGTCCTCCTTTGATTAGGCAGCTTCCTAAAACGTCTTGATTAAAAGTTCTTAGTGACCTGAGAAGTCATTGGGGATAAATGTCCCCAAGTCTGTTCCCTGGGGCTTGCAGGGTTCATTATGGAGATCAGCTGGAGTGTGTTCCCAGTGCAGGCAGGCATCAGGCAGCAGGCTGGCTGGGGCTTCTGATTCGGGTTCTGGCACAGCCAATCATGGAGGGCCCAAGGATTGCTATTTGGGCAAGGTGGAGCCGCCATGGGCTGTGGGGATATGAGAACTGAACAGAAGCTTCCGAGGGACCTGAAAGTCGAAGTAGGAGTTTTCCACTTCAAGGAGGTGTGGCGGGTGGTGATATGGGAGGGGTTGAGAGGAAGCTGGGAATTTAAGCAGGGGTAGATTGAAGGCCTGATAACTGGTTTAGATCTGCCCCGAGGCAGTGGAGAGGGAAGGAGGCTGTGTCACAAGATCTGATTCGGATTCAGATCCACCTGTTAGCAGTGTTGCTCGAACAAATCACTTTCCCAGCCTGAGCCTCAGTTTCCCAGCATGACAGTGGCACCTGCCTTAACAGGGTGTTTGTGAGACTGGTTGCCTAACCTCACACCCTTAGATGTGGGTGCCTCTCAGGAAAGGTTCAGTGCCTTCAGAATTACCCACGATTTCGTAAAGACAGGAAGCTCATGAGCACGTCTAGAAATTCCCAAGGAGGCTTAAACCGCTATACTGTCGTGACTGAAGAGTTGAGTCTTGTGGGTGGTGAGGGAGTAGTTGGCAACAATGCTCAGTAGTATTTATTTTATGTATGTTAGAGTTTGCCTGAGTGTGTGTGTGTGTGTGTGTGTGTGTGTGTGTGTGTGTGTGTGTGTCTTGTGTGCATGATGGTGCTATGAAGGCCAAAAGAGGGCACATTAGATTCCCCAGAACTGGAGTCACCACCATGTGGGTGCTGAGAACTGAACTTAGATCCTCTGTAAGAACAGCCTGTGCCATCTTTCCTCAGCCCCTGGCTTGTTTCGTTTTGTTAGTCTGGCTTTTGAGACAAGGTGTTGCTAAATCGCTCAGGATGGCCTTGAACTCAAAATCCAACCTCTGGGCCTCTGAACATCTCAGATTACAGACCCAGCTGCGGGCCAGTTACCCACCCCTCTGCCATCCCTAACTCCTTCCCCGTCTGCCTCTTCCCAAAGTCATAGGAAGTCCTTAAGTCGCTCTTAAAGTTCCAAGAGCTGGTGCTTTGCCCTCTCCACTCCATGCAGTTGTCTTGAACTCTTGTCACTTGGTGCTGCACTCAGGCAGAGTCAGCCAAGCATGAAAGAAATGGGCAGTCGGGAGACTTGGGAAACATTTGCGCCTGGAGGAAGAGGCCAAATGGGGAGAGAGATGGGTGGCTAG
The DNA here is from genome assembly GCF_903995435.1 of Acomys russatus. NCBI lineage: Eukaryota > Metazoa > Chordata > Mammalia > Rodentia > Muridae > Acomys > Acomys russatus. Next base: position 35,392,600 of record NC_067150.1, read on the forward strand.
AGGTGGCCTTCTAGCCACCCGCCCACTGTTCTTTTGCTGCACCTGGCTTCTTAGGTGAGCTGTTTGCTTATCTGGTGACCCAGAGGCAAAGCCTCTGTTACCACAACAAGAGAGACAAGCGCATTACATTTCTAAAGTCTTGTGGCTGGCTGATAAGTCTTCCCCAGGTGCTCCTGTGGCCTTTATCATCATATTGAGCCATCCTAGGCCAAGTCATACCTTCCCACCCGTCTTCTTCAGCCAGCTCTGCAGTTCCAGTCCCTATCACCTTCTTTCCAACTGTTGGACCAGTTTATTCCTCTGTGGATGTTTCTTCTTCTTCTTCTTCTTCTTCTTCTTCTTCTTCTTCTTCTTCTTCTTCTTCTTCTTCTTCTTCTTCTTCTTCTTCTTCTCATGGACAAACAGTGAGCCAGTAGCAACTGGTCTCCAGCTAAGGAGACCACTGAAGGATCCATAGCCTGCTTCTCCCCCACCCTAGACTTTCCTTGGATCTCAGTCTGAGGCCTCTGTCCCTTTGACTTTCCTACTTGTGTACCAGAATTCACCCACCACATTTCAGTTTCCCAATCAAATCATTAATTACCCCAGTAATTAAATCCAATTAGCAGTTGTAGGGGCCTTTCTGAGTGAGGGACCATTAGCCGGGGTGCAAATGCATGGGAGAGGGAGAGAGAGAAAACCCACCCCTTCCCAGCTTGAAAAATGAAAACAGGAGTCAGTGCTGCAAGGCCCAGGGCCCCAATTAAAGCTGGGGCCTCACTCATTAAGCTAATTTAGCATGCTATCCCAGCCGCCTCTGGTGGGAAGGCCAGCAGCGGAGCTGGCCAGCACTTGGTGGTGATGGAGATGGGACAAGCCCTGCTCTCCTTGAGGGCTGCACTGGAACTCCAGGTCCACCCAGGGAAGGGCTGGGCTCTCGTGTGTACCCCCTGCTTCTGGCTTCCTTGGCTTTGGGACTGATGAGGGTAGGATGGACTGGGGTGAGATGAGCCAGGAAAGAACACCAACACCCTCCACTTCCAGCCTTGGGAAAGACAGCTTGGCAGCCACTCACCTTTCTAGGTCTGAGGCTGAGGGGGAACTCCCTATCTGGGGTGGCTATGAAGAATACATACACATACATGCACACACACACACACACACACACACACACACACACACACACACACACATTCTCTCTCTCTCTCTCTCTCTCTCTCTCTCTCTCTCTCTCTCTCTCTCTCTCTCTCTCCCCCCCCCCCTTCTCTGTGCCTAGTAGCCACCATTACCCTCCACTCCACGATTCCTGGAAATGCTCGGCATTTTGTCTCTGTTCCCTTACAGCTCATGCCACAATTCCCAGGTTGAGAAGCCGAGGGCCAGAAAGATAAAGATCTAAGCCAGAGTCAGGCAGCATGGAAGGATGGAGATTATGTGCGTTTAGAGTCCTCATTCTGGCCTGCAGCCCTGACAGAGGCAGAGGTGGGAGCCAGGGGTGAGAGACTCAGCCTTTTCCCAGGGGTGACAGGCAGCCGGGATGATGCCCACACCCCCTGTACTGCAGTGACTCCTCATGCATCCTGCCTCAGATGGGTTCCATGTGTCTGCCGTGAAGGTATAGACCACTGCTTCCCCCCCCCCCCAAAAAAAAGGGGCAGAAGCAAGACACACAGATACCCAACCTCTCTGAATTCTCCGTTTCTAAGATGAGAACAATAGTGGCACCTAGCACCTAGGAGTTTTGAGGATTTCCATCTCCAGGAGGGGCCCAGCAGGGAGCATCACCCTCTTGTGTCCTCTCAGGGACCCACAGGCTTCTGTTACTCAGGATATTGGCCAATCTTGGAGTGGTCCAAGGGGACAGGTGATACTCCTCCCACACTTGAAGGGTGTGGGGTGCTTATACACACAACACACCACTGCCATAGGCTGCTCCTGGGCTCTCTGGCCACACTGGGCAGGGTCAGAAGGACAAGGGAATAGGAAGGAAGGGTAGGCAAGGGAAGCAGGTGGCCACAGAGGCCGGCTCCATCTCCACAGCTGGGCGCCATGCCCTGTGCCTACGTGCTGGCTCCCTCTCTGAGGCAGGATGAGAAACAGGCCCTGGCATGCCAGCCCTTACCAGTGACTCCTGAAACCTTGACAAGTCTGAGCTAGAAGCGGACTGGGTGAGGCCCCTGAGAGACTCATGTGGGGCAGAGGGATGGTCGATGTTGAGAGGAAAGTGGGAAAGACCCTACCACTTGAAACTGTGACACCACAAGGGGAAACTGGGATGGTGACTCGGAAGGATGCGGTCTAGTGGCTGGGCTCAGAGCCTTTTCTGACTCTGAGGTCTTCTCACCTCATGTGTCCCTCCCAGGCAGGGCAGGGAGAGGACAGGCTACAGTGGCAGCTGGGAGGTGTTCCCTCAGCATTTTGCCAAGTGTAAGGTGATGGTTTGAGTGCTGTGGAGAAAGAAGGAAAGAGCAGTGACAGCCATGTGCCAGGAACAGAGGAAGCTGCGCAGTAGTGAGGAGGTGACCTCTCCCCAGCTGAGTGGCATAGATGCCCCGGGACTCATTGTGTGGGTGGAAAGGCTAGGCTTGGGCATTGGGCATGAGACTTGGCCATGGGCACTGACACTGGAAGTTACTGAAGTTGTCCAGGTCAGCTAGGAAAGCCTGTACCCCAGCAGTACCCCACCTTCAGCCTCTTGTGTGCTAGGGGGAAAGGCGACACAGGGACAGTTATGCAGAACCTGGACATGGTCACAGGCCTGCTGAAGGTGGGAGCAGGGTGCCCCAGTGGGGACAGCCTCCCTCTCCCTGAGTCACCACGTTGGGATCCTCTGAATATCTTGCCTTCTCCACGTCCCTGCTAGATTTTTTTAAAAGGCGGGGGCGGGGGGAGGGGGAGGACAAGGGGCAGTCATAAATGTCCCGCTTCCCTATGACAGTAAGCTTGGCTGAACTTAGACCTCGAGTTCCACAAAAGTTAAAAGGCAGCCAACATGGGCCACCCACCTGTAGACCTGGGTCCACTTTTCAGAGGACTGAGATAAGAGAATCCTCCAAGCCCTCCATTTCAGGGCCAGCCTGGGAAAACTGTGACTAAAAGAGAGAGAGACTAGGCCTGTCACTGCAGGGCCAGCATGCTCCCCAGTTCGCTGTGTGCTGTGGTTAAAACCGGGACGGAGATAGCACTCAGGTTGGAGTCATGACCTTGGTTTTGTTGTGGTCTGAGTTGCCACAAACCTAGGCTGGAACTGTTGTGAAGATTTATGTTGGATAGTTGGGGGAGGTTGGTTTGGAGGTCTACAGGGGGTGTGTGTAGTGAGTTGGGCTATGGCCCCTAAAGCTAATATTCTAAGGGAACCCATGCCGTATACAAGAGTTTGGGGTCACTGTAGTTCTAGGCTACAAAGCATTACTCTCAAGTTACGTATTTCAGCTTTTGGAACTGATAAGACAGTCTTTCCAGAGGGCTCGGAGCAGGAGCAAAGCCTGCCCTCTCCCCCATCCCAGCATGCCTCAGTGGCCCTTGGCACTGGTCTGCGCTCAGTCCCGCTGCCCACTTGGATATGAGAGCTCAGCCTCCTGTGCAGTTGTATTTTCCACGTTGCACTGTTCCTGTCCCTCTGCTGGAGGGGCAGGTTCACACTCAGCAGTCTGGAACACTCCTCTGACCCTTAGCATTGCCTATAAGGTAGCTTCAAAGGTGGGGCAGGGCCACAGGAGAGCTGCCAGCCATGTGCAGGTACCTGAGGGTATGGACAAAGGGCCAGGAGGGACAGATGCCAGTCCTGGGTGGGACAGCCATTAGGGCTGGAACAATGGAATCTAAATGCCACAGAGTGCATTTGCATGCTAGCGTGCATGCTAATGTGCATGCGTGCATGCGTGGTGTGCAGTTGCATGAATATCTCCTGAGTCCACCACAGTGGAGGGACCTGGCTATCTCTAGTCAGGCCTTCCGACATTAAAGCGTACGCAGGAGAGCCAGGCCCAGGGTGAGGAGAGCAAACAGCAAAACTTAATGACTTTAATATGAAAGAATTTGCCACTAATTAAGCACAAACACTCCACTAATGCAGAGAACACATGTTGTGGATTTCACTTAAGCAGGAACCAAATGAGGTGAAAATCCTTCCAAAATGATAGCAGTTTACCCTCGAAGGAAGATGCTGCCTGTCCCCGGTTCGGCTGAGCACAGCCCTGAGCACACCCCAGCCTTCTGCCTTTACAGCCTCCTACCCACCCTGACTAGAGGTTCTGCCCTCGCTCCCTCGGCAAGTCTCCCTGCTGGCATCTCTTTGCCTCGCTGCCCTTCTCCGTGTTCTTCCATCCTCTGGAGACACGAAAGCCTCTTCATGGCCTATGTCTGTCAAACAGTAACCCTTGAGCCCTTTCTCTTAGAATGAACTTTCCCTGGGCTGGAGAGATGGCTCAGCAGTTAAGAGCACTGACTACTCTTCCAGAGGACCCTGGTTCAATTCCCGGCACCCACATGGCAGCTCACAACTGTCTGTAACTCCAAGATCTGATATCCACAGACAGACACGCAGGCAAAACACCAATGCACATAAAATAAAAATAAATAAATTATTAAAAAAAAAAAAAAAAAGAATGAACCTTCCCTGTAGGTAGGCAGCTGTACCCCCTGATAGCCTACCCTTCCTACACCCATCTGGAAAGACAGAGCATCTGCAGAGCTGGTGCTGGAGTGGCCCACCTTTCCCTTTCTGATACACGGTAGACCCAAGAGCCCTACACTGCCAAACAGGTGATGAACTTCGTTGTAGTCTGGAACCCTGAGCACTGAGGCAAAGAAGCTACATGCCAATCCTGAGCCTTGTGAAGGTTCCCCCTCACCCACCCCTGGGGAAGCCGAGGGAATTCTTCCTCTGCCTTCTCAGCAGCCCCCAGCCTCTCCTTCCCCACCGCTTGTCTTCCAAAGAGGCTGCTGCCCACACTTTCCCAAATGTGTCAGTAGCGATGCACGCACACTCACAGGGAAACCCTGGCTGTGTCTGCTCAAAGACAATAGTGTTCACTGCAGCCTCAGCTGCTATCATGTCACCGAACCTTCCTGAATATAGCTTGGCCTGAGAGCAAGAGGCTTCTGTGCCTGCAAGTCAAGAAAGGCCAGGTCAGGCAGGAGCAGCCCAGGGCTGTGGAGGGAGGAGGTGGAGCACACAGACATAAACAGGCTTAGGTGGAGGGAGCAGGGCCTCTCTGCAGCAGCTTGCTTAGGTGAGAAAACTATTTTTCACCTTATGCTCTGGTGTGAGGAAGGAAGGGAGACAGGGTACTAGGAACTGGGACAGAAAAGAGAGAAAGGGAATCAAGACTATCAGCTGGGAAGCTAGCAGGAAGACAGGGGATTGAAAGGTGGGTCAAACCAACTCCAGCTCTGTGGGGGTGTGGCTTCCCATTTTCGGGCAAGGAAGGAGAGTCAGACCTTAAGGTGTGTCCCCTCTATACAGAAGAAGGGGTCTCACCGTCCATTTCTGCCCCTTGGCTAATGTGCTTCCCAGGAGCTGCCACTGGACCTGAGACAATAGTTAGCCTTGGCTCAGGACCACAACTGGGTCACAGCCGTCTCCACCACCCAGTGGGGTTGTTCTGTGGGTTCTGAGTGCTAGGCTTCAGACTGACATGCTAACAAGTGCATGCCCATGTGTGCACCCTGAGCATACAGTACCACCTAACCCATGACAGGGGCAAGAAGAGAGAGCACCAGGAAGCTGCATGCGTGTGTGTGTGTGTGTGTGTGTGTGTGTGTGTGTGTGTGTGTAGTATGTAGGTATTTTAGCAGAAGGGATAGCAAGCCTCTAGCAGCTTTTTGTGTCCTCATTTTCTCAACATTCCTCATATGGGACTCTGTTCAAAGCCTTCCGTTGGGGAGTGGTGGCTCACACTTATAATCTCGGCATACAGGAGGCTGAGGCAGGAAGGTTGCCATGAATTCAAAAGCCACTTAGGTGGGCCGGGCATGGTGGTGCATGCCTTTCATTGCAACACTCTGGAGACAGAGGCAGGCAGATCTCTGTGAGTTCGAGGCCAACCTTGGACTTGATCTTGAGGAGTTCAGGAAGTTTACAACATGGCACCTCCAGCCAGGGAACTAACTGTACACTCAGCATTGTCCTGCAGTGGACCAGTGAGAGGTGGGCCACTCGGGGTCAAGGCTTAAGGAGGAAGAAGGCATAAGACATGGGTGTTGAAGTTAAAAAGGAAGGAGTTGCCCATGGGGGGGCCTAGCCAAGGAGGGACGAGAAAATAAAGTGAGAGACATAGAGATGGCAACGAGGGTATTGGTGGGAATAGCTTGGCGGACATTTAGATTTGGACCAAAGCTGTTAAGGAGCTACTGTAAGCTGGATTGGGTGACTGCTTGGCTATGGAAGAACCTGCCATACCCCAGCTTTGCTGCGATACAACGTGGATTTGATCTGGGAGGACTTCCAGGAGACACTGGCCAGCATACAAAGACAGAGAACTAACTGGTCAGTACTCAAGCTCCCGAAGGTAAATCCAGAGGAGGAGCAAAGCGGAGGCAGACTGAGCGGAGCAGGCTGGAGCCACAGAACCCCTCCAGCATCCTCAGGCCCACTACTCCCATTTTACAGAAAGGGACACTGGCCCGACATAAGCCCTGATGACAACAGAGCCTGCCATGTCCATTTCCTGTGGGTATGCTTCCCCTGTCCGTTGCCCAGAGGAAAGGTGGCAAGTATGGTACCAGAGAGGAAGCAGAGTGGGCCGAGAGCTAGCATCATGAAGGCTTGAAATGGAGATAGGTAGAGAGCCAGGAGTCAAGCACTGTGTTCCTGGTGTGCCAAAGTAGAGTCCCTGCTTGCCGGAGAGCCTGGAGATGGGGCAACAATAGGAAATGGACCTGCAGAAGAGTGGTCCAGAACCTCCAACCCCTTCCTTGTTCCTCGATGGGAGAGCTGAAGCCCAGCTCCCTGATTCATCTCTGGCCCCCCAGCCCGCCCTGCCAGGTTTCAGGAAGAGATAGGGCTTGTTGGGGCACCCCCATGGGTGCTGCCATCCCCCGGGGCTTCTGCACTGCCAGAGGAGTGGGGCTGGCCCAGCCTGTCTGGAAGATCCTGCGCCCTGGCTCCTTCTAGGTCTTTTCCCAGGCTGCCGCGCCCCCTCTTCTCCCACGCACTGTGCTCCCCCACCCAAGGCAACCGGGCGCCAGCCCCACAGCCCATCATTAACCAACTCCATGTGGGGAGTCGGAGGGGGGTGAGGGGGAGCCTTCAGCCAAGAGGAAAACATGGACAGTGTTTGTGACCCCAGAGCTGGGGGTGGAGGCGCCTGGGCTCAGACAGTAGCAATTAGCCCCTGGCTGTGGGATCATAGGACATTATCACTACTGTGAGTGGCTGATGGTGAATGGAAGGGACACAGAGCCCCTGGAGTCATCCCAGAAGCTCTGTCCCCAAGAGAATTCCCCAAGGCCTTCTCACCAGCAGAGGTCCCTTAACTGCAGGAGGTAAGAAATGAAGATGCTAACCATTGTGCTGGCCCAGGAAATGCACTATTCCCTCTTTCTGTGCCTCCCAAGGGAGGACTGGCTGAGCACTGGGACAAGGAATGGGACAGCTATTGCCTCTGTCCGCTCTTCCTGGTGCCCTCTTAGCCAGGTCACTGTTCCCCACCCCCGTCCCATCCCAGCTATGAAGGGGAATTTGGAAGCAGGTGATGCAGCCTGAATTAATGGAGAGCCATGCCTGGGGCATAGATACGAGAAAGGACAAGTTCAAAGAGCTTCAGCTAGTGCCCTGCCCTTATAGGATAGGTTTTTCCTGGCGGAATGATCCAGTCCAGATGACAGGTTGGCAAAAGCCTTCCAAGAGGAGATGACCCCCAGAAAGAGAGTTCCCTCCTGATCCCATTTCTTCATTGCCGGCCTCCCCCAAATGCTTCCTGCCTGGGCTTCCTGAGAGTTGACATTTGGGAAAGAAGCTGTGCAGAGGGGAGGGTCCTTAAGCTTTAGGTCACCTTGCTGACTCAGCAAGGTTTCAGGGACCCTCCCCTCCCCTTCCCCACAGTGAGTCATTCCCACTTGCACTTAGCTGTTTCTCACCACCTGAAGTCCCATCCTGCCTGCCAGTTCCTGGAGGGGAAGAGAGGGAGGGAGCATGCCTAGAAAGCCCTAGAAACAAAGAGTACTGGTTTCAACTGGGGATGTACCTTGTTGGTAGTCAAGAGATTAAGGCAGGAGAATTGCCATGAGTCTGAGGCTAGGCTAGGCTGCATAGTCTTGTTCTAGGGCAGCCTGGGCTACGGGGTGAGACCAAGTAAGACCAAGAGAAAAAAGGGACGTTGCTTTGGCACAGGTTGTTGTCCGAGAACCAACACAACACCCCACACCTATACACACAAACTTCTGCTCTCTCGTGTGCTCACACTCTGCTCAAGCCACTGCTGGGGACATTGAGGCAGGCTGCAGGAAATAAAGGCCAGGAGAAGATCAGCATAGCTAGGCCAGGGCATTGGGGGGGGGGGGGGCTCACGAAGTACCCATTTACATACCCACCTTCTGAGCCCAGGCCCATTTGCCCGGCTAGGACAGGAGTTCTCAAGTCGAAAAGGGCAGGAGGAGAAACTGCTCATGTGGCCACGCCCAATGCGTGGGAACTCTTGCCACCCCCCTGCAGATTAGCTCCATGGCAGGCAGGGCAGGGCCTTGGGGAGCAGGTTCGGCTGCCACAACTGAAGAGCCTTTGTGTTTTGTTGCTGAGCTTGGGCTTTTGCAGGCCTGTGACGTGGGGAGGTGGGCTGGTCTGGTGCTTGGCTTTGCTCGCTCAGCACTTCTGGGAAGCCAGGTCGCCCCAACTGCCTAGCCTGTGTTCTGCTAAGGAAACTGAGGCACCATAGCACAAGTCCCAGGGACCCGTGTCTTGGACCTTGACCTGACTGTCTAGGGTGGTCAGGGAGAACCTAGGCAGTGATTGAGGTCAGGGCAGGGAAAGATTCATTATGTACCCTCAGATGTAGGAACCCCTATTCTGCAGGCACAGGTCCCAGGGTCTTTGTCTCCTACCCTTTACTCTCCCCACTCTGCACATATAACAGCCTTCTGTAGGCACTCTGGCCTGGGCTCCCCAGATTCCATTTCTGAACTTCCATCACAAGACCCTAGCACCAGGTACCTGCGAACGCTGTGGCTGAATATTGGGATTGGCATTTGTGTCCTTTTCAAAATATGGTGGGGTTTCTGGAGGGCACCACTCAGAACAAAGTCCCCAGAGAGACAGATTGAGCCAGCCTCTGGTCTAGGTGGGAGTTGTGTTAGGTCACTGTTCTGTGTCACTCGGCAGATGACCCAATCCCTCTTGACCTGGCTAGTGGAAGGTTGCCTGGTCCACTAGACTCTCCCGTGCTGCTGTGTCACGAGCTCTAGTCTATAGTCTTCAGGGAAAGAGGACTATTGCTTGGGTGACCAGAGAGTGAGCAGGCTCCCTATGCTTGGGTCTACTGTATCAAGTGTAATGCAGTAGACACAGCCCAAGGCCGAGCATGTTCCTGCTTTTCCACATGGTAGCCAGACATCCGTTGAGTGACAGGATACAGACTCTCAACAAGGGCAGGAATATAGTAACAGGTACAGTTGCAGGTTATATGCCATTGGGGTCTTAGCAGAAGTGCCCACCAGGGAGTCAGGAGTGAGAACTATCATGGTGTCCCAGAAGAGAGGGGCTGTACAGTGCCTGGTGCCAGGTAGATGATCAGTAGACATTTGTTAAATGAAGTTCCAAAGAGGGAGGCCTACTGTTTCACAGATGATGGTGATGATGGTGGTGGTGGCGGTGGCGACGATGATGAGGATGATGATGGTGACGATGATAACAATGATGGCAGCAGCCAACATTGACTGAGCGTTTATTCTTGTGCTAATGCTGCTTTGTGACTTTCCCATGTACCCCTTCATTTCATCTTTACAATAGTTGTATAGGATGGGCATTAAGTATTAGAATGCCCATTTTGCAAATGTGCATCCTCCATGTAAACAGAGTCATAGAGAGGTTAAGTCATTGGCCCACTAGATACCCCAGAGGCAGAATGCAAACTCACACCACAGACTCTTCCCAGCCCCATCATGCACCTCAAAAGAGAGTACCAAAAAGGTCCTACAGAGCTTGGGGGCCACCGGCTCATCTTCCAGATTATGAGGTTGGAGCAGAAATGTAGAAAGATGAACGTACTCAGGGGCTAGGCATGGTGGCACACGCCTTTAATCCCAGCACTCGGGAGGCAGAGGCAGGTGGATTGCTGTGAGTTCGAGGCCAGCCTGGTCTACAAAGGGAATCCAGGACAGCCATGGCTACACAGAGAAACCCTGTCTCAAAAAAACAAACAACAACAACAACAACAACAAAGAAAGATGAACATACTCTAACACACACACACACACACACACACACACACACACACCCTTCCTGCACCTGTCCCCATCAATCCTGTTCTATTTCCCAGGCTTTCTCAGCTCCTCCTCTCCATGTTCAAGGTGGAGTCTGCTCCCTTGGGGGAAAAAAGGGAAAAAGAGGGGAGGGCAACCCAGTCTAAGAGCTGGTACCTAGACCTGACTTGACATGCTTGCTGCAAGCCAGGGAGCCCCCACAGAAGCTTGGGAACTAGGTCCCTCAGGCTGGAGTGTTAAGGAGGGGCCTAATTTTGTTAATTTTTCATCCCCTTTCAACTTCAGGGCACTGAGGTCTCTACCCTCAATGTTCCAGGAGCCCTACATGCCACCCACGGACCACCTTCTAGTCCCTGTTAACAGCCCCAAATGGCAGAGGCCAAGAATAAAAGTGAACATGCCTACTACTGAGAGGTCCTCTATGTCACCATCCAACCCATCACCGAGCCAGGAATACCTCCATGTACAACGAGGGGATGCCAGGAATGTTTCTTTCTGCACTGAGTTCTGGGAGAACCAGTGGAGAGAAAAAATGGCCTCTACCCAGCATAGACTTAGGTAGGGAGCACACACACACACACACACACACACACACACACACACACACACACACACACACCTGCTTTGGCACAGAAACCTCCCCCAATTTCCAAGAGGCATCATCAGCAACCTCCCCTCCTGGCACTGACTTACCCCTGAAGGGTGACATCACCGCTTCGGAAGCAGCAGAGGAATGCCAGCCTATATCCCAGGGCCAGCCCCCTGCCTGCTCCACTCCTGCAGACGGCATGGAGGGAGATGGGGTAGTGGAGCTCAGTGGGCCATGTGGCCCTCCAGACTCACTATATCTAGCAACCAAGATGGTTCCTGATGCCCATGCCCCTTCCCCCAACTCTCACCTGTGGCCCAAGCCCTCCCAACTGGCTTTTCCAGTTCTTGGCTTTATGTGGTGCAAGTTCTCCAATTATGCCCACATTATCTCAGCCGCTGGGCAGCCGCCAGCAGGCTTGGGGGTTGAGGCTGTAGGAGCATCAGGGAGCACCCATTCATCCTGTCGGGGAGGACGGAGGAATTAGTTGCTTGCCAGCTGACCAGTCAGCAAGAGTGCCAGACCATCTGACCCACTGACCTCCTCTCAGGGCTGCTGCTTCTGGGTGGGGCACAGGCTGGGGCTGCTGTCAGATAGAGGCAGAAGGAAACAGGAGACTCAGGGCATCCAGCCTGCTCTTTGGTAGGGTTCCACAGGTAGGAGGAAATTCAGCCCCCAGCTATGTGCCACACTTCCCTCCTCACAGCACCTCCTGGCCCCCAACACCTCACCTTGGGGTGTCTCTTGTGCTTCCAGGGGCCAGCTGGGGGGATGGGAACACTCGATGTGCTTGGTAAGGCTGTGTGAATGGTGAAAAGAATGGGGGGGGGGAAATGTATGAAATTCTCAGTGCTCAGGAAAGTCAAAACTAGAAGTCTTCAGCAATTCTCTCTCTCTCTCTCTCTCTCTCTCTCTCTCTCTCTCTCTCTCTCTCTCTCTCTCTCTGTCCTCCCTCTCCTCCCTCCTCTTTCTTCTCTCCTCCTTTCCTCCACCCACTCCCAAGGTCTTACTATATGGTCCAGACTGGCCTTGAACTTACCATCACCCTCCTGATTCCTGGATGCTAATATTACAAGCATGTCCCACCATGCCTGGCTTAGCATACATTTCTTGAGAGCCTGCTGTAGACTAAGGCCCTGAGGTCCCACAGTCCTACAGTGATCTCTGGAAGAGTGGAATCGGGAGCAGTGTACTAAAGTGACCATGGGCTTTAGGTCCTTCCTAGGAGCCCCCCATTTCTCCATCGTACACAAGAGTCAAGGATCCCAGGCTTCCTGGAGCCAGCCTCCTGCCTCTGGATCAGTAGAGGGCCTAGTATTATCGATGGCACTCAGGACACAAGATATGAAGTCCACCAATGACAGGAAGCATATTACAGTCATGTGACAAAGAGGCAGCCTTGGGGATGTGACAGACTCAGAAATAGAGAGAAGTGGAGGGCAGAGCCTGGGTCTGGCATGGTTGCCCCAAGTTAGCAGCTCAAACTGCTGTGGAGCTCAAAGGGAAAGAGTTTGTAAGATGAGGAGGCTGGAGGGATCTTATGCCTAGCACAGCTGCCCGCTCCATCCTGGGAATCTCCATTCTCTTGGCTGTCACTGCAGTCTGCCCAGCGATAGATATTTGCTACGTTTGAGAGAAGGAAACACGGAAGCCTGCTGTGTAAGCCAGATGCTGAGCTGGGCTGGGCTTTGGAGAATCCTGGTAGGAGTTCATAGTCCAGGAAAGAAGTCAGAGGTATCAACAGTCATATTCTGAGACAGGGGAGGGCTGTATCAGGAGGAACCTGGAGGACCAGACAGGGCAGGCTTCCTGAAGGAAGGGCTTGAGTGAGCTCCTCACGGGGGCTGCAGGGGAAGGGCCTTCACGATGCACCTCCTCAGGACTTTCCCTAGATCCCTGCCCCCCCCCCCATCCCATGTCCTTTCTTATCTGTCTGGCCGCCCAGCAATGGGTAAAGTAGAGAACACCGGGTTACCTGGCTCATTAATCAGATGAGGGAACCGGAGGCCCAGGAAAGCTCTTAGCTAGAGCTCTTCTTGGAAAATAGAGCTTTTTGACCCTCATACAAAATGATGGCATGCTAGGTAGGAATGGTGCCGCCACCTGTAACCCCAACATTCTGGAGGCTGAGGCAGGAAGATGCTTAGTTCAAGATCAGACCTAACTGTGAAGCTAGAAACTGCCTTAAAAGGCACCATGGGAGGACAGGGAGAGGTGGGGCTTGATGTAGCTCAGTGGTGGAAAGCTTAACAAGAATAAGCAAGGTCCTGGGCTCCATCCACAGAACTAGACAGAAGGGGGGAAATTGGGATGTGGGTGTATGTTTACTAGCACATATGTTTGGGACGCTGACCTTTATACTCAGTGAAAAGCAGCGTTTGGAACAATCTGTATGGTATGGTTCTGATTTTGCTTGGGTTTGGGGTTTTTTGGGTTTGGTTTGGTTGGCGGCGGGGCAGGGGGGCAGGAGCTGGTTTTCTTTTTAATGTCGAGAGCTAGAGAGATAGCTCATTGGGTAAAGTGTTTGCCACAAAAGCCTGAGGGCCAAATCTAGGGACCCCAGCACCCACACAAATGCCAGATGGCAAAGCCGGCATCCCTGGCTAGCTAAACTAACCAACCCCACGTGGGTCCAGCTGAGAGCTTTCGCCTGAAAATATAAGACTAAGAAACCCATGCCTTTAACTCCAGCACTGAGGAGGCAGAGGCAAGCAGATTTGAAGCCAGCCTGGTTTACACAGCAAATTCTAGGCCAGCCAGGGCCAGACCCTGTAGGGGAAAAAAGAATATTAGAACTCAACCCAGGACGATTGCTAACATCAACCTCAGACCCTCATGTGCATGCATAACACATACACATGCAAAAAAAAAAAAAATGTAGATCATCAGCAGGCACAGTAGTGGTACACCTAGAGCATTCCAACACCCAGGAAGCTGAGATATGAGGATTGTGAGTTCAAGGGCATTCTAAGCTACAAGTGAATGATGTCATCCTCTTCTTGGTAGTTTTCAGAATTATCCAAAGAGAGATTTTATTATTAAATTTGTTTATTTATTTGTGTGTGTGTGTGTGTGCGTGCGTGCATAAGCCGTGGTGGGTGTGTGGAAGCCAGAGAACCATTTACAGGATTCCCTTCTTCCACCAAGTGGGTTCTGGGTATCAAATTTAGGTCATCACATGCTTAGGGCTCTATATCTACCCACTGAGCCATCTTAACAGCCTACAGGTGGTTTTTATATCAAGTAAGTAATTCGTTCACTCTGAGGGGGATTTGAAATGAGTTTCACTCTCATCTCAGGCTGTCCAGGAACTTACTATGTAACCCAGGCTGGCCTCAAAGTCTCATAGCAAACACCCTGCTTAGCCTCCCAAGCGCTGGGGTTATGGGCACAAGCCACCAGGCCCAGTGACTATTTCCATAAGAAGATTTATTAAAAAAAAAAAAAAAAAAAAAAAAAGGAATGTGGCTGCTGTAAAAAGTCAAGACCAGAGGTCAGAGAATGGTAGGGGTAGGGAGCAGTCCCTGGCACTGACTGCTTCCTGTCATCCCCTCTGCCAGGCACTCACGCGCAGGTGGTGCAGGTGAACGACTCCATGTATGGCTTCATCGGCACAGACGTGGTACTGCACTGCAGTTTTGCCAACCCACTGCCCAGTGTGAAGATCACCCAGGTCACATGGCAGAAGGCCACCAACGGCTCCAAGCAGAACATGGCCATCTATAACCCAACGATGGGCGTTTCTGTGCTGCCTCCCTACGAGAAACGAGTGGAGTTCCTGCGACCCTCCTTCATCGATGGCACCATCCGCCTCTCCCACCTAGAGCTGGAGGACGAGGGCATGTACATCTGTGAATTTGCCACTTTCCCTACAGGCAACCGTGAGAGCCAGCTCAATCTCACTGTGATGGGTAAGCTGCCCTGGGCCTCTCGCCCTTGCCTGCCTAAAGGGCTTGGCCATCCTTAGCCTGTAGCCACCCCAGTAGCCATATAACGCCAGGTATAGTGCCTCTCACTTGAGTAGCCGGATTGTCCACATTTCCCCAAGGATTGGAGGTGGGGACCTTGGCTTTGGACAGGGGCAGGAACTGTATTTAGGTTGGGGTCCCCACAAAGGACATGTGTTGGAGACTAGGAAGCAGGCAGGTGCTTTGGACACTTGTGGTAAGGAAGGAAGCTGCTTGGCTTGAGCATGCCAAGAGTCTAAGAAGCCTAAAATCATAGCTGTTTGTGCAGCAAGGAGGATTTGCTGGCATGAGGAAGTTCCCAAGAGAAATTCTGAGAAGAGCTTTAGCCAAGCACAGTTGAGAGGCAGATGTGGCCAGGGTGAGTACCTAGCAGATGCCCAGGCAATTTCAACTGATGCCATGGTGTTGTCCCCACAGCCAAACCCACCAACTGGATTGAGGGCACCCAGGCAGTGCTCCGAGCCAGGAAGGGACAAGATGACAAGGTCCTGGTGGCCACCTGCACCTCAGCCAATGGGAAGCCTCCTAGTGTGGTGTCCTGGGAAACACGGCTAAAAGGCGAGGCCGAGTACCAGGAAATTCGGAACCCCAATGGTACAGTGACAGTCATCAGCCGTTACCGCTTGGTGCCCAGCAGGGAAGCCCACCGGAAGTCCCTGGCCTGCATCGTCAACTATCACTTGGACCGCTTCAGGGAGAGCCTTACACTCAACGTGCAGTGTGAGCCAGGGCCAGGGGCCCTTCCCACCCATTGCCTACCTGCCCTCCTCTTCTGTCCGTGGTCTCCCCGCTACCTTCTCTTCCAAGATGCTGCAGTCTCCTGTCCTTTTCCTCTGTAACTTCCTATCTCCTTCTAACCTTTCCCAAGCCTTGCTGCGCCTGCTGAGGTCCTGT
This sequence comes from Acomys russatus, assembly GCF_903995435.1. Classification (NCBI taxonomy): domain Eukaryota; kingdom Metazoa; phylum Chordata; class Mammalia; order Rodentia; family Muridae; genus Acomys; species Acomys russatus. The sequence goes on from NC_067150.1 coordinate 35,408,449, forward strand.
AATGCCACCCTGCCCTCCTAGCTGCTCCCACGTCCTCAGCGTCTCCCTGACCTCACCCTCTTCCAACATTCTCCCTTGCCTCACAGATGAACCTGAGGTGACCATTGAGGGCTTTGACGGCAACTGGTACCTGCAGCGGACAGACGTGAAGCTTACGTGCAAAGCAGATGCCAACCCTCCAGCCACTGAGTACCACTGGACCACGTGAGTGCTGTAGGCTGGCCCATCCCCTGAAAATACCACTTGTTAACTGCCCACCTTCAAGGGGTAGGGAGGATTAGAATCTAGGCTCATATTTTTCCATGGGCAGTGGTTTAAGAGACCCCACACACACACACACACACACACACACACATGCACACACGTACTAACTATGATCATGCACCTCTGCATTTGAGTGCTTGGGTTAGTTTGTTATGCTGCCGGGCAGGGGCTTCTCTCACAACCTGCTTCCCTTCCCTCACTAATAAAAGAAGATTGTCATTTTCCTTTGGTGACTCATCCTGAGTCATCCCACCCCGGCCCCCATTATTTATTTTTATCAAGGTATCCCTTGGGAAGCTGATGTTCTGGAACACCCTAGTCTTTCTTTGTTCCTTGTGCTTGCCAGTCAGTTCTGTAGCCGGAGTGGCTGCTGGCTTAGCTGAAGGACTAGTGAACAAGGGAAGGATGAAGGTCTTCTGTACTTGGCGAGCCCCCAGGAGGGTCCCCACATGGAAATGTCTCGAGACATGCCTAGCAATGAGAAGGAGCTCAAAGGCTTGCCCCTCTGATTAGCTTCTCCAGATGCACGTGGCCCCAGTGGCCCCCACTAGGTGAGAGCTAGGGTCAGAGCCCAGGTGTCTCTGTTATCAACCCACTACTAAGGAGACGGAGGACCAAGCGGACCCAGGAGCAGCAGCACAAGCACTCTGCTACAGCCTGCAGACCCAGCTGGCTCTCGCTCTGCTGCTTCCTAGCTGTGTGTCCTTGGCCTTGGATCTCGGGTTTCATCTGTTACGTGGGAGTGGTACCCACCTGCCTTGAATGTGGTTTAGTGGTGTGATGATCAAACACGAACTGCCAGGCGTGGTGGCCCAAGTCCTGTCATCTTAGCAATAGAAAGGCCCGGATAGGATTGCTGCAAGTTCAGAGCCAACCTGGGCTCTGAAAAACCCTGTGTCCAAAAAAACAAAACAATCCCCCCCCCCCCCGACCCAAAAAAACCCAAACCCTTAAGCTACTGAATAATAGAAAACTGTGAGATGCACAAGGTTGTTGTTGTTACTATTTCCCCCATCCCAAACAGAGCCTAATATACACTCAAAGAAAGAGCTGACAGACAGCACCTGAGCCAAGTGGATTCCTCCCCCTTCCCCCCCCCCCACCCCCAGGGGCTGCTTCTTGGGACTGAAGAGTCATAACCCTTCACTGTGTCTCCCAATACCTACAGGTTGAATGGCTCTCTCCCCAAAGGTGTGGAGGCCCAGAACAGAACCCTCTTCTTCCGGGGTCCCATCAACTACAGCCTAGCAGGAACCTACATCTGTGAGGCCACCAACCCCATTGGTACCCGCTCAGGCCAGGTGGAGGTCAATATCACAGGTAGGAATCTTCAGCTTCCCCTGCCGCCCCCCCGTCCTAAGGTTCCTCTATAGCTGCACCCGCTCCTTACTTCGCATCGTGGGAAATTTGTTCTCCACCCCTCCCCTAACCACCACTTGCTTCTCTGGAGTCCAGGCCATGATTCTTTTCTTTGCCATCTCTCTCTTTGCTTTATGGAGGGAGCTAAAGGGTACAGTCAGAGTGACCCTCATTGAGAGAGGGGCAGCAATGGCATTTAGGGGCTACAACTGAGCTCTTGGCACCAGGGAGTCATGCTGGCTTGGTGGGGCAGGTCTACAGATAGAGTGCATGTCCTTTTCCAGGTTCTGCAGGTGGAGATGAGAAAACCTGCAGGGCTGCAGGTGGAGGCTCGCCTCAAGCAGAACACAAGGCGGAGGCTGGAGTGAGCATACACCCTAAATGCACTGGATACATATGTCTCAGGACTGTTTTTCACCCAGATCTTTACATGAGAGGGTGAACCAGTCGTCGGGGGAGGGTTATGATGCTCCTCAGGGAGACTTCACCTGGGACATGACCTGAGCAGGCCTCATCTGTAAAATGGGGGTAGTGTGACCTGCCTTGAAGGGAGGGCTGTTGTCCAATGACACATAATGTAGGTCATGTAACCTAGCACAACTCGGTCTGTCAGTCAGTGGCCAGGGCTCCGTGATTATTGCCGTGGCCTCCATCATTATCACTGTCATTAACAAGAGCATCAAAACAAATGCACGCAGGAGTAAATCGCCACTGAGCTTCACAAGGGGGAACTCTCTTTCGTATCAAGCCTAAGCTGCCTGCAGGGTGAGAAAGTGACACAGTGAACCCCTGAAAACAGGAAGGGACATCCATTCCTCTGCCACCAAAGGAGACAGACAGGATGTACTATGTGCAGAGTAACCTTTGGCTTCTGGGAGACTAGCCAATGGTAGGAGTTCTAGCTAAGACGCAGGTTTTGGGGAGCCCTGAGGATTTGCTGGCTCTGGGCCTCTGTCTCAAGAAGATGAGGCATCCTCTGTGCGTGCACCCCAGACATTCATCTGCAGGATGAGCAGCGGGAGCTATCCAGGGACTGCACTGACCTGTCCTTGCTGCTCTCCCGTCACCTAGGAACAAGAAGGTGTGGTCACTTATGATTTTCTTCAACTCCCTGCCCCTGACTCTGGGACTGTTTATAGGAGCAGAGGTGCCAGGTTTGGAGCTTGGTAATAGCCCAGGTGACCGGCCAGGATAGGGTTTGGGAATTCCTATAGGGTAACAGACAAGCAGAAGAGGACTGCCACACACTTCCCCCTTCTGGAACAAGATGAGCCTTATAGGGAGAGTTCTTTGCCTCTCGGAGTCTGAGCTTCCCAGTCTGTGGTGTAGAGAGAGTCAAATCTAAGCCTCAGTCTCCATATGACCAGGTGGTACTCCCTCCAGCAGGATCGCCAACGCCATCACAGCATCCCACTCTGGGAGATGGCTGACTGGAAATTTGGAGGAAATAAGGAGCCCAAAGGCCATCTATCTTTCTCATTGATGCTGCTTCTCAGGGTGAGACGAGTGACCAGAGACTCTGCTAGGGCAAGTATAACCAGCCTCAGAGCCACAGATAGCAGGAGCATGCCATCCTCCTTTCTCTCAAAGTCCAGGGGCAAAGGCAATGGCCACAAGGAAGGGGCCATGGGGGCTCAGATCCAGGAGCAGAAAGGAGGAAAAGAAAAAAAGAAACTAGCCACAAGGAGGAAGCTGCCATGGGTACCCAGGACCTTCTGTGGGACCCGTGGTCAGGTCATGGAGGTGGTGTGTGCTCCGAGGACAGGTTTTCCTAAAGCCACCTAGAGCTCCAATTGGAAAGGGGGTCATACCCAGGGCTCTGTTGCTTGCAAATCAATTAGCCGGGAGCTAAGAGACAAAAAAAGCATGGCATCCCTTGATCTCCTGATAGGCTCAGGAGCTGTGGTCAGCCCTGCCGGAAGCAGCTTTCAGCCTTTCTGAAGGATTCAGCTGGATGTCCTAAGCTTTTCCCGTGCTGTTCATTCTCTTAAGTGGCAGGCGACCTCATGGCTCTATCCCCCCACACCAGCAAGTGCCCTCTGCATCCCTTGGGACTACCCCAAGGGGGCATAGCTGGGCTCTGTGCTCCCAGCCTCACTGGTCTAAAGGCAATGCATGAGTAAGAGGGATAAATGGAAATTTAATATTTCATTGTGGCCATCCTTTCAGGTAATAGCTTTGCCCTGGGCACATCTAGAGAGAAGAATGAAGAGCAGCTGGGGTAGGCGGCGGGGGTGGGGGGGGCATGGGTAAGGGGAGGCGCTGGAACAGCAGTGATGGTGGGCACGAGAGCCTCTGGAAGGCTCACAGTGGAGCAGCATAGAGGTGCTGGGGGTTTGACTATGTCCAGGTGGCTGCATGGTGGCACCAGGACACCAGCTAGGGCCTGTCATAGTGAACGACTCCTAGTGTGAAATGGGCCCAAGCTGTGGCCATAAGGATGAGAAAGCTGAGCAGACGACCCGGTGGACTTTGTGGAGGCCGTTCACAGTGTCTGGCCGCTCCAAGGATCCCATTTGCAAGGCCCTTGTGCTGAGAAGCAGTTCCAGAGTGCTGGGTCAGTGGTCCTACAACACAGTAGACAGAGTGCCTTCCCTCTTCCACAAGGGCTGACACCAAGGGGGGTGGGGGGTGAGGAAGAGGTCTAGGGTATGGCCTTGACCAAATAGGGTATAGCTTCTGCCACTAAAGGTGTTAGAAGGAAAGTGGCGGATTGGCCTCTTGCCACTCCCATGAGTAGGGAGGGAAGCTACTCAAGTTCACTGTGTCTGTCCCAGCTCTTACTTGTGGGAAGTCTGGCCTCATCCCATGAGCATGCCAGTCAGGCCAGTTCTTTGGACCAAAGATGGGTAGGCCTTCACGGGGAGTGTCTCTGCGAGTGTGCGTGCCCAGACATGAGTGTGGGTGTGTTCTTCTGTAAGTGTGGGTGAGCCGGTGTGAGCAGGCAAGCCACCATCTGCGTGCTGAGTGTGCAAATGGAAGCCTGGGGCTCTGCTGAGGGCAAATGTACCTGTTTCCGAACAAGCAAATGGCAGTATGTTTGGGAGTCTGAGAATGCAGCTGCGTCCATACCTCTGGGAGTTCCTCCTGCAACTTGCAGTAGTCCTGTCAGACAATGGAGGAATTACAGCAGCAGCAGCTGCTTCAGCAAGGCTTCTCAGGGTATGACCCCAGGCCTTCCCACTCTCCCTGTGGCTGGCCCCGCTGCATGCTGGGAAATGTAGTTCTCACAATTTCCTGGCCTGATCTCATGTAGGTCATTTCCTGCCTGCCAAAACATTGTGTATTGGTTGCGGGAGCAAGCCCAAACATCGTCTTTGACCCTAGACCCTAGTTCCAGACCGTAAAACCTAACTCCAGTTCACCTCAGGTCCATCCAAAGCCCCACCACCACCTCCCTACTGAGCCACCCATTTTAATCTGGGAACTGGAAACCCAGAATGAGAAGTTTCATTGCTCTGAGGGCCACTTTGTAAGAGGATGTGAGAGGGACCCATTGGACCCCCCCTCCCCGCAGCAGAAGCAAAGAAGCAAAGGACCCCAGTGCTCAGCTCCGCCCTCTCCACGCAGCTGTGGCCCCTGTGGTTCTGCTTCTGGCACAGAAGGAGGCTGTGGCTGGCTGTGACAAATGGAGGGGTAGAGGAGAGGGACAAGATGCCTCCCTTCTTGCCCTCTCTGCACATGAATTAAGTTCCCATAACTATCTCTTCCATCTGTCTCCCTCGCTTGGTGCCTTTGGCATCAAAACTAACTAGCCCTCTTGTTCTACACAGACCTGACCTTAGCGTAGTCAAAATAACGTGGGTTCCCTTTAGTCCCAAAAGATCCCCCATGAACTTTAAACCTCATTAGAGCTTAGGAAAAAACATTAAGTAAAGGACCCTAGTGAGAAGGTCAGAGGTAGAAAAGCAACTATAAGCCGGGGGAGGGGGGTTGGCGCACGCCTTTAATCCCAGCACTCGGGAGGCAGAGGCAGGCGGATTGCTGTGAGTTCGAGGCCAGCCTGGTCTACAAAGAGAGTCCAGGATAGTCAAGGCTACACAGAGGAACCCTGTCTCGAAAAAACAAAAAAACAAAAAAAAAAAAGAAAGAAAGAAAGAAAAGCAACTATAACCACTTTACTCCTACCCCAGCTCCTGTAAAATGAGGTCCCCAGTATGTCCCAGGGCCACTTTATCTGTGGAGCAAATGCTTGCTCTGCCTGACACAGCATGAGAGCGTGTATCTTTTTTCTCAACAAGGATTTCTTTGCCATGGGATCTAGACATTCAGGATAAATCAGTGAGCAAAACAGACCAAACTCCATCCGTGTGAAGCTTATGGGTTCCCGAAGGTGATACAGACAAAAGGACAGTGAGAAAGGAGGTCACTGTGTTGAGGATGAGGGACTTGTACATTGCAATTTTAAGTTATGGTGGATGAGGAAAGTGCCCGTGAAGAGGAGGTGACATTCACGCCAAGCCCTGAAGGAGGTGATGGCGGGAAGCTCCAGGCCATGACAGAGCACCCTCCCTCGGCCTGCAGAAAAGCAGGACAAGATGGCGTCGGAGGTTAGAGCAGGGTGCAGGCCATGGAGAACATTGTAGGCTCTGTGTGTGGCTTTAGCCTTCTCTGAGAGTAAAACAGAGTCATCAGGGGCTCTGGGCAGGGTAGCAATGGGATGTGACCTACACTCTAATGGGCTCTTGCTGGCTGCTGTAGCAAATATGGCATATAGAAGTCAGGGGAGGAGAGCAGTTGGGTGTCGATAGCCATAAATAGTCCAGGTGAGAGATGGTGGTGTCGTGAGCGTGGTTGGGACGGAATGGCGAGAAGCAGTTGGATTCTAGATTTATTTCAAAATATAATTTACAGAGTAGTTTGGGACACCAAGCATTCTCATCAGACAGATGATACAGCAAACCCTGTCACTCTGTGATTAGTGGGGTCAGAAAATCCAATCTAGCTGAGTTAAATGTAAGAGCATGGTATTTTTCATTGGTTCTTTGCCGGGAAAGCAGGAAAGTAACCGAGGTGCAACTTAACGTTCTGCGCGGCAGCCATGCTGCAGTGGCCCCGGAGGACAGGGAGCCATTTCCCTCAGCCCTTTCCTTATTCTGAATTAAAGGAGAACCAGGACCAACTGTGTTTAATCCTAATTTGTGTTTATTAGCAATAAACACGTGATTAGTAAATCTGGATCTGAAATTGTTTAAAAGAGAGCAAAGGGCGCAAGCCATTGGTCCATATAAAGTCTACAGAGGAAAAAAGTTAAATGTGAGATACAGATGAGAAGCTTCAGGGGTCTGTTTGTGGTTAGAGACTCACTTGAAGCGGGGTCTGTATTCTCAGCTACTTGGGAAGCTGAGGCTAGAGGATCAGCGGTTCAAGGCCAGCCTGAGAAACTTAGTGATACCCTATCTCAAAACATAAAATGAATGAGAATTAAAAATATAGCCTGATGGTAGAGCATAGGCTCTATGCTAAATCCTTAATAACACACACACACACACACACACACACACACACACACACACACACACACACACACACACACACACACACCAGAACCCACTTAGATAGCAAGCATAACATATTAATCAGCTTTCAATGTAAAAAGAGGAAAGGTTTGCACATCTTTACTCCCAGAACTCGGGAGGCAGAGGCAGGCAGATCTCTGTGGATCTGTGGGTTCAGGGCCAGTCTGGTCTACATAGTGAGTTCCAAGATAGCCCGGGCTACATAGTAAGATACTTGTCAAAGGGTGTCAGGGTCAGGGTGGGGGGTTCATTCTAGCTCACAGTTTCAAAAGTTGCCATCTATGACTGTTTGACTGTTGCTTTCGGGCCTATGAAGAATATGAGGTAGAATGACTCATTCACCCTATGGAAGCCAGCTAACAGATATGGGACAGGCTCCCCATAGCCCCTTCAAGGACACACCCCTCAAGTGACTGGACCTCCTCCCACTAGGCTCCAGCTCTAAAGGTACCCCCACCTTCCAGTAGTGCTATGAGCTAGCAACCATGTCTTTAGCACCTGGGCCTTTGGTGGGGACAGTTTTCCAAATCATAGCAGTCAGTGATGAAGGCGCGTGGTAGGAGGCTGGCAGGCCAGGTTCCAAGTCCCAGCAGGCCTTGGGGAGTTGCTGCTGGTCTCTGAGATAACAGTGGTCATGTCTCTCCTATGGAAGCTAATCTGCTGACTGGGTGAGACAACTAAGAGGGTAGAGACCCAGTGAAGGTGTGAGGCCCAAGAATATTCTACAACGACAAAACCCAGAGAGAAACAATAGGGTAATAGAAGAGTCAAGGTGGACAAATGCTGGTGGAGTGGGAGCCCCAGGGAAGGACCGGTGAGTGCAGAGAATGACAGAGGAGGACAGACAGCCATGCTGGAACAGGAAGGATTTGAGTTAGTAGTCCGAGAAGTTTCTGTAGCCCCAAGTGTTAGTTCCCTGGGATGGTCCTGTGAGCAGGAAAATGAGGTCAGGCTTCAGGAAGCTGGGAAGTACTCCGTGTCCTGTATATGTCCCTTAGTCCAGAGGATGGGAGAAGGTGAAGGGCTCCAGTGTGTCATCTAAGCCAACGTTTCTCCACGTGTTTGTCCCGCTGTTGTCACTGAGATCTGAGTGAATGGGTCAAGGTTCCATGAGGTACAGATTGGGAAACTGTATTCCAGAGACCTTCAGAGGTACAGTTCTGCAGGTGAGTAAGAACTATGTAGACCAGGCTGGCCTTGAACCCACAGAGATCTGCCTGCCTCTGCCTCCCGAGTACTGGAGATAAAGACGTGCAAACTTTTCTTCTTTTTCTTTTCTTTGTTTCTTGTTGTTGTTGTTTTGTTCTGTTTTTCCCGAGACAGGGTCTCTCAGTGTTAGCCTTGGCTGTCCTGGACTGGCTTTGTAGACCAGGCTGGCCTCAAACTCACAGCAATCCCCCTGCCTCTGCCTCCCGAGTGCTGGGATTAAAGGTGTGTGCCACCATACCCAACCCCACCTTTCCTCTTTTTAAGTTTATTGTCTCAAGTATTTTATGACAGTAGCAGAAAGCTGATTGATACATTATGCCTGCTATGTAAGTGGGTTCTGGTGTGTGTGTGTGTGTGTGTGTGTGTGTGTGTGTGTGTGTGTGTGTGTGTGTGTTTTGGGAAGCCAGGAGGACCACAGTTAAGCCATGAAATGGAGAAAGCCTCTACTGGGACCGCTGGAGAAAGACCTCCAGTGCAGGTGGTTACAGAGCATTGAAAGGGAAAACCAGAGACCCAGGGCTCCTGTCTCAGCAGGCTAAGGGCACAGTTCAGAAGCTGCAGGCTGGCCCTTCCCTCTGGACACCTCGCTTACTATTTTGGCCTCTCTGAGTCCATACCAGCCTCCAAGAAACCTTGTGCGAAGTGCATGTCTCAGTATTCTCCTACACCCCTAAGCACCCCATCATCAGCTCCCTCGATGTCTGCCTGCTGCTGCAACTCCAAGCATGTCATTTAGCTCTGCAGTGGCTAAAGAGAAAGACACTTGGGGAATATTTGCTAACTGAATAAGGAAGTAGACAGGGGAAGAGGATTGGCCAGGAGTGGTGGCTCAGAACCTCAACACCCGGAAGGCTGAGATAGGAAGATCTCAAGTTCAAAGCCAGCCTGGGCTAGTGAGACCTTGTTGCAAAACCAACCAAGCAAAAAAAGGCTTGGAGGCAGAGATAGAGGACAGGACCTGAAGACTCGGGTGAGAGTGGGGGAGCAAGCTGAGAGTACAGATAAGTAAGGCGCTTCCTCTCTAAATCAGTGAGCAGATGAGCTTGAGGCTGCTCCCATGGAGTGCTGCAGTAAAGACACATATCAGTAAACATTTATGGACCTTCACTCTGTGACCTACACTGAGGACACAGTGGTGACAAGTAGAGAGCTGAACCCTCTGGCCCTGAGCTTCTCTCCACCAGCTCCAGGCTCAGGAGCATCTGGGTGGCCACAGCTCAACCATGTGACCTCAGGCAAGGTCAGGCAAGGCCCCACCCCCTTTCAGGAGGCCCCTGAGTTTTCATTAGCCCTTCCAGCCTGAGCCACAGGAAAGCCTCTCCCCCATTCAGAACCTCTGCCCTGCTCCCGCCTGCCTGCCAACAGCACCCCACACACTCACATGGGGCCCATGGGAGGAGTGTGATTCCGATGGAGTGAGTGATGCTGAATCAGGCAGTGAGCTGGTTGCAGCAGGCTCCCAGGAGCAGACACATGGGCCCAGACAGATCCAGCACCTTGGCCGTGGCCCTCCTGGGCCAGGCTGGAGAGAGGACTGGACAGCAAGCAGCCTTCCAGGCTTGCCCCAGCTCCTTGCCAAGGCCAGCCATGGTCTCCAGTGCCACCCTGTGGTAGTGCTGGGAACACACATGCCCTGGGACCTCTTGGCCTCTGGCCTGGCCTGGCCTGGAAAGAAAGGAAAGGAAAGAAAGACAACAGGGTTGACAAAAAGCAACCCACTTCTTCCTCCCACCCTCTCCTGGTCTTTTTTCCCCCACCGTTGTTGCCTTTTTATTTCTACTCTATTTGTATTATTGACTTTTCTTTCTTTTTTTTTCTTTCTTTTTTTCTTTTTCTTTCTTTCTTTTTTTTTTTTTTTTTTTTTTTTTTTTTTTTGACAGTCTTGCTCTATAACCCAATCTGGCCTTGAACTTATAGCAGTCCTCTTGCCTTAGTCTTTCACATCCTGAAATTACAAGTATGAGCCGTTACACCTGGCTCCAGCTGCCCTCGTTATCACCATACCTTTATGCTCACATGTGTTGTGCCTGGCAAGGCCTGTGGGCCATCAGACATGCTTTTGAGTGTGTATGTTCCTGATCTGTAACACGCATGTGGGCCTCTACAACCCCTTTCTGCCTGTCCCTGCTCTGTACCTACAATCTGTCACTTTGGGTGGTCCAATCTTGTGGCCCAAGCTGGCAATCCCAGCAGGTCTCCACCTTGCCCTTGCAGGGCCAAACCACAACCAAGAGTCACAGCCCTGGCTTGTAGCACATTGACAGGCAATTGACACTCATAAGGTGTCTACAGAGCCAAAACTTGGGAACCTATTTTCTGTGTGTCCTGAAGGCAAAAGAAATTAGTCCTGGAATACCTCCTAGGCTCCTGGTGTTGGGGCAGTCACTTCTACATGTCAGGCAAAACGACACTGGTGACATGTGCACAGGATTTATATGTTGAAAATAGTTTGATATCTAATTGGCTCAGTGGCCTTGGGTAAGTTAAGCTCCCTAACTGTCTTCTGCACTGAATAGACGTGAACAGCAGACCACTCTTGGAGAGTGGTGACAGTGGGGGACCATGGTGGGATAGGACAGGATTGGTAATACCTCCAAGCATGGTCAGGATGGAAGGCTGGGTGCTATGGGTACATTAGCTGCTTCTCTCCTCTTGCCTGCCTTATTCTAGCTATACTGAAATCCCCTAATGCTGCAGCTGACTTGACCTAAGGAAGTGGTGCACTAAGGGGCCTCTAGAACCAGGACTGCTCAAACCTAGGGTGTGGACATCCTGTCCTGGGCTTTTCCCTCCCCTGTCTCCCTAAACCTCTGCTGACTTCCGAAGAGCAGACATTGACACTATCCCCTCCATCTCTTTTCCTCACCCAGAATTCCCCTACACCCCGTCTCCTGAACACGGGCGGCGCGCGGGGCAGATGCCCACGGCCATCATTGGGGGCGTGGCAGGAAGTGTCCTGCTGGTGCTGATTGTGGTTGGAGGGATCGTGGTGGCCCTGCGCCGGCGCCGGCACACCTTCAAGGGTGACTACAGCACCAAGAAGCATGTATATGGCAACGGCTACAGCAAGGCAGGAATCCCCCAGCATCACCCGCCCATGGCACAGAACCTGCAGTACCCCGATGACTCGGATGATGAAAAGAAGGCTGGTCCACTGGGTGGGAGCAGCTACGAGGAGGAAGAAGAGGAGGAGGGTGGTGGAGGAAGCGAACGCAAGGTGGGCGGCCCCCACCCCAAATATGACGAGGACGCCAAACGGCCCTACTTCACTGTGGATGAGGCTGAGGCCCGTCAGGGCGGCTATGGGGACCGGACTCTGGGCTACCAGTATGACCCTGAACAGCTGGACTTAGCTGAGAACATGGTTTCTCAGAACGACGGGTCTTTCATTTCCAAGAAAGAGTGGTATGTGTAGCCCCGCCTTCTGGAGCCTCTGTCTGTGCCCACTTCTCCTTGGCCCCTACCCGCACGCCCCCTGCCCACCCCCACAGCCCACCACTGCCCCAGGAGCTCGACAGAGACTTGACCAGCTGCCCTAAACCAGCCCCAAACTCCTGGGGAGCCAGGGGAGCTCAGGGCAGACCCCACTTGGCTTTGTTTTTGTTTTTGTTTTTAAATTTCCTCCCTCACCAACCCTCCCCAATGGTGTTGTGTTCGACCGTGGCTTTGGTGTTACCCTATCTTTCCTTTAAGGACCCCTTCCACTGCCCTCTGTGTAGGGAGCCCTGTTCTTGTCTTGTGTACTTGGGCACCCCTCCAGGGTTTGGGGAGCCAGTCCTCTCCCACCCCCACCCCCAACACTGGAATTTGTTTGTTTTCTTTATTGGGGATGGAGGGCAAAGGGAGCTTCAAGATGAAGCCCACCCTCACCCCTACCCCATATGCTGCTCTTCTTCCCAGAGAGAAGTACCCCAATCTCCCCCACTAAGCTGATGCTACCAGTGCACCTAAGAGGTTTTTAGGTATACACGGGAGTCTTGTCTGTGAAATAATGATGCTGGGGCCCTGGGCAGTGTGTTTTCCTAGTGAGGGTGGTTTTACGTTTTCTTCCTTCTGACCTACAAAGTGGAGTTGGCCTAGCTCTCATATATCCCTCCCGTTCAACCCCGAGTCCGTTCTCTACACAGTGGGTGACCCCAGGTGGGCTCTACCCTATATGCCTCTGCCAACACGTGCACACATATCCATGCACACACCCCTGGGTCGATGCCAATCTCCCCCTCCCCCCAGCGCTCTCACGCCCTGCCCAGGCTCAACACTGCCCCAGGCCGAAACTTCTGCTCCAGCTCTTAGCCTCCCCGCCCCCCCACCGCCCCCTCAGGAAGAGATCGGCCCACAGAAGCATCCAGAGACAGCTAGGGTGAACCACCCAGCTGCTGCCACTCTTAAGATTTCAGTATAGCTCCAACGATTCCTTACAGTGTGCACGTTTCTCAGATTTCTCCTTATCTGTCAAATGCTAGCAACACTTGACTCTTCTGGAAAGTCGGGGCTGGGATCCTAGGAAGGCGTTTGAGGCAAAGAAGTGTTTACATGGAGAAGGCGGCCTGGTGGAAGCTCTGCAAACACAATCTGGTAGGCCGAAGGGGGACTGCTAGCGTCTCGTACAGCAAGGCCAGCGTGGATGTCACTGGTCTCAAAGAAAGTGCAGGGGCACCAGGGAGCCTGCTACTTGCCCATGGTCTGATTCCCTGCTCAATTTCTCCTGGTGCCATGCTGAGATGAGGGGGGAAACCTTTGCATGCAGACTCCCTCTTTGAATGGGACTCTGGCTTCTTCGGCCATTTGGGGCTAGGCCTTCCCTTGAGTCCCTTGGAGAAAGGCCTCCTCCCAGCCCTCAGTCCCCAAGCTCAAAGTGCCTCAGTTTCTCCATCTGTGCCCCCAGATTCCCCACATTCTAAATGGGCATGCCTATGCCCTGGGGTCAGCAAAGTGGGCTGCAAGAGCCCTAGCTAGGGCCTGCCTACCAGGATTTCAGCTAACTCAGCCCAAGGTGGACACTCTCTGAGGGATAGCAAATATCAGGAAGCGGGAGGCAGCCCATTCTGTGCCCCACGGGCACTGACCCACCCCTGCCATAGGCTTCCTAAGGGAGCCCCAGCCCTCACCCCCCTCCCCTCCCTGGTGCTGCTATTGAATTCCCAGTCCAAGCGCCATCAGGGCTCCCCTCAGCCCACCTGCTGGGGCCCTTTTTGTCAGGCTGCCACTGCCCTAGTCCCAGCCCAGGCCGCCCAGTAGCCACGTAGCAGAAGTCTGAAGCCATGCCGGCCCTGTGGCGGCTCTCCCCTCTTGGCACTGGGGGACACTGGATCGGGTGAAGTTTGGGCAAGAAGTTAGAAAATGGAAGAGCTGGGCTGCTTCTCCCAGCAGTATTACTGTCCCTCCCATGTCACATCACTCCCCTGCTCCTCATGCTACTCTGGCCCCTCTGCTTGGTCCCCTTCCCTGAAGGCAGGAGGCAGAACCCTGACTGCCCCATAGACGCATTTCTGCCCCTATGGAACCATAAGACTGAAAGGACTCGCCCTCCTGCCTCTCTTACCTTTCACTGTCAACCCCTCTTCCTTATTTTGTGATGGACTGAGGAGGCCCTGGGCCCGGACAAGCACCCAAGCTCCCCTTTAGATACCTGCACGCCTTTCCCCCAAGCAAAGCACAATTTAAAGGGTCCATGCAGCAGGATCCAGGGTCCCAGCCGTGGCATCACTTCCAGGCAGCTGCTACCTGGGCTAAAAGAGGGCATGAGGCAGGGGTCAGTAGGTAGGCCTAAGGAGGCGGGGCTTTCTTTGCCCTGTGTTTGGGGGGCAGTGGACACAGCTGACAGTGCCCAGTGCCACAGAGAGGAGGGCATTCCACTTCACCTCCATGCCCCCCAACACAGCTGAGCTTCTGCCATACTGCAGAGAATAAACTCCGTGTGTTAACTGCCAAGGCCTCTCCGGTTGTTGTCCCTCCTTCTCCTGTCACCCTCCACTGCTCCCGAGTTCCGGTTTCCCTTCAGATTTTGATATTGTTCTGATGTGCAACAACTGCCTGAGCCTTTTTACCAGAAAGACCTGGAAAACACCAGTACATAGTCAGCGAACAGCATCCCGCTACCCACGGACACACGCCTTCCACAGACCAAGCATGGGCGGGCGTGCAGGCAGGCATGTGCACAAGTACACACAGGAGGAGCAAGAAGCCCGCTTATTAATTAGCTCAGGCCCAAGACAGGTGGACAGGGGCCCAAGGCCTGGAAAGGTGCCCTCTCTGCCAGCTCACCCCTGTGTGCCCCAGTCACTGGTGCAATAACTTCTGCCATCCTCCAAGGTGGGAGAATCAGGACTCATGTCAGGTGGGTGGGGCCACTCCCCTGAGCCCAGCAGGACACTGCATTCCCTTTCCTGGGAGGAGGAGGGTGCTCCCAGGCCTCTGGGGGTCCTGGTAGAGACTTCCCCAAGCCTGACTGTCAACTGAAACCCTCTCCTGGTGAGGGCAGGTGGCTCAAGCTGACCTGGGCCAGAGACACTCAGAGGTGTAGGACCTGGCCTCACCCATGCTGCTTTCTGACCCTGGCTATAAGGAAAGGGTTGGGGGAGGGGTGACTTTTTTTTTTTTTTTTTAACAAATGGAAACAAAATCCAGGAGAAGCTGCCACCCTCACCTCTTGAGTGTGACTAGCTTCCTTTGCGTCAGTTTCTTCGTCACTGTTTTCCTCTTTGGTCCTGGGGACAGCCCAGCAGATCCTGGTCCTGACCCGGAAGTTGGGGGGGGAGGGGGTTACCCCACCCCCTTTTACTTGTATTAAAAAAAAAAAAAGATGGGTTGAAAATGTACTGAGAAAAAAAATGTACTTTTTTATAAATAAAGCGTTTAAAACAAGACTGTTTGCCTCATGTCACTGCGATGGTGTATGAGCGAAGCTGGAGAAGACGCGCCCAGCCAGACCTCAGGGAGGACAAAGGAGCAGTGCAGATAACCAGAGCATCCCATTCTATGACAGGGACTTACTGAGTGAGGTGCCCCACTGGCCCACCTTGCAGGCATCCCGGTTGAGTGCCTGCAGGCCACAATGGAGCTATCCTTCCATGAGAAGATGTGAGCTGTGCAGGGCACAGAGGGTTGGCTGGCTTTTGTCTGCTGGCCAGAGCCAAGGCATGTGGGGGTTTGGGGCTGGGGGGGGGGGGGATCAAGAAAGAGATGACAGAAGTACACAGCTGAGGAAGGCCTGCTCTAGCTAGAGCCAGAGCTCTTCTATCAGTCACCACCCCTCCCCGGGGTTGGTCCCCTCTTGCCCATTTCCTTGGAGTCCTGTTTCTCCCTGCCAGGTCCCCTGTGGCTCTGAGAAGAAGGAACCCCACCCTCACAGTGGAGCACCTGCTGTGTTCGACAGCTCCCTGGAGACAAGCGAAGGGCTCTTTCCTTTGCTCTTCCATTCTAAGGATGCAGCCCCATCTCCCAGCAGCTCTCCCTGGTCCCAGCCTTACCCCTTCTCTCCCAGGGGGGCTGGTTGTGGGGAGCTCTTCTGGATTCTCCATTCCCTCCTCCCCTCCCCGCCCTCCCCAATGCCAGCACCATCTGCTTCCCATCTCCTGGGCTGGAATGCAGGACAAATTGATCCTGAGGGTGGGAGGACAGGGGGCTCCAGGGACTGCCCCCTCCTCACCCCTGGTGGCATCTCTTTTCACCAAGATCCACACCATAGAGCTTTGGGCTCTAGCGGGGAGGGGCAGGGACCACAGAAGCTAAGGGGGCAGCTTAGAAGACAGCTCTCAGGTCCACTAGGAACAAGGCCACCTCCTCCCCACCTAAGATTAGGGCAGTACAGAAAGGCAGAATCCAGCATGGAAAAGGAGCCCGCAGCTGTTGGCAGCTGGCTGAGCCCCTCACTGCAAGGTTAAACCAAGGCGCCCAGGACAGACAGAGCTGTGTTTTGGTGTTGATACTGGAATGAGATGCAAATTGGTTGTCTAAGCGGTTATTTCCTCAGTTTTTCGGGCTGTCTGTTTAAGTTAATTTTTAATTTGTGCGAGCAATAAATGCTTAATTACATTATTAATATATTGGAAGAGAGCAGTGGACAGAACATCCTAATTGGCATTTAACTAGAGCGTTCCGGCAAATTAGCCAAGACTTTCTCGGCTTCGAGGAAGGAGGGCAAGCCAATTAGTCTCAGGCACAGCCTCTGTGGGTGGAGCTTTGCCCTGGAGAAGCCAGACCCATACCTTCCCCAGACCTGAGGATACCAGCATCTACACTAGGCTTCCTAGTTGAATAAGGGCTTAGGAGAAATGTCATGCTAGTTAGGCCATGGGTCCTCCATCTGTCTAAACCCAAAACCTTTGGCCAGTCTGTCAGCCAGACAGAGCAGAGTACACAGGTTGGATGGCCCAAGGCAGAAGACCCTGCCTGAGCAGGGCTAAGTCTACCTCCTGCGTGCCACCTTTGCCCACTCCCAGATGGTACCCTGTCCCCTAGAGGCAGTCTCCTGCTGCAGATGACTAAGGGAATAAACTTGATCACGAATTCTTTCACTTAGGTCACATTTTGGGTCACTGGAGGCCAGGCTAGTATTCTGTGATTATCCTGCTCCAAGAATTCAGAGCACCAAGGACCCTAGATTCCAAATTAGCCATTGGCTTCCTGGCTAAGGGCTATTAGCTGCAATAGGATGAGAAGTGCTCATTTGTCTGAAAGAGTGTGACGTGACCTTGACCTTGTATATGTAAGGGCTCTGTAGATACTGCTGGGTCACAAGTACTCTGAGCACACTTCAGACTTTAGTATCTTACATTATTTGTTCCAAAGTGACCGTGCCAGTCCAACCCCCTCACTCTGTCTGTGAAGTGCTGAAGTTAAGAGAAGAAACTAGGGATGAACCCAGATATAACCCCTAAGTGTACGCTGAGCTTGTTCCTGGGCAGGGCCACCTCTGAGAGTGGAGAATGGAAGTTGGGTGTCCAAAAACTTTGGGGAAGGAAAAACAAGTTTGTGTTGGACAAATAAATAAATAAATAAATAAATAAACAAATAACCAACAACAATACAAGCCCCCAGTGGAACATAAATAAGATAGGCAAGTAGGAGCTGCACTGAGCATTGAGTAGGGTTGCCAGTCAGATTAGACTCACTGAGGAACACATCCTGGGAAAGATTTAAAATAATGAGTTGATTTGAAATGAGAGGACCAGGCGATGGTGGTACACACCTTTAATCCCAGTGCTTGAGAGACAGAGGCAGGCAGATATGAGTTCAAGGCCAGCCTGGTTTACAAAGATGGATGGATGATAGATAGATAGATAGATAGATAGATAGATAGATAGATAGATAGATAGATAGATGTGAATGGTAGGACAGTGGGCGGAAGAAGGCCTCTGACAGCTGGAATAAGCACCAGCTGGACTCTGCTTCTGCAAACACCTCTGTACCTGCCTCCATGTCCAGCAGCCTCCAGGAAACAGTCCTGGAATTCGAACTTGGTGCTGCCTTCCACGGTCCTCAAGCCCCTGTTTTCTCCCGTTGGTCAATAAACTTGATGACAGCCATGCTCAGATCTTTTGGGGGTTGCCGTCTCACTCCTCATCTCTATCACCAACTCCTGGATAACAGAGGCATTGTCCTCTGTTTCTCTCCCTCTGACAACCATTCCTCCCCAAATATGCGTTCCCCACTCACACACTCCACACCCCATACCCTGCCCCACCTCTAGCCGCATCATATCCAGCCCACCCTGAACTCTAGGCTAAGACTAGCACAGGAATTGTTATGTCTGCCTTGAGAACCAACACAATAGCACCGTCTACATGCATACAACACAAGCTCCACTGAGCAGAGTCAATCCAGAATTGCCCAATGCAGTCATTACTTGCCCTGTTGCTATGACAAAATAGCTGGCCCAAGCAACTTAAGGAAGAAAGCTTATTCTGATGACTGTTTGACAGTGTGGTCCATCTCGGTCAAGAAGTCATAGCATCAGGATCTCGTGGGCTGATGGCATGATGTCCACAGTCAGGAGTCTCTATTCAGGAGTGAGTATTCATGCTCAACTCCCCTTTTCCACTCAGTCTGCAACCTGAGCCCAGGGAATGGTGTTGCCCACATTTTGGGACGGATCCTCCTAACTCAATTAACCTAATCTAGATAATCCCTCAGAGGTCTGCCAAGAGATTTGTTTCCATGGTGACTCTAGATCTTATCAAGGTGGCAATCAAGATGGACCACCACAGCTGAGGTTTTAAAACACCCGAGCCTTGTCCCAGGCAGATAAAAGTAGAACCCTGGAGCTTGGGAGCTTTTAACTAGCTACCCAGGAGAGTTAAAAAAAAAAAAAGAAAAGAAAAAAAAACAGTCAAATTCAAGACCTCCAGCGTGAAGTTGAGAGAGAACATTCTCAGGTGTCAATCATGAAGAAGAGGAGGGTCCCAAGATAGGAGCACGGCTAAGCACAAGGGTGCTAAAACTCAGGAAGCTGGGGTAGGATTGTAAGTTCAAGGCAAGCCTCGAATAGAAAGCAATACCCTAATTAAGGGGAGGGAGGGAGGGAAGAGAGGGAGAAGAGGAGCTACCTATTGGCTAATAACAAGTGCAGTATCTTGAAACATCAAAGTAGATGGGTCGTTGGGTGACATGGCATAATAGTGCACATAGGGCTTAGGTGACAAGTAAGACTATTTATTGTCATTGTTAACCACCCTCCTCATCATCCTCGAAGACATAATGTCCTGGATGATGATGCCTTTCACAGAGGCCACCAACTGGAGGCAAGTAGGGGGCCAGAGGATAGCCGTAGCTGTACGCAGCTGTTGACATGTTACGTCACTCCTGGATGTGGAGGCTTTGGGCATTTTCCAGAAGAGAAAGGAAGTTCCATAGGCCCTCTGTGAGTGAAGAGTCTTGGTCCATGGTGCTGACAGAAGTGAATGTGCTTCAAGAAGGAAGTTGATGGTTCCCCTATGGCCCTGTTAGAGAATCGAGAAAGGACCCTCATGTTAAGAGAGAGAAAGAGGTGGCAGTGCTTATAGCTGTCAGCCCTTTTCCTGCCTGAGGACTAGGCCCAAAGGTCCTGAGAAGCATGTATTCCACAGTGAATGAAAACTTTGAGGGGATAGATGTTTCAGATGTCCTCGCTGCTGAAGAATCTAGCTCGTCTTGGTTAGCTTCCTATTGCTGTAGTAAAGCACAGTGCCCAAATGCAACCCAGGGAGGAAAGAGTTTATGCACTCACACGTCCACATCATAGTCCATCGTCTACGGACGTCAGGGCAGAACTCAGGCAGGAACCTTGAGACAGGAGCTGAAGCAGAAGCCATGGAGGAATGCTACTTACTGACTTGTTCCCCCAAATCCTGCTCGGCCTGCTTTCTTAACATCCAGGGACTACTACCTGCCCATGGGTGAACCGCTCACAATAGGCCATCCCTACCACATCAATCATTAATTTTTTAAAAAATGCATCACAAATGGGCAATATGGTAGGGGCATTCTCTTAATTGAGATTACTTCTTCCCAAATAACTCTAACTTGTGTCAAGTTGACATAAAACTAGGCAGCGCATAAGCTCTTTTGCATCTTTACCACCTCCCTAGAATGCTCTGGCTCAGGAAGAGCCAGCCCATCACCTGCAAGCCAAGGAGCCACACAAGCTGCCTTCCTCACTGGACTGATGAGTGTCTCCCTCATCCCCGGCACTAAGGGAAGAGGGACATACAATAGGTGGCTCCGTAGAATTAAAGACTAATAGAATTTGTCAAAGGGACAGTCAAAAGAGACCTTTTGGATCACACAGGCTAACCTCTTCCAAGGCAGGGCTATCCTCCGAGCATCTGATAGATGTCTCTGTTGACAGATTAGCTTAGCTCCCAGGTAACCCTGCCTTTGCAGCGCTGCTCTGGTCTTCAGGGGAAAAAAAATTGCCTTCCCAGGTGTTGTTCACTGATCTGGGTACATAGAATAACTCAACCTGCTTCCTAGTAGAGCCCTTTGGATATTAGGAGACAGTCACTGTTAACCTACTTCTCCCTGACCTGAACAGTAATCATCAGGCCACTGAGCACCACAACGGTGAGGCACCTGCCCTTGGGAGTCAGGCAAGGCTGTGCTTACATCTTGGTGCAATTGGTCAGAAACTCTGGGAAAGCATGATCTCAAGGACGGTACAGGGCCAGCACTCAAGCTGGCATCACCCAGCCCCAGTCACCTCTGGACTACAGGTGATAATGAGGTGTCAGAGTGGGTTCATCCACTGTAACAAACAGACCACTCTACCTTGGGACTGCAGAGAGTGTGAGAGGGGGGCTGTGTATAAGGGCAGGGGCTCTCTGGGACCCTGAAATTACTCCAAAAACATAAAGTCAACTTTTGACAAGCCCCCAGTTCCAGTGTTCCCTGGGGGAACAAAACCACCTCCCTCTCATCCTCATAGGCATAGATGAGATGTTGTTACCTGCAGCTGTCTGACCAGGAAAAGATGAAGGTGCAGGGGTGGGAACTGTGTGTCCCCCCTGATGCTGTCCCACCCACTCTTGTACAGTGGGCACAGCCAAAGCAGCTGACTTCAGAGTGATGGCGTGGAATACAGAAGGGCTCGATCCAAATGCAAACAACCTCCTTGTCAAGTATTCAACATATATTCCTGGACAGATGGGAGGGATGCCCAGTCAGGTTTAGCCAAGAAGATATCCTTTCCTACTATAATTTTTACTATTATGTGTCTCCCTAATGAGGGATCAGCCATGAAAAACTATCAGGACACTTGTCAAACCATAACTGAGAGGCCAACTCTGCACTGTACAAGCTGTGGTGACCGCTGCCCTCTTAGTATTCACTCCCTGCTCTGCAGCATCCCACCTCCCAGCTCGGTGTAGTAGCTGACATGGGTAGCCTTAGCTAGCCTCTCCATACTGGTTTCCTTTCATTAGCCGGGCACTGGGACCAACTGCAGAAACAAAATACTATGTTTATTTCAGAGCAAAGACTTCTGGCTGCCCTCCCAAGTTTCATCGGTAGATATGGGAGCCCTGGGCTGTAGTTCATGATGGAGCCCTTGCCTGGCATGAAGAAGGCCTTGGGTTTGATCCCAAGGACTGCAAAATAATTAATTAAAAAAGAATTAGGAGCCCAGAGTGGTGATGCACACCTTTAATTCCAGCACTCAGGAGGCAGAGGCAGGCGGATCTCTGTGAGTTCAAGGCCAGCCTGGTCTACAAAGTGAGTCTAGGACAGCCAGGGCTGTTACACAGAGAAACTCTGCCTCAAAAAACAAAAACAAAAACAAAAAAAGAAAGAAAGAAAAGACGAACAAAACAAACAAACAAAAAAATCCCAGGAGAAGCAAGTGGATAGGTCTCAACTTTGGTCTTCGGTTTGTTTTACTTATCAGAACTCTGCATAAGAGTTTGTCAATTGTAATTTCTTAAACTTCCTCATTTTCCAAGGGTAAAGTGTTCAGACTATCATGGTCTAGTGCCATATACACACACACCAGCTCTCCATCAAGACAGTACCTCCCACACCACATCTCCAGGTAAGACCTTCATCTGGAGCCATGGGGTGTACGTATGTCGTGTGAGTGTGTGTGTGTGTGTGTGTGTGTGTGTGTGTGTGTGTGTGTGTGTCTGTATGTGTGTGTCTGTGTCTGTGTGTCTGTGTGTGTGCAGAAGCACATATGTGCCTATACCGTGGAATGTATGTAGGGTCAGTAGACAGTTTGCAGGAGTCAGTTCTTTTCTGGTGTTTGTTTCCTCATTACATATTGTTCCTGGGGTGGGGGTGGGGCTACAAGGTACTTATTCTGTGGACAGTGGTCACCTGTGTGAGATGACCACTTATCCCGTTGCTATCCATGTTCTATGTAACTGTGGAAGCCATTGCAATTGTATCTGCTGATACCTATCTGAAAGTGGATTAGAGACCGATGCACCTGAGTTGTTTATGGGCAAATCCTGCTAGCATCATGCATGTTCTGGTGGCCCTACTGCCTTACACACTTGCTGTGATCTCCTTTTACTTTTAGTCATCTTAGCAAGAACCTAGTGGTGTCTTGTTGTGGCTTTAATTTGCATTTTTTCTGATAGCTACTGGTGTTTTGAGTTGGTTTTCATGTCTATAAATGATTTGTGCTTTCAAAAGGGTTCAATAATAAGAAAATTAAAAAAGTTTGGCATCCACTTGTTACCCCAATGCTGCAGAGACAGGCAGGAACATCCTTGTGGATTGCTGCCCAGACAGTCTAGCCAAATCAGCGAGCGACCCTGTCTCCCAACATAAAGTAGAGAATGACAAAGGATGATACCCAGTGCCCACATCTAGCCTCCAAACACATGTGCACACACATTGAACAGAGAGAGAGAGAGAGTGAGTGAGAGAGAGAGAGACAGACAGACAGACAGAAACACAGACAGAAACACAGACAGAGAGAGGGGAGAGCAGAGAGAGAGTTTGGAGGTCTGTTGACACATGTTCTCCAGAGCTCAGAAGGGGAGATTGGTACCTGTCCATCTGGGCATATTGGAGTCTTCTTAGGGACCTAGGAAGTACTGGGAGCCAGAGGAGGATGGAAATGATGAGTACCCTTGCGGAGGGGCTATCCTAGAGAGGAAGGAAACACCAGCAGTAAAAAATTTGATGGCTGGAGTGACTGGCTGGCATGAGGTGTTAATGGTGCCACCTTGGCCACAGCAGGTGGAATTTGCTGAGAAACCTTCTTCTGCCCACCATGGCTGACTCCCAAGTAACTCAGAGTTCCTGGGGGGGGGGGGGGTGGGGTAGCAAAAGGAAGGCAGGGGACAGGGAGGGACACTTCATGTTTCTTCTCCAGTGACTATCAGGAATTGCCGGGGAAGAGCATCGGTTATAACTGGACCCCAGGGGAGAGCACTGGAGAGGGCTGGGCTGAAAACCAGGGCTAGGTCTCCTCCTCTACTTTGCCACATCTCACCAAGTAAGCTCTCTGATTCCACGATGGGACTGAGCAGGATATGGTCCCTCTCTGGGTGTAAAACAAAGAGCTGGAGACATGGGAGCACGCCAGCTTCCTCTGAGATGCTTCTGCAAACAAAGCTCCAGGGCCAGGACAGCGAGTCCCCAAGCTCTTGCCGCCTGGCAGTGATGAATGGCCATGCCCCATTCCATGCCCTCTGTCTAATTCAGTGGATGCTGAGACCAGGTGCCTGGGGTGATAGTGGCAGGAGGTTTGCAGAGGAATCTGGTCTGCAGCAGCAGCAGTGGGGTGGGGGGGAGGACAGCCCAGTCACACTGCTTGACCCACCTCATCAGTGACAGGTCCCCCCTCTGCCTTCCACTGCAGAGAAATGAAGGCTCTTCTCTAAAACAAAAAGTATCCAAGCCCCCTCCATGACAAGATGAGCAGAGAAGCCCTTCCTACAGGGAAGACTACAGCGGGCGAGGCTTCCCCTGCCATAGCCGAGGCAGGGACAGACCCCCAAGGAGACTGTGCCTTTACTCTGTCGCCAGAGATTTCTTCTCTGTTTACTGGAGGAAGAAGCAGGGCTTAAGTAATGAAAAGTAGATTCCCTTACTTGAAATGCTTTGGGGAGACGTCCCCAAGCCCTGTGGAATGGAGAGTACTCAGCTGGTTGGTACTGGCCTTCCCGGAGGCTCCAGGATAGGGAATGCACCAGGGCCCAACTAACTAGGAAAGCTCACACTCCCCTAGCACTGCCATCAGCCCTTCTCAGTGGTCAAGGGCTATTCCCAAAGCCTAAGCCACTGGTGTTCTGTCCTGTGCCCTATTCCTTTGTCCTCAAATCTCAACACCTGAAAATCCCCAGCAGAAGATCTGTTGTCTAGCTTCTAATGAAATCCCTTGATCTCATTAGAGGATTAAGTCCAGGACTTCCCCCCCCCCCACCCCATCCCTCCGTATAGCAAAATTCACAGAGGCGCTAGCTCCTTGCATAAAACTGTGCAGGGGTCACACAGAACCCGCACAACCCTCCTGCATACCTCAGGTCATCTTTGGATTACTTGAAACACTGGTTATGGTTAAGTGACATGTAAATAGTTGTCATGGTCCATTGTTTCAAGAAGAATGACAAGGAAAAGAGACAACATATGTTCGGTACAGAGATGCTCTTAGTTTTCCACCTCTGAGACAAAATACGTGAGAGAAACTTAATGAACGAAAGGTTTCTTGTGGCTCCCAGTTTCAGACTTTCCACCTGTTCTGTGTCTAGACCGGTGTGAGAGAGACCAAATATGGTGGAGGGAGGCTGCTCACTTCCTGGCAGTCAGGAAGCTCAGGGTGGTCACACTGTATCTTTTCAGGGCACAGCCCAGTGACCCACTTCCTCTAGGCAAGCCACAGCTCCTGTCAGCCCATTGAGGTGTGATACACTTGCCTCTCCATAGCACCAGGGAGCAGATCTTCAAAAGGAGTCGACGGAGGGAACATGTCCAAGCCAAAGCACCTAGCCCAGACCTCACAACCCTTCCCCTTTACCCAGATGGGAGTCCCCCTGACATAGCCCGGCAAAGACCACGCTGCTAAAGAGTCAGGCCTCTATCTTCTCACTGCCTCTCCACTTTTCCCAGTTTGGGTCCTTGTTCCTAAGTCATGGAGGTTCTCTGAAAACAGCTGGGGAAGAAACAGGAGTTGACAGAGGAGGGGGACCATGGTGTCCAGTTGAGTAAGGGATGGCCATGTGACACAAATGGCTTCCCATGCCCTCCTCACTTGGCTGGGACATTCCCCACCCTCCAAGAAGCCGAGGGTCAGGTCCCTGCAGGGCAAGGTCCCCACCAGGAAGATAGTTCCTCCTCCCCCAGGAATGTGCATGAAATCCCAGTAACTCTCTCCAGCTGGGCTTAAAGTTGGAGGAGCTCAGCTTAAGTTGCATCTTTTCTCCTAATGACAACTCAAGGTGCAAAGGTTGAGTAGGAGGAGCTAGGGAGCCTAGCGACACTGGAGAGACCCTTCCAGGTTAGAGGAACATCATAGGCATCGTGGAAAGTGACTGTCCTCAACACACTACACACACAGACACAGATACACACACACACACACACACACACACACACGTACAGGCATGCACCCACACATGCACGCTTACAAAGGCATTTATAATGATCTCTTTATGAGTGGATCATAAGACTAAAGAAAGCTAAGGGGAGGAGAAAGACTAGCATGAATCTTTTCCTGAGGAGCCCTACGAGAAAAAAAAAAATGCTTGTCAATAACATGTCCAGGCACTGTACTAACGCTTCAAACATGTGTTATGTGACTAACCCTGAATAGTATGTGCCACTGTTCCCGCCTTCCAGATGAAAAGCTGGTACTTGGAGGTTTTGAGTGACTTACTAGGAAAGTGGGTAACTTAAGGCTGAGCTGCCTGACTCCCTTGCAGAGACACTGAGAGCTAGAGGCAGATGGAAAGGGGGACTCAGGCAGGATCCTCCTTCACGCTACCCAGAGCACTGTGCCAAGAATCAGGACTCCTTGGTTCCTCTCTCGTCTCCACCAGCAACGTGACCTTAGCAGTGCCACGAACTTTCTCTGAGCCTCCGTTCCCGAGCTCTTTGCAGAGATTAAACAGTGGAGATGTCAAATAAGATCATGCAAGTACAAGCACATAAAAGACACGACTGATACGATTCAGTGCCATGGAGGATTTGGCTGAGGGTGCCACTTCTGTCAGATTCTGTTTCCAAGCCAGGCATTGTGGTATGCACATGCGATCAGCATTTGGGAGATAGAGACAGGATGATCAGGGCTCCAAGGTCATCATGAGTTCAAGATCAGCCTGGGCTTCATACAACCCTGTCCCAAGACATCCAAAAAAAAAGGAAAAGGAGGAGGAGAAGGGGGAGGGGAGAGAGGAGGAGCCAGAGAGAGATGGTACTAATATGTCCATTATCTTCACTCCCATCATCACCACCACCACAACCAGCAGCAGCAGGAGCCTCGCCCCGACCATCAGCAACTTCAGCACCACCACCATCAATTTCTACCTATTGAATAGCTAATAACAAAAATAGTAACCATTTATTACATATCGGCTATGTGCCAAGCACGGGGCTGAGCATCATTTATGTCTGCCCCAGGCTAGCAAAAGATGAGTGAAGGGCAAGAGACCAAAGAGATGGGGACTGCAGAGAGTGGCTGCAAAGTGACCTCCAGCCAAGGCCCAAGCCAAAGTAACTTCTATGGCCAAGGCTCTTTTCCCTGGAAGGTCCACTGGTGCAGGCCCAGCACTCAGGCCTTCGGCAGTGACAGAGGCAGGAGCTCTAGAATGAGATAGTCAAAGGCTCACCCCAGCCCAGGGCCGCCTTGGTGATAAAATAGAAGCCAGACCTGTAGCCAAAGAAAAGGAACAAGTAGAAGCCTGGCTATGTCTAAGTCACGTGGCCATTGGCTGCTCAGAACACAAGACTGCCGTGGCTGCTCCTCTACATGCCTCTAGATGGATTCTACACCAGCCTGGGTCAAAGGGAAGAGCCTGAAAGAGTTGATGCCTATAAGCAGAGGAGAGATGCAGTCATCTCTAGGCAGAAGAGAGGAGAGTCCTAGGACCCCCAAATATGCTGATACAGCAGTGGGCTATACTTGGGGTCCTACGAAGGCAAGACTGAAAGAGGACAGAGAGTTGGAGAGAACTGAAACAAGCAGAGAGCAGCAGGGTTGTGTGGGGCACGACTGGAGTCAGGCTAAAGAGTTAGCCCATGGTCTTAGGGTGCTGAGGGAGCTCAGTCTAGATGCCAAGGCCATAGGCCTGTGGGAGCAGTGGCTGCTTATTACAGAGGATGGTAAACCACAGTAGAAGTCCTCATGCCTTGGGATGTTGCCTCGCCCTAGCCTCACATCTGCTCTGACCTGTACCATCAGAAGCTTCCTGTCCCCATGGGCTTCCCCATGCAACAATGACACTAAAATGAATCATGCCCTGGGTGTGCCTGATACAGACCTGGAATTTCAACACTTGGGAAGCTGAGGCAGGAGGGTTGCAGCAGTTAGTTCAAAGCCAGCCTAGGCTACATGGCAAAACACCTGCTCTACCTAGACCTAGAGACAGCTGGGTGGCCAGTAAAATGCTGGGTTTTGCCCTCAGGTCTCCTGGAGTCGACCTAGAATACCCTCTGTCTAACCAGCAGACAGAGGCTACCCTGTACATCTGGGCTGGGGAAGTGTCCATGGGACACTGAGCAGAGAACTCAGCCAGCCTTTCCTCTGTCCCACCCTCCCCCATGCCCAAACAACCAGTCTCCCAAAATGAAAGTCCCGCCTTCTTCCTCTCCCATCAGAACAGCTACTTACCCACAGAACCCATAGAGTCCCCAGAAACACCTGTTTGGCCTGTCCCATAGGTGGTGACTCACCCAGGACAGGCTTGAGTAAAGGGCTTTTGAGGAGGATACATTGGGACAGCCTGGTCAGTCCAGCGGCTTAGAAAGCCAGGGTCTCTGTCCCCAGGCAGGGACCTCACAAGAGAGATTGTGACTATTTAAACCTCTAATCATGCTCCATCCTTGTCCCCACTACCAGCTCCTGCCCCACCATATCTAACTGGAGCCTGTTTCCTAGCCATATCCTTATCCATACACCCCACACTTCATACATACATGCCCGGAGCACAGCCATTCCACTATACAAATGCCCCTTTATGCACAGTCACCCCACTATACTGATGCCCCTGGGAGCTCTTACTAGGCTCTCAAAACCCTACCGAGAGGTCTGTGATCTGTGAAACCCGAACTCCCAGGGTTAATCTCTCTCTTCTCTATACTCATCCTGAGCTTTGTAAAGACCTCTCAAGGCAAGTATCTTAAAGTGGGATGCTTGCGTGTCTGTGTCTGACCCCACCTTACCCAAGGAAAAGCCCTTGCCTTAGCACCTAGCATGTAGAGCTGACCATATGCTTGTGGGTGAAAGGCAGGCTATCGTCAAGAGCACAGTCACCCAGACAGGCACATGGGGAGGACAAGATCCTCAGCTCCCCAGGGACCCGACCCACCCACCCAGGCTGGCGCTTGAAGGAGCCTAGAGCCCTATCTGTCTCTGTCACAGCCTCCAGGCCTGAGCCCAGGCCTCTTTTGTAATTCACCAGATTTCATGTGCTCAGTTTGCGGGCTGATGGATAAAACAGTTTGTTGTCAGTAAGTTCGGGAGTTCAAGGCGAGCCTAGGCTACATATGAAGTCTAAGGACATCCTGTTCTATATGCAACCATAAAGGAGCCAGGGGAAAAGAAAAGAAGAAAAAAAGAAAGAAAAAAAGAAAGAAAGAAAGAAAGAAAGAAAAGATAAGTCACGCTGGGTCAAAGTGGTGCTCCTGGCTGTGGAACTCTGTTGATTTAACCCCTCTGAGAATTCTCAGTAGAGCAAGGGGCTTACACCAGCCTCAGGAGACTGGCAAAGACTGGGCCTTGCACACCATAGGTTCTTTGTGGAAACTCTTACTTTTCTTCCACGTGCTTTCCCAGCTCCCTCTGGCCCCTTACTGGTTCTTCTCCCAGCCATGTCCGGCTGCCTGCAGGTGACAGAGCCTCCTCTAAACCCTGTGGAGCTGAGACGGGGGAACACATTTGTCACGGTGTAACTAGAGAGTGTCTGGGGGCTTGATGCCAGTGCTCCAGCTGGGGCCAGCGCCAGGCCCCCTCCTCACAGCTGTCAAGAGGAGGCTCAGAGACAAAGCAACTAGGGGCCCTCACTGGGGGCAGGGGATAGGTGGGGCCCTGTCTGCAAAGGGACAAGGAGGCCACAGCAGGTCCATGCTGCGTGAGGGAGCCAGGATCTGTAAGAATCCTCTATAGCCTGGGCCAGGGAAAGCCACACACGTGAGGGTCCCAGTCTACTCCTGAGCACCTGGAGAACTTTGAACAAACTACTTCACCTCTCTAAGCTAGACTTTGCTCATCAAGAATAATATTATCTAATTCTGCAAGCAGAGCACCTGGCAAGCTGCAGGCATAAGCCAACTTCTTCCCTCGGCCTTCTCATTTTTTGACCTCCTTTCTCCTCTCTACTTTTTTCTATTCCACTGAGTTGATGGAGGGGAGAGTCCTCCAGGTCGATGGGGCAGGGTCAAGGGTCAATGGGGATAGCTACACTTCGAGAGGATAAACTTAGAGGAAACAAAGTCAGAGGCCTTCACCTGGGCCCCGGCATTCGTGAGGGCTTTCTCAGAACCTGACACTCTCTTTGAGCCTCGGTTCTTCTAATGATCCCATCCCTTGAGGCATACGCAAACCCTTCCTGGATATTTTTGTTTTGCTGTGTGTTACACAGTTTGACACCAGGTCCCTTATCGGGACAGCTGCCATCTTCCTTGCTAAAGTGATCCTAGAGGGTGATGGGTGAAATCCCAGGAGACAGGGCCTTAACCCATAAACAGAGTGCGAATGGGGCCTGAGACCCCAGTCCTTGGTCCTAATGCTTTCCCTCCCTTCTGCTCTGTTGGTATAGCTGGTGCCCCACAGCTACTAGACTGGTAGAAGAGAAACCTGAACAATGAGCCAAACAAGGGATGTGTTCATCTCCCTGCCGCTCCACCCACTCAGCACCTCAGAAATGCCAGCCTTTTTGAGCTGAGCCCAGGGTACCAGATGTAGTTGGGGCCTAGCCAGGGGTGGGGGAAATGGAACAAAGGTGGCTCAGGGTGAGAGCGCCCCCTGGTGGAAGGCGATATTCCAGTGCTTGGGCCCACCCTTTTCCTAGAGCTGCCCTTGGGGACTGGCCCACCAAGCCCCACTAAGCTAGTTGATCCTGCACATGACAGCCGTGTCAAACTAGTCATCCAGGCACTCACAATCCATAGACAAGATGCTGATGGGGGGGGGGGGGGTCAGAAAGAGGGGTATATATTGAAGTGGCCCCAGCAAAAAAGTATATCCCATAATACCTGGGCAAGAGAGGAGGCAGGGATCCTGTCATGAGGGTACAGAATAGTCAGGACATACAGACATCAGGACCACTTCTCAAGGAGCCTCAAAAGCCTTGCCTGGAGACCTTCTGCTGAGCACTCTGAGCTCCTGGGGGATTGTAATGGGGCAGGGGCCTGATGGGATTTGTAGTTTAGGAAGATCATGCAGGGGCGGGGTGGAAATGTAGCTCAGGTAGTGGGGTGTTTGCCTAATGAACACTAAACACTGGGTTTGAGCCCCTGCATCAAATAAAGTGATTGTGGAGGTACACACCTATAAACTCAGAGCCCTAGAGGTACAGACAGGAGGATCAGGAGTTCAAAGTCACCCTTGGCTACATAGGGCTAGCCTGAGCTACATGAGACTCGGTCTTAAAAGGAACGGAGGGAAGGGAGGAAGGAAGTGATACAACTCAGGATAGAAGGTGGGGAATAGCTTCAAGGGGATGAGACGGGCTGTGGAGAGGCTCGGCTGTGATGGCAGCTGATGACAGGACAGTAGCACTAGACAAGGAAGAGGGTGGTGGGGTTAGCCGAGCATGGTG
Source organism: Acomys russatus (assembly GCF_903995435.1). Lineage (NCBI taxonomy): Eukaryota > Metazoa > Chordata > Mammalia > Rodentia > Muridae > Acomys > Acomys russatus. The sequence continues at coordinate 35,439,200 of NC_067150.1, forward strand.
CCACACCCCTTCAATCCCAGCACTTAGGGAGGCAGAGGCAGGCGGATCTCTGTGAGTTCAAGGCCAACCTGGTCTACAAAGTGAGTCCAGGACAGCCAGGGCTACACAGAGAAACCTTGTCTCGAAAAACCAACAAAAAGACTGGTGGGGTTCAGAGCCTCAGTCTCAGCCTCTCACATCCCTGTGGCCAGCACTACTACAACTGAAACAGTCTGAATACTCCTATCTGCTAAAGCCAAGGCAGAAAGAGAGTAGAGAGCTGGGACAAGGTTGGGGAGAGAAGGAAGGTTAAGGATACAGAAGAGAAACACTCTTGCAAGATGCCAGGGGTTAGAGGAGAGGAGATGACAAAGTTTGTTTCTTTATCTGGTTATTGTATCCCAGTCCAAGATGTCTGTGAACAAAGGTGTTAGGAGGAGCCTGCGGCATCTGAGTCCCTGTGGACAGATGGACACACACACACACACACACACACACACAACCCAGCCCCAAGAGCCCATAACTACCATGCAAGGCCTCCCTTCAGCAAACACAACCCTCCTGATGGAGCCATTGGCCAGCAGCTGTGTTATGGATGAAGGGATGCTGAAGCTGCCTAGGGCTGGATGGAGCCATTGTGGAGAGACTGTCCTCTGAATACCAGAACCTAGAACCAAGAGGAGGCCACAGGGTCTATGAAAGCCAGGCTGTGCTGGGGTACCTGCCAGACAGTCCCCCTCCTCTCCTTCACAGCATTTGGGACTGGGGGAGTGGGAAGGGAGATGCTCGTCAAATCCACTTTAGGAAAATTGGCTACATGATGTTTATTGCAAACTGCAATTTAGCATCTCTATTCAGGTCCTCTCCATGTTTAATTAGGGATAATACGGTAGAGGGAAGGAAACGGAGGAAGGACTCCATAGGACTGGCTCCTCAGTCTCTTCCTCCCAGAGTGCTAAAAAGATCAGAGGTGGGACATGGAGTCCAGCACAGTGGGGGACAAGGACTTGGCACCTTCGGGGGTCTTCACATAACAAATCTGCAGAGCCGGAAAGCCACTTGTACTCCTGGCTGCAGGATGGGCTGGTGGCTCATCACGGACTGCGACCTAGATCCCCACATCTGAGCACATCCCGGGCCTTTTTCTTTCCAAGGCCCAGAGACACCCAGCACAGGGCAAACTGAGAGGGGCCACACCCACACCCCAGCCCAGACAGGAGGCATAGTCAGCCCCCTCATCTTAGACTACAGGCCTCTGTGATTTTAACCCCTCCTGACTGAAGAGACTAGGGTTCCCTCAGGAGCCTTCAGGCGCCCTTTCCCCATCTAATCTCCTAGCCTTCTTCCCCCCAGGATCCTGTCCCCTCCAGAGCTGTGAGGGCAGAGCTCCAATTAGCTCATTTGCTTGGTTAATTGGGTGGGGAGGGGAAGGAATTAAACTCCTTGTCAGGGATCTCCCCTGCAGGGCCAGAAATGGAATGAGAGGGTGGAGACCCCACCTCTGAGCACCCTCAGTCAAGCCTGGATTCCCCGCCCCCCCCCCCTCCATCTCCATGCCCTAGATCTGGATGGAAGCATAGACTAGAGTGACAGCTCTGGGAAAGATTCTGACCTCTTGACTTAAGCTGGCAACCACCCTCCTAGACCAGAGTGCAGTGGGAAAACTCCTGCCTGGGGTCTGTCTATTAATTTCTGGGTTTTGCCAGCCTTGCTGACTCCCCCTAGCTCATAACTAACACTCACTCTCTCTCTCCCTCTCTCTCTCTCTCTCTCTCTCTCTCTCTCTCTATCTCTCTCTACTCTAATCTTGCTCCCCCTCTCCCCCCTCCCATCTCTTTCTCTGTCTCTTCCTTCCTCCCTCCCTCCCCCTCTTTCTCTTCCTGGTCTGTTGATTCCAGAAAAGCCCCTCCCCCAGGGGGGACCAGGAAGTACAGCCAAGCTTTTTGGGGGTGCATTGGCCATGGTCCTTATCCTCGGTATGACTCTGGCTGTCTTCCTTCTGTACCGCTGGCAGCAGAAGAACCAGTTAGGAACTGGCATCAATGGGTGAGTGTGGACAAGCTTGCCTCCCTTGCCAGCCCCTATGGCCCTTAAACTCCCAGCAAGCACTTGCCCTTGCACAGGGTGCAGGCGGTCAGGTGCTCCTCAGCAGCTCAAAGTAAGTGCGCAATTTACAGTGAGGAAAACCATGGCCCAAAGGAGCTACTATAACTAGTAGTCTGACCTTCTTCTAGCTCAGTGGTCCTCAACGTTCATAACACATTATTTTGCTGGTACTTCGTCACTGTTGTGAGTTGTAATGTAAATATCTGACCCACAGGGTATCTGATATGTGACCCCCCAAGGGGGTTGTGACCCACAGATTGAGAACCACCGGACCAACTGGGAGACAGGGACCACTGAGGTGTAAAGTTTATGAAGTTTATGAAGGAGCCCAAAACTCTAGACATCACCATCAATAACATTTTAATTCATTTCTTATTATTATTAATAGTAGTATTTTATTATTATTAGTAGTAGTATTACAGTTTCAGATAGTGTCTCACTGTGTTGCTCAAGCTAGCCTCAGATTTATGGGCCCAAACTATTCTTCTGCCTCAACCCTCATGCTAAGCTTGAATACAAATTTTTTTTTACATTAAAATCGATGTAAAAAAAATCTAGGATGAACAAACTATCCACATTTTAAATAGAGACAGAATTAGAATGACTGGTTTCTCCCCTTTGCCTCAGGCTCCAATATGGCTCAGCATGCGATTACTGATCCTCTCTTTACTTAAAAAAAAAAAAATGTTATTTTGTTCATCATGGATTTCTGCATTAACTTTCATTTGAAAAATACTGCGTTAAATATGATCTGTTGTGATGGCTCAGATGGCCTGTGCCCCATACTTTGTCCCTGTGTTCTCCTTCCCCTGGCCCTGGGTGTGGCCTCTGGAAGTCTCACTGTTGCTGGAAGCTAGAAAACCTGAGACTCACAGGATTCCTACACTGTCCAAGGTAGACTGAGCTGGACTATAGCAAGGACACCTGGGAAGGATGGACAGGTCAGCCACCCTTAGCCTCTGCTCCCTCTGCTGAGTAGCCTCGTCTCAGACTCTGGCTACCAGGGTCTGCTAGGGAGCAGAGCTCAGGGCTCTTGGGACAGTAATGTTCAGGTGTCCTGACAGGGACAGAGGTGGTCCCACCCCCACCCCCACCCCCATTTGAGGATATGCTAAACTCACCTTCATCCTGTTCCTCCAGAATGAACCTATCCTCCTCCCAGAAGCTGGAGCCACCTCCAGAAGGGCAGAGCCAGCTTGCACTGGAGGACATTCAGGTGGGCCAAGGGCAGCACAGGGTAAGATCCCTGGCCTGTGGAGACAGGAACTAGGGACAGAGAATGAGAGCTAACCTCAGGGAGGGAATCCTCCCTGAAGAGAGTATGGTACCTTCATGAATCAGTCAGTCCTCCCAGGTTAGGTCAAAGCCTTCTCCTGCCCTGCCCCGACCAGAAGAAGTGACATACTCAGGCTTTCTTGGAGCCTCTCTCTCACTGCCTCTCAACCATCCATGGAGATGTAGTTCAGTTGATAGAGTGCCTCCATAGCACACATGAAGCCTAGGGTGCAATGCCCAGCTCCAAATAGACTGAGTAAGATAGTACGTTCTAGACTTGGAGACAGGATGATCATGAGTTCAACACCAAGCCAGGCATGATGACCCAAACCTTTAATCCCAACACTCAGGAGGTAGGACAAACAGATCTCTGTGAGTTCCAGGACATCCAGGGCTACATGGTGAGACCTGTTTTTAAAGAGAGAAAGAGAGTTGGGAGGGGGGCAAAAATTAAATGAAGAGAGAGCATTCAAGATGAGCCTTGGCTACACATAGCAACGTGGACAGCCACATGAGATTGTCTTAAAACCAAAATGAAAACCAAAATCCAAAGAGCAGTTGTGAGGTGACCTGCCTGTACTGGCTCCTATCAGGGTGTCATCATCACCACTAGGGTGAACATGGGGTGGGATGGGGTGGGGTGGGACATCCCCACCAACCTCCAGGACAGATAGGGTCACCTCACCTGGACTAGGATGTGGAGTGGTCTGTGCAGCTCCCTCTTTCCTTTTTAGGGTCTCCACCTAGAACTGGAGGGAAAACAGGAAGAAGATCTGCCTCTACAGGCCCCCTACTATGACCTGGGGGTCTCCCCAACCTACCGACCCTTGGTAAGGATGGCTAAAACCTAGGGCAGTGCCACAGCCCAGCTCCCCCAGAACCTAGCTGCCTTAGAGAGAAAAGCCAGGCAAAAGAGTGAGCGGCTGGGCCCAGAATGCTTAGCATTCCAAAGGCCCAAGGTTCAAGCCCCCCATGAAGGAGGAGAGGGGAGAGGAGAAAAGGGAAGGGAGGAGAGAAGACAGAGGGGGGATTCTTAGGAGGGACTGGGGAGAAGGAGGACCCCCATTTCAGTGACCCTGGGCAGAAGGGTGCTGCAGCATCCTATCTACCAGAGGGAAGGTAAGACATCCAAGAAAGCCAACCACAGCCTGATGCCCAGTTCTCACTCCCCCAAGCCCCAGCCGCAGCTCTGTACCCTGCACCCAAGCCTCCAGGCTCCAACAACAACCAGAAAGCTCCCCTCTTGCCCCTTTCTCCTGGCCTCACTCCCAACTGCTCAAAGGGCCAGCACCACTTGAATGGGCTGCTACCTCTGCCCACGGCCGGCTCCTTTCAGAAGGCTTGGGAACTGGAGGTGGTTACCCATATGGTGCCAGCTCAGAGACCCAGGCCAGAGCGCCTGGGCCCAAAGATAACACCCTCTCTCCTGGCATGGGTAGCCAAGTCATGCCTTTGTCTCCTCAGCACAGCTATCCTCCCTCTTAGCTGGAAGTGCCAGTGAAGGCCCAACTTAGGTGCCAACTCCTGGCCCCAGGACAGACACATTCTCCTTTGGGGGGACTGCACCCAGAAGAACAACCCAGGCTCCACCTTCTGATCCAATGATGGGGTCCAAAAGACCACCAGCTGGTCAGCCAAGAACTGACATGAAGCTGACTCCTCAGAGAACAAGCCCCCGCACCACTCCCACCCCCACCAGAGGCTGCATAGCATGGCCCTGCCAGCTCCCCTCAGAAGGAATCACAGAGGCACTGCAAAGGTCTGGCTGGGCCCCAGGCTTCATGCCCGTTGTTCCACAAACACTATTTCATTTAATCTCACAACAATCCAAACCAGAAGCCCTGTTGATATTTACTGGATAAATTGGGGAACTGAGGCTCAGTGGACTTAACAGCCTTGACTGAGACCACCCAGTGAGCAGTTGCGACAGCACAACTCACCCTCTCCTCCCAGGCCCTTGGGATCCCGCTTTTGGTGCTGTGTGTACAGCAGCCGGCATGACCCCCAGACATGGAGGGAGAGAAGGGAAGTCATGGGAGCTAGGGTAGGTTCTGGAGCTTCTGTCTGGTGCAGAAGGATCCAGGTCTACTGTCTGCCTGTCCCGTCCAGCAAGGTTTAAGTAAGAGCGGGCAAGGTGGCTGAGCTAAAACAAGAGTGGAGACGTCCCCCGTTTTCAGACGAGCAAGCCACTCCCCTTCCAAGATCTGCAAAACTATCCATCTCCCTCAACCCGGAGACTGGAGTGTGGGGGAAATAAAGGGAGGAGGAGCCAAGGCTATGGCACAGGGAGAAGAGATGATGGAAGTTCGCAATTTGGAAGGTTGTGGGTAGAGCGGGATCCCCCGTAGAGTGGGCCAAGGCTCACCGTAATAATCGCGGTGATGTAAGGAGACAGCTGCGCCTGGCCCTAATCCCCACCACGACCTTCTTTCTGTCTTGTTCTCTGCCAGCTGCCCCTTCCGCCTAGCAGGCACAGGCTTCCCTGGGGACTCAGGAGGAGCCAGACCTTACCCGGCTGTTCCCAATCAAGGACAGTACCTATCCCTCAGGCCCTGCTGCACACTCCTTTCCCCTTCTCCCCACTAAGCACCACACCCCATATTCATGGCTCTAAGGCCCCCTCCTCCTGAGCAGCCTGCCCTTCTCCTCCAGCTCGGCTTTAGCTGGACTCCCAGAATCCTCTGGCGCAGCGGCTCGCAACCTTCCTAAATGGCTGCAGCCCTTTTAAAAACAGTTCCTCGTGTTGTGAGGACCCCCGACTAGAAGATTATTTTGTTGCTACTTCAGAACTGTAATTTTTGCCACTGGTATGAATTATAATGTGAATATCTGATATGCAACCCCAAGGGGGTTGCGACCCACAGGTTGAGAACCGCCGCTCTGTAAATTTATCTATTCAAGAGTTTCCGGGGACCAAAAGCAGAAGGAGCCGCCTCTGCCCACCAGTCACAGGCAAATGAGACCAGGAGATGGCTTCACCCTGTGTCCTGCGTGAGCCAGAGGCGGTCTAAAAAAGGACATCTGGGTGGCTAGCGGCTGAAAAGAATGGCCGGTGGGGTAGTGGTAGTGTACGCAGGTCTCCAGGGGCCTCTGTGGGAGGCTCCATCGTTGTTCCCAGAAAAAGTGTAATTCCTTTTGCCTTACAGAGCAATTACTGGCCAGGAAAGGATTTATCCCCAGTACTCGGGTTTGTTGTCCATGCAGCTTGTATACAAGTCACATTATTGATGTTGTCATCAATTCTCCTCAACAAGTGGTGAGAGAGGGAGGCGGGCAACGTTCGCTATTCACTGAGGCAGAGTTCCAGAGAGGCCAGGAAGACTTCAGGGAGCCTGAGGACTAGCAACTTAAGGGCCAGACAAGCTCAGTAGCCCTAACCTGTGTGGACCCATGTTCTTCTCTCTGTGTAAGGCAGATCTGTGCTGTACATTTTCCCAAGATGCTAAGCCAGGCTGTGAAAACACTCCCCGGCATGCCTGCTAGGAGTTTATCCAGGCACTACTGGAAAGCTGCACAGCTCTAGGCTAGCTCTTAGGAGGGACCCCATGAGATCCATAACGTCCAGAAGAGGGGGAAAGGAGGGGCGGCCCTACCTTTAAAGAAAGAGTCCTCTCTCCTCAGCCTTGTGAACAGACAGGCCAGGCTAGAAAGTTAAGGTGCTACTCAATGGCCTTGGGGTTTGGAAGCCACTATGTCAACTCCAGTCCCCCAAGAAGCAGATGTCACAGAGCAAAATCAGACATGTGGGAGTCACTGGGAGGACAGCTCTGAAAGACTCAGGAGCAGAGAGGGCATTTTTGACCAGAAGGCCGCCTTATTCCCAAGAAAGGAGAGGGGGACAGAGGAGAATCACCTGGAAAATCTCAGGCAATAGAAAACACTTAGTTCATCATGGCCGTCCCACGGAAATCCACCCGCTTTGACCAATCCTCACTGATGAGTAGACAGAGCAGCCTGGGCCATGGGTGGCCTCAGCACAGGTAGGGCACAGCCAACTGCTATAGCATCCCGAGACCACAGGCATGTCCAGGCTACCCAAGGTACCTGTGGGCCTCTTCTGAAGAGATGGAGCCCTGTTGCTATGGAGGACCTTAGGCTCACAACTGGTATTACCTTCTCCTTTCTTTCTCCTTATTTTCGTTTGTTTGGCTTCATTGTGTCTGTTTTTTCAGAAGAGTCTTGTGTTGCCCAGGCTAGTCTCATACTTGACACGTTGCTAAAGAAGTCCTTAAGCCAGCGAGGTGGCGCACGCCTTTAGTCCCAGCACTAAGGGAAGCAGAGGCAGGCGGATCACTGTGAGCTCAAGGCCAGCCTGGTCTACAAAGTGAGTCCAGAACAGCCAGGGCTACACTGTGAAACCCTGTCTCCAAACAAAACAAAACAAACAAAGACCTTAAAGTCTTGATCCTCCTGCCTCTATCTTCCAGGCATGGAGTTACAGGCAAGTCTCACCGCCCTTAGGTCACTTTCTTCCTCCTGTGTCCATTAGCTCCTTTCATTCAGCCATCTCCTCAGGGCCCAGGATCTGTGTTAAGCCTGCCCCTCTCACCCAGGCGTTTTGTCTGTCTCAGTTCACAGTCAGACCAGAAGATGTGTCAACGAGATCAAGTGTAGGTTCTAAACATTCCTTGTCTTCATCAGATAGCTGCAGCTGGCCTCCTCCTGTGGACCAATTACCCTACCAACCTTGCTCACTAGATCCTAAATACAGGGAGTTCTAGTGGCCAGGCAGCAGCCTCAGGTACTGGCACAATAGGACCGTCAGCCTTGCAGAGCCCCAAGCATGGGGATGGAAACACAAAATTCCCTCTACTGGGTACTGGGAGCTGTGGAATTTGCTCCTGCTGGCCTTTGTACTTTGGTTCTCGGACTTATGCATTCTTCCTATAAAAAGACACAGCCCCATTTAGAGGCTTTTCAAAGTACTGATAAACAGCTGGAGAGATGGCACAGCAGATAAAGGCGCATGCCTCCAAGACTGATGATGACTTGAGTCTCCTCCCTGGGACCCACATGTTGGAGAGAAAAAACTGGCTTCCATAAGTTGCCCCCCCCACCTCCACACAAGCACCAGTGCGCATGCGCATATCCAAAAACTGGCTTCCATAAGTTGCCCCCCCCACCTCCACACAAGCACCAGTGCGCATGCGCATATCCATACATCTAATTCAAAAGCTGTTTTTAAGTGTAACTGCTCCAAAGCTGGCTTTTGCTCCCAAGCTGGTCCTTCGGCTGGCACTGGAGAGATTCAGTGTTCATCGGGCACCACGTTCTGTTCCCCAGACGGCGAGCTCTCGTGCTGCCCTTGCAAAGCAGAAAGGTGGGTGAGTTCCTACTCCTCTCCTAGAGGCCCCGGCTGGGGATTTCTCACCTTGGGATCCTAGCATGAGAACCAGAGGACACCGACCTTCAAGTCATGGCATCAGCCATCACTCTGTAGAGCCTGCTGGTTTCCGCAGAAGCTGGACTGACAGAGTAAGGAGACCAAAGATAGGGAGCATCTGCCTGCATCCTTTAGGTCTTTAGGGGTGATACCTCACAGCTCCTTCCCACCCCCCACCTCGCCTCACGGGTTGCATCTATGGTGATTTTCACTTGGCTCTTCTCCCACATGCCAAGAAGCCAACGTGGCATTAATATGTCAGTCCCAACACTACACTCCTGTGTGGAGCACAGGCCACAGCCCTGGCGGTGACGTTCCCTATCCTCTGCTGTCTGTTAGTCACAGATCTTGTCATGTTACAAAATAACGCGCACAGAAGCAAGTTAGGGGAGGAAGGTCTGTCTTGGTTTACCAAGCCAGAGGGTAGAGGCCATCATGGCAGGATAAACATGGTGATGGGGTGCTCTTATTGCATGACCAACCAGGAGGCAGAAAGAAGAACCCCAAGCAGGAATAACCTTCAAAGCCCACCCTCAGTGACACACTCCTACCAATACTTAAAAAAAAAAAAAGCCTAGCGGTGGTGGCACATGCCTTTAGTCCCAGCCCTCCAGAGGCAGGTGGATCTCTATGAGTTTGAGGCCAGCCTGGTCTACAGAGCAAGTTCCAGGACAGCCAGGGCTACACAGAGAAACCCTGTCTCGAGAAAAAAACAAAACAAAAATTAAAAAAAAAAACAAAATTCCTTCTGCTAAGGACCAAGTACTCAAACGGATGAGTCTGTGGAGAACATTTCAGACTCAAATCATAGCAAAGATCCAGGGTGTCAAATCCCAGGTTCTGAGAAAATGTCAGTGTTCTGTTTATCTGGTTTTTCTCCTGGGCCACTGGATCAGAATCCTCAAAATCCAACTTAAAGGCAAATGAGGTAGCATATTCCAGTAACCTCAGCCCCTCAGCCGGATGAGACAGGGCCATAGAGCCGGAGGTCAAAGAGTCGGAGCTACCAAAGAGACTCTGTAAAAATGAAATTAAATCTAACCTAGGAATATTCATCTGGCTTCTGCTGTGCCTGCTGGCTAATTCCTTACTCCAGGGTATAATTTTTCCTTCTCAGTCAAGTCCAGCATGTTCCAAGCTGGGTCATGTGGGGCTCTATTCCTGATTACCAGCCTGTAGCCAGGGTTTATGCTTTGCAAAGAAGCCTCTGAGGTACAGAGCACTGGAGTGCCCAACAGTAGTAGCTCTTAATAGGGAAAAGGGGCTGCCTCTGCCTGCTGTGGGGATCCAGTTTCAGGACCTCTGTCCATTCATTCTAGGCTAGGTTGGGGTTGTCTGGGTCCATACCTCATTACAGCAAGCCCCGCCCCAGGTCCTGTCTTTCAGCTGAATCCTCCCCACTGCCAGAGAAGGGCCTCCTAGGAAGCTAGGAAGAGATGGGGTCTCACGCTGAGCTTTCCTGGTGATGGCTCACTATTCATGGATCAGTGTCCACATGGCTTCATAATAGGCCACCTCTGCTGTCCCCGAAGTCATTGTTCCCCACATCTGTTTCAAATGCCTTGCCTGGTTGTATCACCAATACATTCTCTCAGGTCACCACTAATGAAATATTCAGTGACTAGGCTGCCACCTTGTGCTAGGGACTTTGTGCCCTTCTTCGTTACTTTTTCTTTTTGGGGAGTTGATTGTTTGTTGAGACAGGGTCTCCTTTAGCCTAGGCTGACCTCAAACTCACATCGTAGCAAAGGTTACGGGAGAGAGAGGCGGGGTTTATTAGTTTGTTTTAAATCTCTTTATAATATGGTTGAGTAGGGTAGGAAGACAACTTTCAGGGGTCAGTCCCAGGGATAAAATCAGGCCATCAGAACTGCACAACAAATGCTTTTACCTACGCAGCCATCTTACTGACCCATTTGTTTCTTTGTTTGTTGTGAGGGACTTGTTTGTTCCTTTGGCTTTTGGAGACAAAGTGTCACTCTGTATCTCCGACTGGCTGGAAACTCCTTACGTAGATCAGGTTGGCCCCCTGCTTCTGCCCCCCAAGTTCTAGGATTACAGATGGGCATCACCACACTTTTGCCCTACTTTCTGCTGGGGCTGGAAGAGTCCTAGCTATCCGAAAGAGAGGCCACCAGACCAAATCTCCATCCCACCCTCTGTGCCTGCTTCCTTCGGTTGCCCCTGGCATTACCCAGCAGGGACCACTGGTCACAGCTTTCCGTCTGCCTCTGGGAGATTTTATTGAAGCTTTTTTAGGTAACGTACTGAGGACTCCCAGGGCAGCCCCAATCCTTGAAATCTATAAAATGAACACCCCTCTTCCCTCTGCTTCCCTAAGTAGGGTGTTCCCAAACCACTTCAGCCAGCACCTCACCTTCAGTCTCCTGCATTCCCGCGGTCACAGCCACAGTGGCCACCTTTTGATGGCAGCACTGGGAAAGAACTACAGAGAAGTTGCCAGAACACATCTTGGTGGACTCTATGGAGCCTGGGTAGTCCCCCAGACACCCCTGGCATTCCATTCAGCGGAACCCCAGACCCAGGCCTCTTGTACTGAGGGGATGTAAAATAAGGGTGCTCTCCACATGTCCAGTCCTTGCGACAGCAGGACAGCCCCACACCGTGTCAGTACACAGTCATTCTCGGCTCCACCATGCTCCCTGCTCCTTAAGACTGCTGCATGCACACATCATTTGTCTTACCCACACACAGCCACCCTCTGGACCCCTGGAGTTCATAGGGAGGACCCGGACTGCCTGTCAGTCCAGCCCCTTCCCTTTCCTTCTGTCTCTGGCCAACTCCCTTCAAGGGCTCTTGTCTTCCGGAAGAGATATACAACCTCCCCCTTCCCCATCCTCCCAACTCCAGCCAGGCCCTGGAAGGACAGGAGGCTGCAGAAGAAGGTGCCAGGGCGTGACTTTTGCTTGTGACAAATCAGAAACTAATTGCACTAATTTTAGCTCCGCCACGTCCCTGACCTCAGGCTCTACCCAGGCTTTACCGGAGGGCAAGCAAAACCAGGACAAGCAAGGCCTGGCCTGCTGCTCAGATGACCTAAGAAGAGTAGACACGGCCTAGGAGGGGTGCCCTCCAATTGCATGGAACCCTAATCCTATTCCCTGTCTCCTGCCCTCCTGATGGAGGAGGGGCGGGGCATTCTGTCTATCTGCCCAAAGATTGGCATCGAGTCTTGGAGGAGGTGGCAGCTCTGAGAAAGAGCCAAAGACAAGAGCCAGAGAGACCTCAGATGGCCAGGCCACCCTCACATTGGAAAGGAAACTGAGGCCTGGGGAAAAGGGGCGTGGCAGGGTTCCAGTGCTGAGCTGTCAGCCAGGATGGGGTGGGCGCCTGCCTTTCAGCTGCTCCTGGTAATTTCCACATCAAACCAAGAGCCCAAGTAAAGCACTGCTGCAAATAGCCCAAGATGGGAGGGGAGCCTTGGGCTCTAACGAGAGTGATAATGCTCATAAATTTTATGTCTCCATGTCACAAATGAAAAACTGAGTTTGGATGAGTTGAGCAATCTGCCTGGCAAGTCATAGCAAGTGGGTCAGCTCAGATCCAAAGGCAGGTGCTCTGACTCTGCTCCTGCAAACATCTTGTTGCAAACTTCCATGACCGCAGGCACATCAGGGCCCCCTCTCTTCCCTCTGAAAAATAAGAGGGTAGGTTTAAATCACCCCTTCAGAGCCCAGAACAGTAGGATCAGGAAGCCCATGGACTCTTCCCACTTGCATCCGACATCTAAGGTAGCAGTTCTCAACTTTTTTTTGAAAAAATTATTAATTTTTAAAAAATAATTAAATAATTTTAATACATTGATGTTTTGCCTGTGTATATGTCTGTGTAAGGGTGTCATATCTCGAAGTTACAGACAGTTGTGAGCTGCCATGTGAGTGCTGGGAATTGAACCCGGGTCCTCTGGAAGAGCTTCAGTGCTCTTAACTGCTGAGCCATCTCTCCAGCCCTTCCCAGTTCTTTGGGGGGGGGGTGTTTTGTTTTGTTTTGTTTTGTTTTGTTTTGTTTTGTTTTGTTGAGACAGGGTTTCTCTGTGTAGCCTTGGCTGTCCTGGACTCACTTTGTAGACCAGGCTGGCCTTGTACTCACCGTGATCCACCTGCCTTTGCCTCCTGAGTGCTGGGATTAAAGGCGTGCGCCACCTCGCCCCGGCTCCAGTTCTCAACCTTTCTAACGCTGGGACCCTTTAATACAGTTCCTCATGTTGTGGCAACCCCCAACCATAAAGTTATTCTCATTGTTGCTATTGTTATGAGTCATAATGTAAATATCTGGTATGCAGGATATCTGATATGTGACCCCTGTGAAAGGGTCATCTGACCGCTAGAGAGGTCTCGACCCAGAGATTGAGAACCGCAGGTCTAAAGGGACACATACACAATTAACAGAGCATATAAATGCCTTCTGGCCTGTTCTCATAAACATCTTTCCACACCTTAGCTTTCTATTGTCACTAATGAATTGCTTTTCTGACCCCCCTTCTTGTCCCCAATTCTCCATTCCTCCCTCCACTCCTAACACACACACACACACACACACACACACACACACACACACACACACGAATGCACATGCACACACACACAAGCACGCATGCACGCACACCCTGCAACCTGGGTCTGTCCCCTTCCACCCTCTGCTCAATACCCAGAGTTCTTGCTTAAATGACAGTGACGTCCACTATGCGGAGCTGGACACCTCAGCCCTGGAACGTGTACCAGGGCCACAGACCACTGTGCTAGGACCTGGGGAAGCTGTGGAGTATGCCACCATCCAACTGAGCCCACCTTAGCACTGAGCACCCAGCTTGGGACAACAGGTATGACCTGCCGGCACCCTCCTGCTCTGCGATGGCTCTTCTCCCCTCCTGACAGCACAGTGCCCTGCTGTATGGTGGGCTGGGGTGGGCCTAGCTGGGTCCCAGCAGTTGGGAGGAGGCAGGAGCCAGATGAAGTAGGAGACCAAAGTACCAGAGGTCTGGAATATAGTCTCGCTTCTACCACCAACCTCCAAGACTTGAAGCGAAGCGTGCTGCCTCCCCTCTCCCCAAGCCTGTGAAGAGAGAAGGGTGGATCCAGTGACCTCTGGTGCTCCCTCATGCCCCAGTGACCCTCATTTCCATGTGAGGTGGCTCACTCCTGGCATCACAGATATAGATGGCCCCTGAGCCCTCTCCAGATACCTAGATGTTCCATCTTTCTTTCTTACCAAGGGGTCCCCAGTACCAGGGCTGGATACTCACCTTTGTCTTTGACCTCCATTAGTCCAACTGAAGAGTTAAATCCAATGAACTGTCATCAAACACCTGTTTATACCAGACATGATGTTGAGAGCCTCAAGGCTGGGGTAGTCCCCTATCCCATGAGTGGTACCCATTGAAATAGACATCTCAGGACTTCTGAGCTCATAGGCTGAAGGGAGCTGATGGACAGGGATAGATGGCCACAGATGCCTCAACATGGCCGAGCCCCAGATGATACTACAGGTCACAAGGAGGTCAGAGAGCAGAGAGATATTGAATACTGGCTGGGGAAGATAGGAAGGGTCCACCCTCTGGCTGCAGATGAACACACCTGGTATTGACATAGTATTCCTGGACTTGAACTAGTTTGGACAGGATGGAGGGGGTAGGATGGGCTAGGAGTGACAGGTAGAAAAATGAGAGGTGCTGTGGGCTTGGCAGCTGGCAGGTCCAGTGAGGGCTAGCAGCTGGAGATACTCCCAGAAGGGACTTCTATGGGGGGCCCCTGCAAGATGTCTATCATTCCTACCAGACAGCTGGGGTTCATAAGCCAACAAACTGTCCCCTAACCTCTGCTGCTGCATCTCAGTAAGCCTCGGCAGGCCAGCACCCCACGTACTATGCAGGTGGATGGGGTTGGGCATCTAGCCTAGTAGGAGAGACAGCAAAGGCAAGCTCATAATGGCCCTGTGTAAATCATTCTTCCGTAACCTGGGACCTGCCTGTCGCCTGTTCTAGCTCCTCATCACCTCACCAGGAAGGGGTGCTGTGGGCAAGAGGAAGGTGCCCACCTGCCCTCCTCCACTCCCAGGGGCTGCTGCAGCTTCTTGTGAGGTCTGGCTCTAGGCATGAGGCTCAGGGTGGGGGAAGACAGGCTTGGGGGTAGAGGGGGTGGATGGATGTGCAGAAAAGCTGCTAATCCTATAAATCCTAATTTGGATGCCCTCCCGGCCTCTCTGAAGTCCTTGGGGCTGGGGCCAAATTAATCCTGGGTGCTCCTGGCAGGAACCCAGGAAAGGGACATATTTTACTGCCTCCTCTAGGGCTTTCTCTTGCCAAACATTCCCACGTGGAGGGGGAGGTGGCTGTTCCTGGTCCAGAGAGGCCCTTGCCCTGGAGGAGCTGAGCTAGGAAGCCCAGGACGAGGGAGGAGCTGCAGAGCAGATGAGAGCTCACAAGGGACCTGGAGAGTAGGGGGCAGGGTAAACATGAAGAATGAGATGTGGAGTGGACTGGGGGGCTGGGGGTGGTGGTGGTGCGGGCAGCTGTGCAGCTGGGAAATTAGCCCTCTCTGCCTGGAAGCCCCTTCCTGCCATGTTCTCACATGCCTGCCTTGTGGCAACCCCACAGCAAAAAGCGGGGATGTCAGACAGGAACAGGTGCACAGGCCCATCCACCCCTCCCCCTTGAACTGGGCGCAGGGCTGGGGCATAGAGCCTTAATAGAAGTCTCAAGGTGAGAGTCTCCCTTCCCGCTTCCTCTCTTTCCACCGCTCTCTTTCCTTGGGGCCATTTGGTACCTTCCAAGAGGCCTCAGCCGGAACTTGTCCCATAAGCAGCCTAGGCTGAGCCAGCTTGAGAGCCTCTGCCTGGGAAAGGAAAAGAACTAAAGGCTAGGCTCTAGGGAAGCTGGGGTACTTCTTTGTGGCTCACCCTGATCCCAGACTTAGGTTTAGAAGACATAGGAAATGAGTGCCCCACAGCCTGGACATGAGTCCTCGCTCTCTGCCCCGCCCCCATCCCTTGCCATTCAGCCCTTCCCCTTCTCCCTTTGGCCTAGCCCTGACCATCCTTGCCTGCCTTCAGCATCACTCCTCCATCCAGCCTTTCCCACCAGCTTCTCTGTATCCTCCCAGCTGCCTGACTTCCCTCCTCTTGTTCACACATCTGTTTCTTCCTCCTGGCCCTCCCCTAACCTCCTCCCTCTATGCCCTACCCCCATCCCACCCTTTCATCTCCCCCCCCCCTTCCTCACACACTCTCCCCACTGAAGTCACTGGTCCTAGTGCCAGAACTTCAAAAGGAGATCAAAGTCAGGCTCCCCCATCAAAGCTCTGTCAGCACAACCCTCCCCATAACTGTAACTCTCCCTGACAAGCTAGAGTCCTCCATGCTCCCACCCCGGGGAGACCAGGGTCAGCCAGATTCCTGCTGCTACAGCCAGGGCCTGGTGTACCCGAAAGATCCCTGGGCTGGGGGTTCAGAAAACAAACTGTAAAGTTAACACAGCCAGCCCTTAGTAGGCTATGTGGTCTTGAAGAAGTTACTGAACCTCTCTGAACTACAGTAATAGTTTTTTTTTGTTTTTTAGTTTTTCAAGACAGGGTTCTCTGTGTAATAGCCCTGGCTGTCCTAGACACTCTTTGTAGACCAGTCTGGCCTCGAACTCAAAGAGATCCACCTGCATCTGCCTCCCGAGTGCTGGGATTACAGGTGTGCACCACCACCACCAGCATAATAGCATATTTTAAATAGGGCTAGCATTGATCTCGTGGGGCTGTCGGGTGGATTAAAGGGGAGAGGGCAAGCAGCAAATGGACTGTACCTATCTTACAGTAAGTGCTCAGTAACTTGCTGCTCTTAACGTCACTATTTAGGTCCTCTGGCATGGTGGAGTGGAGAGATGAAAGTGAGAGTACAGAGGGATAAGCCTGCTGCTGTCCTGGAAAACCCAAAAATGCCCTCTCTGGACCCCAAACCTCATGAAGGTTCCACTCATTCTCTGAGCCTCGCAGAATGAATTGGCTACAACAAAGCCACGCCCCACCCAACCCCAATCACACCCCTGCTGGACACTCAGCCACATCCCCTCATAGCTGGATCACCTAAACCTTTAGCTTGGCTTCCCTGTCTAAGGCCGTTCCTTACCTTCCCACAATCCCATCCCACATCCCCTAGGGGATGATGGTGCCTGGGTGGGAGAAAAGTGGGGCGGAGTGGCCATTTACGAAGCTGTTCTTGGCTTGAAGTGTCAGGAATCTCGGGGACGATATGACTTGAGTAAGTCCCTCAGCCTCAGCAAGCTTGTTCTCTCATTTGCAAAATAACAGGTTAGCTGCCTCAAACCCTCCTTAGGAAGGCAAACTGTATAATTTCACTGAACTGCAGGACCTCAGAGGTCCCGCGCAGCCAAATGTGGGCTTCCTGGGAGATGCTACAGCCCTGCTTTACCAAGCAAGAGACCCAGCTTAGGAGGTGAAGGAATGGCCCCCCAAATCATGTATATACAGGCTTCATGGAGGGCCTTGCTGTCCCACATGACTGACCTCAGGGTGAAGATGGGATCCGGCTTAGCACCAAGCCACACTGTTCTGTGCTGTCAGCCTACCCTCTGCCTGGGATCCACCTCCCTCGCCCTCCTGTGCCCAGCACTGGCCCCATCCTCCCTGGATTCTATCTCTCTTCCTCTGATGCTGCCCCCTGATGCCCTGGACCTGAGGCTCCCCAAAATAGGACCCCACCCCACATGTATCTGTTCTTTCCCCAGCTCCCTGACTCTACAAACACCACTTCCAAGCCCTGCACCAGGTGTCTGATGACTGGACCAGTGCAGCCCACAGGAGCACCTGTGAAGGAGGGTGCTCTGGTTCCGCTGCTTTCCTGTTAGGAGGCTCCAGCCACTTGAGGTGATGAAGGGCTGGAAACAGGGGCCCTAGCCTCTAACATCTGGGCCTTTGTTATGCTAATGTTGATGTATGTTAATCTCAATAGAGGCCAAGGGCTAGCGGCTGCCTTACCAAACACTCAAAACACAGCTCCCCATTATCCCTGCCCTGGGTCACTCCCACCCTACCTCCATCATCAACCTCTTCCACCCTGACCCCTCTTTGATTTCACAGTCTCTCCCGACAAGCAGTAGCTGCTTCAGAAGCAGGTTCACAGACTACATTGAGGAATCTACACTGAGAGATAAAATGACAAAAACAAAACAAAACAAAAAAAACAAACCCTCTGCCTCCTAACATCCCTAACCCGGCCCAGGCTACACTGAGCTTCCAAATGTGCTTACCAGAGGTAGACAGAGGGCAGGGGTCCGTGCTGTCCCAAAGAGCAGCTCTCTGAGTAGGGTTGTGCTGAAATGTTGTGAGGGCTTCCTTTCCTTCCTGGAGGTGTTCTGTGCTGCCAGGACCCCTGGGCAGCTTCAAATGGACTTCTTTCTCTCTGGACCTGGAGGGTGGGAGGGAAGGCTCTCTTTTGGAGGAAGCCTGCAAAGGCCTGACTCTCATGTCTGATTTCCTAGGAGGCTAGACGTTGTAAGCAGATGACGCTGGGGCCCCTTCCCTGAGCCAGCAAGTGTCCAGTCATTTGTCCAAGGCCCATGCCCATTGGTCTAATGGCAAAGCAGAAAGAGGCCTGTTATTTCCTACCCTTGATGTCTGACGGACCTCGGAAACAGTAGCTGGAGGCCAGGGCTCCCCCTGCTGAGAAGGCCAGGAAGGGCACCCAGCCTTTTCACTGTGAGACCAACAGGGGTCCCTCAAAATAAACCCCTCTGAGAAGCCACAAAGAGACTTCAGATGGGGCTGAGAGAGATCCTGGCATGTCTTCTCCAGGACTCAGGGTGGTGAGGAGCCAAGTGGAGGTCCTTTTAAGGCCTCTAAAGTTAGCTGCAGCCCATGTCCTTCTCTAGGTAAGAGGCCCTTCTGTCTGCTCCCCCAGATCCCTGCAGAGAAGAGGTCAGACCAATCTGCCATTCACCTATATGACCTTCCTTGAGCCTGTGGAGGAGGAGAGTAAGGACCACGTCTGGGCATCTTGGAAAAGCTGTTATGAGCTAAGGAGTTGCCTGGTATGAGAGGCACCTGTTGCCTGTAGCATCTTCCTTTGCTCTCCTCTTTGCTCCTCTTTTTCCCTAGAACTCTAGCATGAGGGCCCCAGGACCCCAGAACTGACACCGAAGACTTCTGCGTTGGAGCCAGCTTCTCACCTGTGGCTAGGGCCATGACCTTCCAGAGCATCAACCAGCCTCCTCTCACCAGCCTCCCAGGGCTCTACTCACTCCCTTGGCATCCATGAGGCAATGCGGTCACCTCACACATACATGCACCCCTTTCCTCCTGTTGCAAGTGGGCCAGACCAGGAAGCAGCTTCTCCTACAATGGAGGATCCCTACCCAAACCGAGGTGGGATGGGGGTGCTCTGAGACTGTTAACTTCCTTCCAGCTCTCCACACAGGGCAAGTTTAAAAGTAGATGTGGGTGTGATACCTGTGGTGTGTGGGAGAGCATGGGGAGGGTGAATTCACAGAGCTTTGCCATCTCCACCACCATATGTAGGCTTTCAGTCCATATTCTCACAGGCACTTCCGGACTTCCTTTTGGCCTCCCTAGCTTAACATCAGCCAAGCTGAGCCATCAAGTTCCTGAAGGAGCATCAGAGTGCCCCTGTGTGGCCCCTATACCTGCTTTCCAGCATCCCCAAATTGCCTCCAGATTCAAGCCCAAGGCCTTTCTTCCCACTCACCCCAGCCCCTGTCTTAGATCTCATGGGCAGATCATCTTAGGATCCCAACAACTTGGACCAGACAGCAGCCTCTGCTGACTCTTCAGAGCCTGGGACACCCTGGTCAAGCCAAGTCTCTTTACTCATGTTTTTAGGGCCCAGGGGTCCCAGGTTATAAACTTTTTCTCCTTCTAATGGCAATGAAGCATCTAGGTCAATCTAGTTCCAAGTGGCTCTCCCTCATGGGATGTCCCACAGGGACGGGACCCTGGGAACGCCTGAGCAATGCCCCATTGCTGCCTCTGCCCTTCCTTTCTCATATATGCCTGTAGTCTGGAAGGGGCGGGCTATCACAGTGACTCCTGGACTAGAAGTCCCATCAGCCCCTTCCTCAGGGACCACCAAGGGACCAACCAAAGCATGCTAGGAAGGGAGAAGACAGGCTCAGGTGGACAGCTCTGAGTAGAAAGCAGGAAAACGTCATGTCAGAAAAGCAGTCAACTAGAGAGGGTGAATCTACTCTCCCAAATTGCTAGTGCCTCAAGACCCCAGTTATTAAAGAGGAGCTCAGCCCTCAAGCAAAAAAAACAAAACAAACAAACAAAAAACCCCACAGGCCAGACTACAAACAGTACACAGAAAGCCACAAAGGCCAAGCTCCATGGACACACACACACACACACCTGGGTACACACCCAGGTCCAGTACAGTTGGCCTAGTACAATTTCCACTTTCCTGCATGTGTCACAGCCATTGGGTCCTGCCCTCAACAAAGCCTTGCCCAGATGGGAACATCACGGAGAAGTGAGGGCTTCAAGACCTAGAGAGGTGACTCAGAATGCCTGTCCCTTGGCCCTGAGAACTACCCGTGTGGTGTGGCTGAGCATCAAGCTTCCCTCTAACCCACGTTCTCCCCAGACCTGTGCATGCTGAGCACACCCTCTGCCGCTGCACTCTATGCCCACACCTTTTTTCCCCCTCTGCTTTTTTTTCTTTCCATTTTTGAAGCAGAGTCTCTAAGTTTGCCAGGCTGGCCTTCATCATCCACTCTGCAGCCCCACCTGCCTCCACCTCCTAAGTAGCTGGGACTAGGGTCCTAGCCGTGCAGGGACTAGCTGGGACTAGAGCCCTGCACGGCTAGGACCCTATTCTTCCCTGAAAGAAGACATTGAGCTGAAACTTTGTGAATGAAGGGGGAACCAGGAATATCCCGTACAGCTGAACTGGCAACCCAGCATGTGTGGAAAGTGGAACAATCACGAAAACTAAAAATAAAATGAAGTAGAGATGAATGTACAGTCTTTTATTTATGTTAAAAACACAGTTGCATACACTCAGGGTTAACAGCTCCTGGCTTAGTTGCAACTAGTGTAAAAAAAAGTTTCATTAACTACATGTGTAAAAAGAGTTTATTAGCTTGATTTCTGTTGATTAAAGACAGGTGGATTCCATTACTGTTGCCTGTGTGTGTGTGTGTGTGTGTGTGTGTTAATTCTGTTTTGCTTTTCACATTTCTCATTTTCTTCCTGACCACACTGCCTTTATGTTAGCTAACCTCATGGTCACAGGCATCACATCTAGGCTCAAGTTTCTAATATAAAGAGTCAAGCTCTTCTGGTTTTGTTGTTGTTTGTTTTAGATTTATTTATTTATTTATTTATTTTTACAGTATCTGCCTGCATGTGTGCCTACACATCAGAAGGCACCAGATCTCATCATAGATGGTTGTGAGCCACCATGTGGTTGCTGGGAGTTGAACTCAGGACCTTTGGAAGACCAGCCTGTGCGCTTAACCTCTGAGCCATCTCTCCACTCCCCCAAGCTCTTCTGTTTTAAAAGCCTTTCTGGCTAGTCACAGTAGCACATGTGGTAGTACTTGAGAGACAAAATTATCACTGGTTTGTGGCTAACCTGGGCTATAGAAACATAATCTGAAATTCATCAACAGCAGCAGTGTTGCATACATTCAGTGTGGCTCATATGTACATGCATTTCCCAAACAAGAAACTAGAGCTCTAGGTGACTCATCAGATACGGCCCCCGTGTTCCAGGAGCACGCCTCAATTTAACAGTACCCAGCCTCCTCTCTATTACTTGGACAGCACAGACACCCCAAGATTCAGAAGTGAAGACAGGAATAAAGATAGAATGGGGGGGGGGGGCTTTTGGCTGATGCTAGCCAGCTTCTGCCCAGCTATGGGCCACCATGGAGCTAGGCATGATGGTTTTTCACCCGAGCTTTGGGAGGCAGAGGTAGGACTGCCAAGAGCTCACATCCTGAACTATAGAACAAATTCTGGGGCTAGAGAGATGGCCCAGTGGTTAAGAGCACTGGAAGCCCCTTCAGAGGACCTGAGCTTGATTCCCACCACCCAAATGGTGGCTCTCAACTGTCTGTAACTCCAGTTCCAGAGGATGTCTCCTTACCTCCACTGGCACCATCACACACATGGTGTACACACACATGCAGGCAAGACAGCATACTCACAAAATAAATAGTTTTTTAAAGTTCCAGGCCAAAACGAAAACAAAAACAAACAAACAAACAAACAAAGCCGGGTGCAGTGGCACACACCTGTAATCCCAGTACTCTGGGAGGCAGATTTCTGAGTTCGAAGCCAGCCTAGTCTACAAAGTGAGTCCAGGACAGCCAAGGCTACACAGAAAAACCCTGAATCAAAAAACAAACAAACAAACAAATAAAAAATCCCAGGCCAATCTGGACTTCGCAGACAGACTCTTTCTAAACAATAAGGAGGGAGAAGAGATGATAATCACCGTGGGGTGTTGTTGTTATTTTACCAGTACGGCCTAATAATGTTTGTCATCAGGCCTATAATTATTATTACAGCAGTATAGCCCTACAGCAATCAATCCAGACACAGACACCTGTTATATTTTAAAACAGCCTTTAGTTAAAACAGTTAACCTGGAGCAGGGCAGATATCAATCCTCTAAACTACTTCCCATAGTGGGGCAGGTATGGGATACCTGTCCCAGTCCCATGCCATCTGTTTTTAATAATTTCTATCAAGCTACCTCCCATCCATAATGCTATATACTTGCTAATTTTTTTTTTTTAATCTGGGCCAAATCCTCCATCCATGCCGGCCATGTACACATCAAAGCTCCTAGCACTCAAGAGTCAGGGCAGGAGGCTCAGGAGCTCAGAACTGAACGTCATCTTTGGCTACATAGTAAGTTCAAGACCAACCTGGGCTACAATGAGATAAGTGTCTCAAAAGTTGTTTTTGTTTGTTTGTTTTGTTTTGTTTTTTGAGATTAAAAGACAGATTTGTAGAGGCCAAAGGAATGTGTCTCATGCCCTCTGGAAGCCCAAACCTTCCCAGAGAAAAGACACAGGAGGGTGAGGACCAAGCAGCCAGGGAGACTTAAGGGTTTATACACATGCCCCAGGAAGGGGCAGACTGGTAATTTAGAAAGAGAAATGCATTTAGAGGTATTGAGTAGGTAAAAATAATACTGGTAGCTTATCAAGGCTCTGGACCAAGGTCAACTCTGGTCCTGTGCTGAGGCCATGCCCCAGTGAGGCATGGGCCCTTGGGAGAAGAAGGAAGTGGGGAGGGCTTGGTTGTAAGATGGCTTTTTTTTTTTTTTTTAGTTCAAAGCGCTCAGTGTGTCTGAGCTATTCACTTTGGAGTGCTGCTTTCTGAGCACAACAGAATTAACACCCACAGCAGAGGCCAGCAGACACCTCCTCCCAGAGCCACTGGTGTGTGTAAGACACGAGAAACCAGCGAACAGTGTCCATTTGATTTCCTGCTCAAAGAACCGCTGCTGAAATGGAAGGCAGAACCCAGGACGCAACCAAAAAACAATAATTCTATTTCTGTAGCATGCATGTGAAAACCAGCCAGATTTCTTCTATCAAAATAGAAAAACACGAATCCAAGATTGGTACGCAGAGACAGATGAGTGGAGACAGGCAGGAGGCATTCTGGGGACGCAGAGGAGGCAGTGCAAATCACACACACACACACACACACACACATACACAAAACAGTATGCCTGCAAGTGGCACATGCCTGGAAGCACAGCACTTGGGGCTAAAGCAAGAAGAGCAATACAGAGCTGGGCATGGTAGCGCACGCCTTTAATCCCAGCACTCAGGAGGCAGAGGCAGGCAGACCGCTGTGAGTTCGAGGCCAGCCTGGTCTACAAAGTGAGTCCAGGATGGCCAAGGCTACACAGAGAAACCCTGTCTCGAAAAAACAAAAAAAAAAAAAAAAAAAAAGAGCAATACAAGTTCAAAGACAGCCCTATCTACACAGCAAGTTCCAGGCAAGCCAGCGCTACATGGCAAGATCCTATGTCAAGACAAAACAAAACACCCAATCCAGCAAACATACCAAAATAATAATAATAATAATAATAATAATAATAATAATAATAATAATAATAATAATAATGGCCAGGTGCACACTTGTAATCCAGAACAAGGGAGACAGAGGTGGGAGGATCAAGAGGTAAAAGCGTGCTGGGGCTACCTAGAAAGGAGGTTTTTATCTCTCAAATGTGTGTGAAGGACTTTTTGCTTTGATCTGGGTATTTGTTTGCTTGCTTAGATGACATCTTACTGCCTAGACAAGGGCAGCCTCCAGTGTTTTTAAGGCAGCTCTCGTCAGGTATGGTGGCACACACCTGTAATCCCAGGACTTTAGAAGTAGGGCACGGAGTCAAGACCAGCCTCTGCTACTTGGTGAGCACCAAGTCGGCTCTATGTCTTAAGAAACCGTCGCAAAACAAACAAGACAAGAAGACAAGGTCCAGCAGGGCGGTGGTGGCGCACGCTTTTAACCCCAGCATTTAGGAGCAGAGAGGCAGGCGGATCTCTATGGTTTCAGGCCAGCCTGGTCTACAAAGTTTTGTTTTTTTTTTTTTAAGAATATCCAGGGCTGTCTCAAAAACCCAAAAAGGAAAGAGGAAAAAGACAAGGTCCATGTTTCTGATAGGTATGTGGTAGGTGGTGCTGGCTGGGATACTGACCGTGTCAGGAAGACAGGGAGGGACTCACTCTAGAGGATGTTCAAGTTTGCACATGTAGAGGGGAGACGCCCATGAGGCATCCATGCAGAGGTGCTCTGGGGCTATTCAGCATCCTGCTACCCAGGCAAGCCTGCACTAGAGAGCTGTCACCGCCTCTCCATGGTAATTAAAGCCACAAGGAGGATGAGTTCACAAGAAGAATGGAAAGAAGGAGAGGCCTTTGCACAGAGCTGGGGAGCGTGGCGGGGAAGGGAGTGTGGGGGAGGTGCAGG
Organism: Acomys russatus; assembly: GCF_903995435.1. Classification (NCBI taxonomy): domain Eukaryota; kingdom Metazoa; phylum Chordata; class Mammalia; order Rodentia; family Muridae; genus Acomys; species Acomys russatus. The sequence continues at coordinate 35,463,926 of NC_067150.1, forward strand.
GTGAAGAGAGAGCAACTAGCAAACAGAGACCAACAGGACAGTATTGATCTGATACAGGAAACCCAAGGATGTAGCATCTCAGAGCAGGAGCCCACTTGATAAAGCACTGCCTAAGTCAGTGTTAAAATAATATAAAAAAAAAATTACATGAGATGCTGTTTTGGACTAAGCTTCTGCCTAGGCCCCAACAGTCTGAAAATCAAAATGGAGTCACTCACGCTAAACATCCATGTCACCAAGCTGAAACTAAGCTGTTTATCTCCTCTTCTGAGAAATTAGGATTAGAGAGATAACAGCCAAATTTCCTAAACAGGTTGGTTTCGACTGGCATGATAATAAAATTCCCTCTGGCTTAATCCTTAGACGTATACAGGAAAGGGTAACCTGAAGTAACCCAACGTTAGCCAATCAATTATTTCCCTATTGTTCTGTCTCCACCTCCCACATACAAGGAGAGGAGCTGAAATGACCAATTTGCTTTTGATTTTGGATTTGGCTTTCTTTTAGCCCTTCTCTGTAAAACCAAAAGTCTTTGCTTGGGCCATTTGAATATCTGCTCTGTTTTATGAAACAAGCTTTGCCTGATTCTAGAGTTGAAAATAAAGCTAAATGGTTGCCATTTTGTCTTTCGATGGTAGAAAGGCCTTGAGAATGGCTGCTGGGATTTAAATGGCTGGGCTGTTAATGACCCTCACAAGAAAGCCACTGGGACTCCAATTCTGAATGGCTTGAAAAGTAACAGAGATGAAGAGAAGCCAGGAGAGACATAGTGTAGAGATTTGCACAGGGGAGAAAGATCTGGTGTTATCTGAAGAGATAGGTGGGGCCCTAGGAGAGAGGGTTTTGTTTGTTTTGTTTTGTGAGTTGGGCAATTTACATGATAGCAGAAAAGAGCCGGCTGGGTAGGTTGGGGTAGTTGGCAAGAAGAGGGACCAGAGGCTTGAGTGGCTCAGGAGTAGGAGGTCCCTCTGCCTCCCCTAAACACACATTTCTTCCAAACCACCTGCTTCTGCAGAAATCCACTATGAGGCTCCAGATGTGGTAACTGCAACCCCAGCATCTGGGAGGCAGAGATCTTGAGTTCCAGCCTGGGCTGCGCACCCAACCTAACAAGACCCTGCCAAGAAAAGGCAAAAGGAGTAGAGATGCAACTCAGTGGCAGAGCTCTTGCCCAGCATGCCTAAGACCTTGGGTTTACTCACCAGAATGGGAGAAGGAAGAAAGAAAAGGAGGGAGGGACGAAAGGAAAGGAAGCCAGGAGAATAATAAAACAGAAGGGACAGTCCACTAGAAAATCTATCAGAACTGAAGTAAGGTCGCAGGAAGGTCCTAGAAGGAATGAAAATAAGGGACTCCCAGCCTCTGGTATGGGCACTAGAAAGCAGTTTATTTTCAAGAGATATGGTGGTAGCTGCCCATGACCCCACCCCCAGTACAGGAACATTGCAGACTGAGCTCTCCCTGCCCACGCTCCTGGAGGCTGCCCCATGGCTTAGACCATGCAGGTGCTGTCCTTTGGTTTGCACAGGTATGTCCCCATTGCACTCTGAGACTAGCTGGCACGCTTCTAGCTGTGGCCTAGGCACCAAATATCCTGGCTCCAGAGGAAAGGTTGTCCGAAGTCTTCGTATAAGTGTCAAGCTTGGAGAGATGGCACACTGGGTAAAAAGCACTTGCTGCAAAGCCTGGTGACCTGAGTTTGATCCCCAGGGCCCACATGGAGGAAAGAGAGAGCAGATTCCTGCAGGTTGTCCTCTGACCTTCACCCGTACACATGGCACATGTGTGCCTACACATACACACAGGCACACACATGCAACAAAAATAAACAAATAATGTAATAAAATTGTTTGTTGTTTGGTTTTTTGTGTGTGTGTTTTTTGTTTGTTTGTTTTCATTTGGGGGGGAGGTTTTGCTTTGGCTTAGGGTTTTTTGTTTGTTCGTTTGTTTGTTTGTTTTTCGAGACAAGGTGTCTCTGTGTAGCCGTGGCTGTCCTGAAACTTGCTCTATAGACCAGGCTGGCCTCAGAGTCAGAGATCTACCTGTCTCTGCATACCAAATGCTAGAATCAAAGACATGGGCCTCCACTGCCCAGATGTAATTTTTAAAAAATATTAGAAAGAAACTGAATTATCTTATTAGGCTATTAGGCTTGTCCTTCCTACAGTCTCTGGAAGATGCCCAGGTCTGGTGGAGGCTGCCTGTGACACACACACCCCCACCCCCACCCACACTTCACTGAGTTCTACAATTTTGTTTCACCCCATAACTCCAACCCATGAGGGTGGAGCACAGGCTATTCATTCTTTTGTTTTTTGTCGTTGTTGTTTTGTTTGTTTGGTTGGTTTTTTGTCGTTGTTGTTTTGTTTTGTTTTGGTCTGGTTTGGTTTGTTTTGGTTTTGGTTTTTGGAGACAAGGTTTCTCTGTGTAGCCTTGGCTGTCCTGGACTCGCTTTGTAGACCAGGCTGGCCTCGAACTCACAGCGTATTATCCCCTTTTTGTAAGGGAGAAACTAAGGCTCAACGTGGATGAAAGCCACACAGCATGTCAGTGGCTCCCTCATAGGCTCTGCTCTCACCAACTAGACTGACACTCTTGTTTCTTTGTTTTTTTGTTTTTGTTTTTGTTTTTTGGTTCTTTTGAGACAGGGTTTCTCTGTGTAGCCTTGGCTGTCCTGGACTCGCTTTGTAGACCAGACTGGCCTTGAACTCATAGCGATCCACCTGCCTCTGCCTCCCGAGTGCTGGGATTAAAGGCGTGCCAGGTCTAGACTGGCTACTCTTGGCCTGCCCAAGCTCACCCTTCCATTTCTTCCCTGCTTTCTGGTTTAGTCGCGTCGGTCCTGCTAGGGATCAGGCTTCCCATATCTCTGTTGGAAACCGAGGCGGGGGGGGGGGGCGGAGCCTCCTCGGTGGAATAAGGCCAGTTCTGAGCCCAGCCTCCCAAAAAGGCGCTCTGGGGATTAGATGAAGCCAGAGGTGTAAAGTGCTTTCCCAGGGAGCACGGGGCGAGGGGGAATCCTATGGCCCCCTCTCCAAGCAGAAATTCTGGAACAGCAGTTACACGCTGAGGCTGCGGGCTCTGGGCTTTCTGTCCCAGGCTGTTTACACAGAAGCCCTTGGCTAGCTGGCCCCGTAATGAAAGGGTCTCTCTCTCCGGAAAGCATTTCAGCTATCACTGGGCAGGCAGGGAAAAAGGCAGCAAGGGCGGTCCCTGCACTTCGGAAATCCCTGCCAGGAAGCAGGCAGGCGAGCGTTTTCTAACTGCCTAAACCTAGTTCTGCATGCAGCATCTCGTTTATTTCTAAAGCTTTTTAGGCACAGATTTTTTTTTTTTTTTTTTGTTTTTTGTTTTTTTTTTTTAATCTAAATAAAAACCACTAATTTATTTGAGATTATAAAGCTGAAGCTGGCCTGGAACTCACCGTGTAGCTAGCCCAGGCTGGCTTGGAATTCAGTATTCCTGCGCTCAACTCAAGATCCCTCTGTCTCAGCATCTTGCGTGCTACCTAGCCATGCCTGCCAAAATCACAGAGCTTTGAGGCGGTAAATTTAGAACTTCAGAAACACCTGTCTAATTCCCAAACTCATGCTTTTTTCCCAGCGAGAACAGTAAAATCCTGTTTCCAATCTCCACTAACCGTGACCTCCTCCAATTGCAGCCTCAGCGTCACCCTGTGCTGACCACTGAGGAGGCGACCTATTGCTTCCATATTGGACACTGGGCTTTTGGAGGGGATGGACTGGATTCTCTCCATCTTTGTAGCCCCAAGATCAATCTTGAGATGGAAAAGCCAAGAAATATTTGCTACCCAGATGGCTCACGCCTATAATCCCAACATTTAGGAGGCAGAGGCAAGAGGCTTGCTGGGAGTTAGAGGATAGCCTGAGCTACATGGCAAATCCAGGTCTCAAAAGAACAAGAAAGGAAGAGAGGCGGGGGGGGGGGGGTGATAAGAGAGAGAGGGAGAGAGGGAGAGAAGGAGATAAAGGAGGTGCCAGGTATGGTGGCACATGCCTTCAATCCCAGCAGTCAGGAGTCAGAGATAGGTGGATCTCTATGAGTCTGAGGGCAGCCTGGTCTATATTGAGAGTTCCAGAATAACCAGGCTACACATAGACAGAGACCCTGCCTCAAAAAACCAAAACCCCAACACAAAAACAAACACACACATACCAAAAAAAAAAACCAAAACCTGTGTCAAAGATATATTTAGCACATTAATAAATGGAGGAGTTGGTAATATGTGACAATTGGTTTGAAGAAAACCTCATGCCCTGGCATGAGGGACACATGCTTTCAATACTAGGACTTGGGGCACTGGAGACAGGAGGACCTTGCCTATGTACTGAGCTTCTGGCTAGCCTGGGACCCAAAAACCCCTGTCTCAAGAAAAGTTAAAAATGGAAAGAGAACTTGATGTGTAGTTCAGTGGTAGAGCACACACCCAACATGCATCAAGTCCCAGGTTCAATTCCCAGCACTGCCAGGAAAGAAAGAAAGAAAGAAAAAAAAAAAAAAAAGAATGAAACCTCAAACCTGAAAGCATGTCTATTTAGACTGTTTGGAGAACCGTAACAGGAGACTGTAGTCTGGTGGCTGCCTTCTTGTTCACCGTCTCCCTATCCCCCCTCTACACCCCCCCAGACCCCCCCTATGCCCCCCCCATGTGTTGTTAGGAGTCTTTTGCAACTACCAGCATTGTAAAATACCTCAAAAACAATGAAAGCCCTGGCAGAGGGGACCAGGAGAATATGCTAGAAGGCATTCAGCCACCTTGGCCTACTTCAGTCTGTCAGTGTTGTTGTTTTTGGTTTTTTCTGTATAGTACGAGTTAATGAGCAGTTGTTAAGGATGCCACAGGAAATGTCTGCTTCCCCCAAGGGCCCCCCCCCCAACTGCTTCTCTCTCAGATTGCATTCTTATACAGGACCTTTCTTAACCATCCTTCCTCCACCAGACAGTGCATGGTCCACAGTCAGGCCCCTGAAGCACTTCAACTGCCAATCAACCCCACCCACACTGGTACTACCATCCTAAACTCACATCTGCTGTCGCCTGCCTGTCTATCTAAACTGTCTCCTCTATCTGGACTGGAAAAGGAAGATTGAGCCGCAACATTCTAAAGGAAGGGGATTAGGGGGTCAGAGAGGGATGGGTGGGGGAGGTGGTGAAGGGCACAGGACTCCTCATCCATCATGTAGGTCTCACGTCTCTAGGTCACCAGGCTTGGTGGCAAGCACTCCTACCCAGCAAGCCATCCCACAGGCCCAAGAAACCCCAAGACCTTCTGGAAGCCACCAGAAGCTAGGAGTGAGGCATGGAACGTAGTCTTAAAAAAGAAAAAAAGAAACAAAAAGAAAAGAAAAGAAAAACGGCTTTCTATACACAACTCAAACTGATCTGGAACTTGAAATGTAGCCCAGGCTAGCCTTGGGCATTCATAATCCTCCTGCCTCAGCTTCCTAAATGCTGAGATGACAGATTGTACCCAGCCCAGATTCTTATCAATGCACAAACAACACCTTTGCCTCAAAGAAATAAAAGCTTATTCTGAGCCAAGAGTGAGTAACCATGTTCTGCTGACAAGCCACAGAAGAACTTGGAGGAACTTTAAGAATCACAGGGCAAAAGAAACCCCGGAGTCAACATTCTCCAAGCACTTGACTGGAGCCCAGCAGGCTACAGCAGAAGCAGGAACGCTCTTCCACAGTACTTGGATGTTATCTTAGGGGCAGGGATGTGGTACTTGCCTGAGCCTAGCCTGCAGTGCTCAAGGGCCTGGGTCCAATACCTTCACTACAAAACAAAGCAACAACAACAACAAAAAACCTAGATGTTATCTCACAGCATCCTGAGCTTCAGGGTTGCTTGAAGGCAGGACGGGGCCAAGCTTAACACCACATTCCAAGAGTGTTATCTAAAAGTCTCCTGCAGGTTTGGTCAGATACTGGGGCTGATAGCAGAGAGATGGCTATTAAGATAGCTCGGGCTCTTGATAACACATTCCAGCTCTCTGTAATCATGGTGTTCAAGTCGGTCACTGGGGGCCAATGCCAAGTCCAGAGTCCTTAAATATAGACGTGGCTTCTTCAGAGTCTTTCAGACCATGTGCTCTGGAATCTCAGAAGGAGACTTCCTGTCACTTTCATTTTGAAGCTCCAGCCGCCACAGCTCAGAGGTTCCCACTTTGTGGTAATTTGTTACCAAAATGCTAGGAAACTAGTAGATCTGTCCATCTGTTTGTGATGGGATGTCCTATAGCCCTGGCTGGCCCTGAACTCCATCCTCCTGTTTTCACTTCCCTCATGCAGTAGTGACAGGCTTATGTCACCATTCCTAGCTTGAATGTGTCACTAGAGCTCCTCAGCAGGTCTCTGTTCTGCCACCAGACAGTTCAGGACTGAGGATCTTCCTCACTCCCACGCCCCCAGGCTGCAGCTGAGGAAGGAAGAAAGGACTCAGGATTAGAACACATTCAGTCAGACCAAGGGAGGCAGGCTTAGTCAACACCTATTTTATTGGGTACTTACCCAGATGTAAATGGCTCCTCCAGATGTAGCAAGTCAGACACCGCCTGCCTCCCAGCAGAAAGACTGAACCCCATGGATAATCCTGCTATTGCACACAGAAGGCATTTGCCTCGCTCGGGAAGATGTCCAGGAGAATGTGACCCAGCCAGTGGCGGGTGGGGAATGGAGATGCTGAGTCCCTACACAGAATGAAGGAAGAGACCTGGAGTTGACGGGTGGGTCTCGCCTTCTGCCCCTCCCTCAATAAATAATAGTTTGATTCAACAATTTTTTATTTTTTGTTTTTTGTTTTTGTTTTTTTGGTTTTTGTTTTTCGTTGTTTTTATTTTGAGACAGGGTTTCTCTGTTACACAGAGCCCTGGCTGTCCTGGACTCTCTTTGTAGACCAGGCTGGCCTCTCACTTACAGAGATGTGCCTGCCTCTACCTCCTGAGTGTCGGGATTAAAGGCACCTGCCACCATACCGAACTAATTGAACAACTTTTGAAAATCAAAAGTAATGCCAAAAATCAGACCACAGTGTCAAAATTTTGCAAAGTGTCCTTGGAAGACAGAAGCTAGTGGATCTCCGTGAGTTCAAGGTCAGCCTAGTCTATAGAGCCAGTTCCAGGCCAGCCAAAACTACAGAGTGAAACTCTGTCTCAAACAACAAAAAATTTGCAAAGAGGCCGGATCCCGCCCTGTGCCTGGACAGCCCTGTCTCATGCAAGTGATTAATTTGGGCCCTAGTTCAGCATAGGCTGGCCTCAAACTCCTGGCCGGGAACTCCCATTGCTCTTCCTCCCTCACCTCCCACCTGCTGGCATTACAAGTGTAAACACAGGAGTCTGAGACCAGCTAGGATAATATAGTAAGCCTGTTTTTTTTAAATAACAATAATAATAATAATAATAATAATAATAAGGGGCTGGAGAGATGGCTCATCAGCTAAGGGCGCTGACTGCTCTTCCAGAAGACAGGGGTTCAATTCCTGGCACTCACGTGGCTGCTCATGACTGTCTGTAACTCCAGTTCCAGGAGATCCAACCCCCTGAGGAAGACATGAATGCAGACAAAACACCAAAGCACAGAAATAAAATTCAAAATAAATAAATAAATAAGAGCCAGCTGGCTGGCTCAGTGGATAAAGGCCTGAATTCAACCCCTGGGACCTTCATGGAGGAAAGAGAGAAGAGCCTCCTTCATGTTCTCCTGTGTCCACACATGTGTGCATGCTCACCCATACATGAAATAAGCAGGTAATAAAATTTTAAACCAAAATAACAACAGACACACATACTGCAGCGTTTGTGAGTTAGTGGTAAACATTTGCCTAACAATTAAGGCACCGGTTCAACTCCCCAGAAGAAGAAAAAAAAAAAAGCTACAATAAATTTGCTTGTTTGTTTGAGGCACAGTCTTGCTATGTAGACCAGGTAGGCCTCAACTTTGATATTTTCTTGCCTCTGCCTCCCAAGTGCTGACATTAGAGGCATATGTCATCACACCCAGCGAAAAGTAAAACATTATTGATCCTGGCTCTGACTGTGGGCTACTCTGTATTTTCTCCATGTTGGTCACCATCCATGAACCAAGTTGGCTGTTGTGTGAGCTTGAGGCATATCACAAGCCCTGGGATGGTTTTCCAGTGGTTGTCCCTGCTGCTGCATCCTGGGAATTTGAGAGGAAAAGGTGGCGGGGGAGCAAACAGCCTTGGGCTTCACAGACTCACTAGTGATCTCCAAGTGAAAAGTGAGAGCGCAGCCTACCCAGGTGAGGCATGGCTATACTCCGGAGCCAATGAGGCACAAAGGTCACCTAAAGTTCAAGGTGAACCTGGTCTGCATAGTGAGTTCTAGGCCAAATGGGGCTACAGAATGAAACTCTGTGTCAAATTAATTAATTAAAAGTGAAAGGGGGGAGGGGAGTAAAAGTGGAGGGCTGAACAGACCCAACAGCCCCTTCTAAACTCTGTCTCTTCCTTTGGCTCCCTTGCTTCCTAAGAAAGGCTTTTTCCGACACCCCAAGCCTCAGCTCCGCGGCAAGCCTTTTCTCACTCAGCCACTCTGGCTTTCATTCACAGTTGTCAGCCCCAGCCATTTGCTAGATCCTACAAAAACAAAAAACAAAAAACAAACAAAAAAAAAAAACTAGTCTGGATACAAACATAAGAAGAAACACCCACCCATGTGACTATCGTGACATCTTATGTGTAAAGTGTGAAAGATGTGGGCTGGGTATGTGGTTCAAGCACAAAGCTTGGGATTCCGTCTCCAGCACCAACCACAGAAACCAGGCATGGTAGTGCGTGCCTGTAATTCTAGCACTTGGGAGGTAGAGACGGAAAGATCAAGAGTTCGAGGACATCCTCAGCTACATATCGAGTTGAAGGCCAGCCTGGACTAAGGAACCTATCTCAAAATAAATAAATAAATAAATAAAGCTCAAAGGGGTTCAGTGGGTAAAGGCGCTTGACGTCAAGCCTGCAGATGACCTGGGTTCCTCCATCCCCAGAACTCACACAGTGCAAGGGGAGAATCCACTTCCACAGGCTGTTTTCTGACCACTACATGATGCATGTCTGTCTCTCCTCTGCCCAAACAAACAAACAAACAAACAAATAAAGGAGGGGGCACAGAGATGAAACTTTGTGGGAATGTAGTTGTGACTCAGAAGCCGGAAGTAATGACCTCCCCTGGGGGCCTCAGGACAATGAGGACTGACTTCCCTAAACAGGCACAGCATCTTCAGCAGAGGCAAGATCCCAGGTGAAGGAGGAGCAACAGAAACAGGGGTGGTGGCACTGATTGAAAGATGAGACAGAGGCCCATTGTTCTCGCTGGGAGGAATCCAGTCATCTGCATGAGCTGGAGGGGGGAAATCAGTTTATGAGGCTGGGAGCGTTAAATGAGATGCATCAACCCCCCAGCACAGCACCTAGCTGAGCCGCTGGGTGCTGCGTATGCAGTGTTCTTGGTCACTGGGTCTCCAGTAGTATCGGAAGCTCGGTTGATATCAGACACAGTGCACGAGGGAGAAAGCACGGCAATGTCCGCGTTGCTGCACCTTAGAGCCGTGTTCATTTATGTAGCACTGAGACGTCCCTCCCGTCCCCAGATGCTTCATGGTTAACTTCTTTACAATTCAATGATCAGTCCTGAGTTTAAACTAAGCCCTTTTGGAATTTAAAGCTAAACCAATTCTCTCTTAAGCTGGGCTCATATAGTCTATTGTATCTGCGGCTGCCTCCAAGTTTTTTTAAAAAAATATTCATTCCACAACTCGATTGACTTCTTTGTTCTAGACTTCTTCGACTGCCCTTCCCATAGGCGTCCATGCCACCGTCTCCGTGGGTGCAGAGGCCACTAGGCAGTAGGAACACAATATTGGTTTAGTATTTCAAACCCATTATGCAGCCTCTTATGAAACAGGCAAGATTCAGAGATGAAGCCCAGGCGACAGGCACAAGGATGAGGAGATCCACCAGGCTTGATTATAGAAAGCGCTGCCTTGTTGGGATCTTTCTCTGTTCCACCTGGACAAAAATAACACATGTGGCTAAGCTGTTTCACTCAGTAGGAAATGGGATGGCATGGTTTTACTGAGCACCTACTATGTGCCTGGTTCCATAAGGTTCCCTTCAGAGACTAGGGTAATTTTGCTTCTGTGACTTCTGGCTAGACATCCTGAAGGAATGGGGACAGAACCGTCCTTGCTCCTGAAAGGTCAGATGGAGACTGAGTGTGTGAGCTGAGACTTCTTTTTAAAGATGTATTTTGCTTTTAGCTATGTGTCTGTAGGAGGATATGTGTGCCCTCAGAGGCCAGATGTGTCAGAATTCATTGGAGAAGGAGTTAGAGGCAGTTGTGAGCCAACTGACACGGGTGCTGGGAACCAAACTTGGGTCCTCTGTACGAGCAGCAAGTACTTTTAACCTCTGAGCCATCTCTCCAGCTTCATGATCTGGGATTTCTCTACAGGTCTGCTAGGATTCCTAGCATCCGAAGAAGCTAGGGATGGAACTGAACTCAGGCAGGGCGGTGAACCACCTTTACCGGGTGAGCCATCCTGGTCTATCATTTTAAAAATAACTATATTTTAACATGTCAGCTTATCTTTTGTTGTTGTTGTTGTTGTTGTTTCGAGACAGGGTTTCTCTGTGTAGTCTTGGCTGTCCTGGACTCGCTTTGTAGACCAGGCTGGCCTCGAACTCACAGAGATCTGCCTGCCTCTGCCTCTCGAGTGCTGTGATTAAAAGCACGTGCCACCATGCCCAGCTCATAACAGCTTATCTTGAAACTGTTAATAGAATTTAAATACCTAAACTAACCGGGCTTGATGGTACACACCATTAATCCCAGCACTGGGGAGGCAGAAGCAGGGAGATCTTTGTGAATCTGAGCCCAGCTAGGTCTACAAAGAGAGAGTTTCAGGCCACTTGGGCTGCATAATGAAACACATACACGTAGTTTAAGTTGAAATTAAAAGAGAAGGGCTGGAGAGGTGGCTCAGAGGTTAAGGGCACTGACTACTCCTCTGGAGGTCCTGAGTTCAATTCTCAGCAACCACATGGTGGCTCACAACCATCTATAATGTGATCTGATGCCTTCTTCCGGCCTGCAGGTGCACATGCAGACAGAGCACTATATACATAATAATAAATAAATTTTTAAAAAAGAAATTAAAAGAGAAAAATTGCCCCTATCTTTGGGTACCAAGTCCCACAGGGGAGAGGGGATTCCAAGGAGAGGAGTGGGTGGGACTGGGAGGTCTGGGGAGCTGGAAGGGAAGGGGAGAGATGAGGTGAACTCCTATACTTACCCTGATTTCCTTTCTTTCTTTTCTTTCTTTCTTTCTTTCTTTCTTTCTTTCTTTTCTTTTCAAGACAGGGTTTCTCTGTGTAGCCTTGGCTGCCCTGGAACATGCTGTGTAGACCAGGCTGGCCTTGAACTCACAGAGATCGGCCTGCCTCTGCCTCCTGAGAGCTGGGATTACAGGTGGCTCCCAGCGTGATTTCCTATTTTATCTTCTTTTTTTGTTTCTATTCTACTTTTTAAGCAGCTCAGATTTTCTCCCATCCTGCCCCTGGATGTCCCAAGAGCCTCTCTTTACGCAGCCACTTGAGCCAGCCCGAGAGCCTCTTCCTCATCCTTCTAGGTCACCATCTCAGACTAGAAGGCTGGCTAAGGGATTCTAAGGAAAAAGATAGGCTCACGGGCCCCTGCCCTTGCTCACTGCCTGCCACTCACTCACTCTGTTCATCCTACCTCTGGCTGCCTTGTGCCAGGCACTGCAGCTACAAGCACAAAGCCCAGGGCTCAGGGAGTACTCCCAGGCTGATGGGCAGGCAGCTGAGTTGATGAGCACGACACGCTAGGGGATGCCAGCAAAAGCCCCTATTCTGGAATTCCCTCCTCTACAGCACTGGCTGGTCCCTGTTAAAATTAACTCCACCAATTAAAAGCATGTTAGGGGACAATGCTGCCTGTCTTCTGCTTTATTTTTAATTACAAGCCCCGGCCAACCATTTATAATTAGAGCAGAGCTCCTAAGCTGGAGGTACCCTGGAAGGAAGAAAGGGTGGAAGGGGTGGGGAAGGTACCAGCTCTCCTCCCACGTCCCCATCCTCATGGCCAGTCCAGGCCCCATCTACCCATGGACAGCTGTGACAGGCCACTGCCCCACTAATGGACTGGGTAGCTAGGGAAGCACTCTCTGCTCGCTTGCTGAGTCTCCCTCGCCTCTCTGCGCTCATGTTCTGATTATAGTCATTAGGGAGTCACCCTGAGCGACAGGAAGACAGGAGGGTGGAGCCTGGCGGCTGCAGGGTGAGGCAAACAGGGCTCAGGCTGGAGAACGGAGCTGGCAAGAGCAGGGGTTGAGCCACTCTGCTGCCCTCTTCCCACAGGAGGTTTCAATCCGCCAGGAGACCACGCTGACCTGGTGCACAGCAGGCCCTGGGCAAAGTCGGCAGGAAAGCCAGAGGGCTGTCGCTTGAGTCCCTAGACAATAGATAAGTGGGTGTGCCACCATCTTGCCCTCCAGTCCCAGCCCAGCTCTGCTGTCCCAAGCAACCATCCTTATGTGACTAAGCCCAGACATCAGAATGACACCCCCTAACCAGCATGCTACCCCCACCCCACCACCACCTCACCAAGGCCAAAGACTCCCCAACACTCTTATTTGTCTCATAGACGTTAAGCTGAAGCCATGCACAAAACACTAGCTGGCTCAACCTGCCACACCCAGTCAAGCTTCTGTTCCTGGGATTTTGGCCTACCCTCAGCTCAGGCCAGCCTCGGAACTCAGACTGTTTTGTGCTCCCATAATGCCCTCCAAGGAATCATGTGTCTTCGGGTCACCCAGTCACCTGCTCACAGGCCCCACCCAACACACATTTGATTCCTTCTAATCTTGTTTAAATTTTTTTTCTTTCTTTCTTTCTTTCTTTCTTTTTTTTTTTTTTTTTTTTTTTTTTTTTAGTAAGGCTTGCCTATGTAGGCTAGAGAGCTTGCTTGGTAGTTTAATAGCATTTGGCGCTCTTGCAGAAGATCTGTGTTCTGTCTGGCGGAGCTTTTGTTGCTTGTTTTCTGTTCCTCTCTGCTGGCAGTCCACTGGGACCCTTATGTCTGGGCTTCCAACTGTCGTGAAACATAAAATCCTTATGTAAGTCCCAATTTCATTGTTTGACCAGCCCAGGAGCCTGTCGTCAGGCAGGCAGTACCCCCCAAGTGACCTCCAAATGGTGCCTTGTGTCAAGTTCTGCAGGCTAGGCTGAGGTGTAAACTGGGTGGGGCTTCCTTTCTGCCCCTAAGTAGGCGTGTCCTCCCCGCCCCCATCAAATGCTAACTGGTCAGTAACAGAAACAGGTCGCATGCCAAGCACCGTGCTAACCACTTCACACACGTGAGTTGGGCTCTGTTGCTGTTTCCCAGGTATGGAAATTTATACTCAGAGACACACGTGTCAGAGGCAACAGAAGTAAGGCCTGGATGATTCTGCTTATTAGTGGGGAATGTGGGGGGGGGGGCGGGGGTGACAGGGGAGGGCAACTTCATGCATCCATTCCACAAGCCTTAAAATATAGTTGTTCCAGCTGGAGAGATGACTCGGTCAGTGGAGCACTTGCTACACACGCAATGAGGACATTCGAGTTCCAACCCCTGGAAGGCAGGGGCATGCTCCCTGCGCCCTAGCAGAAGACGCTGTGGGGAACTAGAGACAGGCAAACCCTTGCAGCTCACTGGCCAGCAAGCCTAGCTGAATTGATAGCTTCAGTTCAGAGAGACCCTGTCTCAAAAATTAAAGGTGGGGAGGGATCAGTGAGTCGCCTGGGCACATGCATGTACACAAACAGGCACACACAATTAACTTTTTGTTCTCTGTGTAGCCTTGGCTGTCCTGGACTCACTGTAAACCAGGCTGGCCTTGAACTCACAGCGATCCACCTGCCTCTGCTTCCCAAGTGCTGAGATTACAGGTGTGCGCCACCACACCCAGCTACAGCCAATAATTATAATAATAGAAAAACATTTCCACCTGACCTCAGATTCCCTAAGGGGTTAAAAAAGTTGAATGCTGACATCCACACAATCACTGAGGGACCCTACGTGGGAATAGTAGGTGATGTGTGAGTGCCGTGTGTTGGTAAGGCTGTTGCCACATGATGATGTCGTGTGCTGGTATGGCAAAAAAAAAAAAAAAAAAAAATTGAGCAGTGTCAGGTCGAGTAATTCAACCGAAGTCACCCAACTGAAATGTGTGTGCTTCTGACAGCTGCATGATCCACTTCTGCATTAGCATGTGCTTTATTTACCGGATCCATAGACTATATGCTCCTCAGGGGCTTCAGTTAGCACTGCACACCGATGTGTCCGAAATACCCAGGTGGGCCCTGCAATGTGAGTAAAGAAAAGAACCCCAGCACTCAGGAGGCAGAGGCAGGTGGATCTCTGCAAGTTTGAGGCCAGCCAGAATTACATAGTAAGACCTTGTCTCAAGAACAAGGATCCAGAGGCTGGAGCGTTGGCTCAGCTCACTAAGAACACCAACTGTCCTTCCAGTGGACCTGGGTTCAATTCCTCAGCCCCTACATGGCAGCTCACAATTGTCTGTAACTGCAGGGTCTGACAACCTCACACAGACATGCATGCAAGCAAAAGGCCAAAAATAAATAAATAAATATTGTTTTTTATTTTTATTTTTCCCAGAGATTCAGAGGCGTCTAAGCCTGTGGCTGTAAAACAGCCTTCTGTTATTGGAGCTGCGGGCTACCTTATCGTCAGTCTAAGCCTGGGCTTCGGGCAGGGGCTCAGGGTTAGGCAGTTTATCCAGCACGTGCATGCCCTAGGCTCAGCCTCTGGAGAAGAGATGGGGGGAGAAAGGGAAAGGAGGACGAGGTCTGGTGGCTCCTGTCTGCAGTCCCAGCCATTTGGGAGGCTGAGGCAGGAGAATTGAAAGAGGAATGCCGGGCTAAAATTGAATTCAAGGCCACCTTGGGTAACATAATGAAACCATGTCTCAAAACTGAGATGTGAAAAGAAGGCTGGCGGGGTGCTGGGGCGGGGCGCGCGACACAGCTCAGTCGGAGGTCCTTTGCTTAGCATGCACTAGGCCCTGGCCCAGGGGTCAGAAGACAATTAACTTTAAACTTAAAACACTACTTAATGGGTAGGTGAAAAAAAAAATGCCCGTCCAGCCTTGCCGGGCTAATTAACACTGACCTCCTTAACACGGAACTTTTAAAACTTTCTGAGGACTCAGCTGCATTGAGGTACCCTAAAAGGTTCTTTCTCTCTCTTACAGAGAGAAACCCCCAAGGGAGGCAGACCTGCGCTCCGCAGCGCCCCCTCCCGGCATCCCCTCACGATGCGACGCAGCTCCCGCCCCCTCGGGCCTCACAGTGTCTACGCTTCCCTTTCTGCTCTGCTAATTATCCTTTTAACTCCGGCTGGCGTATTTTTGCCGTGCGATCATCTGGTTTATTTTTATCCACCTCTCCATAATGGTATCAGGGCCGTTACTCAGGGAGGCTTCGAGCACTGAGCTGCTCCCCAATTTACAATTGCAATTATGATCTCCGACAGAAACACGTGCAGCTGGCGTCAATTTTAAGCAATATTTTGATCATAATAATTTAAAAAAGTAACTTATGGCGTGCACGCATTAGATAAATTAATGTTATTCCAAGGCTCTGCTAAAAGACGTGCGAGGCAGAGAGGGTGAAAAAGGAATGCTGCCCAGCTCTCTGGAGCCTCGGAAGTGTGCCTCCAGCCCTGCGCACTACCAGCACTCTCAAATTAACTTTCACATCGAGTGGAATATCCGTGTGTCCTTCAAGTTGAATACTTCCTGTCCCCTCCCTTCCCTGGACGAACATGAGAAATTGAGGGTTATCAAGGTGTTTGGGTATAAACAAGCACATTTTCTTGTCACTGCTCTTAGAGCTGGTGACAGGCAGCTGAAAGAGCTCTCTCCTCTCTCCCAAACTTACTGTGCTAGACCCAAATGGGAGCAGGACCCGAAGGCGTGGGGGGCTGGGACTGAGGGCTGCCTGCCCCTCCTCACCAGTGCACACAGAGTCGGCACATGCATGGAGGCACTTGCGTACACGCAGACCTGCAGCCACGCACTCATTCTTTCACCTAGGCACCATCTGGAGCGCGCGTGCACACCCACACACACACACACACACACACACACACACACACACATGCACACACGCACTGAGGCATACTCCCTCCTCACAGAGGACTCACCTGAGGACAGGCTAGGTCACAGGTTGTATGAGGAATACTCCCACTTTGGCAGAACCCAAGTTAGAAGGGCGGCTCCCACAGCCATGCTGTTTGCATGCACACATGCTGTCATGTCATCCCAACGGCTGTGCTAAGTCCCTTCATCTGCATCCCCCAGACAGCCCTGTTTTCACCTTTACTAGAAGCTATGATTAGCCCCTGGGAGCAGAGGGACAGGAAGAAATCTCATCTCTTAGTATTGGAGATTTTCTCTTGGTGGGAGCTTTTTTCTGAGTTTTCTTATTTTGTTCAATGATCAACACCACTATTTTGGCAAATGATAAAATGTATACATTTGATTGGAGAGTCTTGTTTGTTTGTTCTGAGACAGGTTTCTCTATATCGCCCCAGAGATATACGTGTGTGTGTGTGTGTGTGTGTGTGTGTGTGTGTGTGTGTGTGTGTGTGTTTGGCTATCGAGATTGCTCAGTGGTTAAAGACGCTTGCTGTCAAGCCTGTTCACCTGAGTTTAATCCCCACGACCCACATGGTGGGAAAAAAGAACTGGTTCTGTAGTTTCCTCCTTTCTCTACACATGCATGTGCCACGGAACAATCATGCCTGAACTCTCAAGCACGTTTATCATACATACACACACAGAACAAAAAATAAACAAATGTTTTCATAACTTTCAAGTTGCTTGTGCTTTTAGCCACTGAGCCTTCCTGCTGACTGCGCCAGCGTGTTCTCTTTGAATCCTTTGTTTATTCTTCGCTTCCTTCCAGCTCCATAGCCAGGGATCCTACTATTGACAGCTTCCTACAAAGCTACTGGCTGGTTCCCTGCCACTTTGGCCATGCTGGGCCACTTTCTCCAGGCACTCCATCCCCAGGTGCAGAAATCTATACCCCTCTGTTGGCCCAAAAGCCACCTCTCCTTCTCCATGAGGGAAAAGTTCAGGTGGTCATTTACCAATTAGAACAAAGACTACACTAAACACCTGTGTTAGGTACTCTCTCAGACTTTTCTGGCCAGCTCCCACCGCCCCAAATGTCTCCCTCGAACTCCTGTCTAAGCTCAGTCCTCCTCAGAGGAAGCCTCCACTCCTGAAAGTGTCCCCGGCAGCTGGACTTTTTGTTTGTTTTCTTTAGAAACCCATTAGGAAAAGTACAGATGCACAAATTTATATAATGTATCAGAAAGTATGGGCCCAAATGGTCTGTTATTTTCCTCTTTTGTTTTACATGTGCATGTGGCTTCAAGGGTCATGCAATTCTACCTTATTTGATACTTAAAAAAAAAAAAAAAAAAAAAAAAAAAAGGAGGGTAACTTTCGATTTCCACCCCCAACCCAGGTAGAAGCAGCAGCTTCCTAAAAGACGCACTAGACAATGCTTTAGAGGATTTACTATTCATGTCCACATCTCTTTAAAATGTGCTTATATTGCTACATGGTTTTTTCCCATTTAGAGCATTATCTATTGACTGGCAATTGTGCAGAATGGCCACCCAGATTTCTTTACCCTCTAGCTATCACATAACACACACACACACACACACACACACACACACACACACACACACACACACACACCCCACACTTCAAAGAACCCAACACCCCTCATACCTCCCTTTGATTGTATTGGTTTTTTAAATCAATGTTTTTATTGATAAAGATTATAAAGGTGTCAATTTATTGTCTAGTCCTTTATAAATGGCACCCTACCTAATTTCTCTTAAAGTCTGATATTGCTCTCTGTACCCAACAGGGTGGAACTTGACGATGTGACTTGGTCTGGGCTGGCTTTTCAGTGTGTGGACATATTGTGGACCTTTTGGTTTTTTGAGCTAGTGTAGCCTAGGTTTGTCTAGAACTCACTATGTAGCTGAGGCTATCCTTGAACTCCTGACCTTCCTGTCTCCACCCACCACGTGATATAGAATGACAGAGGCCACAGGTCATTTCCGAATCTCATGTCCTTCAGACCCAGGGCTTGGCAGTTCATTTTGTTTGGGGGATAGGGATGGGCCCAGAGCCCTAGCACTCTCCTTGAGCTCCACCCTCCGCCCAGGTGGAGGACTCCCATCTGCTCCCCCACCCCCCACCCCTCAGCCCCCCATTCCCCTACCCCCACCCCCAGTTCTACAGCCCTTTTACTCCTGACTGCTCCTCTAAAATCTTTCCCATCTCCACTCTCTTCTCTCCCTTGTTCTAATTTCTGGGAGATTTTTCTAAACTCTACCCTCTAAGACTTCTGTTGAAAATCTCATTTTTCATTTCTCATTTCTCACATCTTTAATTTCCAAGGGCTCCTTTGTTGCTGTTGTTCTTTTTATGGCATCCATTTCTTGCTTCACGTGATTATCTTCGCTCATCTCTCTAAGGACAGTGGTTATGGCTCTTCTGAAGGCTTCTTCTTCCTGTTCAGCTAAGCTGCTTTTTCCTGTTTGTTTTGTCCTTTTATGTTTCTGTCCTTCTCAGAGAAATGGTAAACGTCAGCACTTGGATCTTACTTTTAAGACTTGTGGACCAGGGCTGTGTGTGTTGGGACAAGCTTATAATCACAGAACTATGAAAGCTGAGGCAGGTAGATTGCAAGCTTGAGGCTAGCCTGGGCTACATAGCAAGATCCTGTTTGTTTGTTCGTTCGTTTGTTTGTTTTTAAAGAATTTGAGGGGCCAGAGAGTTCAGATGGCTCAGCAGATAAAGGTGTTTAGCATGCAAGCCTGGCATCTTGAGCTTTGTCCCAGGAGCCCAGATAAAGTGGAAGGAAAGAATAGACTCCGAAAGGTGCCTCTGACTTCTACATGCATGCTGTGGCATGGGCATCACCCCCTCATATCATACCTATACATAATAATAGCAATAATTTTTGAAAGGAGATCATACCCATGGGAGCTCTCAGTAGATGACAGACACTGTTGTCTAACAATGCTGGAAGAGCCGGGCAATGGCGGTGCACACCTTTAATCCTAGCACTCGAGAGGCAGAGGCAGGTGGATTTCTGTGAGTTCAAGGCCAGCCTGGTCTACAAAGCAAGTCCAGGGCAGCCAAGGCTACACAGAGAAACTCTGTCTTGAAAAAACAAACAAACAAACAAACAAACAAGAGAATGCTGTAAGGCTGTTAAGTTGTGGAGTCTCCAACATCTGCATCTTGAGATCTTTCTACTGTGGCCGGTCCTTAGAGAAAGCCTGTCTAGGTTCCAACCTGGCTGGGAGCACCTGGGGAGAGGGAGGTGGGGACCTCAGCATCCAGTACACATAAATTTATTTGGAAGGGAACCGTATCTCAATAGCAGATGGAGGGAGAAACAATACTTGTGTCTTAGGTATGGTTTTATTGCTGCGAAGAGACACTAGGAGCATACCAACCCTTATAAAGGAAAACATTTCATTGGTGCTGGCTTACAGGTTCAGAGGTTTATTCCGTTCTCATCATGGTGGGAAGCATGGTGGCATGCAGGCAGACGTGGTGCTGGAGAAGAAGCTGAGAGTTCTACATCTTAATCCACAGGCAGCAAGGAGGAAACTGTCCTCCACAGTGGGCGAAGCTTTAGCGTGGGAGACCTCAAAGCCCACCTCCACAGTGACACATTTCCTTCAACAAGGCCACAGCTACTCCAACAAAGCCACACCTCTTAATAGTGTCACTCCCCATGGGCCAATCATTCACACACACACACACACACACACACACACACACACACACACACACGAGTCTATGGGGGCCATTCCTGTTCAAACCACCACAATCTGTGTTTCCTTTATTTGATTAAAGTAGTTTTATTAATGTTAGTGGTTCAGAACACCCAGTCTCCAGGAAGGTCCAGTGACCCTGGCCACTGGGATCTTCTAAAAATGTTGTAGAAAACTGTCTTGTGAGAACTTCCTTCCCTTGAAGCCTCTCTCTGCTAGCTTGGTGTGCCACCCTTTACCTGTGACTGCTCTGTGAGTTCATCCACTGAGGAGCACTCCTGTCAGCTGGTCTCCTGTCCGTGAATTTCCAGGGCCTCTATTGCACAGACCCAGTTGAAACGGAAGGTTTTACTTCCAGCAATTCATCCTTCAACCTTCTTTTTAAAGGGGTTGGAAGAAACAGAAAGAGATAGAAACAGAAAGTGACACACAGAGAGAATATGTGTTGGGGGCAGGGAGAATATGCAGATGTTCTAATGTCTTATGTCATGGAGCACATGCCAGGTCAGGATTGTGTGCTTTCAGTCCACCCTCTTTACCTCAGAGTCTCCATGTTGTGTATCACTTGTGAAGTGATGGGCTTGTGCTCTTTTTCTTTTTTTTCTTAAGATTTTATTTATTTATTTATTTATTTATTTATTTATTTATTTATGAGTGCTCCATCTACATATATACCTGCATGCCAGAAAAGGGCATCAGATTCCAGTATGGATGGTTGTGAGACACTATGTGGTTGCCAGGGATTGAACTCAGGACCTCTGGAAGAGCAGACCGTGCTCTTGTCCACTGAGCCATCTCTCCGGGCGCGGGGCTTACGCTCTTTAATAACACCCCTTTGCCTTCATTTCCACAACCTTTGAAGAGGGCATCAATTAATGGGTGGGTGCAGCCTGATGTATTTAACTGAAATTGGTTTCTCTGTGCTTTATTGATAAAGTGTTAAATGTATCTCTCCATTAAATATGAGCTGCTTAAAAGAATATTATTGTCATGGTGGTGATAATGCAGTGGCTGGATAAGGCTAAAGCTTATGATTTATGGCAGCACTTTCCTGCTGTTTTCTCTAACTTCCTTCTGCCAGCCTCGAGAAACGGACACACAACAAATAAATATTTACCAAATATTTATTAAGGATCTACTGTTTGCCAGGCAATATCCAGGCACTAGGCGTAAAGCAAAGATCCAATCGACTGAGTCACTAACTCACGTGGAACTTGCATTCCACACTGTGAAGGTAGCTCCAGCAGCCTCTAGGCAGCCTGCCCACTGCTGTTCAGCTCCTAGGGAAGCTTTCTTTCAGGATGCTTTCACTCAAGTATCCCACTTCCCCCCCACAGAGCTTCCTGCTACTGGACAGGCCTCCAGCCAGCAAAAGGCCACCTGTGACCCTGCCTTCCTAGAACACTCTTCTTTACCCAGTCACACTGCTTTCTTCCAGGGAAGCTGGTTTAGTTCAGTTCCCTCCTAGGTAGGCTAAGGTTTGGATCATCTCTGTGAGCAGGAGGGTACAGTAAAATAAAAACACACATCTTTAAAAGTGTTATCCCTGGTTGCTGTCACACAGTTCCAACCCCTTTGGAATGTACTGGCTGGCAGCTTCGCTGTGAGTTGGTGGTAATGAGCTCCTCCCAGCTACTTGCGGTCTTGTGCTAAGGAGACTGCCTAGACGGCTCGTAACATAGAGCTGATGCTCAGGAAAAACAGCCAACTGATTTCCACTGTGAGAACTTTCACTCTCAGCTCCAGGGAGAGTCCAGGGGCTGGAGCCTGTGCCCAGTCATGTGGCCAATGATTTCAATCAATCATGCCTACACAATGAAACCTCAATAAAAGCTCTAAACAATGAGGTTTGGACAGGTGCCTAGGTAGCCAGCCTACTGATACTCATACCAGGAGGTGGGGCACCCTCCCTGGTTCCACAAGGACAGATGTTCTTGAACTTGGAGCTCTTCCAGATTTTGCAGTATGTATCATCTGGCTGTTTATTTGAATATAATGGTAATCGCGGCCAGGGGTGTGGCTCTGTTAGGAGAGTGCTTGCCTAGCATGCCCAAAGCCCTGGGCTGAGTCCTCAGCATCGCATAAAATCAAGTGTAGTGCTGCCTGCCTTCCACCGCAGCAAGGGGAGATCTCAGAGGCCAGAAGGTCAGAAGTTCAACATTATCTACAACTACAAAGAGAGTTTGGGGCCAGCATGGGCTAGCTTAGACTCTGTTTCAAAACAAAGAAACAAAAACCAATCCAAACACCAAGGATACAATGTATCCAGTGAATTCTGTAAGTTGCTCTAGTGAATTATCCTGTCTGACTGTGAGGCTAGCTAGACTTTGTTACTGGCCAGATGGAAGTGCTGGGTCTTAGAAACAAGCAGGACTTGGGGCTGACATCTGATGGAGACAGTCTTGAGGAATCAACCCTCAGCCTACAGAATCTGTGCTACTTCTGTGTAGTTGGCATGAGAAGGGAACTGAATTGCAGGATACCCATATGGAGTCTGCGGGCTGGCATTGGAAGGTGAATCTGCTGGGATGCCAGGCCCTACCATTCCACTCTCTCCCAACCGAGCTGAAGAGGGCTCCGTTTCCCCTCAGAGCATCACTGGCTAATGGGATGGAGTGCGAGTAAGTGGTCCAGGGCTTCAGTGCAGACTGGGATCATAACTTGCAGAGAGAAGGTAGACCTGGGTTTGTGATTTGGAGATTTCAGCCAGTGGTTTGTGGCTCTGCTGTTTTGGGTCTGTGTCAAGATGGCACCCCGTAGCAGGGCACATGGCTATAACTCAAAGCAGGGAGGAAAAGAAAACAACCAAGGTCCAGAAATGCCCTTCAAAAGTAAGTCTCCAATGAGCTAACACCTTCTATTAGGCTCCACCTCTTAGAGGTTCCACCATCTCTCAATAGTGCCTAGCTGGGGGTCATGGACTTAACTGACATATGAGTCTTCGGGGGAGCACTCCAGATCTAGAGGGTAGCAATTACACATTGTACTCAGAGGAAAGCAGTCTTTCTGCCTACGTGTATGCAATATACAGTCTATAGTGCCTATTTGAAGGCTCAGAGGATGAAACCCTCGGGCATGGCACTTTGGTATGTTGGTGACTTTACATGAAAGGCAATAGAGTCTCCCTATGTAGCCCTGGCTGGCCTGGAACTTGGCAATGATTCCTTTTGCCTGTGTCTCTCAAGTGTTGGACTGTAAGCAGGTACCACTGTGGCTGGCTCTTTTATCTTTTTAAGATTAGGTTCGTCACAAGGAATTCTCTTGATGGCACCCTTTCTCTAAGTACCCTATTATCTCAAGGAAAGTGATCCACATCCCAGGAAAGAGACTTCGCTGGTTACTTACTCTTCGGGTTGCTGTGATCAAACACCTGACAAGAAGCATTTTACAGGAGAAAGAGTTTATTCTGAATTGCAGATGAAGGGACACAGCTCATCATGGAGGGAGGGAAAGACATCCGGCTAGAGTGTGAGGCAGCTGGACACCCACACCCTTACATGGTTAAGAAACAAAAAGGGGACAGGAAGTGGGGCCAGGCTATCTATCTATTTCAAGATCCACCCTCAGTGACCCACTTCCTCTAGTGAGGCTCTACCTCCTAACAGTTCCATAATCTTAAAACAAAACCAAACATGGCCCAACACTAGGGTGGCTGAAGCAAATGGATCTCTGTGAGTTCAAGGTCAGCCTGGTCTACATAGCAAGTTCCAGACCAGCTAAGGCTTCCTACTGAGACCCTGTCTCAAACCAAACACAACAAGCAACAAACAAAAGAGTATAGCATAAGCCAGGCAGTCGGGTGACACACACCTTTAATCCTAGCACTTGGGAGGCAGAGACAGGCAGATCTCTGTGAATTCGAGGCCAGCCTAATCTACAATGCGAGTCCAGGATAGTCAAGGCTACACAGAGAAACCCTGTCTCGGGGGGAAAAAAGAGTATGGCAGTTGGGAGTCAAGTGTTTAAACACATGAATGAGCCCGGGGACACATTTCAAATGCAGACTATAACTGAGACAAAAGGCTAATACCTTCCCAAAGAGACTCTAGGGCTGAGCCTAGCAACTGATCTCCCAATGTCTGCTATCTTTTTTTTTTTTTATGTATATAAATGCTCTATCTGCATGTACATCTACATGCCAAGAGAGGCCACCAGATCTCATTATAGATGGTCATGAGCCACCATGTGGTTGCTGGGAATTGAACTCAGGCTATTTGGAAGAGCAGCCACCGCTCTTAACTACTGAGCCATCTCTCCAGCCAGAGTGTCTACTATCTTAAAGATTGCCTCTATGGAGAAAGACAGCCTTTGGTCACCAGCATTAGCTCCCTTTGCCCATGGCCTGTTGCACCCTCCTCCTCTCAGAAGCTTCAAGTCCCATTTCTTCTATAACTCAGAATACTATCTAAGCTTCATCAACCATGCAGTCTTTCTCCATTTAGGTCTCAAATGTCCTGTGATTCCCACGCACATGCATGTTCTCCACATAGTCTTTCTCCTGCTAATCTATCTACTGTCAGGCTATTCCAAACGCTACAATTACAAAAAAGTCAAAGAGGGGAACTTTCAAACTTCCCTACTCTGAAAGGGGGTTTCCTATTTTTAACAGAGGTCTACCTGGTTCTTTTCATTGGCTGGGAGAAATAATTCTTTCCATCTGTCCTGGGTCCTGTGAAAGGGCCACTAGGGTACCAGGAATGCTTTATGTTGGATGGCATGAGTCCCCCCAGTGTGGATCAGCTCACCTTTGCTGAGACTGCAGCATGTCTCCCACCTCCTGTCATACAAGCTCCCTTGCAAACTCCCAGTTCCCAGGTTCCCAGGCTTCCTCAGCTGGCAGGGGTCCCAGTGGCCCTGCCCCAAGTCTAAGCCTCCTGTTAGGCAGGGAGAGAAAGGCACTCTCAGTTCTTATGGCTTTTTGGAGGGTGGGGGAAGCAGGGGGGTCGGGGGGAGCAGTCATTTGGCTTTTACCAGGGAACATGCACCTGTTCAGGTAGGAGGTGGCTCTACAGAGTGACATACACTTCTGAGATAAAGTGATCTGGCCAGGTGCCTGCTTCCTGCTGGGTAGGAGTAAAAATAACAAGAAGAATTCACACCTGATACCACACTGCCACTGTCACTCATGCTGTTTGTCTCACCATCACCCCCAGTTTTTAGATGGAAAAATTGAGGCCAGACAAAGCCAATATCTGCTGCCAAGTAAAAAGAACCCTCTCTCTCTCTCTCTCTCTCTCTCTCTCTCCCTCCTTCCCTGATCACCTATTTAGTTATTCTAGCCTGCCCAGGCTGTCCTGGAACTCCACATGTAGCCCCAAAAAGGCCTTGGACTCAGCATCCTCCTGCAACAGCTCCCTGAACGCTGGGCTTGCAACCATATGCCACCACACCTGGTTTTGAGCCATCTGTCCAACCGATCACCATTCTTCTTTTCTTTCTTTCCTTCTTTCCTTCCTCATCCTTTTTTTTCTTCTCCTCCTCCTCCTCCTCCTCCTCTCCCTCCCCTCTACATGGTCTCATATAAACCAGGCTAGCCTCAAATTCACCATGGTAGACAAGAATAACACTGAACTCCTGATCCTCCTGCCTCTACTTACCGATTGTGCCACCTAGGTTCTCTTCTATCATTCTAGGACTGTTGAAAATTGAAATGTTCCCCCACTGAATGTCACATAAGGATATTGGGGGCTTGGTTACCAGATGATGGGTGTTGGGGGAAATGACTGGATCCTGAGGGCTCTCCAGGTCATGTTTTGGTTTTTTGATTTCCCCCCCCCCAAAACTATGGGGCCATTCTCTATTGCCTGATGCAGGTGAGTGACCCACAGTGTGGCATCAGTGAAGGCCGTTCATCTACACTGAGGTCCTGAGTGCCCTTCCTTCATCTGTCTTCACACTTAGGAAAAAGGAAGCAGGCAGATTCAGAAAGACATCCTGCAAGGTTCCAGCTCTGGGATGCCTGTGAGTTCTGCCGTCCAGGCTCAAGAGACCCTGCAGGCTGCCTCCGGGGGCTGGTGGAAGCTTCCCCAAAAAAGTACCAGTGTCAGAGGCTGCTCCTCCGCAGCCTGTTCGGAGTGCTGAGGCTCAGATCCACTCCAGTGTATCCAGGGTCAGCTCTCCAATGTCTCTTCATCTCAAATAGCCACATCACTACTCCGCTGAGAGGGTGTCAAGCAGCTCTGGGCACAGAGAACAGGGAACCTATGCCATTCCACTGCGGAGAAAATGTAGTTTCTGGGCTCTCTCTAGGCAAGTGCCACCCTTAGTGCCTTCTCCTGTGGGACTTTCAGGAGGTCTGACTTTCAGGAGGTCTGAGTAGGGGAGAGCCCCAGCCATACAAAAAGTTGGACCCGCCAGGCTCAAGACACTTGCCCAAATGGTTATCAGGAAGGGAATTTGGGAGCTAGCTCTTTCCCTCTCCTCCAGGGCTTGTTGCCTGCAAGGCAAGCACTTCGCCCCTGGCCTATATAGCCCCAGCGCCCATGGGAGCTGGTTCTTGAAGGTGGCATCTTCTGGGATGGGTGCCTGGGGACACTTCCTTAAGGAAGGAGTTTCCATGTGAGTTCTAGATGGGCCTGAGGGTGGGAGCTGCCACAGGCCGGTCACTCCTTCCTCTGCAGGCAAAATGGGCTCTGGCTCCTGCTGAGCCCTGGCAGCTGTCTGCCACAAGCTAGAAGGCTGATTGCCATGTTTGCAGCTTCTTTCCTTGTTTGGAAAGATCTGGAGGCAGGTGAGGCTGCAGGGAAGGTGGCAGTGCGAGGTTGTGAGTTTTGGCATCACTAGATGGGTCAGGGAAGGCTGCTCTGCTGCCTGGGAGCCAGGGTGTCACTGTGCGCTGGCTGAACCAGCTGGCCCCTATTCCTGGCTCACAAGACCCCCTCCCCCAGAGACGCCAGACCCCGACAAGGGTCTCAAGGTCCTCTCAAACTCACACTCTGTTCTTTTCCTTCACAGACAGTCCTTCCTGATGTCTGACTCAAATCTCTGGCTCTGGCTCTGTCTTTACTCAGGTCCCTTCCCGCGCGCTTGGAAGCATCCACCTAGAAATCAGTCACGTTGGGATTTTTCTCTGTGTCTGACAAGGCAATTTGCTAGGCGTAGGGCTTTCTCTCCCTGCGGTACGATGCTAAGTGGGAACCGAGGAGGTGGGTGTGGGGGTGTTCTAAAGAGATACCCAAATTAAACATCCAATCTGCCATGTCCTGTGTCATTCAACGCGATTCATCTTCTCCCGAGCTCCCCGCTGGGACGGCTCCCAGAAGCCTGTGGACGTGGAGATGCGGTCTTTAGCAACGCTGTTTAGTAGCCTCCTCCGCTAAGCTGAACAAATGGACGCCCGCAGTCCCCCCGCCCCGTTGTCATTCAAAGAGCCTGTGTGCATCTGTTCTCCACTGCTCCACAGCTTGCAAAAACCGGCCTCCCAGGCTGAGAGGTTCCAACCTACTACACCGACAGGGCGCGG
Source organism: Acomys russatus (assembly GCF_903995435.1). Lineage (NCBI taxonomy): Eukaryota > Metazoa > Chordata > Mammalia > Rodentia > Muridae > Acomys > Acomys russatus. Next base: position 35,491,336 of record NC_067150.1, read on the forward strand.
GGGTCTGGGAGAGTGCTTGGGGGACACTAGAGACCCGCCTTCAACTTCCACTGTCTGCTGCCATACCCAGCAGGGGCCTGTGCTGGGAGCTGTCCATGTTTACACATCCCCGAGCCCACAGGGGCCTCTACCACCACCTTTTCGTCCTATGCGCACTTGCGGGGAGCTGGTGTCTTCCTTCAGCCTGGTAGTCCTGTCCTTTCTCTATTCACAACTAGGAGTCTGGGCTCAGGGGCTTGGAGGATGTCCTCTAACCTTAGGAAATGCAGTCGCAAAGTTTTCCCCAAGCTCCCTAGGTCCTGAGACTCAGTGGACAATATCCTCATTCAGCCAGTAGGAAGCACTCTACTTGGGAAGGTGAAGGCGATTGATAGTAAAAAACAAAACAAGGTTGGGCATAGTGGCACGCGCCTTTAGCCTTTAATCTCAGCACTCTGGAAGACAGAGGCAGGCGAATCGCTGTGAATTCGAGGCCAGCCTGGTCTACAAAGCGAGTCTAGGACAGCCAAGGCCGCGTAGAGAAACCCTGTCTCAAAAAACCAAACCAAAACAAAACCACCCAAATGGTGCCTGTCTGGGAAGATCAGAAGAGAGGAATGGGAGGCGCAAGGCTCTGAGCCTGGGGTGCTCAGGAGGTGCCTATGCCTGCAAGGCCACCTTTGCCCAAGGCTAAGGCCTGCAGCCCAGTGTCTGCAGAACTCACACTGCTACCACAAACACCCAGATCCACACTCCCTAGACAAGCCTCCACCACCTGAACTGCAGAAGAGCATACAGAAGCAGGAAACAGCTGGCCACAGTTTCCTTTAAAATACTAGCTTTTTCAGGCCTTGGGAAGCAGGTAATCAGGGGTCTGAGGCAGGAGGATCCAAAGTTCAAGACCCACCTAGGCAACTTAGAAGGACTCTATCTCAAAACAAATAGGGAAAATAGACCTATGGATATAGCTCAGGAGAAGAGCACTTGCCTGGTATATGCAAGTCTAGGTTCAAGCCCCAGTACAGGGTGTTTATGTGGGGGGAGGGGGAGGGGGCAGGGTATGGCTCTACTGGTAAAGCACTTGTCACACAACCTTGAGGAGTATCCTCACATATGAGGGCCTGAGTTCAATCCCTCAGAACCAATGTAAAAAACAAAACAAAAACAAAAAACAAACAAACAAACAAACCAAAACCTCAAAGCAGCAGTATGTGCCTACAATCTCAACGCAGGGGACGTGGGTCCTGGTAGATCCCGGTAGAGCCAGCCAGCCTAACTGATCAGAGAGCTTCAAGCTCAGTGAGAAACTCTGTGTCAAAAACTAAGGTGGAGACAGACTGAGGAAGACACTCAACATCAGCCTCTCGCACCACATGCAGGTGCAAAAGTGCGCACATGTAGGGTACATACCAAAAAGAGGGAGGGGAAGTGGCAGAAAGACAGAAAGGAAATAAGGGAAGGGAGCAGGAAGGGAGGGAGAGAAGGGGGGAGGGTGACACATTCCCGCTACACCATGATAAAATAACACACTTCATCCACAGTAGCAAGGCCTTCTCTGCTTGGGCTCTGCATTCTCACACCAGCTTCTAGTCTCTGTTCAGACACTGATCCTCTGTGAAATACAAAACAACAAAATATGCCACCCCAGAATAAAACTGTGGCCGACCAGAATAACCTACCCCAAAATATGCCTCTTCAGCGGAAGGCTTATTCTGAGTCACAGAAGACACTGGGGGTGGGAGGGGCTGTGCCTTTGAGAGTGTGTTGCCCTTTTGTGAGGGAAATCCCCATTTGTGAGGGTGTCTTTCTCTGAACGCTGTCAACCGGCAAGGCTCTGACAGAAGCAAACTTCATCCTGTGCTCCGTGACATCCCAGCTCTGCCCCATCATTACTGGGGATCCCTGTCCCCCTTATTTCTCTGTTTGAGATGAAGATGTTGTATTGGTCTGAATTCTAAGCCACTTTTTAAAAGATTTATTAATTTTTCCCTGGGTGTCTATATAAGATAAATTTTTGAGGATTTATTTGTGTGTGTGTGTGCGTGTGTGTGTGTGTGTGTGTGTGTGTGTGTGTGTGTGTGCGTGTGTGTGAATACATGCTGCTGATGCCCAAACGGAGTATCAAGTCCCTTTGAGCTGGAGTTATAGGCAATTGTGAGCCCTCCTAGTGGGTTCTGGGAGCTAAACTCTGGTTCTCTGCAAAAGCAGGAAGCATTCTTAACCACTGAACCATTCCCTCAGCCCCTAGAAATTGGGCTTCAAATTCCCCTTAAGGCCATTGTGGTAAATAGCAACTTGCTTGAACACACACACACACACACACACACACACACACACACACACACACACACACACCATGGGACTATTGGAAGGCTGTGGAACCTTTAAAACATGAGGTTTAACAGGAAGTTTTAGGTCACTGAGAGGATGCCCCTGGAACCACCAATTTCTCTTTCTTTTGTTTCCTAGTCATGGAGTGCTTTGCTCTGTCACCTCATACGTACTTCTAGCAGGCTCAGAACAACAGGGTCAATTAATCATGAATTGGAACCTTCAAGTTATAAGTCAAAGCAAACCCTTTCTCTTTGTAAATTAATTATCCAAGGTATTTTGTTACAGTGATGGAAAATTGAATAGTGCAATCTTCCATGTATACATGAGGAGTACCTGCTCTGTGAGGAGTACCTGTTCTGTGAGGAGTACCTGCTCTGTGAGGAGTGCCTGTCCGGTTTTCCTCTTGTTTGACTTTTGTCTCCTGGGTCTCAGCCACTGAGCCTAGGGAAGGAAAAGATTGGATTTCCTCATGTGCGGAACCTGGAGGATGAAACAGCCTCTCTCTTCCCCAGTCTCTAACCAGGCAGGGAATGTGGATCCTGATACCTGAGGGTTCTTCCATTTTCTGGGTCCCCTTCTTGATGGAGGACTGCAGGGAGCATAGAGGGAGGCCCATAAGTCTATGGCATCAGCCCCAGTTGCAAATGTAGAGGGTGAAGGGAATTACTCTTTCACACTGTGAGTATTCAGTATTTGAATCTATGAATGGACAGCCATGTGAAGTAGCACTGTTATGAAATTCTTGACCCTTGGGAAGAGACCATAGACCCACTGCAATTGTAATGAAAGGATTTATTGAATACTGCTAGGAAGACAAACTTGAGATTGCCATGTGAAGTGGTGCGAGGGAAAGATTTTTAAAGATGAAAACTACAGGACCTTGAGTATCTATCTGCACAAGCCAATGCTGTTGTTCTGTTCCGCCAAGATTAGGTAGTCAGGATCACCTCAAAATACTCCTTTACTGCATAAGCAGGTTACAGAAGCTAAACAGCAGCTAGTCATATCATAACAAGTAGATGGCCACGCTGCACATTTTGGAGGGGGGTGGGGAGGGAGAGGGTCACTAAGTCAAGATTACTGGGAACTTTTCTTCCAGGGGCTGGAGTCAGAGAAAAATGGCCGGTGGGTATCTAGCATAAAATGGAGCTTCTTTTTCTTTTTTAAAGATTTATTTATTATTATGTTTATAGTACTGTCTGCATATGCACCCGCAGGCCAGAAGAGGGCATCAGATCATACTCGAGATGGTTGTGAGCCACCATGTGGTTGCTGGGACTTGAACTCAGGACCTCTGGAAGAGTAGTCAGTGCTCTTAACCGCTGAGCCATCTCTTCAGCCCCCAAAATGGAGTTTCTTTAGCCATCAAAGCACACACCTGTAATCCTAGCAGTTGGGAGGTAAAAGCAGGAGAATAAAGAATTCAAGATCATCTTCAGCCACATAGTGAGTTTGAGGTTAACTTAGGCAACATAAAACCTTGTCACAAGGAAGGAAGAAAGGGAGGGAGGGACAAACAGAATGAACTAGAAGCAGATTAGTGGGGGCAAAAAGCAAAGCATCATGGGAGGGCAGTATTGGAAAGAGGTTTAGAAGTGTTTTACCCATTCATAGGGGATAGAAAGGGGAGGAAGGGGTGGGCAGTTTAAAGGGAGAGGAAATACTTTTTCAGGAGGATGAACAGACCTGCTGAACAAATAACAGCTGAGACTGTCTATCTTGGCTATGGGTGTTGTAACAACGCTAGTCCTCCTGGGATGCATATCTGACAGGATTCAGGAAACCAACACCTCAAAGACTGATGCTTTGGTGCACTGAGAAGTCTTAGAGCCCGCACCAGGATCTAGCTACCTCTCACTGTCATTTCTTCCTTGTTGGTGCAGAGATCGGCTTTCCAGTAATATTCTCTCATCTGCCAAAAGCCCTAATCTGTCCAAAAACAAAGCAAACACAAAACAAAACAAAAAGCAATACATTCTTGTCATCTCCTCAAGCTGTCACTAAATTTCTACCACAGGGTGCTGTGCCACCAAGCATGAAGACCAGAGTTCAATCCCCTGGACTCACATAGTAGAGAGAAAGAAAGTCTTATAAATTATCTTTTAACCTCCAGGAGCACTGTAGCACCCACATGAGCATGTGTGCAGCACACACACACAGACAACACACACACACACACACACACACACACACACACACAATATGTGCAATATTTGGTTATTTGTTTGCTTGTTGCAGGGTATGGTATATCCCAGATTGACTTTCAACTCTGTAGCCAAGTCTGGCCTTAGATCTTTCTGCCTCATCTCCCAGGTGCTGGGAGTACAAGCATATGCCACTATACTCCCCCAAACCAGACAGATTTCCGTCACATGCTGTTGCCCTCTCTTTTGGTCCCATAGAGAGAATAGTTTTCAAATTATTGCCTGCTCTGTGGGCCAGGCTTTGTCCCAGACCACTGTATAGTCTCCAAGCCTATTAGATTCCTCTAGAAATTATTTGCCACCCACCCACTATTATCTACATTTCCCAGCATTTCCCTCCTCTATGGGAAAAGAGGATGTAAGTCAATGTGGTAGTTCATATCTACAATCCCAGCTATTCAGGAGGCTGAAGCAAGAGGATTGCAAGTTCAAAGCCAGCCCGTGTAGCTTAGTGAAACCCTATCTCATCAATAAAAAGTATCTTGGAATGTAGCTCAGTAGGAGGCCACGTGCTTGGTTTAATCACTGGTACTGGAGGAAGGGGCAGGAAGAGAGAAGGGGAGGCAAGAGAAGGGAGGGGACATGGATAAGTTCACATATTAACTTGTCCTTGCCATTTGTCCAAGGAACTACCAAGGGCAGAGGGTAAACTTTCATTTACCTTTCCACATCCATCTTTCCTGTCGGATGAAACATGTGGAGAAGGGAGTGGCATCAGTTGAGGATCTGTGAGGATTTCACAGCTTCGCAGAAAGTCTGTCCCTGCACCTACTCTTTCTTTGTAAGATTTTATTTTTAATTTTGTGTGTATGTGTGTGGATCTCTGCATACCAGTACTGATGTTCAGTCTCTAGTGAGCTGCCTGACGTAGATCCTGGGAGTTGAACCCTGGTCCTCTGAAAGAGTTGCCAGTGCTCTTAACTGCTGAGCCGTCTCTCCAGCCCCTCTGCCTGTTCTTTGTAAGGCTTTTTCAGTTCGAAGTAATGTTGCCTTTAATGCATCATTTTCCAAGTCCCAGTGCAAACAAGACTTTTCCTCAGTCCTTTCATTGTCCAGGTACTTGTGACATGGAACAATTTGACTTTTGCTTTGGAAAGTTGGGTCTAAAATTCAGACTGCCCATAAACCTTTCCTGGTGACAAAATCAGGACTTGGGGAGCATCCTGACCCTGGGCATATTTAATCTGAGCCAGATTAAATATTTCTTGTCCTAAATTGCTTCGTGCCAAGTATTTGGTTACAGCAATGAGAAAGGAAATGAGTATTCACACCTAAAGAGTTGGGAAACCACTTAAAGCTAGAGGTGAAAAATTGCCCAGAAACAAGGCAATGTGATTCCCAGACCAGAACTTTCCTTCTCCAACATCACAACATTACCTGTGGAAGTGGATAACGTCAACCCCAAAATTGGCCATCATTACCTGCACCTCCAGGGTTGCCAGCGACGTCCAGTGCCTAGGCAGCCAGGTGTTCCTGAGTTCGTGTTTGTAGGCTGTTTGCAGGGGGAGTGATGATGGGGCCTGCGTGGATGGAGAGGTGCGACCCTTGCTAATTCTTCATACGCTCTGCTTGCCGCCTTTTATATATCAACCCGAACTGCAATTATCTTTACGGCTGGCAGAGTAAATCACCAGTATGTGTCAGAGAGATTTGCTCCTGTGTTTTATGACATTATATATGAGCTCTGCAGTTTTAAGAGGCCATTACTCAGCTAATCACATGAGACGCTTTCATGGACAAACAGTGATGCTGGTGGGAGCTGAAGCCAAAAGAGCCCCTGGCCAAGTCCTTCAGAGGAATTCCGGGTGGAGTCTTAGAGGACCGTTTTTGTCGGACTCCTTGTTTCCAGGTTCAGAGCACTCAAGACAGGTATGCGCTGGATGAGGGGTTTCAACAGGAAGCAGCCATTGCTGGGAAAAAGATCCTGGGTGGCCACATTGCTTGTCTCCTGCAAATCCACCCAATGGAACATGTGCTACAGTTACTGAAGGAATGCGCATAGTAGCTGAGTTAGACACACAGATTGAAGAACAGTCTCTCTCTCTCTCTCTCTCTCTCTCATGTGTGATGTGTGTGTGTGTTTGCACACATATGCACTTGTGTGCACACATGTAGAAACCAGAAGTCAACAGTGAGTGTCCTCCTTTATCACTCTCCACCTTGTTGTGCACACGAGGTCTTTCCCTGGAGCTCATGGACTCATCTAGACCAGCAAGATCCTTCTGCTCCTGCATGCCCAGCACTGGGGCCGCAGGCACAGTGCACCCACCTTCTGACCTGAGTGCCGAGGATCTGCATCAGCTCCTACTGCTTACACCGTTAATCCTGTTTCCTACTGAGCCATCTTCCCAGACCCGAAACTCACTAGTAGTCCTCCTGCCTCAGCTTCCCTAGTGCTGGGATCACAGGTGCTGGCTTAACTGTGGGATATTATAAGATGGAGCCAACCAAGGGAAGGAATGAGTCATGAGTAACCAGCGGTAAACCTGACAGATCTGGTGTCCCCCTCCCTCTTGGTATCACAGCAGCTGTGCTGCTGGTGGCTTAGGCCACCGATCTCACCCACTTATACAGCTCTCAAAAAGTGCCTGGAATGTGCTCCTCCTCCAGCCCCAGGTCCAGATGTGCCTTTCTCAGGAAGACTCCTCCCCCGCCCCGCCCCCCCCCCCTCCTTCTCCTCTGTGCCTCCATCAACAAACCGCCTTTGTTGTTGCACCTGACGTTGGTGTGTGTTCTGACGCTCTCTTCTCTGGCTGTGGGCTGGGTGGACAAAGGCAATGTGGTGAAATGAAAACACACAGGGCTCTGCAGTCAAACACCTGGCTTTGGGTCCCAGCTCTCTTGGTCTTATTTCGTCATCTTAAAGAACAGATCAACAAACCACATGTCAACGGCACATCTGTTGTGCTGAACAAATAAGATCCTCTGCGCAGCACCCGTTTGGGAAGTGGTTAAAAGCCTTGTACCTGAATTTCTCTCCAGCTTCACTCATGCCATCAGCTCTTTCTGAACTCCCACCCTGTGCTAGGCATCGTGGGAGCTGCCCACACTAGAACCGAGAAAACATTGTTCTTTAAGAGCCTTTTACTGAAGTGTGGCCTTGCCACTGCTCCAGTTTGGACTTCTGTCCTCTAGATCAGCGAAAGGACACTCTTTTGTAGGGGCTCTTTTCTTCTTCTTCCTTCTCTCCTCCTCCTCCTCCTCTTCCTCCTCTTCTTCCCCCTTGTCTTAGTTATTGGTCTAGTGATGTAATAAGACACCATGAACAAGGCAACTTAGAAAAGGAAGCATCTAGTTGGGGACCTGCTTATAGTCCATTATCATCTTGGTGGGAAGCACAGTGCCAGGCAAACGGGATGGCAATGGATCAACAGATTAGAGCTCACATCTAATCCAAAAGAGAGCAAGGGACACTGGGCCTATGAAACCCCAAAGCCTACCCACAGTGACAAACCTCCCCCAACAGGGCCACGCCTCCTAATCATTTCAATCAGTTCCACCAATTATTCAAACATTAGCCTGTCGGGGCTGTTCTCGTTTAGACCACCACATCCCCATTCTTCTTCTTCTTTTTTTTTTCCACACAGGGTTTTATGTAGCTAAGCTTGATCATAATGCTGTACATAACCGAGAGTGACCTTGATACATCAACTCTCAATTTCCTGTTAAAATTATAGAGTGATGGCAAGAAGGCCAATGAGGCCAGACAAGAAAAGGAGGCTGAGAGTGGCACATTCTCCTGGGAGGTTGGCGCTCAGCCTATTGTGACTAGATGGGAGGGTATTCATTACAGTTTCATTGCATGCTCAACACTTGGTGTCATGTGACCACCTGGTGGAGTCCAAGCACGGACAATACTTTCAGAGCTCAGTTGGTGGAGCCTGGGGTGCAGGGACTCATCACATTTATTGAGGGCTTAAAAGTCTTAGCCTGAGCAGAAGAGCTGAGAGATACAAAAGCCGTAATTTTGCTGCAGGCTTCGGCCCATGAACAATATCTGCCCTCACACCTGACTCCAGCTCTGAAATAGTCCTCCTAATACCATGAGAAAAAAAAAAGAATAAGTTTAAATGATTGCTGTTATGTCTCGTTTGCTATTCATTTACAGCTCCCCCCACTCCCCTGTGCCAGTCTATTGTCTCTAGACTTTTTTTTAATAATGTAATTATGGACAATAAAATTATCTCCTCTCAAAAGGAAAGAAGAAACAAAGAAAAGAAAGAAAGGCCTCCAGATGTCACTTGGTGGTAGAATGCTTGCTTAGTGTGCATGAGATCCAAGGTTCAATCTCAGTATTGAAAAAGAATTCCCTTTGGGCCAAAATTCCTTTTTTTTGTGACTGTATCAGTCAGGATATAATGTTCATATTGCATCGAGAAGAGCGCTCACAATCTTGGTGCTATTAAGTAACAATGGGATGCTTCTTTGCCCTCACAACAGCCTCCCTTACAGACCAGCTGAGGCTTCCATGCCCATGCTGTCAGCATCATCTCCTCCATTTTGAGTTATCAACTTATCTAGTGTGGGCACAGATGTCATCTGTTGACTCAAGCTTCTGTGCAAGGAAGAATGCATAAAGCATGAGCAAACCAGGCTCCAGCCAAAGGGACACTTAAGCTTCTGCCCATGTCTAAGTGACAAGTGAGTCCCACAGCTACACCTGGTTCCAACAAGACAGGACAATGCCTTCTCAAGGAGGGCCACGCACAATCGCACACAAAAGCAAACGGCTCAACTCACAGGAAAAGATCTGAGACGCTGACATTCCTATAGTGGATGAAAAACTAACATCTTTGGCAAATAAAAAAGTACTCACACATCATCAAGAGGGCAGGGAATGCCGCTCCAATGAGTGCTTGCAGGGGATGAAGGAGGCCCCGAGTTCAATCCTCTGTACGACGTAAACCAAGTGCGGCTGTGCACACCTGCAATCTTAGCACAAGGAATTAGAATCAGGGGAAGCAGGAGTTAATGGCCATCCTTGGCTTCATCGTAAGTTCCAAGCTACATGAGACTCTGTTTTAAAAACCACAAGGATCTGGGGAGATGGCTCAGTGGGTAGGAGTACTTGCTGCACACTCGTGAGGACCCGAGTTCAACCCCGAGCACTCTTGTAAAAAAAAAAAAAGGCTGAGTGTGTGCCTTTTACACACCTTCAAGCCCAGTGTTGGGGGCTGGGGGGCAGAGACAGGATGATATCTTGGGCTTGTTGGCCGGCAGCTTAGCTCCGAATTCAGTGAGAGACCATGTCATAAGACAGAAAAGGGGAGAGCAACAGAAGAAGACTCAGTGTCTTCTGGTCTTTGTGTGCACACCACACACACACACACACACACACACACACACACACACACACACACACTTAGAAACAGCAACAACAACTATCAGAAAAATAATAATAGTAAACAAGAAAACAGACACAGAGATGAACAGAGCTGGGGCGTTGTAGCTTGGAGGTAGAACTCTAGCCTGGTATGCACAAATGTCTAATTTCAATCCTCCACACCACCATCTCTGAGAGGGGGCGGCGGGGAGTGTGTGTGTCTTACAAACATCTTGTACCAGCTATGGCATGGGGGATGGGTCCCTAAAACCCCAGCACTTGGCAAGTAGAGGCACAAGCACCACAAGATCAAGGCTATCTTCAATTACATAATATGTTTGAGGTCAGCTTGGGCTATGTGACACCCTGTCTCAAAGAAAAAAAAATGCATAGAAATATAAACGGACATTTACAGAAAAGGAGATGGAAGAAGTTCTTAACTCAGTCATAACAGAAATATTGCACATTCAAATTACACTAAGACACTATTTTCACCCGTGGACTTGGCAAGGCTATATGCAAGCAGGCATGTCCATACATGACAGCTAGGCTGTAAACTGAACATAACTCTATGGCAGACAGTTGACATATGTGTCAAGATTTAAAGTTCAGAGCCAGACCTGGTGACGCATTCTTGCAATCCTAGTGCTTGGGAAGTGGAGGCAGGAGGATCAGGAGTTCAAAGTCATCCTCCACTACTCAGTGAGTTTGGGGCCAGCTTGGGCTACGTGAGAACTTATCAAAAAAAAAAAAAAAAAAGATTGACAGTTAAAATGCCTTTTGATAAGACTCTTTCCTTCCAGGAGTGCACATTCTGAGGAATATCTTATAATGTTCCTGGGCTCCTAGAAATGTATGGGAAATGATATTTGTTCAAGGTTTTCCCTTCACATTATTGTTTATAATAACAAAAGATTAGAAACCACTTAACGCCTTTTAATTGAGAACTGTTGAAATTATTTAAATTATTTTCCTCTAGTCGGGAGATTACCACACAGAGATGAAGCGACTGGAACATTTCCTTGAAACGGTGTTTGGTGATCTCTCAAATGTAAGTCTAAATGAAGAAAGGAAGGCGTGAGGAGGAATAGGAATTGTTTATTCCTGTCTGTCTAAAAGGAGGGGCACAGCCTCTGCTGTTTAGATGTGCCAGAAGCATCTCCAAAAATACATCTGAGGTGGGAAACGTTGGTTGGCATTGAGGAGAGAAGAATTCTCCCTTTAGTGCCTTTTAAATTGTGAACTAGGGGAGGGAGGGGCTGGCCAATGGGTGTGGAGCTAGCTGGGATCAAGCCATGGTATTCTGCTGCACGGTAGGTGGCACGCTCAAAAATAATGTGCTTTACATCTCCAGAGAGCAGGGAGAGAGGACTGTGGATGCCTCGCTACAAAGAAAACGATAACGTTTAAAGTGAGAGGTATGCTAATCACCCTGCCTTGATTATACAATGTGTATAAAGGATGAAAACATTACGTTCTACCCTATAAATGCACAGTCGTTATGATGTGCCTATTTCAAAATAAAATAAAATATGAGATGGGAGCGCTGAGTAGGTGGCTCAATCAATGCAGTGCTTGCCTTGAAAGCATGAAGACCTGGGTTGGGCTCCCCAGCACCCACATAAAAGTAGGCATGGTGGCACACCCACACGTGTGTGTGTGTGTGTGTGTGTGTGTGTGTGTGTGTGTGTGAGAGAGAGAGAGAGAGAGAGAGAGAGAGAGAGAGAGAGAGAGAGAGAGAGAGACAGAGAGAGAGAGAGAGACAGAGACAGAGACAGAGACAGAGAGAAAATAAAATAAAAACAAATTTTTTAAAAGATAAAAGGGGCTGGGGAGATGGCTGAACAGTTAAAGGCTCTTTCTGCTCTTGCAGAGGACCAGGGTTTTATACTCAAGGCCCATATGGTGTCTCACAACCACCTCTAACTCCAGTCTGAGGTTATCTAACGCCCTCTTCTGGGCTCCACAGGCATCTCTGCATGCATTTGGTGCACATTCATATACACACAACATAAATAAATCCTTAAAAAAATAAAATGAGAGAGATCAGGCACACTGGGTGGGGTGGTGTGGAAGGAAAGATTCCTGGAAGACTGGGAGAGATGACTGGAATTGGGGTCCATTTGGGGGTGATGTGGAAACCTAGTGCAGTGGAAACTCCCTGGGATCTACAAAGGTGAGTCTAGTGAGGACTCCTAGTAATGGAGGATGAACCATCCTGAACCGTCTGTCTTCTGTAAGCAAGCAAGGCTTCCAACGGTGGGACTGGGACAGCAACTCAGTCACAAAACCTTCGACCTACAATCTACCTTGCCTTCAAGATATGCTGGGGGTAATGACGGCACAGAGCTTGTGAGAATGGCCAACCAATGACTGGTCCAACTTGCGAACCACCCAATGAGAGGGAGCCCACACAAGATACTGCTTGGCTGGCCAGGAACCAAAGACTGGATAGCCATAGACCTAGGGTAGAACCGAACAGTCATGAAATCATTCCTAATGATATTTTGCTATACTCATAGAACCAGCGCCTACCATAATCATCATCAGAGAGGCTTCATCCAGCAACCGATGGGAGCAGATGCAAAGACCCACAGCCAAACATTAGGAAGAGCTCAGGGAACCCCATGGAAGAGGGGGAGGAAGGATGTAAAAGCCAGAGGTGTGGAGAACACCACAAGAACACAGCCCACAGAATCAACTTAGCAGGGTTCGTAGGGGCTCACAGAGATTGAAACAACAGTTCAGGGAGGCTGCATGGGTCTGCACTAGGTCCTCTGCATATATGTCATGGCTGTGTAGCTTGGAGTTCTTGTGGGACTCCTAACAGTAGGAGTGAGGGTGTCTCTGACTCTTTTGCCTGCTCTTGGGACCCTTTTCCTCACACCGGTTGTCCCATCCGGCCTTGATATGGGGGAGGAGGACACCTAATCTCACTGTTCCTTGTTATGCCATACTCTGTTGACATCCCTGGAAGGCCTGCTCTTTCCCGAAGGGAAATAGAAGAGGGGATCTGGGGGAAAAGGGAAGCAGAAGGTGAAGGACTGGGAGGAGTGGAGGGAGGGGAAACTGCAGTTGGGATAATATATGAGAGAATAAATAAATTTAAATAAATAAAATAAATAAAGTGAGCTGGGTGTGGTGGCACACACCTTTAATCCCAGCACCGGGGAGGCAGAGGCAGGTGGATCGCTGTGAGTTCGAGGCCAGCCTGGTCTACAAAGAGAGTCCAGGATGGCCAAGGCTACACAGAGAAACCCTGTCTTGAAAAACAAACAGCAACAACAACAACAAAAGTGAAACATGAGTTCTTTCGTGAGATAGGCTAGAGAAATATTAACTGTCATGGGTAATCATGGCTGTCAACTTGACTACACCTGCAGTCAAGTAAGACCCACTCTGCTGGGCACACCTGTGAGGGACTTTCTTGGTTGGATCATTGGCGGTGGGAAGACCTTCCCTGAATCTGGGCCACATCTGGTGGCAGCCAACAAAAAAGGACATGGAACAAGGAAGTGTTTGCTTCTTGCCTGCCTGGCCTCACTCTCACCACTCCCACTGGCAAAGTTCATCTAGGCTGTAGCTGAGGCCTTCTTTTGCTGGCATCAAAGCTTCCTTCTTCAGGATTCCAGCGCAGACTGAACACCAGCAGCTCTCCAGGAATGTTTGTTTGTCTGTTTTTGACACAGGCCAGTGTTCCAACTGGCCTGGAGTCATCTATGTAGATGAGGCTAGCCTCGAACTCACAGAGATCCACCTGCCTCTGCCTTTCAGGTGCTGGAATTAAAGGAGTGTGCCACAGTGCCTGGGAAAGCACTGCTTCGTTTTAAAGACTAAAGAACCAAATTAATAACCCAGATATATATTCCAATTCCAGGTCTTGCTTTGGTTTGGTTTTGGTTTTTCCAGACAAGGTTTCCTCTGTGTAGCCTTGGCTGTCCTAAACTCGCTTTGTAGACCAGGCTGGCCTCAAACTCACAGAGATCCGCCTGCATCTGCCTCCCAAGTGCTGGGATTACAGGCGTGAACCATTGTGCCCAGCTTCCAGGTCTTGTTTACCTAACCATCCAACCATCTACCAACTTATTTAAATACTCACATATAAATTCACACACACTTATGTATGTATGTATGTATGTATGTATGTATATACACACATATACATATACATATATATGTGCATATACATTTGTGTGTGTGTGTGTATAATGCCCAGAGATACTACAAGCACCCACGACCTAGCATCCTATCAGACAGTTCCTAACTTCAGCCTGCAGGCTGCATTGAAACAGTCCTTGGGTTTATTTATAAGCCTTTAAAGAAATCCAATAGGACAACTGTCCCAACTTAGGCCTTTGCAAACACAGCCCTCTCCTACAGGTAGTGCATGTGGGGGAAAGAGCACAAGGAATGTCAGTAGTGGGAGGAGATGAGGCCGAAACAAGGGGGGTGGAAGTCCACTTCAAGCTTTCCTACTGGGAGGGAGCACCACTGAAGGCCTCTGAGGCTCAGGACTCCCCAGGAGCCATGCCAAATGCACCTGATACACTTCTGGTGACAGTTAATTACCATTGTCAAGTTGCCTGAGTTGGTAGTCACCTAGGAGACACATCGAGGGGGGTGTGCTGCCTAGTCTTAAGTCACCTTGATATAGCTACAGAGTCTCTTTCCATATCACTTTGGGAGAGGGACTTCAGTTGTGAAAATGCTTGCACTGGACTGGCCTATGGAAAAGCCTGTGTTTCCTGCCTCCAGGTTCCTGCCTTCGGTCCTCTGACTCTCCTCAGTAATGGACTGTGACCAGAGAGATTTAAGATGAAATAAACCTTTCTTCCTCAATCTGATTTTGGTCAGTGTTTTATCACAGCAACAGAAACTAAACTAGGACAGAAGATAATGCTAAAATAGCAATTAAAAATGGTAAGTTGTTATAAATATTCCTGCCACACGGACTCTCCAAAGGCTTGGACTATTTTATAGGCAATTAAAAGTAAGCTCTTAAACTTTAAGAAAAGGCCAATTGACTTAAAAAAAAAAAAAAAAGCCGGAGCTGGAGAGATGGCTCAGAGGTTAAGAGCACTGTCTGCTCTTCCAAAGGTCCTGAGTTCAATTCCCAGCAACCACATGGTGGCTCACAACCATCTATAATGAAATCTGGTGCCCTCTTCTGGTGTGAAGATATACATGCAGGTAGAACACTATATATATGTAATAAATATATAAATCTTTAAAAAAAAAACATTTGATATCAGGTATACCTGTGGGAAAGATTAAGCATATACCCTTTCATAAGCTTATGGGTTACCAGTCACTTTCTCTTTTTAATTAATTAACTTAGGAGTATGCGCAAGTGTGTGTGTGTGCGCGTATGCATGCACTGAGGCCAGAAGAGGGAGTATGATATCTCCTGGAGTTGGAGTTACAGGTGATTGTGAGTTATTCATCACAGGTGCTGGGAACCAAACTTAGGTCCTCTGGAAGAGCAGGACGTGCTCTGAATTACTAAGTCATCTCTCCAGGCTCTAGTCTCTTTCTCCTGAATTTGCTTCCAGCCCAGAAAGAACTTCCTCTCCTCAGCCAGTCCTTCCTGGGTGCATCTGGGGATCCAGCGACCTCCAGCAAATCACACCCACTCTATAGCTGACTCTGACCTCCCCAGCACATGTTCCCACCATGATATTCTGCCTCAACACTGCCAAAGCAATGTTGGCCAAACCAGACCAAAGCCTCCGAAACTATGAGCCCAAACGTCTTTCCTCTTGTTAGTAGATTTATCCCAGGCATATGTTGCCACAGCAGAAGGCTAAGACAGGCTCACTGAATACACCAGATGTGGACTCGTTTTTTTTTTTTTTTTTTTTTTTTTCTTTAAATAGGAATCTCTCTGAGCCAAGCTTGACACTCTGGGGATTATTAGGCCGCAGGCTGCTGTTTTGGGTCAACGCTAAGGAGTGACTGGAAAGCAAGGCATCTGATTCCTGTGAAATGACTGACAGCTAAACCTTCGGGGAGTCTGAGAGGCACTTGGGTCATGGCAGTGCTGCCAGTGTGAAGAGGCAGAGGCAAAGATTTTTGTGTGGGTGACAGAGTGAAGAGGGTGCTATGGCTAGAGTAGCCCTCACCCCGGGCCCTTGGCTGAAGCCTCCCTTCAGCTGATCCCTCCTGGGTGAAACCAGGATCCATGGTGTTCTTCTGCAAATTGCCAATCAACAGCTGACTCCAGTCCCTTCGCTGGCCAGGGCAGACAAGGGATGGAGGGTAGAGTCCCAGAGGCAGGGTCTCTTGTATCCCAAGTTGGTCTCAACGTTACTATACAGCCAAGAATGACCTTGAATTCCTGGTCCTCCTGTGTCCACTTCCCAAGTACTGAGATTCCAAGTGGACACCACCTTGCCCAGCTAATGTGATACTGGAGATGGACGCCAGGGCTTTAGGGATGCTACACAGCATTCCAGGAACTAAGCCACATGACTCTGCCTTTCAACCGTTTCCTTCCTTCCATTTCTTGAGACAGAACAGGCTTTAAACTCACTGTGTATCTAAAGGTGCCCTTGAACTGGCTGGACAAGACTCCACTACACACAGACACACACACACACCATGTTTCCATTAGTGTGCTGGTAGGCATCCAGATGATTCCATATTTTAGCTGTTGTGAGTAATGTCACAGTAAACATAGCTGCACAGAGATCTCTTCAGCATGCTGGGTTCGCTCCCCATTTCCTTCAGATATATAACCTGAAGTGGAAGCCTAGATCACATGACAGATCTATTTTTAGAATTTTGGGACATGTGGTTTTTGCTTCATTAGCTTTCCTGACACTGTCCTTGTTGCTAGAGTTAGCTCCTGGAGAGGCCTCAAAAGTCTTAACCCCTGATATGTGTGAATATCAGAATAGCCATGTGTGGGGGAAGGGAAAGAAAAAGGATTTTTGGGGGGGAGGGGCTCCTCTCTGAGCTTCAGAGTGGGTGTGGCCCTGTGGACACTTGGGTTGCACACTCTGGACCCTGTAATTATGATAGAACTTGTTTCAAGCCCCTGGTGTGTATGTTGTTTTTAATTACATCATCCCTGGACAACTGTTGCTACCAGTTTATGAAGATGTCTCCATGTAGATAGTTCTGCCAGGAGGAAGACAATGCAGGTGTGGTCCTGGTCTTCAGGCTAGGATCACTGGTCCGGGTGTTCTGGTGAGCTCAGAAAACACAGAGCCAACCCAAAGATGCTGAGAAGGAAGGCTAGGTACTGTCACCCATAAGAAACATACAACAAAGAGGATGCTAAATTTGACTTTCATTCCCCCCCCCCCCAGACAAGAAAGCAAGTTTTAAAAAAAGCTGTGGTTGTTGGAGAGAGGGTAACACCCCCAGACACCTCAACACAGACATTTCACTTTGAGGTGTTTACCGTCACCTGGTTGAGGCAGGGTTCTAAGAAGTAATATCAAATGTAGTAGCAGGTAGCATCCGGCCAGACTAAGGGAAGTACTGGGCCTCCCACAATGCACTTCTGCTGGAGGCTCTTGGAATGCCACCGGACAGCAGAATAGGAACTTGACTCAGTTCAGGCCTGGAGCCTGGAGCCTGGAGCCTGGAGCCTGGAGCCTGGAGCCTGGAGCCTGGAGCCCAGAGCCCAGAGCCTGGGCTGTGCAGAACCTTCAGCCTCTGGATCCTAGCTTCCTGGTTTGCAATGAGGCCCCAGCCCCACCTCTTGTTGGCCTAAGGATGTCTGAGGTACTCACAGGAAGCTCCCTGTCAACCTTCACAGGGCCCCTTCTTGGTGAGAGGAGCAAGAGAATCCCCTCACCAACACAGAGCTCCCCAACTTTCTGTAGGGAGCATGGCCCTGCATCTTTGCTAGTGGTGACCTCCCCACCCCATGCTGCTGCAGGCAGGCTCACAGGATGCAAGGCCCCTGTGACGTGACACAGGGCTCCAGAGGTAATCACTGTCGACTTTGGAGAAGTGTGAGCCATCATATGTTCTACTAGTGTTAATGTGACACAGGCAGAACTAACGGCTCTCCCAAGTGAAGGAGGGACTTCCTTCTCTCCCTCCACTCAGTATAGGGTTTGATTAAATCAGTGAGGAAGACAGAATTGAATTAGCAGCCTCTTGTCCCTGTGCCTAGAGGTTTTTTTGTTTTGTTTTTGGTTTTGTTTGCTTGCTTGTAGTTTTTCAAGATAGGGTTTCTCTGCGTAGCCTTGGCGTTCCTGGACTCACTTTGTAGGCCAGGTTGGCCTCAAGCTCACAGCAATCCGCCTGCCTCTGCCTCCTGAGTGTTGGGATTAAAGGTGTGCACCACCACTGCTCAGCTGAGGTTTTCTGTAAGAAAGCCAAGGGAAATGTCCTACCCTTTCAACTGCGCCTCCTGGACTTCAATTCCAGGGAATCCAGTGTGCAAGTTCTCCGACTGCTTCTCTGCCCCATCCAACCTGAGTTCCAGAAGCTTCCTCAGAGAAAAGGGTATCAGGAGCCATTGGTAGCTGTAATATCTCTGGCTCATCCATAAAGAAAGAGCTTGATGCCAGCTGGAGACAGGTGGGAACTGGGGAGCAGCGAAGGCCTATGAGCCGGCCAGCCCTTAGTGGCTCCGGCTTCTCAGTTGCAGGTCTGTTGCACATAGTTTTGGATTCTTCGCTTGCCGTCGATTTCTCAGCCTCTCCCCTCTTGTTATGACGGTGTTCCCTCAGCCCTTTGCTTACTACTACTTGGTACCACACCCACTTTAAGTTGTATCCCCTCCTTTCTGAGACCACCAAGTTCATGAGGTTGTCCGTGGGTTGTGTGACTGACCTCTCCTCTGACCATCTCCCCCCTTCACTTCCTCCCTGGATACCCATGGAGGGACCACGCCTAGCCTCTTTTGGGGCCCAACTTCCAGTCTTCATAGCAAAGCCATGAGTGTGAGCTTGCATGCAATCAAGCTAGATGTCTGCAACACCTAATCACAGCTCAGTCAGCGTCTAGATACCAAACACTAATCCTCACGAGAAAGTTCTAGAATCCAGTCATGACAGGCCTCAGTCCACTCTATATCACCATGCTTCAATGGTACTGGGAACGAGATGGTGTTTTATAGGGGTGGGTGTGTGTGCGTGCGAGTGTATGTACGGGAGTGTTCAGCTGCATGTGCTCATGTGCACACACGTGGAAGCCAGACAGGATGTTGGGTATCTTCTTCCATCTCTTTCTACCTTTTGTCATGAGGCAGAGCTAGGCTGACTGACCAACAAGCTGTCAGGATCCTTCTGTGCCTGTCCCCTTCTTCCTTCAATGCTGGGACTCAGGCACCTGCAGCCAGGCCTGGCTTTACGCATGGGTACTACGGATTCTAATCCAGTTCTCAGGCTTTTAGAACAAGTGTTGTTCTTACTCCCCTCAGCCGGCTTCCCAGCCCCTACAGACACTGTTTTACTCGATGCTTGTATCAACCACTGTGCTGAAAGCAACTGCGACAGTTCCCTTTTGGCAGGTAAGAAGCAGAGGTTCGGCCTGAAGCAGCAGGAAGCAGCTGGCTAACATCGGGGTTGTCAGAGCATCCGGTTCACAGTCTATCTGGAGCAGGCTGGGCCCACTCGTGGCCAAATCAATTACTTTTCCATTGCCCCACTAAGTGTTCAGGGGCTACATTGGTGACACCGTTCCCCACAACCTCAACAAACTAGGGAAACTTTTTTTTTTAATCCATTATATTCTTCTTCCACTTCTCCCCCTCACCCTCCCAGGAACTAGTATCAAGAAGGCCGCGTGCCCGTCACCCAGCTTCAAAATGCCATCAGCATTTCACCAATCTTGTTTCTTCTATTCGCTCCCACGCACTGCTTTTTTTTTCTGAAGATTTTAAAGCAAATCTCAGCCACCCTTTCACTCCCCCTGTAAATACTTTACAGTGCGTCTCTGACAGACGAGGGCTTCTCTCCCTTGAACCTAATTACAATACCATTACCACCTAACAAGATGAGCATAGCTCCCGACGGTGATGAAATGCACCGAGCATCTTTAGATTTCCTCGGTTGCAGCTTTTTGGGCTTGTTCAAATCAAGATCCAAGCAGGCTTGCTGTTTGTTGCACTTGGGTGGCATCTTTCGAATCTCCCTCCCTTCTGCCCCCACCACTTGCTACAAGCTCCAGGAGACAAATGTTCCTTGGGATGTGCCACATTCCAACTTACAATGTTATTTCTTTTTATTAATGTGTTGTGGGTATGTGTCTGTGTGGGGACTTTCACAGGCACATACACTCAAGTGTGTGTGTGTGTGTGTGTGTGTTGTAGGTTGCCTTCAGATGTCTTTCTCGGTCACTATTATTTTTTTTTAATATTTTATTTTTCAATGTTTTGATTCAAAGCCTCTCTATGTAGCCTTGGCTGTTTTGAAGCTTGCTAGGTAGACCAGGCTGGCCTCCCACTCACCTAACACTGCCTCCCAAGTGCTGGGATTAATGGTGTGCACTGTCACACCCATGTTATCTTTAAGTTACGTGTGTACGTGTATGAGAATGTGCACATGCATGCGGTGCCTGTGGAGGCAAGAAGAGAGCCTCAGGTCCTCTGAAGTTGGAACTACAAGCACCTGTATACACCAGGTAATAGCACGTCTGATATGAGCCCTGGGAACGGAGCTCAGGCTCCATAGAACAGAATGTGAGCCAGGCGGGGCATGCGCCCTTAAAGCCAGCACAGAGGCTGATCTCTGTGAATTCAAGGCCAGCCTGGTCTACAGAGTGAGCTCCAGGGTAGCTACACAGAGCTACAAGACCTTGTCTTGAACAACAACAACAACAAAATGGACCAGAAAGTGATCTTATCCACTGAGCCATCTTTTCAATGACCTCACCTTTTTTTGAGACTTGGTCTCTCGCAGTATCTAGAACTTGCTAATTCAACCAGACTAGCTAACTAAGGAGCTACAGGGATCCACTTGACTCCACTTCCCCAATGCTAAGGTTTTAGGTACGTGCCACCATGCCCAGCTCTCACACGGGTGCTGGCGATGGGAACTCAGACCCCCAGGCTTTCATAGCAAGCACTTTACTGCCCCTCATGGCACTGCTACTCGATGCTGTCTCTAGTAGGTATTTCCACATGTGTAAAGTAGATCATTTCATCTCCTTACAACCTTTCAGTGCCCTCTCATTGTTTTTATGCTTTCCCTGGGCCTGGTCTGATCTGTCACCTGATTCCCCCCTATTATATTTTTGGTTGTGAGCCTAGTCTTTAATGGCTGAGCCATCTCTCCTGTCCTGGTTTCCCTCTCAAACCTCTCTCTCTCTCTCTCTCTCCTCGGGGGGGCTCCTCTCCTCTCCGTCTCTCTCTCTTCTCTCTCTCTCTCTCTCTGTGTGTGTGTGTGTGTGTGTGTCTGTCTCTCTCTCTGTCTCTCTCTTTGTCTCTCTGTCTATTTGTCTCTCTCTGTGTCTCTGTCTGTCTGTCTGTCTCTCTGTCAGTCTCTCTCTCTCTGTCTCTCTCTCTCTCCTCCTCCTTCTTCTTTTCTCTCTGTCTCTCTGTCTCTGTGTGTGTGTCTGTCTGTCTCTCTCTTTTTCTGTTTCCTCTCCTCCTTCTTCCTCTCTCTCTCTCTCTCTCTCTCTCTCTCACACACACACACACACACACACACATTCTGTGCTCTTACCATCCTGACAAACATAAAGATATTTTATTGAAACAAAGCCCCCCAAGAAATTGGAATTTTCCCCAGTTACCTCATGATGGGAGACAATAAAGGATGAAGCCTGGTGCCAGCCAGAGAGGGAGCATGTCTCCCATTACTTAAAAAAAGAAATTACAACCTGTCAGACAACCTTGTAGGAGATGCTAGAGCTGAGACAATGGTGGGTCAGTGATGGGCGGGATTACAAGCTAAACCTCATGCCAGGACCCCAAAGATAGACTTGGAGAATCATTGGATCTCTTTGTCCTTTTTCCTTCCTACTGTGAGCATATTGAGTAAGTTTCTTTTTCTGTCATTCACTGTTATTTGTTTGTTAATCGGCCTATTAAGGATTGTGAGGGTCTGCAAAGATGGTTCTGTGGTTAAGAGTGCTTGCTGTAGTCATGGCCAGGATGCAGATCCTAGCAGTTTTGTAAGGGCATCCCACAAATGCCTGTGACTCCGGCTCTGAAAGGGGCAGACACGGAGCTGGAGAGGTGGCTCAGAGGTTAAGGGCACTGACTGCTCCTCCAGAGGTCCTGAGTTCAATTCCCAGCAACCACATGGTGGCTCACAACCATCTATAATAGAATATGATTCCCTCTTCTGGTGTGCATGAAAACAGAGAATTCATATACATTAAATCTTGAAAGAAAGAAAGAAAGAAAGAGGCAGACACAACAGAATCTCTGGGGCTTGCTGGGTTCCAGCTCAATTAGGAAAACTTGAAGCTGGGCTCAGTGGTGCACAGTTATAATCCCAGCACTCAGAGAGGCAGAGTCAGGCGGATCTTAGTGAGTCCAAGGACAGCCTGGTTTACAAAGCAAGTCCAGGACAGTCAAGGCTACACAGAGAAACCCTGTCTCAAAAAACAAAAAATAAATAAACAAAGCAAGTCCAGGATAGCCAAGGCTGCACAGAGAAACCCTGTCTCCAAAACAAAACAAACAAACAAACAAAGAAGAACAAAGAAATATTAAGGCCAAGTTCAGGAAGAAACTCTGCATCCCAGGAAGAAGCAGAAAAGTGTAGAGGGCACCTGAGTCCCTCTTCTGACCTCTGCACACCCAGGCACAATCATCCATATGCAGAAACATAGTCACACACATACACACATGTAAATGAATACATTAAAAAAAAAAAAAAGAAGTGACCAAGCCTGGTTTATTGGGGTCGTTAGGACCAGGCTCTGACCGTAAGCAAATCTGATAACCACACAGCCTCCTTTTTATGTGTTGAAACATCCAGCACCTTCTCCCCCGAAGCCCCTGCGGATGTGCATCCTACCTCCATTCCCACTCTGCTTGGCCACCAGGCAGCCCTGCCTCATCCAGAGGTCTTTCATTGGTGTCCCCTCCCTAGAGATGCCAATTGGGCCAGGATGACTAAGAAGATCTCCTCTTATCCACGGCCTTTCCAGTATCCACTCACTGGGTATCTCCAAACGAATCATTACTTTCTCAAGGTACGTAGCCTCTCTCCCACCACACCCTTACCCAGACAGTAGGCTTTGGGAGGCCAAGACTGTCTGGTGTCTCTTTTCTTTTCTTTTTAAAGATTTATTTATTTATATGTATACAGTTTTCTGCCCACACGTGTGCCTACAGGCCAGAAGAGGGCACCAGATCTCACTATAGAAGATTGTGACCCACCGTGTAGTTGCTGGGAATTGAACTTGGGGCCTTTGAAAGAACAGACAGTGCTCTTAACCACATCTGGCCAGTCCCCTGTCTGGTGTTTCTAAAGCCTAAAATTGTCAAGTATTTCTTGGCAAATAGAATAAATGGAAGAGAGAGAAAGGAGAAGAGGCGTTCCTTCCAAAGAGCACGCAGTATAGAATAAGAGGAAGGAAAACAGAACACAAGACCTTTCCATTTGTCAATTAATCAATATCTGTTAATCACCGACTGACGACCTCCACACTCAGTGCCTGGAGCGGGATGTCTTGGCAGCTAAGGTTGTAGTTAAAGGATTAATTGGTGCAAGATCTCTCTGTGATCCAGAGCCCAGCTGGGGATCTGGGGGTGGAGAAAGATTGACAGGCGTCAAGCTCTCCTGGAACTTCTTAGAGGAAGTCATGAGCTGAGCAGACATTCCTCCTCTTTCTGGGGACCCTAGGGCTCCAGAGGACCTTTGTGGGAGATAAAGAAGCTGCTATTCTGGCATCTGCCCAGATCCTACAGTAGTGAGGAGATGGACCTACGGCCCAGAGTCCTCATCCTGCTGAGGATACAAACACAGGAAGGAGCTAGGCGGAAGGCGGAAGCCCAAGTGGAGCAGAGGAAGCATCGTCCTCGGCGTCGGCGTCCCCCACCCCCATCCCCTCACCCCATCCCCCAACCCTCCCCTGGTAGCCCCACCCCCATCCCGGGTGGTCTGGCCCAGGAGAAAGACCAAAGCTCCCTGTACACGGCTCCATCCTGCGGCTCCAGGTGGCCTCCCTTTGGTGTGAGGCTCCGGAAGCTTCACACTGTTTCTCAGGCGTCCCTACTTTACGGCTTTATGTTTAATCTAGACAAAAGACTTTGCTTAGCCCTTTACGGTCTCATCCAAATGGGCTTTCGTCTTTTCACTAGCACTGTCTGTTTTTATTGTTTTGATCTCTACTGTTTTATTAAGTAATCCTCTAGCTTTTAAGAAAAATTGGGGCCTTATTCTTATTTATTTTACTTTTTTTTCTTTTTTTTTTTTTGCTTTTGCTTTTAAATGCAGAGGCAGCGGTACTGCAGTGGGAGGCCAGCGGGATCTTCTAGACTGCTTAGGTCTGGGAAGCAAGGACACTAAGCGTGGGTTCCAGACAAGTCCTCCAAGAAAGAGTGATACTCCCACTAAAAATTATTCATTTCAACCATATGGAGACTTGGGGCAAATGGCTCTCACGGAGAAGATAAAATTGGCCCTCACAGCCCAGAACACTTACCAGAACAGGGACTTTTAACTTATTTGTGGGCCAGTAAGTGACATCCTGGTGAAACCGCTTTGACATGTGGATACCTGATACGGCCTCTGTGTTCTAAAAGCAGCCATTACACCCTCTGCTGGCTCTCTCTGCTCAGTCACACGAGACGCAGGATTTTCACTCTACCCCAAGCTCAAGGCAGAGTTAGAAGCAGGAGTCGGACAGCAAAACACATTTTAGATGGCAAGCGACCAGCCTAGGACATTTTGACATCGCTTGGTCTAAAGTGGCCTGTGTCGTTTGGAGTTTGGCTATTTAGACACACCGGCAACATTTAGAAGCATGGTTGTCCCCTGCGGTTTTTTTTGAAATTTATGTAAGTGGCTTGGTGCTGACTATTGCCCTCTGCCTCTGACACTTTCCGCCTCTGGCTTGCTAGAGAGAGCTTCCCTATTGCCAGGGGAAGATGTAGTTACTGCTCAACTGCTTTTGTCTGTAGCCTGGTATTCCACCACACCCAAGAGCTGCATTTTGTTTGTTTTCGGTTTCTTTTTGCCTAAAAAATGTGGGGCGTTTCACAGATCTGTGTTTCATCCTTGCGCAGGGACCAGGCTGATCTCCGTTTCGTTCCAACTTTTGTAACATGGGCTGCAGAAGCCAGCACTCGTCTTATATTTTTAGGGCAAGGTCTCATTGTAGCTCAGGCTGGCCCCAAGCTCCGTATGTGGCTGACGATGACCTTGGACTTTGGATCCTCCTGCCTCCACCTCCTAAGTGTTGGTATTGCACTCAAGGGCCACCATTCTAAGTGCTGGTGTCAAACCCAGGGCTGGGTGCATGCCAGGCAAGTGTCCTACCACATGACCCACACCTCAGCCCTATTGCCCTGTTGTACCCTCCCATCCGTGGAGCAGGACACAGGCTGGCACACAGCCTTTTTAGCACTTGATAGGTCTCCACGCTCCTAATTGTTGCTAATCCAAGGGGTTAAAATTCTGCCTTCTTACTTTAATTGTGTTAAAGAGATTGAGCAATAATTGTATAATTATTATTTGTTCAATGTCTGCTTCTGTGTGTGCTTTCTTTCCCCAGCTGGGTTTTTTGTGAATTTTTGATTTGCAGGTTTTAAAAAATAAATGCCAGACCTTAATCTTTGTCAGTCTTAAAGTTTGAGAAGCCATCTCCACATCTACTCCGTCACCCCTTGTTAACGGTGGGGTACAGGGGGGTTTGCTTGGTTTTTGCTTGTTTGTTTTTGAGGCAAGGTCTCATTATGTGTCTCTGGTTGTTCCTGGAATCTGCATGTAAACCAGGCTGGCCTTGAACTTACAGAGATTTACTTGCCTCTGCTTCCCAAAAGCCAGGGCTAAAGGCTGAGGCACTATACCCCGCTAGTGGTTTTTTGCTTGTTTGTTTTTTTTGTTGCCTTATGTCCTTTAACAGCAATCTATAATGTTGAAATGATCAAATCCATTTATTTTGTGCCTTACATTTCATGTGTGTGTGTGTGTGTGTGTGTGTGTGTGTGTGTGTGTGTATTTTTAAACCTTTTCAAAGAGACACTCACTCTGATGTTCAGAGATCTTTTCAACTCATTTCCCTATATTTGTATTTATAATTTTGCTTCTCACATTGAAATCTTTATTCATTTGGATTTCTTTTTAGGTAGAGTATGAACTCAATTTAACTTATTTCCAGATAAGTGGGCCATTTTCTCTGAGACCTTCCACTAAGTAACTTACCCTTCCCTCTGTTTGGAATGCATCTCCCATCCTGTCATCTGCTGAGTTCTTTCATGGCCCTGTTTATTTAGCCTTGTTTCTGTTTACTAGATGTGTTTATTTATGTATGTCTACATCTGTTTCCGGTCTCCTGCTCTGTTCCTTCAGCTTATCTGTCTAGCCCTTCGACAATAATACACTGCTTTTATTATTTTGACTTTGTAATCATGTTGAAGGCCCACAGCCCAAGTGTTGTTTCTTTGTTCTTTTGAAATTGGATTAGCTATTTGCAGCTCTCCATTCTCCTATGTAGATTTTTATAATCAATTTCATTCCCTAAAATTCCTGCTGGAATTTAACTGAATGTAGGAATTAATTTCAGGTTAATAGATATCTTTACAAGATGAAATCATCTCAAACATAGATACAGTGTGTCTTTTTATTTGGGGCCTTCAGTTAATGGCCTTTCATGGCATTTGTTTTCCTCTGTGGTCTTGGGCCTTCATTGTTAGTTCATCCCTTGGACCTTTGAGGTTTTCACTGTTACTATGAGAAGTCGGCTTGCTCTGTTTTTTGGAACCATGGTAGAGCCTGGAGTAAGTGGATATAATTGGAAAACTGAAAGGTGGGGTGTTTTCACCACAATCACTGAAGACAGGTCTCTCTCCACCCAAAGCCCCCTCCACCACACCAGCCTGAATGTTGACTAACACTAGAACCCATGGGTACCAGGCTCCAGGAAAGGGGAATCTGAGCTGGAGACAGGTCTAGCGGGGTCATAGGTAATGAGTGTGTGGCTTAACTGTGAATAGTTAAGGTCACTGCCTAGTGTCCAGGTGCCTAAATGCCCTCTGGGAATTCCAGGACTTCTTCTGTGCTAATTGGAGATGGAGACAGAGGTACACAGACAGAGGTAAATCAAGGGTTAATTAGTAAGGGGCTGAAAAGATGGCTCAGCAGTTAAGAGCAGTTGCTCTTACAGAGAACCTGGTTTACGTTCCCCATACCCACACAGTGGCTCACAACCATCTATACCAGTCCCAGGGGAACTGGGCACACATGCAGGCAAAACATATAATAGAAATAATTTTTAAAATAGCTAATTAGTAAGGGAAATGCACTTTTCTTTTTTAAATTTTGTGTGTGTGTGTGTGTGTGTGTGTGTGTGTGTGTGTGTGTGTGTGTGTTTGCGCGCATCCATCAGCCTTTATGTGCATAATTTGCATACATTGCCTGTGGAGACCAGAAGAGGGCATCAGGACTCCTGAAAAGTGGAGTCCTCTGCAAAAACAAAAGCTCTTAACCAATGAGCCACACCTCCAGCCCCAAAAATACTTTCACTAGACTTTGCAATAACATATATGTACATATATATATGTGTGTATATATAGCTGAGTTCTCACCCTAATAACATGTATTTTACACTTTAAAATTTTTTAATTTGTTTATTTATTTTCATGAGTGTGAGTATTTTGCCTGCTTGTGCATTGGTGTACCATGTGAGTTCCTGGCCCTTGGAGACCAGAAGAGGGCATCAGATCCCTGGAACTGGAGTTAAGATAGTATTGAGCTGCCATGTGGGTATAGGGAATTTAACCCACCACAGGGCCACCTCTCCAGTCCCTAATTTATACATTTTTTAAAAAGCGTTTATTTATTTGTGTGTGTGTGTGTGCACGGGTACACACATGTGAGTGTGTGTGCATATGTGTTCGTTCATGGGCCACATAGGATGTATAGAGGTGAGAGGACAACTTACAGGAATTGGTTCTTTTTTTCCTCTGTGTGAATCCCAGAGCTGGGAAAAAAAAAAAAAAAAAAAAAATATATATATATATATATATTTACATCCGTAGTTTTCTTTCTCTTTCATTTCTTACTTTCTTTTTATTTGTTTAGTTTTGGTTTGGTTTTTGGTTTGTTTGTTTGCTTGTTTGTTTTTGGTGGTTTTGTTTTCGTTTTGAGACAGAGTCTCACTTTGTAGTCACGTCTGGCCCAAAACTTGCTAAGTAGCCAGGCTGGCCAAGAACTCATGGAGCTTTGCCTGCCTCTGCCTCCCAAGTGCTGGGATTAAAGGCGTGCACCACCAATGCCCAGTTTATTTTATTGTTCTTAAAGAGAAATCTCCCTGACACATACACAGCCAATCCCCCAAACCTAGAGTTTTTGGTTTTTGTTTGTTTGTTTGCTTGTTTTTTAAAAGATCATTTATTTGTATTGAACTTTCTTAGAAGTTTTTGGGGTTTTTTTGGTTTGGTTTTTTGGTAACCTTTACAAGACTCTCTCTCTCTCTCTCTTTTTTTTTTATTCTTTTGATCAGGTTTGTCAAAACATAGACTAAATCAGATTTTTTTTACCAGTTGTTTAACTGCAAAGCGCCTCATGCTTCATTTGCATATTGAATGTGTCTGTTTTCACATCAGGACAGACGCTTAAGCTACAGAGCTGAAAAAGATTTCCTACCTGTCCCCGGGGGACGAAGTTTGCCACTATCTACCTTTTGCTTATTGTTTTTTTGTTTGTTTGTTTTTTGAGGACCTTGCTTTGGAGAGGAGGAGGATGTTGGACCTCTGATCCTCCTGCTTCTGTCTCTCAGGGGCTGGGATTACAAACATAGGGTAACCATGCCTGGCCTGCCCATTCTACTTTAAAGGGATTAATTACAGCAGCATACCTCATGAGAGACAACTGTCCCAAGACTAGCATGAATCCTCCTTTTTTAGAATATTTTTCCATCCTCATATGATCACCTACGCTAAGGCACATAAGCCTTAGGTACACGGCTTAATGAAGTTTTACTTCCGCACACACTAAGCATCCTTCTGACCAAGGTCATGACGTCTCCAGCTCTGCAGGGGGCTCTCCCAGGCCCCTGTTGGTGAGTGTCACCAAAGCCCTCACTCCCAGGTAGCATTCTGAACTCTTGGCTCCTGCTGCCCATGCTGACAACCTCAGAAACAGAACCACACAGCACGTACTAATTATGAGTCTGACCTTTTCACTCCACAGTATAGGTCCAATTATCCTATGCACAGCAGTTGTTAAGTTTTTAATGTTACTCAGCACTATAGTACTTGGAGAACTATGTATTGTTCTTAAATACATATAGTATAGTATTAAACGCAACTGATATCCTGCAGTGGCTTGTGCTTGTATTTGTAAATAAAAATAGCCCAACATTTCCTTTCGTAATATAACCTTCCCTCCTCTTCCTCCTCCTCTTCTGCCAGAATAGTTGCTATAACATTTAAACCACATTTAGACAGCTTTCCCTCTTTTCTATTTTTGGGGGGATTGGTGCTAGATACAAATTAGATTGGAAACTGAACCCCGGCCTTCACACACCCTGAACATGTGCCCTACCACTGAGCATCAGCCCAGCCCACACTGCGGGGTGTGAACAGGAATAGCCCAATATGTTTCGTGTGTTGTAATGCTTAGCCCATAGGGAGTGGCACTATTAGGAGGTGTGGCCTTATTGGAGTAGGTGTGGCCTTGTTGGAGTAGGTGTGGCCTTATTGGAGTAGGTGTGGCCTTGTTGGAGAAAGTGTGTCATTAGGTGGGTGGGTGGGGGCTTTGAAATGTCCTATGCTTGAGCTACACTCAATGTGACACACAGTCTCCTTCTGCTGCCTGAGGATCCAGGTGTAGAACTCTCAGCTCCTCCAGCACCATGCCTGCCTGCACACTGCCATGCTTCCCGCCATGATGATAATGGACTAAACCTCTGAGAACTGTAAGCCAACCCCAGCTAAGTGTTTTCCTTTATGAGAGTTGCCGTGGCTATGATGTCTCTTCGCAGCAAAGGAAAACCTAACTAAGATGAACTGTGATACGAGGTATTGTGTAAGTTTTGTTGTTATAGGTCTTTTCTTAGCATTTGTGAACTTACTTAAAAAACAAAAACAACAAAATAGTCTGAGCACTGGAGGAGAGTCAGTGTGTCGGGAAGACTTTTATAATAACTTTTACATTTCAGCCATTATTTTGCCAGCCTCTTCCATCCTAGTTTATTTTCTGCTGCTGTGATAAAATACTGGCCCAACCCAACTTTTCAGGGCAAGTGTTTGTTTCATCTTAAAACTCCCCAGGTCAAAGTCCATCATGGAGGAGAGTCAGGGCAGGAACTCAAGGCAGGAACCCAGAGACAGGACCTGATGCAGAGATCATCAGGCTCTCCATTGGCTTGCTCAGCCTGCACTGCCCACAGCGGGATGGGCCCTCACCTATCAATCATTAAAAAAAAAAAAAAAACTATCCTCAGGCATGCCCACAGGGCAGTCTGATGGAGGCAGTTCCCCAGGGGAGGTTCACTCCTCCAAGGTAGCTTTAGTTTGTGTCAAGTTGATAAAAACAAACAAGCAGAGCACATATGTTCATCTTGTACCAATGCTACTCACAACCCACCATATACAAGACACCGAACACACACACACACACACACACACACACACACACACACACACACACACAAACACACACAGACACTAACAAGATAAAGATGTTTATAAGCCTTTTCAAGGCAGGCTTGTCTTCCTCAGTCATTCTTGTGTATTTTCCAGGGCTTGGTAGCACCCTCTCTTGTTTTATAATTTCCGTTGTTCTCTTGCCCTGGGACTGTCTCGGATGCTTCCCCTGCCATCCGGATTTAAATACATAGTTTATTTGTTCTCGGTTATATCTGAGAGATGCTCTCCTGCTTGAACTGCTTTGGCCATTACACATGAGTTTTGACATAGAGAGCTCTCCCTAACATTCAATTTTAAGTAATCAGCAAACCCTTGTAAGTTATTCTCTTTGCTCCAAGAGCCATTTCATAGTATGGTTTTGTTTTCAGACATATGAAATAGTTTGTCTACTCTTTGGCTATTCTCCCAGCCCCTGCATCTCCTGGTGGCCATCATGCTGATACAGCTGCGCTTTGCTTGCAGATAGGATAGATAGACCCTTCAGTCAAATACCAATGGAGTTTAATGGAATTCTTATTTCCAGTCTTGTCTTTTCTTATCATATGTTTGTCCGTTAGGGGTGTGTGTGTGTGTGTGTGTGTGTGTGTGTGTGTGTGTGTGTGTACATGTGCCACAACATGTGAGTAGAGGTAGATCAGATGGCCGCTTTCAGGAGTGGTTCTCTCCTTGCACCATGTGGGCTCCTGGGATTGAACTCAGGTTTTCAGGCTGAGGAGGAAGAGTTCACACCCACCGAACCTTCCTCCTGGCCACTAGGTTTTACTTTATCAATTCCTGGGAAACTTTTTTTTTTTTTTTTTTTTTTTTTTTTGGTTTTTCGAGACAGGATTTTTCTGTGTAGCCTTGACTGTCCTGGACATACTTAGATATAAATACATATTTATTATCTATTTATAAATATATAATGCTTTATAATAAATATATTGTATGTATAAATATATAAAACACACTTAGACATAAATCTACCAAACACACATAAGATGTATATGTGGAAAACTATAAAACCCTTTTTTGTTTTGTTTTGTTTTTTTGTTTTTTCTGAGACAGGGTTTTTCTATTCAGCCTTGGCTGTCCTGAACTTACTCAGCAAACAGTGGTGAATAGCTGGCTGTCTAGTAAGGGGCTGTGGCTACAATCCTGGAAAACATAGCCCTGTCCTTAACTGCTAATTAATGTAATGTGAATATGGAAATAAATGAAGCTTGACCCAGACAGGACGTCATGGATAGTAACTCAAATAGTAACTCAAAATATGCCAGAGCTAAATGTAAAGCACAAGACTGTAAGACCCTGAGAAGATAGCACAGGAGAAAAATCTAAATTACTTTGGGTTTAAACCCAGTAAACAGCAGTAATCCTTGAAAACAAGAGTCGGCAAACTGAGTGCTGTGGCTTAATTCATCATGTGCTACAGACACCATGTGCTAGACCTGTAATCCCCAAGCCAACACTGTAGGTTGTACGTAAGTATGGCTTGGGTCATCAGAGATCCTGCCCTTCCTCCCCTCCTTCTCTTTCATCCTGCGATCATATGATATCATCCACCATGAAACAATGCAGCAGAAATCCCTGGCCAGATGCAGCCCCCTAGCCTTGGACCTCTTAGCCTCTAGAACCAAGAGCCAAGTAAACATCTGTTCATACAAATTATCCACTTTAAAGCCAAGCATAGTGGCCCACACCTGAAATCCCAGTGCTTGCCAGACTGAAATGAAAGCATTATGTGAGTTCAAGATCCCCTTGGGTTATGTAATATTCGACCAACAAGGGCTACATAGATTCAAAAATAAGACCAGTAAGCCACCAGGGTTGGAGAGAGGATGTAATAATTAAGAGCACCCACGTGGCAGATGCCAACTGTCTGTCACTCCAAAGGCCTCTTCTAGCCTCTGTAGGCTCTGTAGGCACGTGGTATAAGAATATGCCTACTCACAGACAAAACACTCATACACATAAAGGAATAAAATGAAATAATTTTCTTATAAAATAAGCATAGATTCCTCCTTGATCAATCATTTTAAGCATAAATCATCGTAATAATAGCAAGTTATTCACTCTACAGTCTTATGTTATAGGAAGAATACGGACTAAGATACTAGCCTTTATTAAAATTAAACTGACATTAACTTTTATTAAAATTTAAAACTTCTAGCTGAGCATGGTGACATATATGTCTACAACCCCAGCACTCAGGGTGTCAAGGCAGGGGAATTGTAGGTTCAAGATCAGCCTGAGCCACAAACAACACCTTGTCAGAGAAAGAAGGACGAAAAGGAGGAGAAAAAGAAAACCTTCCAATCTTTGCCTTTAAAAATCACAGATTTAAGTGCAAGGATTTTTTTATTTGAGGCTATCCTGGGCTACATGGCAAGGTCCAGGCTATCCTGGAGTGAGCTATGTGAGCAGGGGGGTGATCAGCTGGCTGGAGGTGGAGCTGCCGACCCAGTGCCTCCAGGACCCAGGACAGCTCCCAGAGAGCAGCAGGAGAAATGCTCATTTTTGTTTTGTTGAGGCAGAATCCCCTGTACACATATCCCAGGCTGGCCTTGAGCTTTATACGTAGTCAGTGATGACCTCACACTTCTGATCCTCTTGCCTCCACCTCCCAAGCGCATGGAAGGTGTGTATTCGTCACCTTCACGGTCCCGCCATGTTAGAACTTAAGTGTGGAGGTCCGAAGACAACTTGCCCAAGTTGGTTCTCTTCTTCTACCATGAGGGCTTCAGGGACTGAACTCAGGTCTACAGACCCTCAGGCATGAGGAGCTAGTGCCTTTACCCACTGATCCATCTCCTTGGCTCTTTAACTCCTTTATATGTAGCATTTTAGCATAGTTGCAGGGTGGTTGGAGCAGGCTGGGCTCAGTTGCAGTCACACACAGGACGGAACAGAAGGCAGTGTGGACACTAGCTGCTCATGTTGCTTCAGGGTGTGTGTTTACCTTACACAACCGCCATACTGTGTAGACATTGGGGTTGCCCCCATTTTTCACTCAAGGCTCAACGACTGGGAAGGCATGGCCAGAGCTTGCTGGAATCCATATTTGGATTTGAAGCTGGTTGGTTTTGTTTTTTTTATAAAGTCTGATGCAGGCCAGGCTCATCTTGAACTTGCTGTTTAGCTGAAGTCTTGCTCATTCTACCCCCACCTTCCAAGGCCAGGAGTTTCGGGGTTCGTAAAGCTTATATTTGAATCTCCAGTTGGGGTTCCTGAGCCCCTATGTCCTCAGCAGACGGGAGCTGAGAGGAAGTGGCTCTCACTTACGCCATCCCTTTGTTCTCTTGGGGAGCATCTGGACATTAGGCCAGGAACACAGAGCTTTCTGGGGCCACCTCAGAGTACATGTAACCAATGCTTCCATTGCAATGCTGGAGTGTGAGAGTTGGCAATCTGCCTTTCCACTCCAGCTCCCTCTCACAGCCCCGAGCAATGAGGAAGGCAGTCTAAAGGACCACCTTCCATTCGGTGTCCAGGGAATCCCAAGCCCCTCCCTGTCCACAGGAACTTTGATCTTGCTCAGTTACTCAGACCCACTCTCCCAACTCCACAAGCTCAATACACAGGGGCAAATTCGAGGCCCCCTTCCTTTCCTTACCCTGATCTGGTGCCATGGCCCGCTAACCTTACACACAGAGGGTACCTGGTTCCCAGGCAAGGCAGGCTGACAGGCCATGTACATACAGAGCCATTCCCAAAGCCAGCAACTTCTCCCGGACTGCTCCCTTTGGAGATAGAGCTCCTGGTCCTCCTATCTGCTCCACTGTTGTCCCTAACCCCCTTCAGACAGATAGGGCCAACACCTCATGCCTAAGAGAGCCACAGCTGTGGTGAAGAGCTGTTGGCTGTGACACTTTGGGGGGTAGACTAGATGGGAGCAGAGCCACGCCCCAGAACCCCTCATCCCATGGTCCTGGGCTTCTGACCAGGTAAGGAGGGATAAGCAAAGGATATCCCCATTTTTCCCCCACCCCATTTATTGAGGGCCTTGCTTATAGTTTCAGAAGATTAGAATACATGACTGTCATGGTGGGGAGCAGGACAACAGGCAGGCAGGCATGGCTGAAGGATTTTACCCCATCTCGGAGGGTTTAGTCTATGGTTGCTTGATCCTGAGTGCTTGGGCAGAACATCGTGGCTGCAGGGGAGGGCAGCTGCTCATATTCAGCAGACAGGAAGCAGAGAGAGAGAGAGAGAGAGCAAAGACAGGAAAGGGCTGAGGAAGCTGCAACCCCAAAGGCACACCCCCAGCGATGTACTTCTGCTGCCTAGGCGCCACCTCCCACGTCTCCTCACTTCCCAATAATGTCATCGCATTTTGAATCCATTAAAGGCTTCATCCATTGATTAGGTCAGAGCCCTCACAATCTAATCATCTCTGTCAAAAAAACCAAAAACAAAAACAAACAAAACCACCCAGAGGTGCACTTCGGTGCTGCCTAGAGGCTTCTTAATAGAATTACCCTGGCAATCAGAATTGCCTTCACAGCGGGATTCTGGAAGGTGGGAGTCTAGATGAAGGTTTCAGCCTGGCCAAATCCAGGCCAGGACTCTCTTCCTGGCTTACAGACAGCTGCCTCTCTCCTGTATACTCACACAGCCTGGATGTATGCAGTTACAAGGATATGGGGCAGGGAAAGGGAGAGGAGGGGTTAGGCCTCTGGGGGTCTCTTCTTATAAGGCCTCTAATCCTGTCATGAAGGCCTCAACCTCATGACCTCAGCTAACCCTTAATTACCTCCCAGAGTCCTGCCCCAAATACCACGCCACTGCAGGCAGGGGCTTCAACCTAGGGCGTGTGTGTGTGTGTGTGTGTGTGTGTGTGTGTGTGTGTGTATGTGCGCGCGCGCGCGCGCGCATGCACACGCACGTGCCCATGCATGCACACTTGTGTGTGCACATATGTGCGCTTGTGTGTGTGTGCCCATGTATGCACACTTGTATGTGTGCATATGCGCGCTTGTGTGGGGGGGGGTGTGAGCCGGCGCGTGCGCACACACGCACATTTGTGTCCTTATGCAAGGGAAGCTGTCTCCTTCAACTTTACTACCACACTCCAGACTAGTCCCTGGAAGCACTGTCCTTCCTCGTGCTCCACTATCCCTGTCCTTGCCCCCAGAACACTGCCCACCCACTCTTACCCAGCTTCCCGCTCTGGTAGCAACCCTTCCATGCTATGTGGGTGTTATGTGTCATCTGGTCTACCATCACTGGCTCACCTGCCACTGCTTGCTGAGCTGCAGCCCTCTGTTCCACCCTTTCTCATTTTCTTCAACGAAGTAGCAGGAAGGGCATCTTGGGTCCCATCTGTCTCTGCTAGGAATGCAGCCCCTCATCTCCATCCAAGTGGAATTAGGCGGCTCTCCTGCATGTCCATTTCTTGCTCTGCCACCAGGGGGCGCACAGCTCACTCCCCTGTGCTTGGGAAGGTCATGGGGATGGTTGCTCCTTTGTCTCTTCCCTCCCTCTGGTGCCTGCGTTAAGGATACAGACCAAAGTGTCAGGTGTCAGATAGATTCCTAAATCACTTCTCCACTTTATTTTTTGAGGCAGGGTCTCTTACTGAACCTGTATCAGCTCGACCTCGCAGGGAGCCCCAGAGATTCCCCCGTCTCCACCCTTCCTCCCAGCACTGGGAGCTACAGACGTACAGCACCACACTCAGCTTTTGTCTGAATGTTCAGGTTCCAAACTCAGGTCCTCACACTTGCATAGCAAGCAAGCACTTTACCTTACCCACTGAACCATCTCTCCAGCCACACTCCCTCCCTTTAATAGAGCTGTAAGCCATAGGCCCAGCAGTGAGAGAGACGGCTGGCCTCCTGCACTCCTGTCAAGTCTCCAGCGGGGTTTATCTGTACCTTCACGCCATGTTTGCTTGTCAAAGGAGCCGGGGGCTGTGTGTGACAGCCAGGTTAAATAAATGCTGCCTCCTTCCATTCCCCCAATTCCTGTCCTGTTGCCGAGGATAGCGGGTGTCTTCCCAGCTTCCACAGATGCTGGTATATTGTCGCCTGTCCTTATTTGATTAGTGGAACACTCAAAATGCCTGAGGCCATCTCTACACAGCAAGGGGGGGGATGGCTAAGCCCCCCTTATCCTTGGCTGCCTGAAGGATACTCCCTGGAAAAGTAGAGAGGCAGGACAGTGTGGAAGGAGGAAGGTGAGGCTCAGGAGGCCAAATAACTGTGGCAAGGTGACATCACCAGCAAGTGGCAGAGCCAAGTCCACAAACCAGATGCCCTGAAGACTTCAATACTTCCCCCTTGACTCAGACCAGTCCTGGTGTTGCCTAGAAGGGCTAGCTGAAAGTTGTAGGCCTGGGATAATAGTCAGATAGTGGTGCCAGGTGTGACGGCACCTGCCTTTAATCCCAGCAGAGGCAGGTGGATCGCTGTGAGTTCTAGGCCAGCTGGTAAGCGAGACCAGAAGAGCCAAGGCTACACAGAGAGACCCTGTCTCGAGAAACCAAAGGGGGGAAAACTCTTTAAATAGTCAGATAATGCTTGACTTTTGAGTATGAGGGTGCAAATCCAATCCCACAGAGCCCACATTTTAAAAGCCAGTAATGGTAGTAAATGTTTTTAGTACCAAGCCTGGACAGATGGAGACGGACGGATTCCTGAGGCTTCCTGGTCAGCCAGCCTGGCTGAATATGGTGGTCAAGGAAAGTGAGAGACCCTGTCTCAAGAAACAGAGAAGAGGCGACTGAGGAACAACAGCCAGCCAGTCCTCATGCACACATGTGTGCACACACACACACCTCCATACACATGTGCATCTGCACACACATAAAACATAAAAACTAAGCATGGGCTGGAGAGATGGCTCTGAGGTTAAGAGCACTGTCTGTTCTTCCAAAGGTTCTGACTTCAATACCCAGCAACCACAGGGTGGCTCACAACCATCTGTAATGTGATCTGGTGCCCCCTTCTGGTGTGTAGGTGTACATGCAGGCTGAACACTGTATACATAATAAATAAACAAATCTTTAAAAATAAACAAAAACTAAGCTGTCAGGAATGGGGATGTGGCCTGGTGGTAAAGTACTTGCCGACCATTCATGAGGTTTTGTGCTCCATCTCACTATTGGGGGGAGGGGGAAGCAAGAAAAAGAATTTTTTTAATCCACTACATCAAGAATGAAAAGACAGATCCAGCCCCTCGAACAGGTGTCTTTGTGTTTGTCTTCGCTGGTGGGTGAGGGTGAACAGCGCCAGCTGATGTTAGACATGGTCCCCGGTGTGCAGCAACAACAGCATGCACAGCCTCACGTTCACTCACAATAGACTGACAGGAGCACCCATGTGCCATTACCTTGCTCCCTCCCTCCCTCCCTCCCTCCCTTCCTGCATCCCCTGGGAATCCATTCAGATCTACCCAGCAGAACGGAGGAGAGGAGGGTAAAGCCCACATCCAGCTGTAATTCTCTCCCTCTCCTTGTGAAAACAAAAGGAACAACGGGAAGCCTCATCCAATATTCATGGGGAAGCATCCGGACAGATCCCCGGGAAAATAAGTCTTTTCTGAGCCCACGATCCCAGAGCCTTGGAGCAGCCAGCACCAGCTAGGAGCAGGACAAGGGCTGGCAGAGGCACTTTGTAGAAAAGCTTAATTACGATTCACAGAACTGCAGCACGGAGATGGTTTAAAGCCACTTAATTAGTGTAGGGATATACCGCCGTAATTATCCTGAAAAATGGCCTAATTAACCTATGGAAAATCCAGGGCCACCACTCAGCAATGCTGGAGATGTTAGTAGTCTCTTAGTGTACCCCATCTACTCTTGGGGACAACTTTGTGTGGGGACACAGGTCTGGTGACAAACAGAGGGGGTATAGGGCTGCCCCTGGAGGGTGCCCAGGCTTAAAAAGCAAATATTAGTAAGTAGCAATGAAAGAAAACTCAGAGATATAGTAACTGAGTACTACCAGAGGCCAAGTGGTATTCTGCTCCATTCCTCATGTAAGTCTCAAGATGATCCCATAGCATGGATATTGAAGGTCAGAGAAGTTCATCAATTAACTCAATGCCACACAGTCAGATTCCACTTTTCCTATTATTTCACAGTCTTTCCTAGGCTCAACAAGCTGAGGGGATCCACTCAACCTGGAAGACGTGCTTTTCACTCCAAGGAGGCACCACCCCCTCGAACCTGTCCGAAAAGTGGAGTCAGTCACGCTGAGGAGGGCCTCATGGAAGAGTGGACCCGTTCACAAAGGCTGCAGTAGGAGGGATATCCCGTAAAAGGCACAGCGTGCTGCCTGTACAACCTTTCACAAAAACCCAAGCCATCACCACAGCATTGATTCTCAGCCCAGATCTTGTCCCAAAGCCAGAGAATACACACCTGGGAGGCCATATGAAGCTGGATTCATTTCAATCGTCCTCAGGGGACACGCTGGTGCCACACGGGACAAAAGCTCGGAGTCCTCCAGGGGGCGCCCGAGAGCCAGCCAGGCGCTCCAGTTTATCTGGCCAGCAGGTCGAGGAATATTCCAACAACGTCCTCATTCTTCGCTGATCAAAGGAACCGGGATTGAACCTGCTGTAATCATCCGCTGGGGAGTTTGCTTAAAATTCCCCTAATTACGGGAGAGCAGAAAATTGCTACGCCTCAGACTGAATAGAGAAATCGAAGGCGCCCTGCTCCAGCTGCCTGGGGGAGACGAGCCAGTCTGGGAACAGAGAGGCGAGGGGGCTACAAACTGCAAGGAAGGGAGGGAGAACCAGGTTCCTGGCTTGTGCCAGGAGTGGGAGAGGTAGGAAAAGAGCCACTGCAATAGGGACATGGTGACTGGCTCAGCTGTGGCACCCACCTTCCCCGCAGAGCAAGTGCGGGAGCGGGGAGATGGGTAGTCGGCCCATACTTTTGACTTAATAAAGAGAGAAGCTCTGGGTTGTCCCGTCTGCCTGGAGAGGCATAGTCACGAGATGTTGGAGAAGGTCAAGGTGTGAGCTTATAGGGCACAGGTTCCTCTGGGCTCAGCCCTGCCCCAGGAGTGTGGAAGGATATAGACGTGAAAAGAGGGGACAGGATGCCAGGTCCGGGGATGTCTCCGTCTGAACAGGAGAGTAGGTGAGCACAGCATAAAAGGCTGAGATTCAAAGACTACACACACACACACACACACACACACCAGCACCCTTTACACACCATTGTCCTGGGCAACGTCAAGGGGGTCCCAGTGTTCGGAACCAGGTTAAATCAGAAGGAACCTTGCTGAGCAAAAGAGAGTGGAGTAAGAAGAAAGGAAGTGGAGAGGGCACTGTTGAGAGGAGTCTAATACACCCAAAGGGATTATGGGAGCCTGGTTTAGACAAGGAAAGCAGAGGCCTAGGTAGTTGAAGCTACTTGTCTACAGCCATACAGCTCATCAGAGGCCAAGCTGGGGCTCAGAGGCAGAGTTTAGACTCAGGCTATGGAGTAGTTCTCAACTGGGCAGGATGGAGGGGGATGGGCATGGGCAATGGGGCCAGAGGTGGAAACTAAAGACAGCTAAGCCCTCCGACTGAAGGATCCCACTACATCAGTGGCTGATTTCCTGATCTATTAACAGATACTAAGTATAAGGGGACTGTTGTAAAGGGCCCCTCCTGCAGCGCTCCTGAGGCCCTGGGGCCCTCCAGGTGGGGCCCTCCACCTCAGGCTACCCTCAGAGAAGGATTAAATGTGCTACACCTTGGCTCTCTCCCCATTTTTCAAGGACATTTCAGTTGCTCATGCAAATTCCTGTCACATGCCCGATGTGGTCCTCTTGGGACCCTAACTGTCCTATCTTGTTTGTCCAGGTCACAGTATTGAGACTGGAGTAGGGAACCCACTCACACTACCACTTAAGAAAAAAAGGGGCAATTTTTTTTTGTTTGTTTTTGTTTTTTGAGACAGGGTTTCTTTGTGTAGCCCTGGACTCACTTTGTAGACCAGGCTGGCCTCGAACTCACAGCAATCCGCCTGCCTCTGCCTCCCAACCGCTGGGACTAAAGGTGTGCGCCACCATGCACGGCCAGGGCAATTTTCTTTTCAAAAGTATAGGGATGTCTGTTGGGGAGGAAGGCTGGTATCCACATGGCTGCACACCCTTTCCACTCCTCCATGAAGCCAGCCTCATTTGATCCTCTGGATGACCACAAAAGTCCAAGTGCCCATGTGTGTGTGTGACCTAAGATTGGATTGTGGTTGGCCAGTTTCTAGTCCAATCAACCCCAGAGGAGAAGCTGAGTCCCAATGAACAAATGGCTGCCATGTGCCTGACACTGTGCATCAACAGGCCAGTTGAGAGGCCAAGGAAAGTCACAGGATCATTCCGCCAACACCCACCACAGCAGTGAAGACACACTAGGGGCATGCAGGGACAAGGCCCTGGGGTGGACATGAGTATGTCACCTGGCAACAGGTGCTGATGAGGAGGTAAGGCCTTAGCCCGCACCCAAGTGACACGTTATATTCTCCAGTGTAGCAGGTACCATACTGTAGATGTCCAGCTGTGACTGAGGCACACCTTCAAACAGAAGCTAGAACTAAGGGCATCTACCCAGTTGCAACCCGGACACAATCTTAGCTGAGCCACGCCAAGTGACAGGCAGGCAGGTCTGGAATCCTAGTCTTGACAGTCTCTTGCTCCAGGGTGGTGGTGTGAGGCAGAGAGACCCACGTGTAGGGAGTGTGACAATTTGCATGCAGTTTGTATTGTGGTAATTGCCTCTCTTTTGTTCTCCCTCAGTATTTATGGAAACTCTCTGTGGAAATGCCGCAAATCTCAGCAGCGCAGAGAGGAAGCGGCAAAATGGCTTACGTCTCTCCCTGGGCTCAAGGGAGAAGA
The DNA here is from genome assembly GCF_903995435.1 of Acomys russatus. Lineage (NCBI taxonomy): Eukaryota > Metazoa > Chordata > Mammalia > Rodentia > Muridae > Acomys > Acomys russatus. The sequence goes on from NC_067150.1 coordinate 35,532,733, forward strand.
CCCGAGCCCCGCAGTCCAGAGGTGAAGGTGGCAAGAACAACGCAAGGAGGTTGGAAGGATCTAGGTCACAGATGTAGGGCTATCCCCCAGAACCCGTCTTTAATTTACCTCCTCCTGTCCTGGCTCAGGGTCCTATTGAGCAAAATCTCATTCTGAACTCACGAGGCTTATTCTTGTGACCTCCCCCCATTAGAGCAGAGCAGCCAAAGCCATTGGCCTTAGGCCAAGCTTACTGTGAACCCCTGAGGCAGCTGGATGCTCTTATGTATAGAAGATAGGAATAGGAGCCAGAGGAGCCCCACCCGCTACATCAGTGGGTCTCAACCTTCCCGATGCTGTGACCCTTTAACACAATTCCTCACGTTGTGGATAACCCCCCCCCCCAACCATGAAATTGTTTTTGTTGCTACTTCATAACTGTAATTTCGCTACTGTTATGAATCATAATGTAAGTATCTGAAATGCAGAATATCTTATATGCGACCCCTGTGAGAGGGTCATTCAACCCCAAATGGGGTGGCGACCCACAGGTTAAGAACCAGTACACCGGATGGTCACAGGAGCTACCCAAAGAAAGGGTCCTGGTCCCAAGGTCAGGTAGTTAGAAGGCAGATGCCTGAAACAATTTGTCTCTTGGTCCTAGTCTGTCTCCAAGTTCACCATCCCCAAACCTAACTTGTCAACTGGGCCCTACCTTAAAAATAAAGTCTCAGAGCCAAGCCAGCAGGGACTCAGCTGCTTATGGGTTCAAGGCTCTTCTCCGCAGAGAGCTGATTAACTAAAGGCTTCCTCTGAGCTTGAGATGAGAGGTACCGTGGGGCCTTGGGGAAGGTCCAAAGTAGTAGAAAGAACCTGTGGTAAGTCTCAGAGCCCTTAACTTTCTGATATTAATTTATTGCCAAACCAGTTGTTACCCTCACATCCCTGAAGGTCTTGTCCTGCCCCTGACTGTGGCAATTCCCAGCCAGATGGAGTTGTCCTGGGTGGCTGAGCAGCGCCAAGGAGTGAGGTGTCTGCAGACAGAGAACCAGCAATGACACGGGACATTAGGTGCTGATGGCTTTGTGGTGCAAGAGACTTGCAATTAAACATACAATGGGCCCCTCTGGGGGCTGTCAGACAAGATTCAGAGCAAGGGTCAGGGAGCTGGGATGGTGGTGGTGTATAATCATCTGGCAGAGCCCACAGAGGGGACAGGACGGGGTTCCGGTGCAGCAGCCTTTGCCCTGTCAGCAAGTCTGTCACCGCAGCCCTGTTCTCCATCCAAGCTAAGCATGTTCACTGTAGGTAGGAGGCGGTTGCCCGGGCCTCACTAATGAGACAAGGAAATGGCTTTGGAGGTTAAGTGACTTGACTCAACCTTCAAGATAGTGGAGGTGAAAGTCAGGCCCCACTCCATGGGGTGCCCAGTTAGGTAGAACTCATGGCTACCTACTACGTGCCTTCTTCTCAGGTACTCCCCAGCTGGCTTCTCTGCTTTACCAGAGCTCCAGGCTGGACACACCCAGTTTGGGCTAGAAGGCATAAGTAGGAACACCTGAGGGACCAAGAGTTCACCTTGACTCCACGTCAGCCCTCTCCAGGACATCTTTTGCCCTCCTTAGTGTGGGAAGATTAGAAAGAGGCCCCTGGCAGGCACATGGGGATTTCCCAGAGAGGAGGGGTCCATGCTACCCCAAGTCTGTTTCTGAGAGCCCCATCTTGTCCAAGGTCCCCAGTTGGGGGACTCTCCCAGGTCTCACTCCTCAGGTCTTGTCAACATCATTAACTTAGCGGTGCCACACACCTGTAAACCCAGCACTTGGGGAGGCAGAGGCAGGTGACTCTCTGTGAGTACGAGGCCAGCCTGGTCTAGAAATCAAGTCCAAGACAGCCAAGGCTACACCCCAGAGAAACCCTGTCTCAAAACACAAACAAACAAACAACATTGTTAACTTGCCGTTATCTATCCAGGCCACTGCTTTTGGCCTCCATCCAAGCCTTGCTGGTTCACATATATTCACCATGTCCCAGAGCCACCGCCAAAGGTGAGTGGACCTTGACCACGACCATACAGGTGGGAAGTGGTCCGCTTGGGACCAAGATGGGGCAAGGTTGTTTCATGGCAATGTTGGAGCTGGCAGACAAGGGCTCTGAGCCGAAGGGAGGCTTTGTAGGGAGAAGAGAAGCAACGGTGAAAACAAAGTCAGAGAATTCAAGAGGAAGGACAGTTTTCTTTAGAATGCCTGCCCCCAGCATCCCCAAAGCCCAGACCTGAGCTATCCTCAAACCTCAGCAGGAACACTGCATCTTCTGTGGAATCTTGATGACCTCCAAATGGAGTTTTTCTTCTCTCTGTGGGCTTTTTCCACACATGCAGCACTTTTTTTTTTTTTTTTTTTTTGTCTTGTGCATAGCTGGCTTGATCTGGGGCCCCTCGAGGAAGAAGCCAGATCTAGAAAGGTTTAACTAAAGAGTGAAGACACACCCCGAAGGTGGGTGATGCTGCCGCATGGGCTGGGGTTCCAGACTGAACGAAAAGGAGAAAGTCAGAGCTGCAGACAGGGCTCAGCCTTGCTGTCTGTGCAGAGGACCCAGATAGTCGTGGAGGAAGACTGATGGAGCAGAACTGCCGACAGGACGGGACAAGTCAAGGGCGCCTATTAGAGCTCACAGTAGGGCTCAGGAGACACCAGACAACAGAGGGAGCTCTCCAGAGAGCAGATGCCTACCACTTGAAGTCCAGGTTGCAATTGGGGGCCAAATCAAACAGCGGTATTCCCAGAATACTGAGAAATAAAGAAAAAGAATGTAATCATGGCGGGAAGGGTCGGGGCCCGCGGTGGACTGGCTTTGAGAGATGTTGGGAGTGCGCCCTGTGTGGCTTTGCTAGCAGCAGCAGCAGCAGCAGCAGCAGTGACAGAATGATGTATACGTCTCACAGAGTCTTTCACTTCAGACATTCTGTATCCATTTTTATAAACTGTGTTTTTCTTAATATCTCCACTTCTCCCCTTATGCTCTCATTTCCCTGTGCATTCTGAGCATGTGGAGCGTATTTACAGTCATTGCTCCAGTGTCGGTCGCCTGCCAATGCTGTGTCCACTTTCTCTCTTTTGTTCTTTTCCTGTTGGCTGATGTGTTTCTTGTGGCAACGAGTAATACTTTTCTGCTTCTTTGCATAATGATTCATTTTTATTAGGTGACATATGTTGTAAATTTTATATTGTCAAGCTCTGGATTTTGTTATATTCTTTTAAAGAGTGATGGTGTTTTTTTATTTGCAAGGTGGGTTTTTTTTTCATGTAATAAAGTTTATTTTTTAATAAAAGAGTGCTGGACTTCTGGCTCAAGATTATTTGGAAGCGTTGATTGGTTGTTGTTATTGTTGTTTCAAGACAAGAGCTTCCTAGGTAGCTCAGGCTAGCCTCCAATTCATGATCTTCCTCTTCCACCTCCAGAGTGCTGGATTACAGGAATGTACCACTATGCTTTCTTATCTTTTTTTTAAGACTTACTTTTCTTAGGGGGGTGTTATGCAACTATGGGTGGCTTGGAACTCACTATGTAGACCAAGCTAGCCTTGATCTCAAAGAAATCCTCCTGCCTCTGCCTCCTGAGTGCTGGGGTTAAGGAAGTGCACTGTCCCAGGCGGCTTAAGACTTGCTTATGAGCTCTTCTATTTATTTTATTATCTCCTCCAGTATGCACCTATCTGTATTCAGCAATGTGCTGTTGCTGCTGCTGTTATTTTAACTGTATGTCTATAAGTGTTTTGCCTATATGTAAATCTGTGCACAAGAAAAGGGTGTCCGATCCCCTGGGACTGGAGTAACAGAGTTTTGAGCTGCCGTGTGGGTGCTGGGAGTCAAACCTCGGTCCTCTGGAAAAGCACCCAGTGCTCTTAACCACTAGGTCATCTTTCCAGCCCTTAGCAAGCTTTCAAGGCTTCCACAGATTTTCAGAATGTGAGTCTCTTCTACTATTCTTCCAAGCAAGCCTGGCCTCCCAAAATAGCGGCTGCCTCACCAGCTCCACCACCAGACTCCGCCTGGGGTCCCAGCTTCCGTGCTATGTCCAGCAACTTCCTCCAGGAAGCAAACTCTACAGATACATCACTCAGTCCCCTTCTCTTGGGGACCACCATCTAAAAGGAGTTGTGTGCTGCATCTAGCCTTGAGTTGTTTTCTCCAGGTGAGCACTTTCAACTGTAAATTAATCCATGGGCAGAGGGTGGCCTCCCACTCAATGCAGATAAACAGGTAAACAGTAGCAACAAGCAAGATAAATGAGCGTGCTGTATGCTCAGAGATGAAAATCTGAGAGGAGGTGGGACTCTGAGAATGGGCGGGATTCTCGGGGGCGGGGTGATTCTGAGAAGGGGCGGGACTCCGAGGAGGGGCGGAACTCTGCGAGGGGGTGTGATTCTGAGGAGGAGCAGGATTCTAAGAAGGGGCGGGATCGTGAGAAAAGGTGGGGTTCTGCGGCAGGATCTGAGAGGGGGCGGGATTCTGAGAAGAAGTGGAATTTTTAGAGAAGGGACAGAATTCTAAGAAGGGACTCTGAAATGGGGGCGGAATTCTGAGTGCTGTGCTTAAAAATCAATGAGGCCAGGGCCGAGGACACCGCTGAATTGAGTGGCCTGGAAGGCCAAAGTCACCATTGATGTGACTGACATCCAGAGAGCTTCAGAAGGTCTGCAGTCAGGTCGACTGTGCACTCTGAGGCCTGAAATGTCTACTATAGATCCAAGAGGAGCTACCAAGCTAGCAGGTGATAGAAAGTTCGGTACGAACATAGAGGGAGGAACCTCTATAAAGCGTGTTGCCTCCGTTAGTGATGCCCAACTGTCCCCAGAGATCACCATAAGCAGTAACCATGGTGGAGCCTCCACTGACCTCCGCAGAGGCATCAGGATCTGGAAAAGGCAGCTATATGTTAGCCAGGCCTTATTTAAACAGATGTGTCACCACCCAGGGACATCATTCCAGGAGCTCCAAGAAGCTGTATCGGCTACTGTCCCCAGGGGCCTGTGGCTTGCCTATCCTCAGCCCCTTCCCACTCCTGCCGGTGACCTAGATTTGCTGCTGTGGGGTAGCTCACCTTGGTTCTCCGCAGCTGACACCCCATCTATCTCCTCTGACTTGACCTTGCCCCCTCAGGCCATGACACTGGGCTGTGTTTCCCAAGCTCATTTTCGGGCCCGAGCCATTCTTTTTCCTCACACTTGGTCTACAGAAAGAGAAGGTCCAAAGGCCCTAGTCCTCAGAAAGTCCTGCCAGAGAGCTGGCTTCAATCCATATTGCTTTTTGCCCTCTGTGGTTCCATGCTAATGGCTCTCCAACTGGACCAATCACTCTTTCTGTTGCTCCTCTCTGTCCTCTGCTCTCGGTGGCTCCTCCTGCTCTCTTGTCACGGGCAATTAATTAGCTTAGGAGAGCTGAGATGAAACTCAGGCTGGCTCTGGGAGGGCCCTCTCTCTTTCCCCCTGGGGGAGGCCCAGCTCAAAGTCCCTTCTGCCGTCAGACATCCTCATTCCCTCCCTGACCCTTTACAGGCTTCCTGCTTTCCCCACCCTGTCCCAGGCCAGCAGAAGGGACTCTGGTCCTTCAGGAGACTAATGGATCACTCCCCATGTCAGCCCTCCTGTCCCTGCCTGTGTTGGGTTGGTCAGAGCAGTGGCCAGGTGATCCATCGCTGTGTTTTCTTCTTCTGCTGCTGCTGCTGCAGTAAAATATGGACAGTGAGAACCATGGGAGAAATGAGGCATGAAAATTAATCTGCTTTACAGTCCTCATGAATATTTAAAAGCTGATGAATATGTAACTACATTTCTTTTCTCCTCCATTAGTGTCTGCTTTTGAGTTACTCTGTAGTTCTCTTTCGTTCCTTTGGGGGCTGGTTGGCTAGACTGATTTTTAAATTGGTTTTACAGGTGTTTGTGGCTCCTGGGTCCCCTCCACCCTCAATCCTGCTGACAGAGCTGTCCCTTTAAAATTCTCCAGCAAGGCCAGGCAGAGGGAGACAAGAGGGAGGAGGGGAGGGGGTGACCCTCCTGCCCCTACAATAAGAGATTCAGAACAAAGGGGAGATGTCTGAACAAAGAAATGAAATAGTGTTCACAACATACATGCTAGGGAGAGTTAGCTGGGCATTGCTGTGTGCATCTGCATCCCAACTACAGAGGAGGGAAGTGCATGAGGATGGATTGAACCGAGGAATTCCAGGCCAGCAAAAACTCTGCTGTCTCAAGAAGAATAAGGGGAGGAGGAGGAAGAGGAAGAGGAGGAGGAGGAGGAAAGGACTCTTCCCTGAGCCTTGGTTTCCCCTTGAAGTTAATAACAAGCTCAATACCCAGCAAGTGAGGCTTCAGGGAAGTTTTGAAAAGCCAAAAACTTAGAGAGCAAAATGCTACCTTCCTGCTGGACACAGTGGCGGCATCCCTGTAATCTCAGAAGGCCGAGGCAGGAGGATCACATGTTTGAAGCCAGTCTGGGTTGCACAATGAGTTTCAGGCAAGTCTGGGCAACATAGACCCATTGCAAAATAAAAATTAAAAACAAAAGATCTGGGAATGTAGCTCAGTGTAGCACTTGCCAGAAAGGGGCAGGGGAGGGAAAGAGGGGGGAAGGGATGGAGAGAGAGAGAGAGAGAGAGAGAGAGAGAGAGAGAGAGAGAGAGAGAGAGAGAGAACTAGAGAGTGGGAGAGAGGGAGGAGCCTCCCTTTGGAACAGCTGCTCTTTATCTGGGCTTATGTGTCCCTTTAGATCACATTGTTTGGATCAACCCCTGAGCAGATCCACCACGGATTGGATCAAGCCTCTATCAGGAGGATACCTAATGGCCTTGCTCTTGATTAGGTTGGTCTCTGATTGGGTAAGCAGCAGATTAGATTAGTGAATGATGGATCACTGCAGAGGACATCAGCCACTGATCGAATCAACTGCTGTTTAGATTGGATTGGCTTTTGGTGAGATCAACCACTGAGCAGATTAGCCACCAGTTGGGTCATGCCTTAATTGAATGATCATCTGATTGGCTCATCATCTGATGAGGCTTTCTGGTGTATCTTCTATCCAAGGACAAAAGGTCTCAGTCAATTAGAACCTCCTCTTCTCCCCACCTCTGTGAATACTGAGAACTATGTGCTTCTTTCTAAGCTAGTTCCACAAAAATCTCCCCTGCCACCCTTGAGTTTTAGGCAAGCTTGAGCTGTAGCACAGTGGGACTGTACTTCAAACAATGATGATGATGATGATGATGATGACGATAACGATGAAAACGACAACAATAGGGGCTATTGATGTTCCCCATCTAGAAAAGGTGGTTGCTGCCCATCTTGATGATTTGAGTCCTATCTTCAAGGCCCACATGCTAGAAGGCGTGAACCAACTCTCTCAAGTTGTCCTTGGTCTTCCACATGCGTGCCGTGTCACACACACATCCACGCTCACACACAAAATAGATACATGAAGTAACAAAGAAATAAAAATATTAAAACATCAGAGAAGGAAGAACTTCAGGCACATTGAGTCAGGGGGTGAGAAAAAAATAGTTTATCCGCAGAATCCAGGTGGAAGGCCTTAGAAAGGTCAAGAGTATAATCTGGAGGCATCATTGGACAGAAGAGCTGCCAGCCCTGGGCTGAGGAAGGAGGGAGCCAAGGAGAGAGGGCAGATGCCACAGTGTGGGGGTTGGGGAAAGCAATGTCCCCAGAGGGACCAGTGTGGCCTGTGTGGGAACATTCAGGACATGACAGTGGTGGTTAGGCTAAAGAGCTTAAGGAGTCAGAACCTGAAGACCTTTCAGGAACTGAACTGAGGTGATATCAAGAGAAGAGGATCCAGGAATCTCATATGTCCAAGGAGAAACCCCAAGCTGTCTGCTTACCTCTTACCTCCCCAAATGCTAAGATTATAGCCTTTCAAGTGCATTGTGGGGTTCTGACCTTGGGTCATGGTTGCACTGCAGCCACTTTACCAACTGAGCCAGCTCCTCAGTCCATAGAGTTACTTTGAAAAGCACAAACACAGTGGCCATTGTGACAAGTGGTTGGCAAAGATTAGTACATATGTGTGACTCCCCAGCTTCCCCTCAGACCCATTTTCAGAGGTCTTCTGGCCCAGCCACTCCCTTCTTCCATTCACAGGGCCTTGGGATGGACAGGTGCGCCCAAGTAGATTCACGTCCCATGGTGTCAGCCACTCATCCGCCATGATAGATTCCCCAGGCAGCGCCATCCTCTCCAGCCCCTGGTATCTCGGCTCAGCTCCCTAGCTGCCTCCATGCCAGGAACAAGCACACATCTTGTCAGACAAGCCTGCACCTTGGGGAACAGACTGTAAGCGTAGTCACCCTCCTGGGTGATGTGCAGGCCCTGCTTTCTCCTCAGAGATGTCATTGTGTTTCCTGTCATCAGTGCGGTGGCAACCACTGGGAGCTGAGTGGCTCCAGACCAGGCTAAACAGGGCCAGGCCTTACAGAACAGACCCCTGGACCAGGAAAACTGGAGGAGCTAGGGACTCCTTGTCCGGCTTCTCTCTGCCCTCACAGCTCACCATTTTGAGGCTCTCTCTGTGTAGCTGATACCCCAACCCTGACAACTAGTTGGGTCCTTGATTTCCGGCCCCACCTCATGCAACTTCCTATGCTATTCTGTTTCCAGGGGCCGGCTGACTGAGTTGGCGCTCGAGTCTCAGATGTGGCACAAGCAGCAACCTGGGTATGAAGTGGCCCTTAGAAATGGGTAGAGGCAATTAGATGGGCCCCTTCCCTGAGACACTTGCCACACCCATCACCACCCCCCACTCCTGTCACCTGCACACTCTCTCTCTCTCCCTCCCCTCTCAAAAAACCAAACCAAACCAAACCAAACACACACACACAAATACAAACACATACACACAAAGAAAACAAAAACAAACAAACAAACAAACAAAACCCTTCCAAATATTCCTCAGGTGAGGTGAACTTTCTTGCCCCTAGTCTCAACAGGCCACAGCAACCAGGGACTCCATACCACCAGTGAATGAAGCTTCTCTCCTTCGAGGGTCTTTCCCACAGGAAAATGGCCAAATATCTCCATTTACACTACAAAGTGCTGCCTTTCCACCTATCTGTCTCCAGACAGTGACAGCTTTGAGAGGTAGGTAGGGAAAGCTAGCCTTGGATCGGGCACCCGACTCCCGCACCTCTTCATCTGGTGCCTTGTGAAACCAGAGGCTGTGAGAGAAAATGTCAGGTGTTGAGAGTCCCTGGGGGTGCTGGCTATCTGAAGCAGCAGGCACAGTCTGAGCTGCTCAACTGTTTGTCCTTCCAGGAGTCTTGGCCTTAAAAGGAGAGAGACAGGTTCTGCTTTCTCTCTCGCCTCTCAAAAGGGAAACTGAGTCAAGCCCCTCCCTCTAAAGGCACCAGCAGCCTACACCGTAAGCCCTGACTGCCTAGGCCCCCAGGTGAGACCTCTAAGGGTCACACTATAACTGGTGAGTAAAGATGGGTCACTCCACAGAGTTGCAATTCTATTTTAGGACCAGGCCCTATTCTTCAAACTCTTGCCCACATTTCTTACCCATATTGTTCTTCTAGAGGACTGTAACCAAAATGCAACTTCAGATGGAGACCTCAGCCAGACACAGCAGCCCAGGCTTGACAGACATCTGTACCAAATCAGAGTCCTGAGCCTCGCCCCAGCGTCGCCCCCACCCCCACCCCCACAGAGCTCAGTTCTCAAAGAGTGACAGCTAGAGTGGGCAGGCAGCATTGAGACAAACGGGCCTGTGATTAGCTGGCCATCAATATCTCTTAAAGGCCCATTCTCTCCAGAGCTGGCAGCTCCCTCCAGTTCCCCGCCCTCAGAGCCAAGAAAAGACCCCCTTGGCAACTCCAGGCGCTTTCTCTGTCTCTCCTTCCTGCCTTGCTTCGGTCATATCAGCCAGATGGATTATGTCTTATTTCTCATGGATTTGGCTGCAGGAACCAAACAGCATTTAAGGCCATTGATTGTTCAAAAGGCCAAGTGTATAATGTACCAGAAAATTAGTTTGGAGTGCCCGGCAGGGGACCAGTGCTGCTCTGAGCTCAGATTTACTCTGCACTGATGGGTGGGGATGAGGGAAAGGAAGGGTGGGGGCACCAGGCCCTTCCGTGTCTGAGGGCCTTCCTCACTGCCTGGCCAAACCTGCGCATACAGCTATGAGCTGCCTTGTGAGCAGAGCCCCTCCTCCATGCCCTCCCACTCAGCTCCCACCCCACACAGTATGGAGGAAAACATTCCCACCCACATGCCTGTCCTAGAGACAGTCCAGTGCTCACTGATGGAGTTTGTCATACACACTTATCTATGCACATGGAGAAGCTCTGAGAGTCCAGGTCAGAGCAACTCTCTTGCCCGGGGAAGCCGGAGCCTTGAAGCATATCTGGCCCATGGTGATGGGATCAAACTGTCTTCCTGGAGGGAGAATGAATTTGGAACCATGGACAGCTCCCTCGGGCTCTGTTTTCTAGTTGACATAACCCAAACAGCCCAAGAGCTGGAGTCATTAATAAGTTGATAATGGCAACAACGGCTGTTTATTTATAATGCCAGGGATCAGCATATGGTTTTCTTTAGACAGTTGAATGCTTTACCACTAAGCTCCATGACCAGCCTTAACTTTCATTTTATCCTTTTACTTTCTTACCTTCTTTTCTTCTCTCCCCTGCCTTCCTCCCTCCCTGCCTCTCTCCCTCCCCCCCTCCCTCCCACCCCACTTCCTTTGGCATGTGTGAGTGTAGGCATACGCGTGCCATGGCTCACACGTGGAAGTCAGAGAGGACAGCTTTCCGGAAGTCAGTACTCTCCTTCCATTTTGCTTCCGAGGCCAGGTCTCTCTTGTTTCTGCCACTGCAGTGCACATTATCAGGCCTGCTATCCCTTGAGCTTTCAGGTTATTATCCTGGTTCTGTCTCCCATGCCTCCACAGCAGTGCAGGAATCACACCACATCTGGCCTTTTATGTGAGTTCCAGGAATCCAGAATTGTGTTGTTAAGGTTTTGCATCAAGCATTTTACTCCCAGTGAAACTTCTTTCTAGCCCTGGGTTTTATTTTGAATGCCTACTATGCACCAGTCATGAACCAAACTCTTTCTCCGAAACATCTCATTTTCATCACAGCCTCACATGAGATGTTATTCCACTCTCAGGTGACAAGACCGAAGTCAGAGGCGATGCCATTTCCCATCGCTCTCACTGAGCACACAGCTCCAGGAGCCACAATTATACGACCATTACACCATCACACACATCCCCCTACCACCATAAAAAGCAGAGGAAAAGTATCCACAGCAATCCCTCCACCTCAGCCTACCACACACTTCCTCCCTCCACAGACAGCCTCGGCCAGCTGGAGTGAGCATCCAGAGGCTGCAGTGAGTCAGTGAGTGAGTGCTGGGTTGGTCCCTCCAAAACATGAGTATTTCTGAAACCTGAAGATCAAGGTCAAACATAGCCAAAGTGATAGGAATCTGCCAAGGGGAAACAACAGCTAAAAAGACGTGTTACAGGAGAAACCTACCAAGGACGACAAACAAATGGCTGCAGATAGTCTAATGACAGGAGAGTCAGAAGCACTGTGTCCCGCCTCCCTCCCCTGAGGAAGGCAAGAGGCTCGATTGTTTTTTTAAAGAAATTAATAATGCTGATAATGACAACAAAGAGCGAAAGGCTAGACTGCCACCCTTGTCGCAGCGGACAGAAGAATTTCCACTCAGTGTGCCTTCCAGCTAAAGCCATGCTTCACAGTGCCTTGGCAAGAAGATGGTGACCCACGGGCCACTGATGCCCTTGATACCCCAGAGTCAGTGGCCATTCGCTGCCAGAGAAACTCCAACTCCCCAGGCCCCAAAGCAGCTTAGAACATGAGCAAAGGTCGTAAGCCCTTTGGTTCTGAGCACCAGTGGCCCCCTTCCTATGCAACTGTCAGTCGGGAGTTGTTTCCTATGCCAGGAACTCAAGTCCTTGAGGGATGAATCTATACCACACGTAGCTGGGATCGGCAGTGCAGAGGGTGTGTGAACCATACTTCACTAAGAAATATTTTAAAGTTCTTTGGAGTGGGAAGGAGGTTGAGACAGGGTCTCTCTGTGTATCCCAGGCTCATCTCAAATTCTAACTATGTTGCTCAAGTTGGCCTTGAACTGGAAATCTTCTGCCACCACCACCACCAACCTTAAAAGGAGCTACTTAATTCCAAAGAGAATCTCCTATTTCGGGTGCCTTGTCTTACTCTCCGGGCTGAAATTCAGACGCTTTGAGGGAATTTTCTGAAGACCCAGAACATGTTGATGCATCACAGACTCACAAAGGGAGGTTCCCAATGTGCCTCGTGCCTCGGCAATGCGACATGACTGGACTGGGTCCCAGGCTTTCTGATGGACAGCATTCAGCGGAACAGACCGACTTGGGTGTAAAGGTTCCCACAAGTGCGAAAAGCCTGCATGTGTCCCGTCAGTGTGCAGCTAACCAATAGCAGTGGGTCTCAACTTGCTTTCAGATGTTAGCAGAACAGTGTTTGAAAGGGGCAAGGAAGCAAAAGTGGCTTGGGAAAGTGCTCTCTGTTCAAAGGCAGGAGACTGACTTTGAGTCTGTCTTAGCCTTATACCACCTGTGTGACTGTTGTGCGTAAGAGGCAGATGCCTCCTCACACATCCCTTCCCACCCCAACTTCAGCAACAATCTCAGTTCTTAGGCTCTCCAAAGAGAAGTCATGCTGGGGTACAGGTAAAGCCAGCAAGTGACCAAGGTTTATTTTTTTTAATTACATTTATTTATTTTGAGGGGGGCATATGGGCTTGTGTCATGAAGCATGTGTGGAGGTCAGAGGTCAATTTGCCAGGGTCAGTTCGATCCTTCCATCATGTGGGTCTAGAACTCAAGTTGTTAGACACAGAAAACCTGCTCCCAGCCCTTCACCTTCCGGCATGGAGGGCTGGCTGAGCAAGACCATGAGAGTAAAGGGCTGCCTCTGTCCTCCTGTCCTCTCTGGTCTCCCATTTCTCCCCTTCTCACCTTTGGGGAAATCTGAGGTGATCTGCCTGGAATAAGTGGAGGTTTTCTTAGAAGTCAACCTTACCCACAGCCCAGTCTGTTACAATTAGGTGCATTAGAGACAAGAATGTATATAAAGGTGTAACTTCCCAGAATGTTGACAAATGTACTAAGGGAAAGGGCACCGGTGTCCCATATGGGCCTCTTAGGGAGGGCTATGGGAGTGGGCCAGAGCCTTCTGGAACGGCCTTTGCTGTTTCTCTAGAGCCCTGCCCTTCCTCTTATCTTAGCAATCTCATATGCAGCTGCAAGCTCTCTCATTCACCTTCCTCAGCGTTCCCAACCTTGCTGTTTTAACCCTAACATTTGTTTTTGTTTGTTTGTTTGGTAGGTTGGTTGGTTTGGTTTGGTTTGTCATAACATGACCAAGACTTGCACTCCTTGGAGGGTATTTTGTTTTCATCTGTAAAACCTCAGGACACCTGAGGGGACTGGTGTTCTGGCTAAGAATGCTATATAAGACTTTGCCTAGTGCAGAGGGATGTTTGTTTATTAACGGGTTTTGTTTTGAGAGCTTTGTTATAATCGTTTTGTTTGTTTGTTTGTTTGTTTTTGTTTTTGAGAGTTTTGTTTTGTTTTTAACGCTGAGGATTGAACCTAGAATGACTTGTTTGCTAAGCAAGCACTTTACCACTGAGCTATCTTTTACTTATTAGTTTGAAACAAAGTCTCACTACCCTGTCCAGGCTGCCTTGGACTTGTATTCTTCCTGCCTCAGTCTCGAAAAGTAGCTAGGATCACAGGCCAGCACCTCCAGGCCTGGCTTTCTTTTTCATCTGGTGCAAAATCCATATAGCCTGTATTTAGCATGTGGGCCAGCTAGCACAAGTGCTGGATAAGGTCTAGGTGCTGGACCAGGGCTTGTTGAGAACGCAGGAAAGGTTGGTTTGATGTGACTGAGAAGAACACATAAGCAGGGCTGCATCGACCTGAGGACCAAGCCGGCACTGACCTTAGGGGAGAATCTCATGTAGCTTTGCATCTCACCACAGGGATACATAAAGGAGGCAGGCTTGCATCAGTGATCCAGAGCAACTTAGCAGGGATGCAGAGATGACTGGTCAGGTAAAGGGTTTGCCATGCCAGTGTGAAGACCAGAGTTCAGATCCCCAGAGCCCATGAAAAGCCAAATGGACATGTTGGCCTGCCTATGAACAGGAGGCAGGGACAGGGAATCCCTGAAACAAACTAGCTAGGCAGACTAATAAAGTGGCTCCACATTCAGTGTGATCCCCCACCTCAACATACAATGTGGAGAGCAATTGAGGAAGACACCCAACATTAACCGCTGGTAGTTACTTACACACACACACACACACACACACACACACACACACCACATGCACTCAAACAAATGCACCCACACACATGACCACATGCACATGCATACACACCACTCACATATATGCAAAATAAGTAAATAAATAACTTAGGAACTGAATTCAGCAAGAAAAAACAAGCAAAATATTCTTTTTTTTTTTTTAATATTTTTGTTTGTTTATTATTTATAAGAGTATTCTGCCTGAATGTGTGCCTGCAGGCCAGAAGAGGGCACTAGATCTCATTGTAGATGGTTGTGAGCCACCATGTGGTTGCTGGGAATTGAATTCAGGACCTTTGGAAGAACAGGCAGTGCTCTTAACCTCTGAGCCATTTTCCCAGGCCTGCAAAATATTCTTAAAAAGATGCTCTTCAGCCCCATTATGAAAGATCCAAATGATTCACATCGCAGGGAATGGAGCAAGGACTCCTTGACATCTGCAAAAGGAGCAAGCAAGAGCGTAGAGATGGGGAGCTGGTGAGGTGAATGGGCGAGGCGAAGTCATAGGTAATGCCTTCCTTCATTCCTGAGACGCAGCACACAGGAGCTATCTTAAGCACTGCCCCCGGCATCTGGAGGGGGCTCCACAAAGCCCTGGGAAAATGCCAGTGTGGCAATTTAGTGGTGAGCAGCGACGCTAATGAGTGCCAAGAATAACAGTGGCTTCCTAATGGAGCCCTTAATGAAGACTCATTTTGGATTTTATTAACGCAGAGAAAAAGCACACATTCTTTTTTTCTTTTTTTCTTTTTTTCCCCCTTCTCCCGCTCTTGGAAAGCAGGCAATAGAAAGCAGCCTCAACCACAGGGCCGGAGCCACTTTCTCGATCCTGCTTGAGATGCAGTGTGGACTATAAGAAGTGAGGGAAGAAGGATAGGCTCGGGGATTCGAACTCCCAACCCTTCCTCAGCTCTTTTGGACCCTACACTTCACATAGTCTCAGAGTGAGCTTGCCAGAGAGGCTCAGCTCTGAGAACTGTAGGCAAGCTGCAGATGAGAACACAAAGACCCATCCCCAAGGTGACGGCAGCAATTCAATCAGCCAGACATTTCCATTCGATATTTAATTAGCATGCAATCGGGTCAGAGCACTCTCCCCTCAGGAGAGTAATACTGTGCAATTCTCCAGGCAGAGAAAGGGGTCACTCACCTCACCCAGTCCTGTCCCCCATCACCAGGAATGTTGGTGGCTGTAACAGAAATTCAGATCAGACCTACCAGCTGACCCCAAGTGCTAGATAATCAAAACCTTAGGGCTATTTGATGCCTTTGCCTTCTAACAAAATCGCCTGCTTTCTGAGACGATAGGGACTTGTCCAAACCCAAGCAGCTGCTGTGGCTGCGCCATAGTCAAGGATCTCCTGGGTCTCACCTTTGCACCCTGTTAGTCTCCCTCTCCCAGGCCTATAAAACCTGGCTAATGGGCCAGCTTGGGACTCAGGGAAAATGGCACCTGGAGGTCCTTCCGGGCTGGAATCTGGAGGAATCCCTGAAGTACTGAGAGAAGCCCAGAGCACAGCGTAGACATTCCCTGCAGCGTCACAGATGCCAATCAGATGAGATCCTGTCTTACAGATCAACAACTATGTCACACAGGAAACCTCAACAGAAGGATCACAGCTGTCCTCTAAAAGCCCCCTGGCTGTCACTGCTACCCAGGAACATTCATAGCTCATAAATGCTTACCAGATTCATGGGAATGACCTGGGACCCTGCGGAGTGGCTGTCGGGGAGGTTCCCACCAGATCCCTCCAGGATGGTAGCTGCACACACTCATAGTTATGGGTGCAGACTGGAGAAGTGGCTCAGTTGATACAGTGCCTGTCAGGCAGATGAGAAGCTCTGGGTTTAATCCCAAGCATGGCATGAACTAGACATGGTGGAGCATGCCTATGATCCTACCCAGCACTCAGAACGTAAGATTAGGAGTTCGAGGCCACCCTTGGATACATTATGAGTTCAAGGTCAGCCTAGGCTTCATGTGGCTCTGTCTCAAGAATAAGCATTGTAGGTGCTGAATGACTGCAGTGAAACCCCACTGTGACGTAAATGGAGTGAGACACAGACATCTTAAGTCAGTCACACAGCAAGAAACTGGGAGAGCCAGGCAGCCGAGCAGGTCTCCCCACCCAGCTCCCCACCACACTTGTTATCTGCAAAGGGCACACCTCTGGATCCAGGGGACCACAGACATTGTAAAGTCACAGAATAGGGGCTTTTCTGAGACCTTGGAGAGGAGGTTCTCATTAAGTGACAGACTGGACTGGAGAGATGGCTCAGAGATTAAGAGCACTGTCTATTCTTCCAAAGGTTGTGAGTTCAATTCCCAGCAACCACATGGTGGCTCACAAACATCCTTAATGAGATCTGGTGCCCTCTTCTAGTGTGCACGCACACATTTGGGCAGAATACTACATAAATAATAAATAAATAAAATTTTTTTAAAGAAAAGAAATGACAGACCAGCCAGAAAAGGGGCTGGCATTTGGTGACCATCCGCAGCATGCCACACGGCTCACACACACACTTGCTATCCAACCTCCTCCAAGTCCCACCACAAGCTTCTGAGGTCAATACTACCACCCCACGGAGAGACTTAGGTTCAGAGACAGCAAGCAGCTTTCCCAAAGTCATACATGTAGAAAATGGTGGACAGGAGATTTGAACCTGGCTCCAGGAGGTGAAAGCAAAGCTACTGACTTCACCGGAGGTCACAGTAGTGCTAGGGACAGTGCAAAAGAGTTCAGAGGCCACCACAGGAGACTTCTCAAGAGAGGGCTTGTCTTCCTTGGCTCTTAAAAGGCAGGGCAGGGTTTCTTGGTTTGTAGACATGTTTCCTCTATCAGTCTGTTCCTCCCTCCCAAGGAGGACCATGAAAACAGCAAAGGAATGCATAGAGTCCACTAACACGCAAGGAGACTGAGATGTTTCAGGCAACAAAACAGCTTTGTTAATCCGTTTCCACCCCATCTTCTCACAGAGCTCCCAGCACTGGACTGCATACCAGTGACCACCTTTATCATCCTTGATGGCCACAGAGCCCAGCTGCGAGCAGCAGCAGCAGCCGAGGGACCAGCCCAAGCTCTGGCTTCCCAGGCTTGGAGCCTCAGTTAAACAACACACAGGACTGCGCAGCATGGAAGAGCCTGTCACCAGCCTTCCCTCTGAGAGTGTCCCACATTGTTTTCTTCCTCAAGCCAAGTCACCACACAACTTGCCAGCCACTTCAACGCCTTAGTCAGGAAGAGAGCAGCATCCCAAGGGACAGTCACCCTTACCCAGAGAGGACAGGGTCTGCCGAGAATGCCAACTCTGGGAAAGCCAAGGGGAAGACATTCTAGGGGATGGCTGGAACCGGTGGGTGACTCTCATATCTAGTCAGTCAGAAGAAATAGAGTGTGTCATCCAAGAGTTTCTAAAAGCAGAGGGACCCCCCCTCCTCCCCAGGTCTGTGACTGGCACAGTGCCTCCTGCATCCATAGGGCCTGCTGATGGGTGGGGAACCAGGGCCACTTAGTCACCAGGAACGTCTCCTTCCTAAACGCCCTAAAAGGAGTCAGTGACAGGATCAAGTGCCCACACTGTGCCTACACAAGCTCTCCCTCACACTATTCTGAAAATAGCACGATGTTGATGCCACCAAGCTCACGCTTCGGCTCTGCTTCCTGCCCTCTCCGGTTCCCTCTAACATAAATCCAGCCACCTGCCCCTAACTGGCCCCTGTACCTCTCCAGTTTGTCATGAGTTCTTCTTTAATGTCACTCTATCCCCTTTTCTGTCTTAGGTTAAGAGGTTCCCTGCCTCAATGCTGTTGTTCATGCCGGCCCTTCCTAGGGTATATTAGTCAGACGCCCCCGCCCCCACCCCCACCCCATCCTCTCTGGGATGTCCGAGTGCTCCTGGACACATGCCTCTGCCTTGCTGTGGTCGGCCCTGTCCATCCCACCTCTGCTTTAAGCAGCCAGCCCTAGAAACACGTAGAGGCACCTGGACCCTAAGCATTCAGCCCAGAGCCTGGCAAGTAACAGGTTCTTAGGAAAAGCCTTAAAGAAGCTCAGATCTTCCTTCATGACATGACACCAGAGGATATGTCTGTGGGGGTTATCAAGATACTACGGATGACTCAAGGCCAAACCAAGAGTTTAGTTCCAGTGTCATCAGTCCTATAAAGAAGAAGAGATTTGGAGATCTTACCACTTTGTTCACACTATTATTATTATTATTATTATTATTATTATTATTATTATTATTATTATTATTATTATTTTATTATTATTTCATTTATTTTATGTGGGAGGCAGGACAGTCATGGAGGTCAGAGGACAACTTGCAGGAACGTGGCCTTAATGTCTACCACATGGATTGAATTTAGATTGCCAGACTTGGCCACCGTGCCTTCACCAGAGTAGGCAAATCAGTGATCTTTGTCTATAAACATTTAAAGGGACCCCACTTTCATGTCTCCTGGCCATCTCCATCCTGCCATCTCCAAGACAGGCATATTCCTGCACAGGCAGCTTCCTCCTACTCCCTCCTTGCTGCCCCTCCCATGCCCGCCTTGTAGCGCAGGAATGTAATTAGGCCTTCCCCAGGATGGCAACCCCTCCGCACAGTTGGGCTGCCCGTCCAAAGGGGATAATTTATGGAAATGGGTAAAGGTGTTTTAAATTATTCAATTTAAATGTAAATAGGGGAGATGGTTTCTCTGAATAAATTGTCTTATTTATGTTCCACCCGACTCCCCTCCCAGGGAAACAGGGAGCAGTTTGGAGCCCTCTGGAACACAGGGCCCTCCCTTCTCTTTAAATAATGTGGAAGTGGGGAATGGCGTTTTGAGACGCGGCCACTGTCTCCGTTGGAATCACTGGCATGCAAGGGCTCACTGACACCCAGCCTCAGAAGGACTTGGGGGCCTGGCAGACAAGAGTACAGAAAGCCCCTCACCCCCGTATCGATCTCCTAGAAGACAATGAGCTGGGCAGCAAGCCCTTCCATCCTCCTGTCCTACCCTGAGTCTCTTTCCAGCTAAGTCTCAAGTGTTGGTAGTCAGCCTCACACTTCCCTAAAAGTGTGAAATAGTAAAAACCTGTGGGACACCTACTCTTTCAGAATCTTTACCCAGATGAGGTCCTCTACTGCATAGAACTACTTGAAAGGAAAACCCCTTTGTGTCTGAGTGTGTGTATGTGTGTTTCTGCTTGAGTGTGTGTACATGAGTGTGTGTGTGTGTGAGTGAGCATGTGTGTATGTCTGTGTGAGTGAGCATGTGTGTATGTGTGTGTAAGCATGTGTATGTGAGTATTGTGTTTGAGTGTGTACATGTGTGTTTTTGAGTGTGTGTGTGTGAGTGTGTGTGTGTGTGTGTGTGTGTGTGTGTGTGTGTGTGTTTCCACTATGGCTCTCTTATATGCATATGACATTCTATGACTAGACCAGGAGACAGCTGGGGTAAGTTAGGGTCTTGGATCCATCCACAACACAAGCCTGGAAGATAGCAACTCTTCAAGACTTTTTCAGAGGAGGAGAAAAGTCAGCCTCCACCCCTGCATAAAACGACTCACTTCATACTGGTGGTAAGGAGAGGGGCTTGACTTAGTCCCACTGGGTTGTTCAGGTCCTGGGGATGTAGCCAGCTGTGTGCATACACCCTGTATGCTGAGGAGACATCAGAACAAAGCTAGAGAACAGCAAATGGGGTGAGGCACCAGCTGAGCAGTCTTGCTGTCATCACAGCCGACTCGGTGTGCGGGCATTGCTGAAATCAACGTGTCTTTTAATCATTAACCATGTTGGTTTCAGCCTTCCCCCTCTTAAACTGGCTCAGTTCCTTTCCACCCAATTCTAAGAGCCAGGCTGTCACCTGACCTCCAAAGAGCAGAGAATCAGCCTAATGGCTCAGATCACAGGCTTTGTGGCAAGACCAGCCCACATATAGCACAAAGAGCTGTCCAGAGGTCGTAAAGCCTTCTGGGGAGATCCAGAAATAGAAAGACTGCATAGGCTAGCAGTGTGGTCATCACCAACCTCATTCATTACTCTACAGTCAGAAATGGCTGCCGACTTTGTCTCAGGCATAGCCAGAAGTTCGATGGCAGAAAGGGGTAGGGGACTCAGCATCCTTGCAATGGACCTTCCGCGCCCGTGGGCTGAGCTGCGAGCATCCTTCCCAGGTTTGGGAGTAGACTCTACCTCATGACTCACACCTTCCCAAGATAGAAAGCGGAAGCTTGACTCTCCAGCCTCCTTTTCAGCTGGAGTCCGGGCATGTGAGTTAGACTCCACTGCTTAGATTGACTCATCAGAGGCCTGGCTCTAGAAGGAAGGAGTGTGAGTGAGGAGACAATGCCCAGAATCCATCATGCTTGGCAGAGGTAGTAATGGGAGTTTCTGGCTGATGAGGTAGATGTTATGTCAAGATTAAGTTCTTGGCCTAGAAGTTTATCAGCAAGGGGCTGACAGCAGGAGAGAGGCTCCGCCAGTGACCGGAGGGACAGCAGTGGCCTTTGTAGGCTCCCCATGGTCTGGCTCTGTGCACAGTGGGCATTGTGCCTGCAAGCTTAGCCTCCGTGCTAGTTCTCCAACCTGTGCAGCTTTTCCCCGTAACTGCACGAGACACCCAGAATTTGCCAAATAAGTCCTTTTCTGCTTTGCCAGTCGGAATCGGCTCCTGTTGCCATAACTCCAAACACTGAGGCCTGTTCAGGCTGCGGTAACTAGATACCACAGACTGGAGGCTTACAGACAACAGTTTAGACCTCACAGCTCTGGAGGTTGGCAAGTACAAAATCAAGAGCTCGGCAGATTTGATGACCAGTGAAGGGTTTGAAGAGGTCACTGCACCTCCTAGCTGTATCCTCCTATTGTCCACCAGGAGCAAAGGATTTCCCGTGGGCCTCTTTTATAAGGGCATTAATGCCATTCTCCAGGGCAGGTTGCCCCTGAGACACTCAAAAGACTCACCTTAGCGCTTAGAGTTTCACCATGTGGACTTGGTGGGGGCCCCATCCAGACCACAGCACTGACATGCAGAAGGCTGCTCCATCTCTAAAGAGCTCTTCATCCTGATGACCCAGTCTGAATTGCTCCTGCTTTTAATGTCCATCCGCAATCTGGAGCCTATAAGCTTCCTTCATGCCTCCCTTTTGGCAGTCTTCACAAGAGCACACACATACATGCATACAAACACACACACCCCACTCTGAGATGCCTGGCACACACACACACACACACACACACACACACACACACACACACACACACACAGAGAGAGATCCCTGAGACTGAGACCACATCTTTTCTCTCCTTACATCTCAGGCCTCCTATAGAACTCCAGATTAGCAGTAGCTCTTTCAATATTTGCTGCTGCTGATACTGCCTCTGTCTTCATTACATGGCATCACAGAGTCCAGGCTCTGGCCAGGCATGGTAGTGTATCTCTTCAATCCCAGCACTTGTCAATGGAGGCAGGAGGATCAGGAGTTCAAGATAAGCTTGAGCTACTTACCAAGTTTGAGGCCAGCCCGCACCACAGGAGACTCCATATGAGAGAGAGAGAGAGAGAGAGAGAGAGAGAGAGAGAGAGAGAGAGAGAGAGAGAGGGGGGAGGGGGGCCACTCTGGGCTGTGTGCAGAGCAATATAGAGAAAGATGATTGATACTTTGCCTCCCTTTCCAGCCATCAGCCACTCAGTTATCATTCACGGCTCCAGGCTCTGTAGCCCCATTTTAAAATGCCCCCTAAAATACCACAAACATGCCATTTGGCCCCTCAGTGGTCCCCTACCCCTGCCTGGCAGAAAGCCCTGGAGCACCTCCTTCCATGTAGGCTGGCCTACTATGGTTTGGAAATGGGTGACCCTCACAGGCTAACGTATTTGAATATGGACCCTCAGTGGGTGGCTTTGGTTTTGGAACCTACGCAACCTGGCGGGGCCTTGTGCAGCCGAGCTGGAGGAAGTGAGTCACCGGAGAACAGGGGGACAGACCTTGAGATTTATAGCTGGCTCTGCTTCTGGCCCTCTTCGTACTTCCTGAATCCTTTCGATGTGAGCGAGCTGCTGTGACCACAGCTGCAACCCATTCCCCACCGTGATGAACGGTGTTCCTTCTAATGGTGAACCAGATTAAATCCTTTTTCCTTTAAGTCGCATCTTTCAAGTATTTTATCATAGCAATGAGAAAAGTAACTAACAGTGGTCCCAGGGCGGCCCGTGCACCCACCCCCAGGCGGAGGAGGTACTAGGCCAAGGTGGGCATTCTTGGACATACGGCTGGTATTCTCCAGGCCTCTGGAGAGATGTGCCCACATGACCATGTGGATAACCCAGGCGTGTCCCTCATCCTGGCCTGCCCTTGTGCACACAAACCCCACTCTATCCCCTCTGCAGGAAGAGCAGAAGGAAATGGACAAGCTTTCTAGAATCAATTTCACGCCCTTGGGCATGATAAACAACCCAGCAGAAGGAAGCCCTGTGAGGGAGTTAATGGCTTTTGGGTAACTAGACGATGCATCACTCCCTGCGAAGGGAAGCGCAGCCCAGAGGCTCCCTGTTCATGCATCTTTCCTCAGTACCCTAGCCGCTTCAGAGCCTCACACACCACCTACACATTCCCAGGAATATCCAGTGTCCTGTGTCATTGCAGCACACCGCCTCATGCCTGCACAGGAGGGGGGTCCGGGGGGGGGGGATGTTTAGACAGGCATAGGGCAGAATGCAGCTGTCCACACGGCCTAGGCAGTGAGCAACAGATGTCAAATGCAGTTAGACCATCTGGATCCAACCCTGTAGGAGAGCTGTCCTAAGTAAAATTGACTTCATGAAGTTCTTCCGTAGATCAATCTAGCTGTTGCTGTGTGGGGTTCCAAAATGGACGGGACACACTGAAAGCCCTTATGATGATGACGATGGCAGTGAGTGGCCACGGCCCCCGTCTTCTCCTTCTCCTCACTGCTGCAGGGAAAAGTTGGCCAGCCCCACCACAAGCAGAAGAGAAACCCATTCAGACATCCTGCTTTCGTTAAGTCCTACAAGTCATCTGTCAGCCAGGCCCTACTCCCCTATATCTAAAAGAATGCGGCCCCTGTCACATAGCCTGAATCGCATGTGCTCCTCTGCCCACCTCTGCCAAGTACCTGGATTATGAATTAACTCAGCCTGGTTATTCAGCCTTGATGGAGGTTCCACGCCCCACCTCCCCACCCCCACCTCCCTGACAGAAACTTTTAAGAGTAGACACCTTTTGTCTGGAGAGACCAAAGCCTCTCACTGACCTCATCTCCCTGCTGTGAGGACTGAGGACTGCCTTCTCTCAGGAGGAGGACAGTTTACCTCAGCACCTCTTTTCTGTGACCCACCTCTCTTCTCCCTTCCCCAAACCTAATAACGAGGTAATGGTAATTATGATAAGAACAAGAGCTTGTCTCCACAAAAAAAAAACAAAAAAAAAAAAAAACCAAAACAACAACAACAAACAAAAAACCAGGTACACAGAAGAGTTCGGCAGAGATGACAACAGGCCAGCTTCAAAGTCAGGCCTCTAGCATCCTTGTCACTTTCTATTCATTCCTAGAACCCTCACAACACCATGCAACCCGTCAGACCAGCATTGCCAGAGGAAGGACAAGCAGACAAGGCCTACCGGTCTCAGATGAGATCTCCTTGCACTAGCCTGTAACCAGCTGACCCCAAAAACTGAGAACCCCCCAAAACCTACATCAATACAGGTGCTGCCCCAAACATAGCCAACCTCAGTTCAGTAATAGACTTCAGCCAAAAACCAGACAATCACTCAGCTTGTCAGAATCTCTGAAGTAATCATAAACTGTGGTTTGAGGGTGATCTGCTTCCAAGTCCTGGGAAAAGCAGCATCTAAGAAAAGGCCTTAAATGCCAGGTGGTGGTGGTGGTGGCGGTGGATGCCTTTAATCCCAGCGCTCAGAAGGCAGAGGCAAGTGGATCTCTGAATTTGAGGCCAGCCTGCTCTACAGAGTGAGTTCCAAGACAGCCAGGGCTACACAGAGAAAACCCTGTCTAAAAAAAAAAAAAAAAAAAGAGAATAGGAAAGGAAAGGAAAGAGAAGAGAAGACAAGAGAAGAAAAAGTCATGGAGGCAGAGGAGTCATAGCAAGATGGCTTAGTGGGTGAAGGTGTTTGCCACCAAACCTGGTGATCTGAGTTCGATCCTTGAGATCCACATTAGCAGGGAAGCACTAACTCCAGTAAGTTGTCTTTTGATCTCTACATGGGTACTACGGCTTGCACACAAGTTTGTGCAAATAAATAAATAAGCGTTTGGAAGGAAGGAAGGAAGGAAGGAGGAAGGAAGGAAGGAAGGAGGAAGGAAGGAAGGAAGGAAGGAAGGAAGGAAGGAGGAAGGAAGGAAGGAAAGGAGGAAGGAAGGAGGAAGAAGAAGAGGAAGGAGGAAGGAAGGAAGGAAGGAAGGAGGAAGGAAGGAAGGAAGGAGGAAGGAAGGAAGGAGGAGGAAGGAAGGAAGGAAGGAAGGAGGAAGGAGGAAGGAAGGAAGGAAGGAAGGAAGGAGGAAGGAAGGAAGGAAAGGAGGAAGGAAGGAAGGAAAGGAGGAAGGAAGGAAGGAAGGAAGGAAGGAAGGAAGGAGGAAGGAAGGAAGGAGGAAGGAAGGAAGGAAGGAAGGAAGGAAGAGAGAAAAGAGCTAAGTAAGAGCCTTGGTGCTGGAGGGCTGTGCTCCTTGGGGGCCTTGAAGGAGCTGCCCCTTCTACAGACCTTCTCAGTCCAGTTTCTGGGTCTGGGCCATCCCAGCACCACTGATGTGAGCTCCAGCCTCAGCCCCAGCCTTCCAGCTTCATTGGCTCCTATGCATCCACCTGGCTCCGTGATTCCCTGGTCAGAAAAGGCCAAGCTATCTGTTGCTCTGGGCCTGAGCTGCCCACAGCGGAGAAGAGGTTCCCTTTGCAGACAAAACTGGGGTGGGATCTCCATGGTGGAGAAGCATCCGGGCCAGACACCCCACCCAGGGAAAGCAATCAGCCCTAGGAACCGCGGCAAGGCCGCTTGACATTTGATAGGAGTCATTATCAGACACTTATTCCCAATCAGGCCTCAAGTGCCTCTGAGGGCCCCTCTACTGTGCCTCGCCTGCCTCATTGCAGAGTATGGCTAGGAGCAAGGAGGTGTCCCCACGGGCTGGGTAGAGGTCCTTGGAAACCTCTCCTTGGACTCCAATGCCTCCTCCTCTCCTGCTGAGGTCCTCAGCACTCAGCCACCACTAGCTCCAGAGGCTAACGGATCTTAAGGCAGGCTTACCACAACCTGTGCTGGGTCAGAATCAGACCCTAGCTGGTCCTGGCAAGGGCTCTGTCTCCCAGGCTCACAACTCCGGTGGCTGTGAGCCCCCTGGGAAGCTTCCAGACACATCGGAAGTCATTCCCTGCTACTAAGCAGCCTGATAGGAGAATAAGGTTTAGCATGCTGAAGGCTTGGACTCTCTCCACTCCCCAGAGGCTGACAGACAAGTCAGCTCACCTGTCTCTCTTGCTCTGAAAAAAAAAAAAAAAATGATAGGAATGCCTTTAGCCTCTGCCTCTCTCTGTTTGGGGCTGCAGAGAAAATCATTGAGATAACCACAATGCATGCAAGCTCGGTTGAACCAGTCATGGACTTGATTTGTGTGTGTGTGTGTGTGTGTGTGTGTGTGTGTGTGTGTGTGTGTGTGTGTGTGTGTGTGTGTGTGCACGCGCGCACGCGCATGCCAGCATCTCACTTCCCACTGCAGCACCCTAATAGCCATATTTCTTAGTTTGGAATTATCTGTGATATTTCACCATCCCTGTCTCTATTCAGCAGTGAATCAGCTGTGTTGCTGTGTTTCGGCATGAATACAGAGGCAGTTCTGCGCTTATGAAAGAAAGGGAGTCTTAAAGGCGATTGTCCAGAGGTGTGGCTCCGTGGTAGAGTGATTCCTGGCATGTGCAGGGTCCTGGGTTCAAGTCCCAGTACTGCATAAAAAAAGAAAGGAAATCAAGAGAGAGAAGGAAGGAGGGAGGGAGAAACAGGTCTTGTCCTAGCCTAAAAGTCTTTTATCAAACACACACATACAAGCCAAGAAACTCCATCTCGAAAAAAACAAAGAAAAAAAACAACAAAAACCAAAAAACACACACACACACTCTGTTGATGAATTTAAAGACTCATACAACCTAATGTGAGATACAGAGAAACGGGCAGGTAAAAAGTCACAAACAAGGTCTTGAGAAAGGTCAATCCAGGAGCCTTTCTGGAAGAGGAGGTTAAGGTGTGAACTGAGTTTTTTAGAAGTCGGAGCAAATAAAGCAGCAGGAGAAATGGCAGGGGTAGAGGAGCACATGGGACAGAGATGGGTCCATTTTAACTTCTCTTACCAAACAATGGCAACTCTACTTTAGCCCTCTGGAGCAATCTAGGATTGGCGAGGCTTTCCGTGTGTGTGTTTTCATGTGGATCTCATGACCATCGCTTAACCTAGGCAGATCAGATCAGAGGCTTGTCTTTGTTTCGTTCTGTTTTGTTTGTTGGTTGGTTGGTTGGTTGGTTGGTTGTTGGGCTTTTTTTGGTTTTGATGTTTGTTTGTTTGCTTGTTTATTTGTTTGAGACAGGGTTTCTCTGTAGCCCTGGCTGTCCTGGAACTCACTCTGTAGACCAGGCTGGCCTCAAACTCAGAGATCCCTCTGCCTCTGCTTCCTAAGTGCTGGGATTGAAGGCGTGCACTGCTGCCACCCAGCCTGACAGGCCAGTTTTTAATTATTCCCATTTAACATTTTTTTACATGTGTTTTGTCTACTCCATGAGTGTGGGCCAGGGATCAAAGTCAGGCCATCAGACTTGCCAGCAAGTGCCTTTACCTGATGAGACGTCTCACCAACTCTATCATTGATATCTCATAGATGAGGACACTGAGGTCCCAGTCCTTGGAGTACCTGAAAGTCTCAGAGCTTCTGCCTGTCCCAACCTGAAGCCTTCTGCGCGGAGTCTGCCCACCCCACTCACCAGTGTATTTGCGCATGCCTGGGAGCCCCTTGGAGCAAGCACTGAGTCTGGGCCAATGGCCTCCCGCTTTTCCTGTGGGCCGTTAGTCAGGAGAGGGCAGTGACATGAGGGCTCCAGAGAGAAGCAAGACAGAGTCGAAGCCCCAGCTTTGTCAGTTTCCTTGGTTTTGGCATCTATATTGCTGCCTGAGGTGCTTAGCCCTGAGTCTGACAAGCAGGATCTGCTCAGTTCCTGGTAACTTCCCTTCTTTGACCACCAAGACTTTTCTGACTGTCTTTCACTGTCTTCCAGCAAGAATGGGCTCTTCATTAACCATTCTGTGACCTTCCGCTACCATGTGACACCTGACTCAAGCCATCACAGGCAAGGTGCTTCTCTCTCCATCTACGTGGTCTCATAAGCCCAGACTTTACATCCTGAGGGCCATCCAATTGGTGTCCAGTCTGACCTGACCCCTCCACCCTGCACCCAGCAACCTGTTGAAATTTATTCCGGTTGCCAGAGCTCTCATTTCTATTAAAACTCCATTTGCCAAGAAAGTGGAAAGGTAATTATGAGCCCTAGCCTTAAATCACTCCGCCGCTGAATTATTAAAGGGAAGAATTAAAAATAATCAGGTTTTTTTCATTACACTTCATAGCAGGGAAATTAAAGGTGTAAGAATGTATTTTTTTTTTTTTTGCCTGAAATTTAAGTATTCATTTTGGAGATTTATAGGAGAGTTGAAATGATGCCCTGCATGCCTGCTTCATCTCCCTGTAAAAGGGGGAGAGAGAAAACCCTTGTAAAATTAAAAGGGAGATAAAGCGAAGAAGGGCTTTAACATAAAGAAGTACAAAGGGGTGTTTTGCATTTTAATACATTTTTTTCTGCACAATTACACCACTGAGTGATATGGCAGAGAGAGATTAGGCCTCTAGTCTCAGACACAGAATGGTGAGGTGGTAAGGGTGCAGGGGGGAGGGAATCTCCCCAGTTATTGAGTAGGAACACAAAGATTGACAGGGCTGGTCCTAGATCCCAGAGCCCTGGGAAGCAAGCACTGTCTGGGCTACCTGGCTACCTTTTTTTTTTTTTTTTTTTTTTCTTTTATTCAGAAAGCAACAACAGAATGAGTCACCAAGACTTTTCACAGAGAAGAAACAAAAAACAAAAAACAAAAAACAAAAAATCTAAGGCATCAGGGTTAGTTAAGAGTGCTCGCTGCTTTTCCAGAGGACCAGAGTTCAATTCCCAGAAACTCAGGTACAGTGGCTCATAACTGCCTGCAGCTCCAGTTCCATGGGACCTGACACACTCTTCTTGCCTCTGAGGATATGTGTCTGTGTGTGCCATCCATCTGCACAGACACAAATCAAAATAAACCTTTAAAAAAAAAAATAAATAAGGCACCAATGGTATAAGAAGAAGCAGCCTTGGACCCACCAGGGCAAGTTGCCAGTTTGTTATCAAATTTGGAAGAAAGCTCTAGAAAGGGAAGCCGAAGTGACCTTCCACCAGCAACCCCTCCCTCCAAGGATTCGTGCGACACACAGGAGTTAGGGAAGAGACAGGAAGATTCTGGAAGAGTGCTCAAAACTGGACTAGAAAGATAGCTTTGAGGGTAAAGGTGCCTGCCTCTAAGCCTGACCACCTGAGTTTCTGGTCACCATACAGTGCAGGGAGAGAACCAACTCATGCAAGTTGTCCCTTGACCTCCACATGTGTGCCATGGCATGTGCACACCCCCACAGAAATACACACACACACACACACACACACACACACACAGAAACACACACATACAATTATGTGAATAAATGTAATGAAATAAAAGTTTTAAAGATTGTTGTTCATATGATTGTTTAAGATTTCTCAGAACCAAATACCAAGACTCCTGGATAAATGGATGGATAAGAAAGAATTTGAGACAGGCCCAGGCAAGGGAGAGGGTAAAATATGTATCCTGGTTCAGGTCACACACCACACACACATCATCTCCCTGGAACAGGATGAAGGAGGGAGGAAGTTCAGCTGAAGCCACCACAAGGGGATTCTCCCAGTGAGGAGTAGCAGAGAGCATAGAATTTGCCACAGAGCTCCAGCCACTTCAGGTCCTCCTATGCTGTACAACTTGGTGACCCTGCACTTTTTTTTTTTTTTTTTTTTTTTTACCTTCCAGGCAAATTATGGGGACGAAACAAGACTTGGGCGTGCCATCCACACACTAGCATCATCATCATCATCATCGGCAATAGCTTACAAGTCCCAAAGCTGACCCACGGGAGGGTACCGCAAATGGGTCTGGCTCATCCAGATGTGCTCCAACAGCTGGCTTCTGTCTACATGAGAATACCAAGCCGCAACACCTCTGTCCCATGTCCCTCTACCCACAGAGCAACAGCAAATTGGATCAGGTGGAGAAAGGCACAACCCCTCCCCCAGGAGCTGAGCCCCGGGGGCCCCTCCCTTCGGTAATGAATTGCAGGAGAACACCACTGAGAGGTGTCAGAACAATTTCTATTAAACATAATTTCCTAATGAAAAGGTCACGAGGGAGCCCGGTGGGGCTAATCAGGATAGAATGCTCACTCCAACCACTCTGAGGGAGGGAGCTCCATGCCTGGTCCTTAGTCCCACTCTTCTGGACTAGATAGCAAAGGCTTCAAGGTGGAATGAGGGCCCAACCAGCTTTCAGATCCCTTGAATGTGCTGTTCTTGGTGCCAGACGCTGGGCCTGGTGCCCCCACAAAACTGCTATCATTATCCCTGCCTTCAAGACGAGCAAGCTGAAGCTCTGGAAGCCTGTGTGACTTGCCCAAGGTCACACCTTTAGAAACGAGGAAGCGGGATCAGACCCAGGATCTGCTCTACAGCGAGCCAGATAGCCCCACCACTCCTCCTCTCTGCTTCCCAGTGCTCTCTGCACACTTTGTGGATACAAAGTCCCCTGAAGGGCTTGCTCAGATCTTGGGCAGGCTTGAGATGTCACAGAGCCAGCATCTGCTAGCCTCCCACCCAGGAATCCTTTTTGCACAAAGCCCCCCGCCCCAACTCCTGTCAGTATCTGACTGAGAATTTGGATGTCCTTAAGAAAATCAGATGGTTCTGTGGTAGCTCAGAGGTCAGCACTGGCCCCTGCTGAGCTGGGAGGGACAATGCTTACATCCACCTGTACAAGAGTCTCCATCACTGTCAACTACAAGCCTAGGCACACCAGATTCCAGAATGGGTCCTCAAGTGAATCTCTCTCTCTCTCTCTCTCTCTCTCTCTCTCTCTCTCTCTCTCTCTCTCTCTCTCACACACACACACACACACACACACACACACACACACACACACCACCCTGGATTTATGATGCTAAATTTGTGCACAAGGGTGGGGTCTACATGTCTAAAACTAAGAGAGAAGCAGGAGACTTGGTTAGAAGGCTCATATCCCTCCCAAATTTTCAATTATAAGCTCTTTAGAAATTGCCTTGGCCTGTCCTAGAGGGAGGTAGATGTGGGGCTGGAGCAGAAAGGGGCAAAGGGAATAGATTTAAGAATGAATAGGAGGATGGTGGATGGAGGGTGGGACTGGGAGGAGTGGAGGGAGGAGGCTGTGACCAGGATGTAAAGTAAATAAGTAAACTAATTAATTTTTTAAAAATGACTAGTAATGAGCTTCCATCTTCTGCCACTCAGAGGCCCCTGGTGCCACTAGGATCCAGCTGAGGGCAACTTTGGGAAACTTCGGCAGGTGTTGACATGCCTCTTTGAAACAAAGCAAGGTGAAACCTTCCAAGCATCTCACCACCACCCCTCCACGCTGGGGAGAAATTGATATGAGAGGAGGGCCCACACTGCAGGTCCTCCATTCCCCCTCCCACTTTCCTTGACCCCACCATGCTCCATCTATCTCTCCACACTTCCCAGGAACCCCTCTGCATCATGCCCCAGCTGGATATACCTCCCTAATCACTAGGGTAAAGCTGTCTCACAGTGGTGCTTTCCTGCCAACTCAGGACCTTGAAAGCTGGGAATAGTGTGAGACACATAGCAGCCTTCCCAATTCCCACCCCTCTTAGCTCTTCCTCCGATTGCTCCTCACAGGTTCAATTAGGAAGTGGCAGGGATGGTTGTAAACATCCAGGGCTTGGGTTCTCCATGATAGGAGGGGCTCAGTACCTGGGTATCAGTGCTGCTCTCCACCCTCAACCTCCCAGGATGAGGGTGTTCTAGTCAATGCCAGGTTTCTCCTGAGACCAGCATTCTTGAAGTATGGTATCTGAGACAGCAGCATCGGTACCACTTGAGAACTTACTAGAAATACAGATTCTCAGGCTCCAGGTCTTGTTTACTGAGTCAGAAAACTCAGGGGCGGGGGTGGGTCTGGGCTAACATGGGCTTTTATAAGTGCAGCCGGCTATTCTGGGCCATGCTTAGTTTTTTGTTGTTGTTGTTTTGGTTTGGTTTGGTTTGGTTTGGTTTTTTAGATATATTTATTTATTATGTATATAGTGTTTTGCCTGAATGTAAGGCCTGCAGGCCAGAGGAGGGCACCAGATCTCGTTGTAGATGGTTGTGAGCCATCATGTGGTCACTGGGAATTGAACTTAGGACCTTTGTAAGAGCAGGCAGTGCTCTTAACCTTTGAGCCATCTCTCCAGCCCCCAGTCATGCTTAGGTTTAAACAACCATTGAACTGAAGATGGTCCTATCAAATGGCATCAATGCGATGGTATTCCTGTGAGTGCCCAGGGATGTGCTGAAAGATGCCACCTCCAATGCATGAGGCCCACTGGCCTCATGGTTGACATGAGCTGAGTGTGGGGTATCTGTCCCAGGCTTGCAAGCTCAGCCTGTGAATGCTGGAAGCTCCAGGGAAGAGGGGCTGTAGAAGACAGACAAGCACAAAAGCCTGTATGAGAGCTGACAACACAGAAATAATAGGAGCCAAATCAGGCAGGAAATAGGGGTCATGACACCAGTGAACCTCTAATTTGGAGATCATATGCTCACCACGTGCTATCTGGGAGATAAGCAGAGCAGGAATGTATTCCTACCTATAAGCAGGAAGTTGGGCTGGGCTGGGCTCCTTTCCCTCCTGGTCCAGAATCAAGAAGCAACAGGTGCTAAGGAGCTGAGGGATCCATGGGAGCCCTGGGGATCCATGGGAACACCTTGGCATGATACCGGGTGCCTGTGCACAATCAATGTTTGCACTCTCTCCCTTGAGCTTCAGTGGCATCCCAGTGTGGGGACGTCATCTGTCAGCCCACATCCAAGGAGCCCACAGAGCCAATAAGGAGGGTCAGTGGGGTTTGACATGGAGAGGGGTTCCATAAGGATCCTCTGCTTGCAAGCAAAGGATGGAGGATGGAGGAGACTGGAACTGTGTCCAAGGATCATAGTCTGGCTGTGGGGAGGGAGAGGAAGGGAGCGCAGGAGGAGCCAGTAGAGGGCCACTTGACAGAGACACTGGGATTCACAGTGCCTCTCCTAGCACCGTCATGTGTTTTCTTCTGGCTGCTGTCCTCCTACCTCCTTTTCTGTCTCACAGGAGGATATGCTCCAAACATGAGTTCAGCTGATGGAGGGAAAAGCTGAAATCCCCTTCTGAAACTACTCCGGCCCTGTACAGCGGGCAAAGGCTCAGGCTAGCCCACAGAGACATCTCCATTCCGTGCAAGTATCTGTCTTCTATCCTCCTGCCTCCACTTCTGCTCCCCTCACCCCACCACCACACTCAGTCCCCAACCCCCGCAGCCCTGAACTCACCTCCTGCAGGAACCCTCTTCTGAATTCCTTCCCACATCCTAGGACTTGCATCCAGAGGACTTTATTTGAATTCTAGATCTTTCATTTTTTGTGATCTGAGACAAGTGACCTTGTGATCTAACCTGTCTGGAGGAGGGTCTCCCCTCCCACCCCCCACCCCACTCAGTGACGGTCATGGAGATCAACAAGGAGCCTGGCATGTGGAGCCTTCTGCTGCAGGTGGAGCAGGACACCCCAGCATTTACATCCAGGTCATGTAGGCCGCCTTCCCCTCCTCTGCCCATCCATCACTCATGGTGAGACCCCAGGAGGCAAAGAGACCTGTAGAAGATGGGGAGCAGCAGCCAGAACCCTGCTCCATGAAAGAACCCCATGACCCAGCCCTATCCTTTCCCTTGGGAAATAATGATGTTGCTTTCTCCAGGACTTCTCCTCTTGGGAGATTGTTGCCCATACTGACAATGGTACAGTAAAGTATAAGGTGGGCCTGTCTACCCTGAGTGCCTGCCACAAATGCCAAGGCATCCAGGATTCATCCATTCCCTGGGCTCAGGCAATGAGATGAAGAGAAGGAAAAAAAAAAAAAAAAAGGTGGGAAGACTTCTAATTTCCCTGTGGGAAGAGGGACCAGAAGAGTGGGATGTCATCCTGAGCCAAGTGAACCTGGGGATGAAGAGTGAAACAAAAGGGTAGGGAAGCAACCATCCAAACCAGAGCCTTCTTCTAACTGGTACCCAAGCCCAGAGACCAAGACCCTGGAAGTTACATTGTTATCTTGGTCTTCTTGGGGATCTGTGGCAGCAATATCATGGCTGGAGCCTGGCTTGAGGGGAGGCAGGTTGGGAATGTCCCCAGCTTCTTTACAGAAGCAGCTACCCTACCCCACCCCCACCCGACCCCTCCAGGATCTGTCCGTGGTGCTGGCTTCAAATCCTCCCTGGCACTGCGTGGCTGTCCACTCCTGCCGTGTAGCTCACTGTCTGCCAGCCTCTTTCCTGGCCAAGATCCTGATCCAGCCCACAGCACTGACCCTTGTTGCAGATCCCAGAACTGCCAGATATAACTAAAGATAAGAAGAGCTCTAGCTCAGGCCTTGCTGACAGTAACCAAGTCCTTAGCTACCCTGAGTATTAGAGCTTGCTTTATCCAGGACTCCACTGAGACCTCACACTTGAAGCCAAAGCCCCATGCCTTCCTTAACCAAGCTCCTCATTTCCAGCTTAATCCTAGTACCGATATGATCCCTCACTCCACCCTAGCCCCGGACTGAACCTGAGCCACAAAGCCTTGGGGCTGGGTAAAGAATTCACTTCTCTTCCTCACCTCCTCCCAGCCAGACTAAGAATTCCTCTTCATCCTTATATTACCAAATGCTCCCTTCACAAGAAGAGGACCTAGGAACAGAATCAAGCTAAGGACACTGGCTTATGCACACACTTAATTAGCCCAGTGTCTACAGGAGGCACAGAGATCTCGCCAACATCTTCAGCCTCAGACCACTAATTCATCCCTCAAAACTGGGGAGACTACTGTCTTATACTGAGCACATCTTCCATAGTATGCTGAAAGCCTATACTACTGTACTGAGCACCTATACTATTGTGTACTAAGCACTTAGACTGCGTACTAAACACCTCTACCACCGTGCACTGTCTACACCACCATACACCGATCATCTATCTACACCACCATACATTGCCACTATACACTGTCTACACCACCATACGCTGACCATCTACACCACTATACACTGTCTACACCACCACACACTGTCTACACCACCACACACTGTCTACACCACCATATACTGATCTTCTACACCACCATATACTGATCTTCTACACCACTATGCACTATCTACATTCACCATACGCTGAGCATCTATTATCATGCACTGAATGGGATCAATAGACTTAAGGTCAAGTTTGAGTTCAAAGCCCAGGTCTGCTGTTGACTAATGAGGTGCCCTATGCAGATACATCACCAGCCTCTTGGGACCTTAGTCTTTCCATGTGTAAGCAGATCTACCACGCTAGGTGGGTTTTACATTTTGATGATATAATATCAACAAGGTCTAAGATATCGCAGGCGCTCAGTACACGCAATGGTATAGGCGCTTGTTGAACAATGGTATAGACCTTCAATACACAGAGCTATAGGTACTCAATACATGATGTTTGGTGCTTAGTAAATGTTGGTACGAGTGCTCTGAATGTGGTGGTATAGGGTGCTCAGTGCACAGTGATACGGGTACTCAATGCATGAAGGCAGAAGATGCTTAGTACATATGGTATAGGTTCTCGAAACATGACTACATCCTTCATTTTCCCACATACCATGAACTCTGGTTGTTAACAAGGGCCCACTCTGGCATCAGGAGACAATAGTAGTCACCAGTTCTGACCTGGACCTAAGTCTTTTGGACTTCTCCCGCCAGAGCAGAGGAGATTTTTCATCTGTGTGGGATGATGGCCCTTTCTAGGGCCCAAAGTTCAAGTGAGTTGCCTTTGCGTGGCCCACACAGTGACCGAGCAAGCAGTGTGGTGTCATCTGGTCCCTCACTCCCAAAAGGGCATCTCCAGATAACACACCACCATGGTCTAGCCTGGAATTACTCCCTGGGGAGAGTCTTTGAGTGTGATCCTAGAGCCAGGGAATATAACCCCCAGAGCTATCCCATCCACTCCTCAGAAGTCACCTGGGCAGAGACAGGGGTGTTGCTGAGAGAGCAGAGTGGCACCAGTCCGGGAAGGCTTTGGGTGAGCCTGGGCCTGGCTCTCCCCGTCTCTCTGTAGTAATTAACAGGCCTTTGTTCCTGTCCTGATCTCGTCTGGCACAGCCTTAATCATCCTCTTCCCTGCAATGAGCAGCCTTCTCATTAGGGCCTTAAGAACCTCTATTATAAACATGTAAATGGAACTCAACGAGGAAGGAGATATTTGACTGTTCCCATTTCCTTTTGTGCGGCTGCCAGCTCTGGGCTGCTTGCGCCCGTGATTTCATTGCTCAGCAGCCCGGCGCCAGCACGGGGTGGGAGGTTGGGGGGGGGGGCACCTCCCGTCACCAGCCGCTCCATCTTCTCCTATCCGAATTTAATTACCTTCTCTGGGAAATGTTTGAGGAGCCTTTCTCCATCAATTGATTCTGAAGTCAGATTTTTATTCCAAGATACTTAATGGTGCTTGAGCCATCAATGGCGGGCCTAGGAGCAGACAGACCTAGGCCACAGGGAACCCTTTCACAAGGTTAGGAAGGGTCATTGTAGCTATGTCCCTGACTCTTCCAAGGTCAACCTGTCATCCGGCACAGATGGGTGTGAATCTCTTCCTGAAGGCCCATAGAGAATTGGATTCATGAGCCTCCTGACCTGGACTGGAAGTCCTTTCTGGTGTCTGCCTAGTGTGAATCAAATATTTTTAAAAAATAATAATAATAATAATTTTTTTTTCAAATCAGTTTCTTCCTTGATGACCAAGGAAGAGTCTATTAGATAGAAGTCATGTTTACCACCTGGAGAAGAAGCTAAGAGTAAGATTAGCCTCTCCTGCAGTGGCACAGTATGACAAAATGGGCACTCAAGCCCTTCAGAGCCCCGCGTGGCTAATATGCCAGACTCCCTCAACTCAGTAAGCCTTTCTTATTTGTGCCTTCCTGTTCCCTAGCCCAAACTGACCCCTGGAGTCTCAGAGGTGTTCTTCCCTCTATCTTTACCCCACTTGTTCCATGGAGCTGTTTCATAGTCAGGTCATAGTGGTCCCCTCACTGTCAATGTCAGAGCTTGCTGTCCGCCCCGTGTGGAGGGTCCTCCTTGACCACAGCTGGTTATTGGCTTAGCCTGCACATGCTCATGGTG
Organism: Acomys russatus; assembly: GCF_903995435.1. Classification (NCBI taxonomy): domain Eukaryota; kingdom Metazoa; phylum Chordata; class Mammalia; order Rodentia; family Muridae; genus Acomys; species Acomys russatus. Next base: position 35,569,708 of record NC_067150.1, read on the forward strand.
TCTGCTTAGTTGTTTTTGTTGTACTGGAACAGAACCTGGGGCCTGTGTGTGCTGGGAGAGTGCCCCACCTGTAAGCAACATCTCAGCCTATGTCTAAGGCTTTGGATAGACTCCCATGGATCCCTGTACCTCCGCACTCCCCAGCCTCAAGGTGGAGCACAAGTTTTCTCTACTGGGTTCCTCACTGCCCAGAGCACAGAGCCTGAAACAGATGCATGCCTGGGAAAACAGGCTTGCTGGAATGGCCCACAGGAGGTGGGGGAGGCTGGGCAGTAGCCTAACTGGGCATATTGGGAGGAGGCTGCTGGGCAGATTGCAGAGGCGGGGAAGGTCTGTGCCCATCACTGCCTGGTCAGTGGTGATTAAGCAGGGCCTGTGAACATTTTTTCCTTTACCTCCTGTCTCTTTGTTCAGCTGTGTGAGGCATAGGACTGGAAGGAAAGGTTTTCCTCCCGGTACCCCACAGCCAGGCTTTCACAACATACAGCTTCTCCCATTCCTCAGCAACCACGTGGGGCCTCAGCAAACTCCAGCCATCCAGAGAGCTGCCTGTCCTCTCTCTGAAGAGGCTCAGCTCTCTGCCCTGGGATGCTGGGATGCGAGGAGGCTCCTGATTCAGTCCTTCAGTCCTCTGCCTCAGCTCTAACCTTGCACACACACTAGGCAAGTGCTCTACCATTGGGTCCCAGGCCAACCCTGTTTATGTACTTTTGAGAGAAGGTATATGATCCCTTATTATGGTAGAATTTTTCTATAATTAGTAGTTCTTGGTGAGGGCGGGATTGGTAGTGATCTGAGTTTTGTTTTAATTTTAAGATGGGGTCTCGTGTATCTCAGGTTGGCCTCAAATTCAATACGTATCCAAGGATGATTTTGAGCTTCTGACCACCCAGACTCCAGATCTTGAGTGCCGAGATGACATGTGTGCACCATCATTCCCAGGTCAGGGGGTGCTGAGGATGGAAACCCAGGCTCCAGCATACAAGGCAGGCACTCTACCAACCATGCCAGAGCCCAGCCTTGTCCTTCTTTACATTCAGCTTTCTTGTGGCCATCACTGTGTGGTGTCTGACTCCTTTTTGCATGGTGGGGAAATGGGTGGATGGGTGGATTGGTTGGTAAACTAGCTAGGGTGAAAAAACAGAGGAGGAATAGACTGAGCGGCAGGTTGACTGGTGGGTGGGCTTCCTGTCTGATGGGCAGTTTGCTTTGCAGCTTAGAAAACTACGGCTTGGCAATACAGCAGGATGCAGGGCAGTAGACTGGTTGGCAGTGCGGATGGTTAGTGGGGTGATAATGGCTTAGTTGGTTGGAGGTGATAGCTGGTTCTGGGCTAGTTGATGTGGGGGATGGGGGATGGGTTCAGGCTACGGGGTTAGCATCATGTCAAAGGAAAGAAAAAGCTCCTGACAGGCCCCTGGGAGTTACAGTTGTCACTCCTGCCTGTCCTGAGGAAGGCTGTGGGTCTCCAGGCTGTGCCTTCAGTCACTTCCTGGGAGCTAGGAAGGCAACAGCACTGCAGTGACCCTGGTACACACAGGACAGAGCAAGGAGGGCTCAGAGCTTGTGTAGATGCCTTTCATACTCCGTGCCAGGACCTGACTGTCTAACAATGCCCCCAAGATACCACCTGACTGCCAGGCACCCAGATAACCTGCCAGCTAAGGAGACTTGCAAGGTACTGGCCTATCATGAGGATTTGTTCTTATACTCACAGAACCCGCCCCCCTCAAGTTACAGACTCCAGAACAGGGTGTCTTGGGGTGCCAGCCCCCATGCCATTCGAGCCTGGGACTCTCCCCAGCTTATCCCTTCCATCTGCCAGGCCTTCCTCATAGCCCAGCCTGGTACCTGCCCACCTTGGGCCTCAACTTTCACTCTGTCTCCATATCCTTCTACCCTATCTCTTTCTATTTTTCCTTGATGTTGGGGAAGAAGCTTTCCCTTTCCTCTACCTGCCCCACTCTGCTCCCTCAGCTTGTGCCCCCAGGCCTTGTAGGTGAGCTGATCCACTCTCTAGCCAGAGCCACCAGGACATTTCCAGATTGCATCTTCTGAGAATCAGAAAAAGAGATTTGGAGAAGAAATTGCTTTCTCCCTGTGCAGTCCAGATGGGGCTATTTTTCATTCGTCTTTTTCTCCCCTCTTCCTTGCAATTTCAGTAAAAAAAACGAGAATGTGTCTAAAGCTTAACCCCTACTTTGGGCCAGCCTTTATCTCTTCGGAGAGCTTCGGAGGTCTAAAGGTGTCCAAGAAACCTGGGCCAGAGGAGCCAGGGTGACACCCTAGTGCCTTTCCCCCACTAGGTGCTGCCCAGAGCTCTTAGGCACAGATACCAAGCCTTAAAGCTGCCCAGAGTGGACAAGTGAGAGGAGCCTGCAGGTGGAGAGAACAGGGTAGGCTAGGGTAAACTTGGCCCCAGGGGACTTTATTTTGGGCTCTAATCACCCCCACCCAGGACTGCCCCATTCCCACTAGATGTCCCCAGCTCTCAGGTCAGAAGCTAAGTGCCTGGCTACCGCCATCATGTAGTAGTCATCAATGCTAGACCTCTCAGACCACCAGCTGCAGAAAGAGTCAACCCAGCTGAGTCCCCAGCCCTGCTGAAAATCACTTTTCCTCCTTTCCAGTCTTCTCGTGTGAAAGAGGTATGACGCTCCACGTAGACCTCTGGGGTGAGGTCAGGATCCATCATAAGCCTGGGACCTGGGGATGCTGGAGGTCCCAGGGGGATGCTGGAGGTCCCAGGGGGATGCTGGAGGTCCCGGGGGGTGCTGGAGGTCCCAGGGGGATGCTGGAGGCCCCAGGGGGATGCTGGACGTCCCAGGGGGATGCTGGAGGCCCCAGCAGCCAGTTTGCTGACTGACAACACTTATGCTTCACACTGCACCTGAGTCCTTCAGGTGTGGTGGCTTTTCTGGTCTCTGCAGAAATCTTCAGTCATTTCACCTAAAGAAAAGAGATTAATCCAGGACTGGTGCCTCATACCTGGAAACCGAGTCAGGAAGATTGCCAAGAATCTACAGCCATCCTGCACTACAAATTGAGATCCTATCATAAACGAAGAAAGAATCCGGGGGGGGCGGTGGGGGGAACGGGGGCGGGGGGAACGGGGGGCGGGGCGCCTGGGTATGTGGCTCAGTTGGTAGAATGCTTGTTTAGTGTGAACAAAACCCTGCGTCACATCCCTAACATAAATCATGGGGCAGAAGGAAGAGAAATTTAAGGTCATCCTTAACTCAGAGAGGTTGCAGAACGACCTTACACCACACAGCCGGTGAATCACATCTTTAGCCAGCCTTAAAAATCCCCGGGTATAGTCATGCTGTATTAATATCGGGGGCTATTCTGTATATTCGAAAAGGAGGCTTTGCAGGGAGCTATAGCCCCAAGAATAAGTGGAGGAAGGATTTCTTGCTTCTCTCTGGAGTTAGGTTCTCACTAAATAACCCTAGCCAACCTCAAGCTCTCCATCCTCCTGCCTCAGCTTATTGAGTGCTGGGATACAGGAGACTCCTGCCATGCCCACCTGGAGAGGAAGGTCAAGCGGCACACGCCAGGAGGAGTTGTTGGGGGTGGTGGTGGCTTTTAGAAGTCCTCAGACGACAATAGTGGCTGGCCCTTGTTGAGTGTTAACGCTAAGCGAATGTTCTGCAGAATTAATTCCTTATCATATTAATTCATTTAATCCTCACACCAAGCCCCAGGCAAGGAAGGCACTGTTACTATCTTCAGAGCGCAGGGTGGGGAAACCAAACAGGACAGTTACTTAGCTTGTTCAAGGGCACGGGCCAGTTAGCCAAGGTGCCTCAGCCTTGGCACAGAGCCCCTTTCTTCCTAAGCCAAGGTGTGTATCAGGGAACGGAGGGACAAAGTACTTGTGTTAGTTGATCTTATCAATGTTGTGACCAAAGCGACTGAAGAAGGAAAGGCTTGTTTTGACTCCCATCTACGGATGCGCACAGTCTCTCAGGGCAGGGGTGTCATGGTGGAGGAGCACTAGGCGGCAGGTCACACGGCGTCCACAATGCAGGGAATGCTGGTGCTCAGCATCCTCTCCCCGTCCCCCTGTCACCATCCACATTCTCTGCTCTCCTCAGCTACACCTCCCTGGGAACACCGTCATAGGCACACCAGAAAGTGTGTCTTCTGGGTGATTCTGGACCACAGTTAAGTTCGGTGGTAAGGATCATAAAGCTCAGGGACAAACTAGGGCTGTATGTCAGAACATGAATACCCAAGCCAGGGAGGCAAGAAGCCTGGCCCCTCTGACTCTCAAGGCAAAGCCTTCTTCCATCCTTATCACTCTCTTCCCCAGTGTTTAGTCTGATGTCTAAACATGTGGTGCTGATGAGAGGGAGGTAGCAGGGGATGCCCATGACTGGTGGCTGACTCCACCCTGCCAATCACTGCTGCCTCCCCATTCCCACTAAGCATCCCTTTTGCTTACACCAAACTTCAGATGACAAAGGCCACCCCAGCCTCGATAGTGCAGGGATCCAAGGATGTCCCCACCAAGCCACTGCCAGGCTACACTGATCCTTAGCATATCAGAGGAAATGCCAGCAAAAGGCTGTCTAATCTCAAGCAAGACATCTAATTTCAGCTTCTTCTCCATCACGTCCTTCATCTGAACCTGGCTTCTCTTTCTAGAACCATCCCCGACACACACACACACACACACACACACACACACACACGAGGCATGCATGCACACACAGAGGCACACACATACACACACACACACACACGAGGCAGCATGCACACACAGAGGCACACACATACACACTCACACAACACACCACACCACACACACGAGGCATGCATGCACACACAGAGGCACACACATACACACTCACACACATACACACACACGAGGCATGCATGCACACACAGAGGCACACCATACACACACACACACACGAGCATGCATGCACACAGAGCACACACACACACACACTCACACACAACAACACACACGAGGCATGCATGCCACACAGATGCACACAACATACACCACTCACACCACACACACACATACACACACGAGGCATGCCACACCAGAGGCACACACTACACACACACACACGAGGCATGCATGCACACAGAGGCACACACATACACCACCACACACACACACACCGAGGCATGCATGCACACACAGAGGCACACACATACACACACACACGAGGCATGCATGCACACACAGAGGCACACACATACACACACACACGAGGCATGCATGCACACACAGAGGCACACACATACACACTCACACACACACACACACACACACACACACGAGGCATGCATGCACACACAGAGGCACACACATACACACTCACACACACACACATACACACACACACACGAGGCATGCATGCACACACAGAGGCACACACATACACACACACACACGAGGCATGCATGCACACACAGAGGCACACACATACACACTCACACACACACACACACGAGGCATGCATGCACACACAGAGGCACACACATACACACACACACACACGAGGCATGCATGCACACACAGAGGCACACACATACACACACACACACGAGGCATGCATGCACACACAGAGGCACACACTACACACACACACACACGAGGCATGCATGCACACACAGAGGCACACACATACACACTCACACACACATACATGCATACACACCTACAACAGTAATCTACACACTTTTTTGCCAAAAGATTTTTAGATTGCTGGAAAGAATACATATAATTCTATTCTTATAGAGAGATAGTTCAGTTAGTAAAGTCCTTGCTGCACAAACAGGAGGATCTAAGTTGGGTCCTCAGCACCCACATTTTAAAAAAAAAAGTCAAGTGTGACAGTTTGTGTCTGTGTTCTCAGCACTGGGTTGTTAGAGATAGGATCTGCACTTGCTAGCCAGCCAGGCTAGTTAAATCAGCAAGCCCTGGTCTAGAGAAAGACCCTGTCTCAAAAACTAAGGTGAAGATTAAGGAAGACATCCAGTGGCAACCTCTGACTTACACACACACACACACCCACACACACACACACACACACACACACACAATGAATTAAATAAATAAATAAGAATGTGACTGTGTGAATGGTACCTTAGGTACCTTGGCTATCTAGATGGATGGTTTTGTCACAGTGATAATGATGGGACCTTGTCTGGGAAAGCAGTTCAACCAGTGAGAGAAAAAGGGAGCAGGTGACAGGGACCTGGAGACAAAGACAAGGAAGGGAGATCATGGCCAAAGAGATTCCAGAGAGAGACCAACTGAGCCTCCATCCTGCCAGTCACCGCGACTCTATTTGGTCAGTGTCTAATGGTCAGTGTCTCTCACCATTAAAAACCATCAGGACAGTGAAGACGAAAATGGGGATAATGAGAATAAGCCAAAGGGGAGGTTTTCAGATTCAGAAAGTCTCACTAAGTAGCAAGGGGATGGACAAAGCAGAAAGGAGAATAACAAAGGCCTCAGGACCCACTCAGGGGACATACTCACCATTAGAAAGCAAGCCGTGTCTACCTGCCTGGTGTGACGGTTTTCACACCTGGGACATAGTAGGAACCTAATAAGTACATCCCATAAATGAACGAATAAACGAATGACCGAACAAGCAGACATAGCTCTTCAACACATGCAAAGGATCTGACCTTAGGGGAAAAAAAGTGGTGAACAAGATCTCAAAGTTGCCAGAGTGTTCACTGTGCTGGCAGGAGCAAGCTGTGCGCAGTAGACACGGGTAACTGCTCAGGCGCCCTGTGAGAAGCCGACACACATGGTGAAGGGAAATCACAGAAACAGCACAGCGAGCAGGGCTGGGCCTCAAACAGGAGGTGACATTTCAATAGAGACCTGAAGGAGGCCAGAGAGTGCAGCAGGCAACATCTGGAGGAGAAAAAGGCTCCACAGGCCCAGATATGGCTGTCTGGCAAGGGTGGCTGGTGTGCCTGAGGTAGGAAGGCAGATGGAGCGGTACCCAGGGGGCAGGTTAGCCAACATGGCTGTGAGAGCTAGACCGTTTCTCCAAGCTGCTGTGTGGTACTAGGCACAAACTGCAGGGTCACAAAAAGGCCCAGAGATTATGTCTCACAGACAGGGGATGTGCTTGGATTCTGAGTGTATTCCACGTTTGGCAGCTTTCTTGACAGGTACGCGAGAGGTGGCAAGTAGATGCCTTGCGGTACCCTCTTGAAGCCTGAAACACTTATGTCGGGGGGAAGTCCCCACCATACACTTCATCAAAGCCAGGGTACACACACACACACACACACACACACACACACACACACACTGTCCACAGGCCCAGCACACAGACAATGGGACCACAAGCCCAGAAGCTGCTAGAGAGCATTGCCAACAACACCACTTGGGCGTCACTGCTTCCATCTGAGCCACGCAGCCAAGGCCCCTGCAGAGCTTCCAGGAGAGGGCCACAGTGACACCAGCCTCCTTGATGTCCCTGGTGCCCTCACAAGTCTGTAACTCTTGAAGACCGGCTCCATTACCCACTCACACAAGGATGTGCGTGTTTATGCACGCATCCTATCCATATTCATATTCACTGCACAGCAGCGGCACCTGGGACTGGCCACACATTGATTCGACTTGCCTAGAGAACTGTGCTTTACAGTCTTGGAAACTTGGTGGTGTACCAGCTGAAAGCTAGGGACACCCCAACCCCAGGAAAATCCCCATTCCCTCTCGCACACACATCCGTACCCTAATACTCACACTGAGTCACCCACTCAGATATGTCACACTTGATTTTGCATATTATAATTTGTTCCCTTCCAGAAGGTCCCTGTGGGCATCTCTGAGCCCCGGCAGACATGAAGTTTAGCCCCTGGAGCTCTGGGCACCTATGGGAAGGCTGAGGGTCTAGACCCTTAGGAGATGAGAAGGTCCAGGTACCCCTGGATCAGTCTGCGTTCCCACTGCATCCTCCCCACTTAGGTACAGGGGTCAGGGAGATGAGGGTTGCTTACATCATGCCATGACTAGTGCTGGGCACTTAAAGAAAAAATAATAATAATAAAACCTCATCTTGAATACTAGCAACCTGGCAAAGGCATGCTTGTACCAACCACGCCTGCCCCCAGCATCCCTCAAGACAATGCATCCCACCCCCTGTACCCTGAAATCCTGCCTCCCGTTGCCTCTCTACTTTACTTACCCAGAAAGGTGTCCAAGTGGGGCCCTGCTCTGCCAGGGATGGTGAGGAGGACAGGTCAGGGGCCCAAGAAGGCAGCCTAGCATCTGATGACTCCAGGCTGGCCAGAATACCCAGCCCTCCGGGTCCTAAAGCCAGTGGGAAGCAGAGTGGGGGTGGAGAGGAGCCAAGAGCTGGCAGGCTAAGCGAGATGAAATATTGATGCCCGTCCTGGTAAAGCAGAGAACGCTGCTTGTCCATGAATAAAAGATAAGCTGGAGGAGCAGGCCCGGCAGCAGATTAATTAATCCGAGTGAGCCTTGCTCCGTGTTGTGGGGGAAGGGCATGGAAGAGTAGACAGGCTGTCCCAGCCCCACGGTCCCAAGGGACCAGCCAAGGCCCTCTGTTCTAGGTAGAAAGCAAGGCAGGGTAGCATCGCTGAGCATGGATGGGTAGGGAGAGGGGCAGGGATAACCAGGTCTCTAGGACCAGGATCAGGCACTGTGACATCCCTGACAGATTACCCAAGATGGCAATTTCTCTGGCAGTGGGAGGTGGGGGGTGGGGAGCACTAAGGCAGCAGCTTTGGGAAATGGTGTTGCCATTCTAAGCACCCCACCTGCCATGACCTTTCCTGCTACCTCAAGCCCTCCCTCAAGAAGTCTTTGAGAGCCAGGACGAGTGGGGACATAGGAGAAATGAGCAGATGGCAGACAGAACTAACGTGGAAGTTGCCCACCCTGGGCACATCTTTGACGTCGTTCAGGCTTTACATCTGAAAGGGGAAAGTGGGAGCCCTTCAGCCCTCCCTCCCCGTCTGCCTCAGGATGATATGGAAACGCTGGCAGAGCGGTGCGAGCCACAAGATTCCTGGACAACGGCGATCTCACCAGGACACAGAGCTCACAGCCTGGCATCCAGCTGTCACCCGCTGGCTGTGGCAGCTTTCACAGGCTCTTGGCAGTTTTGTGTTTCCCAAGGGTGACATTAGGACAGGGTGGTGACATCCCTCATCATGCTTTCAAGCCACAGGACTGTGCTGGGTGGCATCAGTCCAGGCTCTTTATTGTCCTAATGGACCCCTGGAGTTAGTGCCCAAACTGATGGTCATAGCTCCTCCTCCCAGCCATCCCAGTGTGACCTGGGAAACCCTCTGCTCAGGATGCCATCCCATTCACCCCTCTGTCTACACATAAACTGTTCTCAGGTCAGAATCCAGGTGGCCTCAGCAGATGTTAGTCACAGCCCCATGCAAGTGACAGGACACTTCCAGATGGTCTCTTCGCCCCCCCCCCCCCCCCCCAGCCTGTAGCATTGATCATGGTCAAGAACAGCTCTTAGAATCCAACTCAGGACTAACCATGGATACTGGTGGGCATGGAGCTGTGAAGCTGGCATCATCCCAGGCTGGCTCCCTCAACAGCCGTAGCCAGGACCTCCACCTTCCTTCCTCAACCACACCATGGCTTGCCTGGTTCCCATGCCCCTGCTCCTCTGGCCTTTCCCATCTCTCTGATCAGTGGGTACCCATCATGGGCAGTCTGCTGGAGGCCTCTGTTCTTTGTCTCATATTTGTTATTTAACTTTGCTTCCTGTGGCTTTGAATCCATCTCCTCCACTCACTCCTGACTTCTTGAATATAGGAACAAGGTCATTTTGGTACCCCCCCCCACCCCCTGCCCCAGTGTTCCCAAAGCTGTGCACAGCCATGAGCACAAGAGGGAAGCACTGCATTGATGCTTGCTTAGGTGACTGGTAAGGGATGCTGGTCCTCGCACCTCCTTCTTTCCATAACAAGAACTAGCCTTTCCAGCGGGCACCTGCTCCATTTGCTCTCAGGAGCTGGCTCACCTTCCTCACAACCTTCTGGACAGATATGTCTCTCCCACTGGCTAGATGGCAAGACCCAGATGCACATTTAACCAAGGTCACGCAGCTGGCAATCAACAAAGCTGAGAACACGCCCTCATGTAAGCTTAGAGTTCTAGCTGGCACCTCCAAATGATGATGGCAAGATGCAGGAGGGCTTTAGCATCCCTCATCTCCCGAGGGGACAGGGACCAAGGCAAAAGGGGAAGAAAGGTCTCCCAGGCCTGGGAATGAGCATAGCTGGGTGTAGCCTGACAGCTCCAGGCAGCCCCCTCTCCCTGCACCTGCCCCCCCCCCATACCAGGAGGCAGGACAGAAATGTGACTGAAGGATAGGGAGGCTGTCTAGGCTGAGGCAGGGCACATAAATACAGGAAGCCACCTGATATGCCACTATCACCTGGTAGAAAGCAAGATTGTTGCTCCTCTCCAAACCAGCAGTAATGATGAGCTCTCTAGAGTCTGGCCAGGAGAGATACAGGCGGAAGCTTGGCTCAAGAGGCACATAGACTGTCATATTCCCATCCAAGCATTTCACCTCTGAACTGTGGATACTGCGTGAACTGCAAAAAGTAGCAGGGAAAGCTAGGAGTCTGATAATCGCTGTAGTTATAGTGTCACCTGCTGGCAATTTAGGGCATAGCACTACAACTGAATGTGGGCATCTTAAAACATCCAGCTACTGGCATGGATGCATTTAGCCAATGTTTCCGCATGGCAGGCAGTACACAGGAGTGAACCAAAATACGACAACCCCGACCTTTATGGAGGTTACAGTTGAATGGGAGAAAGTGGTAGGAGTGGAACTGACGTGTAACATACACATCGAAGGGCATAGGCTTGAGCTCCAAGGAGGAATCTAAAGAGGGCAGGGAGTGCCCGGGGTACTGTGGTCTTATTCAAAAGGACAGACCTAGCCCCACAGAGCCAATGACACCTAGGAATGCTCAGAAGAAGGTGAGGAAAGAGCCGTGTTGATTTCTGAGCTGGCTCAAACCGGACTGAACTAGGAATGAGTCCTACCTGGCAGATCTGGGGATCCAATTGGGAGGGGCTGGGTAGGGTAGAACCTGAAAGGTGACTTCAAAAGCCTGGGGCTTTGTGGCTGGGCTCAGAAGGAAAAAAAAAACAGCATTGTATAGCTTTCCACCCCTAGAATTGGTGGAGATAGGACCCGGGGACTTGGGCAAACTATATAGGGGTTTACCACGAGGCTACGTGATTGGTCTACTAGTTTGCCATCTTAAAGTGCAATATATTGCTCTGTTTGAGAATAGCCTGTAGGTCAAGATCAAGGAGGTATGGGTGCAGGGAGGCCTGTTAGTAAAGCAAATGCCACTTCTGACCAGGAGCCCAGGCGGAGGGGAGAGGCAAGGGGCTTTCTGGGGTGAGAGAAGGACTCGGAAATGGCTCTGAGGTCATAGCTACAGACAGAATGTGCTGTGCTACACTGAAAACAAACTGACTGGCTCAAGGGGATGGATGGGGACCCCGTTTGAGATTGGTGGGACCAAAATTGAGTGTCAGATGTCTATGGGTGGCAGAGCCTGGAATCAGGGGAGTGTGCCTGCCTGGGGCTGCATTCTAAGAGCCAGCAGCACTTGGGTGATATTTAAGTCCTGGAACTAAAGAGATCCCAACCCTGAGGGACCGTGGTCTGGACACCAGGACCTTCTGACATCTCAAGGTCAGAAAATTGGAGAAATGGGGAAGAAAGGGCCAGACAGTGGTGAGAGAAATGGGGGGTACTATACCTGGACCCCATGTCAGGAAAGAGAAGGGAGCCACTGATCCTTGCTAAGAGCTGACTGGGGCCACTGAGACAGGGTCACCCAAGTGGCCCCAACTAAAACTGCAAGAAGTAAACAAGTGCCCACAGACACAGGGAGACATCAGACCCCTCTATGTGAAAGAAGCAGCCACTTCGAAGAAGAACATGGTGATTCCACAGAATGTTAAATGTGGGGTTTCACCCACAGCTCATCAGTCACTCTCCCAGATATAAGCTTCTTAAAAGATGAAAACACACTTTGTCCCAAACCCCGGAACAAGGCATCAACCACTTGCTCACTGCTCCTAGACACCACCTGCTCTTGATTTTTTGATTTAACTTAACTAGAGGTAACACTCTGATGTATGACTCATCTGCTTACCTTTCCTTATACCCGAAGCCCTGCCCTTGGAAATGGGTAATTAAGATGTAGGTCTTCTGTTTCCTCATGTTTGGCTGCTTTTTTTTTTTTCTCTCTCTCTCTCTCTCTCTCTCTCTCTCTTTTCCAAAACTGTGTGTCTGTGATGGGCATGTCACACACAGGGCTGGCTTGGTAAGGGAAACAACCCAAATGTCTACCACCAGTGAGTAGATAAACAAAATGTGGTATGTCCATTCAGTGGAATATTATTCAACCACAAAAAGAACAAAGCACTACTGCTTCGAGTTACAGTGTGGACAATAGCCCAAGAGAAAGGAGCCAGTGATTCCATTGATAAGAAGTGTCAAGAGAAAGGAATCTAAGTACTAGACTTCTCCACAGACAGCTGATATATGGCGGCCAGGGCTGGGGGTGGAGTGGCTACTGATGGGTTCAGAGTTTCGTATGGAGATGAATATGGAAGTTAGGGAGTGCAGAGGGTTGCATAACTCTGTGGCTAGGCTCTAAACTACCGAACTGTGCACTTTCAAGCATACACCTTATGGAATATGCCGTATCTCCATAGTACATTTGTTAAAGGATTTGGTTGTATGGGATGGCGGGATAGCCTCAGCACAGAAAGGAGGCACAGAGGCCTTTGTGCTCACAGGTAAGTTCTAGGGAACCGGAATGTTAAACACACGGGGCTTCTCCTTCAAGGGTAGGTGTGCAATGCCCACTATCCTCCCAGAAGGCTGGAGCAGGCATCATTACTACCCTGCTGACCTTTGCTCTATCTGTGTGGCTAGAGACTTTTCCAGCACCGGAACCTTCCCCAGACCCTTCTTCCTACCCCCCAAGCCTCCCCACCCCAAGACAGGGTTTCTCTGTGTAGCCTTGGCTGTCCTGGACTCGATTTGAAGAACAGGCTGGCCTCGAACTGACAGCGATCCACCTGCCTCTGCCTCCTGAGTGCTGGGATTAAAGGTGTGCACCACCACCACTGCCAGCCTTTTTTTTTTTTTTTTTTAAGATTTATTGATTTATTATTATGTATACAGTGTTCTACCTGCATGTACAACTGTAAGCCAGAAGAGGGCATCAGATCACATTGCAAATGGTTGTGAGCCACCATATGGTTGCTGGGATCTGAACTCAGGACCTTTGGAAGAGCAGATGGCGCTCTCAACCATTGAACCATCTCTCTAGCCGCTTCCCCCCGCCCCCGCGCCCCCTGCTAGACCCTTCTTGTGGACTTGTTTATCTCAACCCATAGAATCTATTTGTCTTAGTTATTGCTGTGAAGAGACATCAGGACCAAGGCAACTCATAGAAAAGAAACCAATGAACTGGAACTGGTTTACAGTTTCGGAGGTTTAGTCCGTTATCATCATGGTGGGAAGCATGGCGGCACGCAGACAGACATGGTGCTGGGAAAGGAGCTGAGAGTTCTACATCTGGTTCCACAGGCATCAGGAAGTCAATTGGCTTGAGTTTCTGAGACCTTAAAGCCCATCCCCTAGTGACACACGCCCTCCAACAAAGCCACACCCACTCGAACAAGGCCACACATCCTAACAGTGCCAGTTCCTAAGGGCCTATGGGGCCCATTTTTATTCAAACCATCATACTATCTTTATGGACTCCTATGGACTCCACAATGCATTTTGCTGGAGTTACATCTGATCTGAATTTAGCTTAGTTTGGTGCTCAGGAGATTTATGTCTGCTTTGTTGTGCATGCAGAATTGAGCTAATCATCACCAGAGTAACTTCTACCAAGTTGTGCTGTGCTTAAAATAAACTGCTCAGGTCAGACTCCTGAAGTTTAAACCAACACCAGCGACTGAGTCATCTTGAATCAAGTTAACTGCAGGTCTATGGAAGTCATGGAGACTCCCACAGCAGAGGACGTGGGCAGTATTGAAGACAGGAGGCAAGTGTGGTGGAGGAACTGTGGCCATTCCTTCCTAGTCACTTTTATACTCCCAGTAAGATGGGAATTAAAGGGGCTGGAGATGGCTCAGTGGTTAAGAGCACTGTCTACTCCTCCAGAAGTCCTGAGTTCAAGTCCCAGCAACCACATGGTAGCTTCACAACCATCTGTAATGTGATCTGATGCCCTCTCCTGGCCTACAGGTGTATGTGCAGATAGAGCATGTGTGTGTGTGTGTGTGTGTGGCAGTGGAGGAGGGTCTAGAAGAGATGGCCCAGGAACTTAGTTAATAAAAAGCTGAGTGTTGCTATGCATGCCTGTGACCCCAGCACTGTGGCAGTGGGGACAGGTGGGTCCTTGATGCTCATTAACCAGTCTAGCAGAGTGGATGAGCTTCAGGCTCAGTGAGAGACTCTGTCTCAGAAGAAGTGGGTGGTGTTCTGAGCATGACTCTGGAGTTGTTTTCTATCCTCCACAGGTGTGTGAACATGTACTTTCTCTCTTTTCTCCCTCTCTCTCTCTCTCTCTCTCTCTCTCTCTCTCTCTCTCTCACACACACACACACACACACACACACACACACACACACACACACACAAGCACATAAAACTGGGGATGTTTAGCTGGTAGAATATTTACGTAACAAAGCCCCAGGCTGATCTCCAGCTTATATTCTCAGTTCCCAGCAGGTAGAGGCAGAGGGTCAACTGCAATGACACAGAGTGTGCAGCCAGCCTGATAGACATAGGACCCTGCCTCAAAAAATGAAAAACACAACAACAACAAAAGAAGATCTAACTACACCCTATTGTGCTAGCTGACGTACACTAACTAGCAAAATTTCCACACATCCAAGGATAGAAAAATGCAAAATGGCATAATATTATATAGTTTTTACTAATTTTTATACAAAAGTGGCATGTATGTGTGTGGTATTTAATCTTAGCTGTCCCCATAATTGAGTTAAAGGCCCATGGGGTATTAATGATGCTGGTCTTGAGGAGCCCTGTGAGGACTTTTCCAGAGAGCATTAACCAGGAGGGAAACCCCACTCTGAGCACAGGTGGCAGCAGCTCCTGGGCTCCAGAGGGGAGGAGGAGAGCTGAGTGTGAACATTTCCTGCTTCCTGCTATGCTGGGAAGTCCCCGGCCACCCCCAGAGTCAACCGCCACCATGCCTTCCCAGCCATGGGGGAGTCAAAAGTGCCTCATCTTTCAAACTGCTTTTGTCAGGTTTGGTCACTGCAACGAGACCATCTCTTGATGCACTATATGTGAAAGCCCTAGGCAGGAGGCAGTTTAAATTATTAACAGTTTAATTCCATAGAAGGGGCAGGGGAGGGGCAGGGGGGGCTAAAAGCATAGGAGCTGTGTGTGCGTGCGTGCGTGTATGTGTACACGTGCATGTGCACATGAGTGCATGCATGCAGTGCTGCTGTCTTTTTGAACATGTAACGTGTAACAGAACAAGTACGTCATCAGGAAAGACCTAGTCAAGCCTTCCTTAGCTCTAGCCTTCCCCGGGTGACAGAACCCAGTGTCACCAGCCTCTGCCCCAGCCCTGAGGATCCTGTCCATTGGTCTCCACACAGCACTTGGAAGGCAAGTGGCATCCATGTGGCTGCACTGTGGCTCTATGTGTGGTATGGCCTACAGGGAGAGACAGAAAAGGCCCTGAGCCGTGTCCCCAGGAATCTGGATTATCCTGGCCATCCAGAAGCCAGTCCTGCTTCAGTTCTTGTTTGCTGAACCTGGAAAGTCCCAGGCCAGTTTCTGTCCGGGGACAAAAGAGCCAGTAGGAGCATGGAGAACACTCCCTCTCCTAAGACTGCCATGTGTCAAGCAAATCTACATACAGACTCACCCAGCCCTCAGAAGGGCCCACAAGGCATGGCGGTCTCCATTCTTCAGCACTGAGAAGTCTGAAGGCCACAGAGGCCAGCAGCAGGGCCCAGGACCCAACCTCACTCCCTAAACCCACAGCCCACGCCACCCTCCTGCTGAGGTACCAGGATCCTAAGTGGGGGCTCCATGAGCCCCTGCTCACTCCCTGGCTTTTCAGCCAGTCTAAGGTCTGTGACCATGGGGTCCCTGGGTTGATCTCTACCAATGGGTTCATCATCAGCTCTTAAGTGTCCATCCCCAATGCCACTCCCCACAGAGACAGCCTCTCTGCATGTTCCCTGCAGCCCATCACTCAGGTCACACACCAGAGAGCACACTCCATCTTGGAAGGAGGGGAGCACGCGACTCAGGCAGCCTAGAGGCTGTACCTCTTCCCTCTACCCACCACGGCTCCTTGAGCATTCGCTCTGCCGTCCCTCGAGTGCATCTGGAGTAGCAGGGAGCCGTCAGAGTACAAGGGCATCTCACAGTCCCTAGAGCAGACAGCAGACCCAGAACCTGGAGGCCGCCCTTCCCCTAGCCCCACAAGACACTTCACTGCCCACACCCCAAGAGGACCCAGGCTGTAAGTGTCTCAGCCTGGCCCCTGCTTCTAGTTTGGGGGTCACCAGATAGGATAGACAAATGATGAACAACCAGCCCTCCATCTCTTCTCCTCACGCCTCCCAGGGCCTGTCTCTGGGATCTAGAAAAACTTTCCAGAAATTTTGGACTGAGTAGGGAGTAGCCCCCAGGGACAAGCAGAGCATTGCTCAGCTCCCACTCATTGTTCTTTCAGTGTTTTGTTTTGTTTTTTTTTTTTTTTTAATGAAAATCCCAAATCATTCTATTTTAGCAATGACGACTGAGGAGCCAGATGCTGGGGTGCAGACTTGCTAGCTCAGAGAGGTAGAGAAAGCACCCAGCTGACCTTCCTACTCAGCCCGCATCCGAGAAGGAAAAGGCCAAAAGCTAAAAAACCAAATGTCAAAAGCCAAAAGCTTGCTAGTTCAGCCGACGGCCCAGGAGGAGAAAGCCAAAAGCCTCAGAAGCCAAAGAGCTCAAGAGCCTCTCTTCTTCACACTGGCTCAAACACCCCTCAACTCAAAGCCCCTCCTTTCCACTTAACCCCTGTCAGCTGGTTTCTTGCTCTGCCTAATGACCTAGGGTTAACTTTATTAAATCTTGTGTACAGAAAGCTCTTCAGTTAAAGGTGTGTGCTAGGGCTGAGCCACACCATAATCACTTGTTTACAATAAACAGAAAGTTCTTCGATTAAAAGTGTTAGGGCTGAACCACACCAAACAAAAGACAGGTTTTTTACAGTTCACAATATTGGGGTTCACAAGGAGATCAAATATTCTGCCACACCTGCCTTCTCTGCATCAGGTCAAGGCTGTCCAAGCCCACTTGCTAGGAAGGCTGTGCTAGGGCTAGGGGCTCCCCTAGGCCCGCCCCAACTCCTTTCTACCCTGATCTGGGCTGGATTGTGGCCTCCCAGCTACCTCATCCTTCAATGCCCCTCTTGGGCTCAAGTCTGCAGAAGATAAATCCCCTCAATGCCAGCCACCTTGGCCACTTCCACCCTGTGACACAGCTCAGCTTTTCTACCTGAAGCATGGAGCCTCCAAAGCGGGCCCTGTGGTCGGTAACTACAGGGACCCACAAGTACTTATATCTGCAAGTGCCCTGGTGCCCATGCAAAGCCAATCATTTCAAGCAAAGGCTGTGTAAGGCCCTCTGCTCCTCTGTAGAACCACGAGCAGGGCAGCATCTGCACAGAGCAGAGGACAGCCCATCCGCCAGCTCAGAGGCCGTCGTTCAGTTTGCTTCTGTGTTGCTGAAATAAAACATTAACCAAAAACACTTCCAAATGATAGTCCATCACAGAGGAAAGCTGAGACGGGAACTAAAGTCGAGACCCTGGAGGAATGCCGCCTATTGGCTTTCTCCCCTGCCTTCCTCGGCCTCCTTTCTTATAAAGCCCAGGCCCAGCCACCTAGGGAAGGTGTCACCCACAGTGGGCTGGGCCCTCCTGTAACAATTAAAAATTAAGAAAATGCCTGACAGACATGCCCACAGGCCAATCCAAGGGAGGCGGTTCTCCAGTTGAGGTATCCTCTTCCCAGGTGATCCAGAAGCAATCCTGCCCCTCCCTAGGCCTGCTGCGGCTTCCATAAGATAGGAGTTTCAGATATGCAGACTTCCATCCACATATTTATATATATTACATACATACATACATGTGTATATGTGCAAACATAGATGTGTAAAGATACACACACACACATATCCACCCATACATACATGCACATACCGAGCGTCCAACCATCCAACCAAGTGTATTACCAGATGTCCTGGTCCCTCAGATCCTTAAGTGGACACGTCGAGATCTTGTCCTCCTCCTTGTCACCGTGGGAAAGAATCCAGGAGTAGGATATTTTCCAAGGCTTGGTCTTTGATAGTGACTAATGGAACTTCCTGTGGTGACACCAGTGTTCTGTATCTGCACTGTCCCCTGGGGCCAACCATCTGTAGCTACACACGGAAGCTGAGCATCTCAACTGTGGCTACCAGGACTGAAGAACTGAACTTCCCGTCCTAACACAGTTGTAATGAACGTAGAGATAAGCCACCGAACATGATGGACAGGAGTTGCTCTCGGGCAAGATGCATCATCCATCCCTGCGTACACATGTGTACACACTCACACACATGCATACACGCATGTGCATGTGTACATATATACAAATATATATATATATATATATACACAAATATATATGTATGTATTTATCCACAGAGAGGGAAGTGTGTAGTCAGGGAGGGGTAACCTCTGGTAAGACCAAGAGAGAATCCAGAATATCCTCTTAGCAAGTATTTATTGAGGGCCAGGAAGGGCCAGACTCTGATATTACATCATTTGACACACAAGTGAGGAAAGCAGAGCTATGACCAGGTGACACTAGCCAGGTGTAGAGCACTGCCCATCTCAGAGACTGTAAATCAGGGAAGGCTTCACGGAAGAGGTGATTTCAAAGGTAAGGGGTTTGTCAGGAAGGGGCTTGTGCAAAGGCCCTGAGGCCACAGCAGACCCAGTTAACAGCTCAGTAGGTAAGACGTCCTGCACAAGAATAGCAGTGCTCAACCCCTCCCAGAGGGTAGCGCACAGTGCCGTGCGGGCCACCATCCAGCTTGTTCATTCCTCTCCCCTGATGCCCATGGAATGTCTCCACCCACCCCATAAACATGATTTGGAAAAATCTCTTCTCCCAGTCTCCAGCCAAGCCAGCTCCTCTGCCCTTGTGCTCCCTCTCTGAGGTCACGGAGAGGTGGGAACAGAGCCCCCGTCCCTCTAGGAACTCCTGACTCATTCTGGAGGGAGCATCTAAGCCTGCCTTCTCAAGAGCCAGCTCCAACTGCAGGAGGAGGGCAGGCGTGACCCCCAGCTTAGGGACACAGCTGCTGGAGAGCAGGCCAGAGAGAGCCAGAGACAGAGGGAAAGTATTTGAAAGCCGGGCCGACTGATGTACAGAGATATTTGACAGACATCCCAAGCCAGCAGGACAGACAGACACGCCAGGGATAAGGATGACATAAACGAGAAATAAGGACATGCCAAGGCAATCAAGGACAGCGCTGGGATATCCAAGGATAGAAAACAGATCAGCCTGTCACCCTAGCCAGGGTCGGGTAGACAGTCACAGCGCTGAGCAGTCACATCCGCCGTCTGCATTTGCAGAGATGACCACAAGGGGGCGACATTGCTCCAAGGAAGCTCACAAGCCTAGCAGCTCAGGCCGGTCAAGCCAGATTCTCTGGTCTTGGAAAGCAGAAGACTCCCTGAAATCTGTAGGCTAGGGACCAAGAACATCCATACTCCAAGCAGGAGAGTCTCCTTTTCTTGCACCAGGATGTCCTCAAACTAGCCCCTTGCCTCCAGGCCCCACGCCCCGAGCTTGCTCAGTACTACCACCTGAGCACTATGGATCATGGTCGCCCTGTCATGTCCCATCCCATCTCCGTGTTATGGTCCTCACCCCGCTCCCCTCTGCACACGCCTTTGCCTACAAAAAAGAGGACAACACACAGGTCTGGGGTCTGAGACACGCACTCAGCCCCTAGAAAAGGGCTTGGTTTCTTCCCGGTGAGTCCTTGTGCTCAAAGCGTGTCCAGCACAAGATTCAGGGGTCTTAGCTGACCTCATGCTCAGCAACAGTCTATGGGGCTGCCATCAGAGTGCCACCCAGGGCCGCATTCACAGAACCAAGTGGATGCAGGATGCAGTTGGTGATGTGGTCAGATTTTTGAAAGGGCTGTTAATAAATCGATGTAAAGCAGGAAGAAGAGACCCGTGGAAATGCCTTTGTTACGATACATCAATTACACGGCAGTACTGCCATATACGCTGTCACCTCTAAGTCAAGCATCATGTGTAACCATACCCATTTTGCAGATGGAAAAACTTGCACAGACTCCCCACCCATGACTCTTCTCTTCCTCCTGAGCCACAGGCATGCTCAGGATCTAGCCTTAATTCCCAAATGGCCTTGAGCTTCCTCCTGGCCATTAGCCGGTCCATCCACAGCCTTCTGGCTCTTTTCTCCTCCTCCTCCCTCCCCATCCACACCCTCCCCATGCCCCCCGCCCCCGTGAATCCTAGGGATGTAACCAGGGCCTTGCACATCTGAGGCATATTCCTGCGATGGCGATTCTTGTTTGTCAACTTGACTACATCTGGAATCAATTAAAGCCCAGTGGCTGAGCACATCTGTGAGGGATTTTTCTTGATTGAATCACTTGATGTGGGAAGAACCACCCTAAATCCAGATCATGTGAGGTCAGAAGACGCACCCCAGATCTGGGCCGTGCCTTCTGTTGGCGGCCTATAGAAAGAACACAGAAGAAGGCCTTTGCTCTCTGCCTGCTTGCTCCAGCCCTCCCTCACTAGCATTCCTGTACTGCCATTAGAGCCTATTTCTTTGGCATGGCAGCGTATACTGAAAACCAGCTGACACACCCAGCCTCATGGACTGAACAGCTTCTGGATTCTTGGACCTTTCATTGGTTGGACTAGCTGGACCACAGCCATAAGGCATACTAATAAATCCCATTTATACAGATATAGAGACTCATTTTCTGCTCTTCCAGAGAACCCTGACTACAACTGTCCCCAAGCCTCTGCTGAGTTCAGTGTCTCCAGGCACCTAGGACTCTAGACACACAAGGTGATCTTGATCTTGTCCCTAATATGTGCGCAGTGTGTGGCCATGGCATGGTCCCATGGCCCTGTCCAACAGGAGTGTGTCCCACACCTCAGGTGGGTAGAAGGTGCCTGTCCACAGCCTTCTGGTTCCTTGTAGACCACTCACTGTGCCGAAGGTAAGAGGGAGGAGGGCTCACTGCTCACTTCAAACTGTGTGTGTGGAAGGAAGAACAGTAAATTCAAAGGGTGAGGACAGGTGGTATAGAGCACCAAGAAAGACTCTGGGGTGACAAAGATTCTGGCAATTTCCCTGAAAGCTGACAATGTGGTATGGGATGTCCACAGGGAGAGTGTAAGTGGACACAGCCCTCAGTGGAGTCAGGATAGGGTGGGCAGGATGATGGGCCTGCAGCAGGAGCTCTGAGGGTTCCAGGTGGGAAGACCTGGGGGCTGGGAGGGGGGGACAAGGTGGGGACGATATGGAGGGAGTGAGGCACTAAGGAGGGAAGACACACAGCGCAGGAGACTGATGGCATGAGAGAGGGAAGAAAAGATGGCCAGAGCGATTCCTAGTAGAGGGAGGGAGGGAGGGAAAAAACCAGAAATCTGATTGGATACCTGAGAGACCACCTGTGAACCTTCCCAGGGCACATGCAGGGCAGGCAGTGCATCTATGGACCTGAGGCCTCCAGTGATTCTTTCTTTTATTATTGTTGTTGTTGTTACGTATGCAGTGTTCTGCCTGCACGTAACACCTGCATGCCAAAAGAGGGCACTGGATCTGATTATAGATGGGTTGTGAGTCACCATGTGGTTGCTGGGAATTGAACTCAGGACCTCTGGAAGAGCAGCCAGTGCTCTTAACCTCTGAGCCATCTCTCCAGTCCCCTCCGGCGATTCTTTACTGAGACTCTCACTCAAAACAATCAGAGTCCCGTGGCAGGGAGGACACCTCAAGGAGGTGGGGTAGGCAGGACCAAGGTCTGGACCACACTGCTTCACACAGCAGGACCATACGGCCACCAGGGAGGCCACGAGGATAGCAGAGAGTCTGCACACAGGGAGAGGGTGTGTTATGAGGAGGGAATGGCCAAAGGGCTGAGAGCTATAGGGGGGAGGACTGGAGAGGAGCCGGGGAGTGGTGACATGGCGGTCATGCTCACTGGCAGGAGCAACTTGTGGAGTAGAGGAGAGGTGGGTGGAGCAGTGAGGGGAGGGGGAGGTGTGGCTGATATCAGGTTTGTCTGTGGAGCACAAAACAAGAAAGACCCAAGGTCTTCCAGACTGGAGGAGGTCTGTGGGTGTGCAGATACTAGTGAAATGAAGCTGTTGAAAAGGGACAGAGTACGCAGCTGGGCGTGGTGGCGCACGCCTTTAATCCCAGCACTCGGGAGGCAGAGGCAGGTGGATCACTGTGAGTTCGAGGCCAGCCTGGTCTACAGAGTCCAGAACAGCCAAGGCTACACAGAGAAACCCTGTCTCGAAAAACTAAAAAAAAGAAAGGGGACAGAGTAAAAGTACACAAAGGGGAAAGCTGGCCATCAGCAACCCTTGTTTCTGAGCAGGGGTCTTGGGTGCCAGGCCAAGGAGGTCCTAGGAACTCTGGGGCCTGTGCTAAGACAGGCAACTAGAGCTGGGAGTGTACGGTGGTCACTGCAGAAGTGTCACAGGATCTCTAAGTAGGACTGTACACCCAAGGGAGGGTGTAGCTGCCCAGTGGCAGGCAAAAGGTAAGCTGGAAGGGAGGGTATAGCTGCCCAGTGGCAGGCAAAAGGTAAGCTGGGTATACAAGGCTGCCTGCCCCATCACCCCTGCCCCTCCTACACGTGGCAAATCTCCTGCTGGTCCTGTTAGGCCCACCTCAAATAAGGGACAGGGTGCAATCTTCCCACCTATAGCCCCACTCAAGCATTGAAGCACAAGCCTTCTATGAGTCTCAAGTGTAGCAGAGTGTCCACGGGGGAGGGACAGGGTCTACCCTGGAGAGCTGCTGGGTACTCTGAGTACTAAGTACCCAGTACCTTAGGTTGCTGAGGATCATCAAATATGCTAAGTAGGACTGAGTGCCCTGGGTACTGATGAATAGGCTGATCTCTGTTCACCAGTAGCATCTCTCCCTTGCTCTCCCCTCCCCACTCACCACCCTGGTCCTTTTGAAGAGCGCCACTGTCTTCTCACTCTCTTTGCTTCTGGAAAGGAGAAGTGTCCCTGGATTTGAAGGAAAGAATGGGTTGGAGCACTGGGGGGGGGAAGCTGGGAGGGGGGAAGCTGGGAGGACCAGGCTAGCAATTGACAGGAAGTTCCCCAAGACCCCTCATTCCCAGGAGGCCCAAAGAATAGAACTCAGACTCTGTATCTCTGGCTCCAGAGACACCACTGTGCTCACAGACTCTGAGAAGCCCAGGAAAGCCCACACTCACATTATGGACCACACATCTCTACTCACTCCCCCCACCCCATCCCCCACCCCACCCCACCCCCACCCCCGGTCTTGCAGAGCATGCCCAGGAGGGCTGGGGAAGGCCCAAATTCAGGAATCCAGCCTCTCTACCATGATTTGTGGAGAAGGAAACACCAATGTTACCAGTCAGTGGCCTGGGGTCTTTGTCTCTACCTGGACAAAAGTCACCGGTCTTTGAAAGCTTTTGCAGCCCCCTGCATTTGACAGCAGCAGCAGCAGCACTCTCTCGTCTTGCAGCTCTTGTGCAAGCTGCAGATAGTGGGAGTCATATCTCTCTGCAAACATTGCTGCTCTCAGGTAGACGGAGGGCACTAGAACCCTTCACATGTTATAGCTCATGTGCAGACCTAGAACATGATGTCTCCCCAGTCCTTGGAAGCAGCTGGTGTCATACCTTCTGGCCTAGGGACGGGCATTCCTCAGGCTTTGACAGTGACCAGTGTTACAACCTCCCAGGTCTGGGTGTCAGAGACCTCCACAGCTCTGAAGACTTGACAACTGTCTGGACATCTTCCAGTGACCAGGACCTGCACGGTGCCTCACAGCTCCAAGGGAATTCACATGGTACACATACATACATGCAGGAGGACATTCGTACACACGAAGCAATAATAATAGTAATAATAACTTGGGTTTTTTTTTTTTTTAATTAAAATGAGAGCCAGGTAGTGATGGTGCACGTCTTTAATCCCAGAATTTGGGGAGCGGAGGCAGGCGGATTGCTGTGAGTTCAAGGCCAGCCTGGTCTACAGAGTGAGTTCCAGGACAGCCAAGGCTACATGGAGAAACTCTGTCTCAAAAAAAAAAAAAAAAAACCCAAAATTAATTAATTGATTACTAATTAATTAATTAAAATAAGGTCAAGGTAAAACATTGGACCTGAGAGATGACTGGGTAGTTAGGAGAACATATTGCTCTTTCAAAGGGCCTGAATCTGTTCCCAGAACTCATGTCAGGTAGTTCACAACTGCTTGAAACAGCAGCTCCACATGCACAGGCCCAGCACAGACACATAACATGCATATAATTAAAAACAAACTAAACCATACACACACACACACACACACACACACAGAGAGATACAAAAATAGGGATCTTGTCCTAACATAAGCTCTCAAAGAAACCTTCTCTGTCTGTCTGTCTGTCTGTCTGTCTGTCTGTCTGTCTGTCTCTCTCTCTCTCTCTCTCTCTGTGTGTGTGTGTGTGTGTGCTGCAGGAATACCAGTGTGCACCTGTCAACGTCCATGAGCACATGAAGAGGTCAGAGCAGAACCCTGGGTGTCTTCTGCTATCAGTCTCAGCCTTATTTCCCTGAGACAGGCACAGTCAAGGATATCAAAAATTCAAGTGCCCTTACCCACTGAGCCAACTCTCTAACCCTGGGCCTCCAACTCTATGCTGCTGCTGGGGCCAGGGAAAAGTGGGCACCCCAAAGTCCAAGGAGGCAGCTGAAGGAGGGGCATGGGAGGAGCTGTTCCTCACCGGTGTGCATTGTCTGAGGACTTTCAGAGACTGCACAGTAAAGCAGTTGCCCATGGTCAGGAGACATAGAGAAAGGTGATCTCTGTCTCATATGAAAGGACATGAGCTAGAGATGGAGCCTGGTAGGGGTCTCTTAGCTGGAGAGGAAGCAGGTTGGTGAGTTTCAAGTTGTTTTCTGTGCCTCTTTCCCCTTTATCATCCCTGACTCTATACTGTTAACTATTTCATTTTTTTACCCTACTAGGGAAACTGAGGCAGTGATCCCAGTCTAGCCAATGGGAAGCAGTCATAGAACTCTTTCATTAAAAAACTCAGGAGAGCAGAATGTAACCTAGAATTCAGACTGCTCCCCACCCCTACCCTCCACCAGCACCCCACACTCCTACGTCCCCCCACCCCCACCGTCCCTGGAGCAGAGCAAGTCTGATCTGCTTCCTAGAAAGCCATCTCCTGGGCACAGGGTGTCCCCATCTGCTTCCTGACTTGCCCAGCACAAGGGCCCTCGAAAGCCGGTAGCCCAGAGCCTTCTCCACGCTCCAGGGTGAAGACCTGTACCCCAATCTGCCAGGCTTTCCATGAAAATCTCCTCCTCTCCTTCCAGCTTCACTGCGTTTTGCTCCCAGAAACAGTTTGCCGCCATTTCATCATGATCGCCCGAGAGTCTCTTCGTCTCCTCCCACTGGGATGGTGCCAGCTGAGTTATACGTGGAAAGGGAACTGGATTCCATCAGGCAATCAGAGCTGCGAGGCTCTCAAAGAAGGAGAGCAGAGCAGCAGGCTCTGACAGTGACGAGGGGTGGGGGGTAAGGAAGTGAGGCCCCTTGGAGATCTCATTGCCCCAGGATGTGGTTTAAATTCCATTCGTCTCTCCCAGTCACTCCCTAAGCACCATTTATTAAGGGCACCAAATTAAAAACACAAGATGTAATTGCAACACAGCCTCAGTCTCCAGAGATTGTGGGGGTGGGAGGTGGAGGATGGGGGTGGTGGTTGGGGGATGGGAAGACAGATGGACAACGCTGCCCACAAATCCAGGAAGAAAGCCAAGTCAGCAACCCATGTTAAACAGCCAGGTCCTGACCCTGTGAGATCAGGGAAAGTTGCTGGGTGAGTGTCACTTCCAAGACACACATATACAACTGCAGTTGAGTGCAAGCCCCATGGAAGGGACAGGATCCGCCCCCCACCCCTATTGTGCTGTCCTTCCTTCCTTGATGCAAGCTTATCCTCAACTCTGTAACCCAGCCCCTCCCCTTCTAGCCAAAGGCTTTCCTCCCAGCCTAACTGCTGCTTTCCCCGTCTTTGTCCTAATCTAGAACACCCCCATTTGATGCTTCCCACCCCCCAACTCAGACAGCATCTGAACCCTATAGCTTCCTGCTCCGTACCCCTTGACCCCCATGAAGTCTTTTGTCCTCTGCCTCTTCTCCCCACTCCTGCCATGGAAGCTTCTCTCAGGCCACAGCTCTCTCTCTTCCACGTAGAGCCATAAAGCCAGCACACAGCACCGGTTCCCCTGCCCTGAGTCCTCTCAGCAGCTCGCCCAGTGCCCTCTAAGACCTTCCATTCCCTGCTGCAGTATGAAGGGCACCTTGGCCTTCTGCAATCTGCTCCACTAGCCTCTCACCATCAGCAGCAGCGTCACCACACCCTCTGCACATCCCTGCAGTCGCCCCAGGGCTCTCCATGTTCCTTTCCTGACTTCTCTGTAGATTCTTCTCCTCAGCCAGCCTTTCTTCCAAATTACCAAGATCTTCAGGAGGCAGCCTGGAATCCGTCCCGTCCCCACTACCCCCCATGTGAGAAGGGTGCCCCTAGACTTCCACTTGCTGATATTTGTCTGATACGCCAGTTTTACCCACAAGTACCCCAATCTTCCATACACCCTCATCCTCCCACACCCCCACCAACCTTGCCCCTCAGCGATAGCCACCAGCTGCCAATCATATAACTAGGGAAGCAAAGGATGTTATTTTATTAAGGGTCATTAGGCTCCTGGCACCCGGCAAAGCGCTTTCTTATGTGCCTTCTCATTTGCAATTGTTGGACCCTGGCCCAAAATGTTGGACCCTGGGAGTCCAATTCGGCAAGGGGGTCACCGCGAGAAACCATTCAAGTCACACCAACTGAGAGGTATAGGTATAGGTAAAATTTATTACTGACACACCAAAGGTCCCAATTGTTGATGTGTCAGGGTCCCTCAGCAAGTAGCTGTTACAGGCTAATTTTAAAGGCAAAAACCACAAAGCAGGTGGGGTTGCTTATCACTGGAATCCATATGGATATTAGGACATCTGGCCTGAGGGAACCTCTTGTGAGGACATCTGATATCTGTAAATTTGTATGTAACTATTCTGGGAATTAGGGTGGAACTCTTGAGGTTAGCAGTTCTAAGAACTAGGAGAAGCCTCTGGGGTCAGAAGTTTAGGTTTTACAGTTTCTCACAATGACCTTTGTGTATTAGATATAGCGCATGCCTACTTGACTGTTTGTAAGGTAGCCCAGGCTGACCTTGAACTCCTGATCTTACTGTCTCAAGCCCCCAAAGTGCTTCAGCTATGGTTGCTCACAGTCTTTTTTTTTTTTTTTTTTTAAGATTTATGTATTGTATTTATTGTATATGAGTGCTTTATCTACAGAAGAGGGCATCAGATAACATTATAGATGGTTATGAGCCGCCATGTGGTTGCTGGGAATTGAACTCAGGACCTCTGGAAGGACAGGCGGTGCCCTTAACCACTGAGCCATTTCTCCAGCCCCGGTGCTCACAGTCTTACTTGTGGGGCCTCAGTTAAAGATCAGAGAAGGCATTCAGCACCCTGCTTTGTGCTGACTTGTTATTTCTTAGCTTTTTAGTCTTTGGGGGGTGGGCAGCCAACACAGACCCTGAGTATGTCGAGCTGGTCCTCAGTAAAAGTTAAAATCTGACCACTGGGCTTCCAGACCAGCAGATGATGGTTCCACCCACTGCAGACTCAGAACCAGGCTCCTGACTAGTTTGCCTCTGAAAGCTCTGATTTCTAAGAGCCAGCTGCCTGGCGTTCACAAGAGTTCTGGTGCTAACAGCGTCTGACAGAGCTCCAGTGAACTGTGACCCCCAGGACAGCCAGTGCCCACACAGCAGTATGGCCTTCTGTCGATTGGAATTCTACAGAATGCGGTCCTGCATTGCCACTGCAGGACACTGGGTAATGCCCCCCCAACCTGAGAACAAAGCAAAGAGGAAAGAAAGAGGGGGTGGGCTGAGACCAGTATCTATGGCAACCCCTGGGGTCTCTCCCTCAAATCTAACCCTGCCCCTCCTCCTGTGGATGGGAATCAGTAGCCAGAGGCATCTGTGAACAGAGAACGGCTGCTGTAGTAATACCAAGTACTTTGGAGCCTTTTATTCCATTAATGGCTAAATAGAATGAGAGGTTGGCCTGTCAGCCGGGTCCTTGCAGCTGCCGTGAGCTCTAAAATGGTCCTCTAAAGCACCGCTCTTTGCCAGGTGAGTAAGGTCTCCATGGGCCCACACCATCTGAGACCTTTCTGGACAGACTAAGCACATTGGGTAATTGCCTTTACGAAACATTCACATGAAACTAGAAGCTGGAAGGGCCCTATGCCATTGCAGCTTTAGGTAGAGAACGGATGCCCTGGGTGGTGGTAGTGGGGCTACTGGTAGTATCTACTTGACTGAGAGATACATTCTAGCCATTAACAAAAGAGAGTTTGGGTATAGTGGCACAAACCTCCAACTCCAGCCCTCAGGAGACAGAAGCTGGAGGATGAGGAGTTCAAGGTCAGTCTTGGCTATATAGCAAGTTTGAGGTCAGCCTATCTGACTATCTCAAAAAAGGGCAAACAAGCAAAACTATCTTATGTCAGGAGGTAAAAGACTTGTCACCAAGCCCAAAGATGTGGGTTTGATCCTGAGAACCCACATAAGAGGAAAGGAAAACTGACTCCTGACCTCCACACAAATGTTCCCATAATGAGCCAAATAAGCAAGCAAGCAAACAAGCAACAGAACAACAGACCAAACTAGAGCTATTATGATTTGGCAAAATTCCTTTCCCTGAGAAGTTAACAAGCTAGTAAGTGAACTCGGATTCTATGAAGATATTGAGAACTCTGAGCAACTGGTGTTGCTAGCAGTATGAGGCAAAACTAGCATCCAACCAGTTATAAACCAGGGATAGGTGTGTGTGTGGGTGGATGGATGGATGAGTGGATGGATGGATAGATGGATGGATGGGCGGGTAGATGGGTGGATGGACGGGTAGATGGGTGGATGGATGGATGAGTGGATGGATGGATAGATGGATGGATGGACGGGTAGATGGGTGGATGGGAGGATGAGTGAGAGGATGGATAAATAGATGGGAGGATGGGAGAATGGGTGGGTGGATGGATAAGTGGATGATGGATGGATGGATGGATGGGTAGATGGGTGGATGGATGGGTAGATGGGTGGATGGGAGGATGAGTGAGAGGATGGATAAATAGATGGGAGGATGGGAGGATGGGTGGGTGGATGGATAAGTGGATGATGGATGGATGGATGGATGGATGGATAGAAAGATGGTGGGTGGACGGATGGATGGATGGATGGATGAGAAAATGGATGGATGAATTCACAGAAACTGTAGTTTAAGTTATCTTAAGCATTTACAATTCACTCTCAAAATGGCTGACAACTGAGCTCATTTCCTCAAGGCAGCCCGACTGCTTTTTCTGATCAGAGGAATTGGCTTATTGAGCAACCTTACAGAAAGCAAGTCTTCAGCAAACTTCACTTCTAACTAAGTCAGTAACACAACTCTAATTCTGTAACATTCTCTATATCATTTAGGTAAAACCTATCTTTAAAACCATCTTAAATCTGTTTGAGTCATGATGCAGGCAGGGCCCTCAGCCTAAATTCTTATTTCTATATATAATAGTTTCTGAGTATGATTACTAGTAAATTCATTCTGATCATATTTACTTAATGTTAAAGCTTGTGGAGCCAGGCATGGTGGCACATGCCTTTAATCCCAGAACTTGGGATGCAGAGGCAGGCAGATCACTGTTGAGGCCAGCCTGGTCTACAAAGCGAGTCCAGAACAGCCAGGGCTAAAACAGAGAAACCATGTCTCGGGAAAAGAAAGTTAAAGCTTGTGAATATTTCTATTTCTCTTCAATATCACTTAGTAAATGAATGTAAGCGTATTGTGGGTGTCACTGATGTTACATCATGGCCTGGTGCTTTGTATATGATTCTTAATTATTTTGCTCCCCAAGGTCGGCTTGCTGTCTCTTATGGGCAAACGATCACGTACTCCAAATGTTGCTATATCACCTTGCCTCCAAAAGTATCCCTGATTGGCTAAATCAAAGGCCTACACACCCGGGCAGGGCAGAAATGAGAGGTGAAGCTAAGGGTCACCAGCTTTGAGGACAAAAGGGTCACAGGAGGGAAAGAAACAAGTAAAGGAAAAAGTAGAGCCCCATGGGATAGATAAATAACCATGTGGGCCAGGAGGAGGAGGGAGCAGCCCAGGTGGAAAGCATGTGCAAATGTTTATGGGGACATCAGAGGGGAAAGAGCCCAGATGGAATGATTAAGGCAAATGGCATGGTATGTGGGGCTGGGTGATAAGGAGGTAAAATAAGGCTTATATAAAATCTACCATGTACCTGTGTCTTTTATTGTTTGGTAGTAGCTTAAATAAAACCACTGTAACGTTTAAAGGCTTTTACTAATAAAAACTAACAGTCTATGTATTTTCTGCAATGAGTGAGGCATTGGATTCTGATTTCATAAGCAGCCAATCAACAAAGCAGACACAGTTGCACAGTTGGAAACAGAAGATGAAGCTACAACTGATGTGGTCCAGCCACACACAGGCGGTGTTGGCTAGAAAGGCCTGGCCACTTTGTTCCAAAAATTTGTTCCAGACCAAGAACATGTTTTCAGTTTGAAAGCCACAACTTGGTTCCATCCCAAGCTGATGACTACAATACTCTATTCTTCACTTTCCCCCTTTCTGCCCTGCTATTGAACATGAAGTAACTGACGTGCATGTACAAATATATATATATATATATATATATATATATATATATATATATATATTTTTTTTTTTTTTTTTTTTTTTTTTTTTTTTTTCCCCTAACAGGAGGTCTTGCTATACTGCCCTGTCTAGCCAGAACTCACCAGGTAGTTCAGGTTAGTCTTGAACTCTTGATCTTCCCTCTTTAGCCTGCAGTGCTGCGGTTACAAGTTTGAGTGACCATATTGAGCTCCACTGATATTTTTATTTATTTATTTATTTATTTATTTAAACAGGGTTTCTCCGTGTAGCCTTGCTTTGTAGACCAGGCTGGCCTGGCCTTGAACTCACAGAGTACCTCTGCCTCCCTGAGTCCTGGGATTACAGGTGTTTGCCACCATACCTGGTGAGCTCCACTGAATTTAATTTAACTTTATTTTATTTTATTTTATTTTAGGTTTTTCGAGACAGGGTTTCTCTATGTAGCCTTGGCTGTCTTGGAGTCACTTTGTAGTCCAGGTTGGCCTCAAACTCACAGCGATCCGCTTGCCTCTGCCTCTGCCTCTGCCTCTGCCTCCCGTGCTGGGATTAAAGGTGTGTGCCACCACACCTGGCCCTATTATACTGAAAAAAAATTTTTAAGTGACAGTGCATTTACAGTGTAGTAAAACCATTTTATCTTTTTTCAAATCTCTTTATTTCTGATGACCTCCTGCTGTCTATGCCTCTTTGTAAATGTATTTCTTTAGGTTCTATACTCTTATGCATTTAAGTCTCAAATGTTCCCTTGTAACCATTCTGTGGATAATGCATAATAGTGTAGCGTCTACAGCCCTCAGAATCTGCTATTCCAAGTCATTCATTGGCTCAGCTGACTCTTGGTTGCTTACGCCCGTGAGTGTCTTCTTTCTCACAAAAGTTTGCTGAAGGGACCAACTCACCCACCCACCCACCCCCAAAATCAAGAGCACCCCAGCCTAACCTCTGCTGAAAATTTGTCTTAGAATGCGGATCCAGGCCTGTTCCATTGTCAGTCACCGCTGGGGCTGTCCAGCCTCCAGGCTCTCTCTCCCAGGACTGATTCAGACCAGCTCTCGCTGCAGCTCTGGTTTCCCTCCACCCCTCCCTCTCAAGTTCCAGCTCCCAGCCACCCAGGCAGCAAGGAGGCCTGGTCTACTTCAAGATTTGTCAAGATCAAAGGAATCCTGTTACATCAACCCGTGTGCTTCATTCTCTTCAACAGACCGTGGCTGCAGACTGTGGGAAGAGATATCGCTTACTGGGCCCCTCCACTCTACAAATGACAAAGCCGTAAATAACTGGGCCCCAGCAAAGCTGACCCCGATGCGCCTGGAACCATTACTCCCAGGATTGTAAAATTAAATCAGAACCAAAAGATCGTTGCAAGCCAGAAGGAAATCAGGTTTACAGGAATGTTGCTGCTGCTGTAGATGTCAGCACTAACATTAATCATGATAGCTGGAGACACAGGGAGAGCTGGTACTTCAAAGGACCCTGGGTTGCTGCTCAGGCAGTGCTGTGGACACCTGAGTGAGCCAGGACTGTTTGGGAGAGGGAATCTCCCGGGGTAGGTTGCTGATTTTGTTCTTTTGAGCTCAAGTGTCCTCTTCTTTGCTCCTCCCTTGGTTAACTGTTCCTGTAACTATCCTGGCAGGAGCAAAGACAGACTAACGAGAAGCCCCTGTGCCCCTCCTTTGAGTTATCAGGGACACACCCTAAGGGACTGGAATTTCCCAAAACTCTCATGCGCTGGAGGAAAGAGGGCCGGAAGCCTGGTGCCAGCAAGAAGGGACTTGCCTCTGGGGAAGAGACAGAGCACAGAGCTGCTAACTGCGCAGCCAGGGGAGCCAGGAGCTGGGAGGATGCTGTGTCAGTAACGGGTCAATGATAGGTGGCCCCGTACCCTGACCGGTACTGTTTGGTCACATTCACGCTTGCTCTCTACTAAAATATCACGTCAGGACCCCAAAGGCAGACACGGGGGATTCACTGGGCCTCTTCTTCATTTGTGGGCACACGGAATAAGCCTATCTCTGCTCTTCACTCGTCTTTGTGTTTGCTGTATCAAGTGGCAAGCCTCACTATTAGAGCAGCCAGGACCCAGGCTTTGACCTACAGGAGGACAGACAGACGGAAATTACGGGGTCACAGAAAGCGAAAGGGACTGTCATCCTCGAGTCTCGTTGAAGCCTCTCACAGGCTGAGAGTCAGGAATCCCAGCCCTCTTAACATCAGCTGTGAAGGCTGCCTACACAGAAATGATACTCCTTTTCTTACAGAGTCGTTCCAAATAAGAATGTTGAAATTATTAATAGCAACAAATCATGCTTTTGGCCTAGGCATATACAGCCTTTCTCATTTCCCAGCTATAAGCCTGCAACTTCCTAGCAATCTCACAAGAAAGTGAGAAACCCCATTAACAGCAAAGGCATATCTTGGCCTATTGTGCAACTCCTGAGACCCATGGCTGTTCTCTCTTTCTGAGGATATCTTTTATTTAGTGTTTTAATTTTTTTTTTTTTTTAAGATTGTGTTTAAGTCTCAGTTAGGGTTTCTATGCCTGTGATGAAACACCACGATCAAAAGCAACCCATAGAGAAGAGGGTTTATTTCCTTCACAGTTCCACATAACAGTTCAGCATTAAAAGCAGTGAGGGCAGGAACTCACGCAGGGCCGGGACCTGGAGGCAGGAGCTGATGCAGAGGCCATGGAAGGGTGCTGCTTACTGGCTTGCTCTCCATGGCTTGCTCAGCCTGTTTTCTTATAGGACCCAGGACCACCAGCCCAGGGATGGCCCCACCCACAATGGGCTGGGCCCTCCACTGACATAAAACTAGCCAGTACAGTTTATTACTTGTAATTATGTTTATTAGGGTATACACAAGAATCCTGGTGCTCATGAAGGCCAGAAGAGGTCCCTGGATCCCTCAAAGATGGAGGCACGGGAAGTCGCACACCAGTCAGCTGTGGGTGCTGGGACCTGAACTCAGGGCCTCAGCAGGACCAGTAAATCCCTCTTTAGTGACCCTGAGCCACCTCCAGCCCAGAACACCTTCAGTTTACTCTTTGATAACATCGTACATATATACAGTGTATCTGGATCACATGCAGCTCACACACACCCTACCCCACACCACTTTTTTTTTTTTTTTTAACCCACTGGAATGTTGACTGCTCTTCTTGGCTTCCACAGTTTATTAGATAACAATCATACCCAAGGCACCTCTAGAGCCACCCTACATTCTCATTTATTTTTTTTATTTTTTATTTATTTATTTATTTATTTTTTTGGCTACTCCTTTGACATGTAACTTGGAAGCCAAGAAAATCACATACATGGCTAACTAACTAAGACAGGTAAGCGCATGTCTCTTTTGAGCAGCCCACACCCACACTGGGGTATCTTTCTCTGAGTGTCTCTCCTTCTATGAGCCCCTGTGTTTAAATCTAGGTGAGAATTTCCTCTTAATAAACTCTAACTATGCTCTAAATTGGCTCATCCTAAAACGGGTTTTGTTTGCTTGTTCGTTTTTTGCAGCAAAGCCGGGCTGGCTGCAAGCTGAATAGTGCTTGCCTTGAGGCCTGGCTGCCTGCGGAACTGCCAGGAACCCACGTGGTGGAAGGAAAGAACCGCTTCCCACGCGCAGCCTCTGACCTCCACATACGCGCCACTGTGCTACCATGCCTGCACTCATACCCACACTCACAAAATAGACAGATGAAAGAGCGAGAATCTTATCATCTTCACCTGACTAAAGAATAAGTAAGCTGCAGTGTGCAGCCATCTCCAGCCATGCTCACTAAGACCCCAGTGGCCCAGGATAGAGCAGACCTAAAAACGCCAGAACCACACGCATTGAATTCACTCCCTTACAGAAGAGTCCACACTTCATCCTACTGAATGGGGAAAGTCAAGCGTTTTTTTTTTTTTTTTAACTTGTTTTTTTATTAAAAATAAAATTTGTCCATATGATATATTCCGATTGTGACTTCCTCTCCCCCTATTTCTCCTAGTCTCTCCCCACCTCCTTCCCATCTGGATCCACAGCCTCTCTCTTTCTCAATAGAAAACAAAACCGGTGTCTAAGGAATAATGATAAAATAAACTAAGCTAAAACAAGAACGAGTCAGAATAGAACAAAACAAGCAAACAAGAAAAAGGACCAAAGAAGAAGCACAAGAAACACACATAGATGCAGAGACACGCACATTCTCATACACAGGAATCCCATAAAAATTCAAAACCAGAAGCCATAAATACAGACACAAAGGAACCTGTAAGGTTTGTATGGGAAAAAGAATCTCCAAAGAAGCCACTCGGTTCATTTTCTGCTGGCCATCTACTGCTGGGCATGGGGCCTGCCCTTCAGACTGGTTTGTTTCCCCGGGTGAGATTCCCTTGGAGAAAACCAATATTTTCATTTGCAGGTGGTGATCAATTGGAGACAGCTATTGGGTTGGGGATGGGTCTTTTGTTCACTTCTTTCAGCTCCCGAATCCCACCTGGGGCTGACCAGTGCAGGTCCTGTGCATGCTGCCACAGTCTCTGTGAGCTCATATGTGTGTAGGCCCTGCTGTGTTTAGAAGGCCTTGTGCCTTTGGTGTTCTCCATCCCCTCTGGCTCTTACAATCTTTCTACCTCCTCTTTCAAAGGGTTCCCCAAGCCCAGAGGGGAGAGATTTGATGGAGAAATCTCTTTTAGGGCTGTGTATCCCAAGCTCTCTCTCTCTCTCTCTCTCTCTACATATTGTCTGTCTGTGTTTATTTGTTCCCATCTGCTAACAGGGGAAGTGCTGGAGGTTGGTCTTATGCGCTGTGTATTCAGACGCTGATTTCTATACCAGAGATTAGGTTGGAGTCCAGACATGGGCACTGTCACGATCATTGAAGACTCACCTGTATCAAGGTTGTGTAAAGAATGCTCCCCAATTATCTCTGCTTGGTTCATAAAAAGCTGAACAGCCAATGACTGGGCAGAAGAGATAGGAAGGTAGGACTTCTGATCCCAGCAAGGGGCAGAGAGAAAGGGAGCCATAGGGAGGTGGCCATGAGGACAAAGATGGAGCAGGAGTAGCCAGGGCGAGCCTGGCAGGTAAAAGGACACCTGGCTGGGAAGAAGCCAGGCTAGTGTAATGGATTAGAATAGTGAATAGCTGCCCAGTTATAGTGCTTAAACTTGTTGAATGAATCTAATAGGTCTCTGTGTCAATCATTTGGGAGCTAGGGCAGGTATTAGAAAAGGCCCTTATGAATACCATAATTCAACAGGGAGGCTTCTCTGACGATGGCTGAGCAAGGCGCGGACCTATGGGTGTAGCAGCATGCTGTTAGGAGTCATTTTTTGTCTATGTTCCTTTAGCAGAAGAGCAGTGGTATTTGGTTTGCCCCTAGGTCCCTGGCCTATCTTGTCTCGGGTTCTTGGTCACCCAAGCAGCCCTAGCTATGGGTTAGTTCTATCTCATGGATTCCTGGCTCGCCACATGTGATGAGTGCTCATAGTGCCTTCAATTCCTTTCCACCTGTTCTGTCTTATAGTCTTTCTCTAAGCTTTCGGTCACAAGCACTAACTCTCCAAAGTGAAACAAATATGGAAGTGGCAAAGGGAAGGTGGTGCGGTTATTTCTCCCAAACTCGAATGCTCTTTTCTGGAGGGAGGAGAGAGACTCTTCAGACTCAGGAGATGAAGGAAACTTAGAACACACCATCTTTCAAGACTAGGGTCAGGGAGCCTTGAAACTTCTAAGACTCAGGGGGGCCACCCCTTGTTATTATAGAGACAGTAGCCATTGCGGGCATGAGGACATTCCAGGCAGCCAAACTAGCTGCAAGTTGTGCAGACTGCTCCAGACTTGTGGTTCCCATAAGTCATGAGGATGCTGGGGTAGGCTCTGGTGACACAGCACTCTTTGAGTCAGGCATTCCAGTAAACTCACTGGCTCACTGGGTGTAGACTCGGGTGAAATCCTCTCTTTTACCTGTGGTTGGTACCCAGCCTAGAGGAAAAAGATGTATGTTCAGGCCTTCCCAGGAAAAGTCACATTAAACAATTGACACCTGAGCAGAGAGCAAGAAAACCAGAGCTGAGTGGGGGAGGAGCAGCTGTGTGGCTCCTGCCATGGCTTTGGGGACATACAGATGAGGGGGAGCATCTGGGGGGTGGGCTTTTCCCTATGTGGTATGGGATGTTGTGCCTCCTTGCCATAGTAAGGTGTTCATGCTCCCTGTGATGCATGATAGGACATGGAACCAAACCTAAACCACCGGAGAGTACAGTATCATTGAGGGAAAGCCAAGAGTGGCCACATTCTTCTACTTAGTATGAGATGGGATAATGAACGATGTCATCATGTGACTGTGAGGTACCCCCAGACTACTGCTGAACTGGAGACTGCATTGCCCTCTCTGAAAGTGGCACTTAGAGGATGGGGTGATCAGGCCATGCTGTCGATTATGTGGCCTTTCTTGTGGTCACTGCATGCAACTCAAATTTGGCTATCATCCCAGAAAGAACTTACTTACTTAAGGGAGGAAGGGGTGGCAAAGCGGAACAGGGCAGCAAATGCTGTCTGCTGCATTAGCCCCTGATTTGGAGGAAAACCTTTCTGTAGGGGGATGAGGAGATAAGATGGAGTTGTTGGCTCGCCATTTCTTACCACTGGCAAGATACAAGGAAAGTGAAAATGAGATCTGAGTTAACTAGCCCTTCCTGCATCCAAAGGCTTGGGAGTTCATGGGAAGACCTGGGCATTGAAGAGGCAGGAAAGAGGGTAGACGTGATAGTGTTGGGTCCAACCTTTCATGCAGAAGAAGGGAAATCCATGAATTGCATGCAGACAGGGTCCTTACTAATGGTTGAATACAAGACAGTGTGAGGATCAGGGGACACTCGGCATCTGAACAAGCTGAGTGGGCAAAGACCTGAAGAAGCAATGGAGGAGGCCCGACAATCCGAAGGCGAAGCTGTTAGATGGGAGGGTATGAAAGCAGAGGGGCTGGTGTGACCTCCCATCCTTCCTTGAGACAAAGCTGCTCAGCCTGAGGTGATATGAGGGATACCAGTCTCTGACTGACCAGTGCACAGAAACCTTCGAGGATGCTTGAGGGTCCTTTGTTTGGATATTTGTGAATAAAAGAACAGAGGCTGGTTGATACCTTAGGGTCCGGGGAACCAGTAATGAGCGTCACCGGCTTTGCTAAGCCTGCATTGAGATGAAGTCTTTGGCAGATCTGAATAAACTTAGGCCAGCTTGTCAACTGCGTCTGTAAGGTGCTAGAGCAACCAAGAGGGAGGGCGAGAGAAGGGCAAAGCAGACAAAGGGGCCTATCTGGGTGGCTCAAAGGCAAATGTGACAAACTGGAGTTCCTAGGAAAAAATTAACCAAAAACCAAATGTTGTGATAGTTTCTGGAAAACTCTAAGCCCGAGGAACAACTTGCAGGTAAAAGATTAAGCTCAAGCTAAGGGTGGACAATTATCCTCTAGTGCATATTGCGTACGTTTCTCTCCATATATTAGGAGTAAAGACTGCTCACCTAGCCTGGGGCTCTTTAAGCAGCCAGGTGTGTCTGGTGGAAAATCTAGGCCCACGGTCCTGGCCCACAGCCTATCAAAACTGGGAAGGTGGCTACAGCAGCAGACAGAGCAAGCTAGAACATAACCCACCTCCCATTAACCCTAAGGAGAGCCAAGCACGGCAAGCTGGCACTTCTGAAACTGTCAGGGGTAGGCAGATATGCAAAGGCCCCATTGGCAGGAGAAAGAAGATAAGGGAGAAAATGACTGGATTGTGAAGAGCTACAGTGTCTTCCATCAATGCTGCTGTATCAAACATTGCTCTTTGACAAAACAGTTGATGCAAGAAATGAGATCGTTTTGCACTGAGTTGACCCTTAACTACCTCTTTTTATATCCCCTCACCAGCTCATGACCGACTGGCAGGCTCTTAGAATTGATGATGGTGAGCCTCGGGTCCTACCCACTCTCTGTAAAAAGGCTCCTTTGTGCCTTCCAGGTTTGTATCTGGAAGAACAGCAAAGCTAACAAGTATGGAATATAAGTAAAAGTCCCCTGTGTGAGCAGGAAGGGCACACACCAAGGGTATGCTTACCTTACCAGGAGTTGTCGGCCAAAAGACCCTGGGTCTCCCACACCATCCAAGCTATTGGTACTGCTGCTGGTTGCACGGTAGATGGTAAGATTGCATTGCCAAAGACCCTGCATGTTTTGGCTATAAGACAGAGAAATAAGACTAGGACTGAACCAGAATCTCCCTTCCTGCAGGCTAGTTTCACAGTGTCATCAGATACTGTGTGGTCTTCTGGGAGAGAACTGTCACCAACGATGGGCACTGCATGATATAGCACCAAGATGTCCCTGTGGGTGCAAAGGTGGCACAGCTGTTATGGGTGAGTTTCTGATTAGATTTACTGTAAGCCAGAGCAAAATCCCATGGCTCAGAGGGGCCTCAGTGGGGAGGTCATTGCTGTCATTTGTTATTCAGACGTTCAGTCCCAGGGTGACTTTCTGTCTTACAGGGTGTCACATTGCTTTCTAAGCATTGTGTTTCCACCCCCATAGATGCCTGGTATCTGCCTTGGTTGATAATAGAGCAAAGTTTCTGGTTTTGTTTTTCGTTTTTCGTAATGGGCCGTCTCCTAATGGACTCATAACTAGTCAAGCTCTTGAGAACAAGAGACTCCTGCCATGCACACAGCTTCGGCGGCAACAACAAAGAG
Organism: Acomys russatus; assembly: GCF_903995435.1. Lineage (NCBI taxonomy): Eukaryota > Metazoa > Chordata > Mammalia > Rodentia > Muridae > Acomys > Acomys russatus. The sequence continues at coordinate 35,609,614 of NC_067150.1, forward strand.
CAGATACGCCCTCATAACAAAACCATAGGCAGGGTAGCTTGAACAACAACAACAAAAAAAAATTTTCTCATAGTTCCCTGAAAACAAGGTCCCGGCACAGTAGTTTTCTTCTAGAGATGGCAAGATGACTTGGTGGGCAAACTCACTGGCTGCACTAAAATCACTGGCCTGACGACCAGATGTCAATCTGCAAGAGGGAGCTGACTTCTTTTTTTTTTTTTTTTTTTTTTTTTTTTTTTGGTTTTTCGAGACAGGGTTTCTCTGTGTAGCCTTGGCCATCCTGGACTCACTTTGTAGACCAGGCTGGCCTCGAACTCACAGCGATCCGCCTGCCTCTGCCTCCCGAGTGCTGGGATTAAAGGCGTGCGCCACCACGCCCGGCTGGGAGCTGACTTCTAAGAGTTGTTCTCTGACCTCCACGTGTGTACCTTAATCTGTGTGTGCCGGCACTCATATGACCAACATCATATGCTGCATCATCATCATCATCATCACAACAATAATAACAACAATAACAATAATAATAATAATAAAATTATTTATTTATTTGTTTTTTAAAAATTTGCTTCCTCTTAGGTCCCTATTCTTGGCTTGTAGAAGGCCACTTTCTCCTGGTGTCTTTGCCCAGCCTTTCCTCTGTGTACACACACACATCTGCGTTCTACTCTCTTCTTCCTGTTAGGACACCAGTGTATTGGATTAGGGCCCACCCCCAAAGACCTCATTATAACTTAATTACCTCTTTAAAGCACTTATCTCCCAACACTGGCACAATCTGAGATAATGAGGGTTAGAACTTCAACACAAATTGGGCGTGGATGAGGACAACTCAAGCACAGCAGTAATGGTGTACTTTGTTCCAGAGCTACTCCTGAGAGAATAGCTAAGTGCCTTTGAGGAAGAAACTAGCAGTAGGGCCAGAGAGGCAAGGAGGAGGTGCTGCCAGCCCTGGGAAGCACAGTTTGTCCCCACATTCTGTAGCTCTGCAGTGGATGCCCAGAGTTAGAACAGTAGACCAACACTGTCAGCCTAGTCTGCGATTCTTCTGTCCTGAGCCTGAGCCTTAAAGAGCTGGTAGGGCAGAGTAGGCCCGGGGAGGGGGTGGGTGCATTGCAGGAAGGAAAAAAAAAAAAAAAAAAAAAAAGAGGCAACCTGCGCATAGCTTTGGCCTTGCCCTGGCCTCAAACTTTGCACTCATTTCCTTCAGCGAGATAGCCTCAAAAGCAGGCAGATGCACTTCCGCACTTCCCACTGTTATGTGCTTATTTTAGTTTCTTTCTTTGAGACAGGGTGTCCCACATCCCAGGCTGGCCAGGAACTAGCTATGTACCTGAGGATGACCTCCTCAGTGTGGGGCTGCAGGATTTGGACTCACCTAGGAGACTCATCTCTGGTGTGTCTTTGAGGATCTTTGCAGAAAAGTTAAGTAGGAAAGAAAAGCCACCTGGAATGTGGGTGCTCCGCTCCATGGGCTGGGGCTGAACACCAAGGGCCACCTTAGCTTGCCTGCCGCAGGTGCAATGTGACAGCGTCCCCTACCTGTCCTCATGCCTAGAGCCTTACACCGCACTGTCCCACCATGATAGAAATGCCTATAAACATAAACCCTTCCTTCTCTAAACTGCTTTCATCAGACACTGTTTCATCACAACACTGGAAAAAGGAGAAAGTCCCTTATAAGCCAGGTGTGGTAGTGCAGGCCTTTAAATCTAGCACCTGGGAGGCAGAGGCAGTTCTGTGAGTTCAAGGCCAGCCTAGTCTACATAGAGTTCCAGATGTACAGCCAGAGCTACATAGAAAGACTCAGTCTCAAAATGTGTGTGTGTGTGTGTGTGTGTGTGTGTGTGTGTGATATTTAAATTGAGTTACCATTGCAAGAAGGTCAAGAGATAGAATTTTTCAAAGAAGATGAGGTCATCAGGACCCTGCCCTCATGAATGGATTGATGTCATTGCGAGGTTAAGTTAGTTGCTGTGAGTACAGGCCTGTTAATAGAAGGACATGTTAGAGCGGGGCATTTCTCTCTGTTTTGCACATGCTCCCTTGCCAAATGCCAGTACCATGACCCTCAGTATTCCTAGCCTCCAAACCATGACCTAAGAAACTATAATTTATAAGTTACCCAAGCAGCAATACTCTATTATAACAGAAAAAAAAAAAACAAAAACAAAAACAAAAACAAAAAGCAAAGCAAACCAGAAAAACCCGAACAACAGACGAGGGAATCTGTGCTGGTTTGCTGATGTAAACAATTCAAACAGAGAAAGCATTTATCTTGGCTCACAGCTTCAGAGATGTCTGCAGTCAGCTAGCCCCACTGCTTTAGGCCTGTGGCAAGGCAGAAACTACATTGCAGAAGGACATATTGGAAGAAAACTGCTGGCCTTGTGGCAGCTAGAAAGCAGAGAGCATGACAGGCAGAAAGGGACAGGGACAGATGCCCTTCAAAGGCTTCTAAGCAGGGGCTCCTATCAGTCACTCAGTGGGGACTTGTCAGTAAGTACTGTTATCATCTCCCACTGGTGCCACCAGCTTGGTACCATGGGAAGAGCTTAGTCAGGGGAGTTAGGTCATTGGAGAGGGGATACTGGGATCCTGGTGATTTCTCCTCCACTTTTTTTTTTTTTTTTTTTTTTTTTTGTAAGGTTGATATTTTTGTTTATGTGTACAATGTTCTGCCTGCATATATGCCTGTCCACCAGAAGTGGGCACCATATCTCACTATAGATGACTGTGAGCCACCATGTGGTTGCTGGGAATTGAATTCAGGTCCTTCAGAAGAACAGCCAGTGCTCTTAACCTCTGAGCCATCTCTCCAGACCCTCTCCTCTGCTTCTGAATGCCATGAGATGAACAAAACCCAACCCACCCACACCAGATGCTTCCTGCTGTGATGCAATCTGCTCCCACAGGCTCAGAACAACAGAGCTGAGCAACCGTGGACCAAAACCTCTGAAATTATGAACAAGGGATAATTGTTTCCTCTTTATAACTTAATTGTATCAGGGTTCTTCTTGTTTCTGGTTTTGTTTGTTTGTTTGGTTGTTGGTTTGGTTTGGTTTTTACAGTAATAGACTGTGGTTTGACATAGTCACTCACACACCTCTAAATGAGGTGACCTTGAAATAATTTTTAAAAACAGGACACATGTATTCATCTGTCGGTGGAGGGAAATATAAGGATGTGTGTCTAGAATCATGGGTGGATGTGGGCAGGATCTGCATGGGGAGGTGGATGGGAACAGGAGGGATCAGGCTGGGGGAGAATGGGATAGGAGAGAGAACTGGGATCAGGGGCGGGCATCTTTAGGATGAGCTAGAAACCTACAACAGTGGAAACTCCCAGGAATCTACGAGGAGATTCCTAGCAATGGGGATACGGAGCCTGAACAGCCATCTTCTATAACAAGCAAGACTTCCAGTCGAGGGACTCAGAGACCAACGCAGCCACAAAACCTCCAACCTTCAATTTGTCCTGCCTACAAGATGTGCTGGGGTAAAGGCAGTACAGAAATTGTGGGACTGGCCAAGCAATGATTGGTCCATCTTGGGATCATGCCATGAGAGGGAGCCCATGCTGGGCACTGCCTGGAGGGCCAGCACCCAGAGGGTTTAGGATAGAACCAAACACAACTGGCAGAAAAGAGAGAGAGAGAGAGAGAGAGAGAGAGAGAGAGAGAGAGAGAGAGAGAGAGAGGACACAGTGAAATGATGTCTAAAGATATTCTGCTATACTTAGAGATTGGTGTCCAACCCAATTGTCATCAGAGAGGCTTCATCCAGCAACTGATAGAAACAGATGCAGAGATATGTGCTAAACATTAGGGGGAACTTGGGGAGTTCTGTGGAAGATTGGGAGGAAAGGTTGTAGGACCCAGAGGGGTGAAGGACACAACAACAACAAAACAACAGAATCACCTAACCTGGGCTCATAGGGGCTCACAGAGACTATACCACCAACCAGGGAGCCTGCATGGGGCTGGCCTAGGCTCTCCACAGGTGTTACAGTTGTGTAGCTTGGTCTCCTTGTGGGCCTCCTACCAGTGGGAGCAGAGGCTGTCTCTGACTCTGTTGCCTGCCTTTGGCACCCCTTTTTCTCCTACTGGGCTGCCTTGTCCAGCCTTAGTGGAAGAGGAGGTGCTTAGTTTCACTGCAACTTGATATGCCATGGCTGGTGATACCCATGGGAGGGTTATGCTTTTCTGAAGGGAAACAGAAGAGGAATAAGTGAGGGTGAGGCAAAGTGGGGGGGGGGGGGGGGGGAGTGGGGGGGGAGGAACTGAAAAGAGAGGAAGGAGAGAAAACTGCAGTGGGATGTGGAAGAAGGAAGGAAGGGAAGGGAAGGAAGGAAGGAAAGAAAAGAGTGTCTAGGATGGAGAGAAAGCTCAGTAGATAAAAGTCTTTGCTGTGAAAGCCCAGTGACCTTAGTTTAGTTCCTGGAATTGACGGTAGAAAGAGAAAAACAACTCCTGAAAGGTGTCCTCTGACATTAATGTACATACGCATGCACCCACACACACACGCACACACAGGAGTGTGCGCACACACTTGAAAGAAAGGGAGTAAGGAAGGAAGAATTCTTATCTGGAATTTAGAGCCACACAGGCTTATCTGAGGCGGGGTTTGTTTTGTTTTAAACAGACTGGCATGGAACTTGCAGTGAGGGCTGCCTTGAAGTCCTGATCCACCTGCCTCCACCTTCCAAGTCCAGTTTTCACTTTCTCTTTTCTCATCCTTCCCAGAGAGCCTTAAAACAGTGGTAATTGGGGCTTGGATATAGTTCAGTTGAAGAAGACTGGCCTGGACTCCTGAAGGCCTAGGTTCAGTACCGTATAAACCAGGCATGGTCGCACAAGCCTGTAACTGTGTGTGTGTGTGTGTGTGTGTGTGTGTGTGTGTGTGTGTGTGTGTGTGTCTGAGGGGGAGAGAGACAAAAAAAAAAAAAAAATCAAAGAGAATCAGCCTATCTAAGCTTATCAACTAAAATGACATTTCTGTGCTCTGGTGCCTGATAGAAACACTAGTACCTGAGAGCCTGTTTGAGAAAGACCAACAGGGACAAGGAAGGAAATGGGAGCAGAGGAGAAACAGAGCAAAGCCCAGTGCCTCTCCTCTCACCAGCTGGCCTTGAGAGTTCCCCTTGGGCAGTAGCAGGCACTGATCTCATTTCGGCTACATTCTTTCCTTCATGAGTGTGGTCCTGCCTTAAAGTAGTTAAAAGAGGGTGAGTAGCTCACAGGGAAGGGCTGACTACATTCTGCTCATCCCTCAGGCCTCCAACCCACCCTAGTCTAGGCAGGAACCCAGCTGGTGTTCTTTTAAAAAGTGGCACCAGGTCAACACACAAAGATGCAAAGGAAACCCAGACCGGCCCAAAGGTGGAACTAAATGGGGACAGTCTCCCGAAGCTGGGAAGCCGGGCTCCCTCTAGGGAGAGACGGAAGCTTTGGTCTGGAGCTCAGTTCGGCCAGGCTGAGAGGAAGGGGCCTGGCACAGAGCCTGCAACATCCTCAGCCCTCTCAGAAACCAGTTCCAGGCCTTCCAAGAAGCCGGGAGAACTGTCACCATGCTGCCTCTTTCCTGTCATGATTTATTCAATTAAGCTGTGTCTGAAAATATCCTCGGCAGGTGGCTTATTTTCTGCAGGGCCAGGATGGGGGTTGCGGGGGTACAGAGCATAGCCTCCTAATAGTGCTCTCTGAGGCAGGCAGATTAGACACCTACCAGCTTGGTTCACAGAGAGAGACACTAAGGCTGGGAAAGCAAAAGATCCCACCAGCCTCCTGCAAGGCCAGGGGGTACAGGAGAAGAAAGAAGGGAAGCTGGCCTACCCCAGGAGAAAGGAAGCATGTCCTCCCAGCCAGGGGACTGAGAGACCTCAGTGGCCCAAACCTCAAAAGCTCACCACCTACACCTGCTAGCCCAGCTCACTGAAGGAGAAGCAGGTGTGAGTGAGGCGACCTAGGCCCAAGCTGAAAGAAAGCAGCCCCCAAGGAGAAGAAATGCAATCAAGCAGAAGTCAAGGCTCTTGAATCCACACTGACCTCACACCCGACCCCCAACCCCACCCCTATCCCACCCCTGCATGCTCAAGAGCCAAAAAGCAAAGCTGAACCCTCTGGGTCACCATATCCCCAACTCAACATAGATCAGTGATGCCCCTGCTATAGTCTGTGGTGGTATTAGAGGCAGGGACTCTAGGAAGCTGTTTCCTCATCTGTGAAATGGGGATGTGGTGACTAGAGGAAGGCCTGCTGAAAAGGATCTATGCTGTGTGAAAGCGCAGCACTGCCTGACCCTCAGCATTTGAAGAACTTCACTCTTATCCTGTGCTACACAGACTTTCTCATCCACATCCCGCCTGCTGCTTTCGGGCCATCATCCTTTTAATGAAAGAAGGATGCTCTGGTGAGAAAGCTGTAAATCATAGATGATGGATGAAAATAGATTCCTCAGCCCAGTTGTTTCTACCCAAGAGGCCGCTGCCTTAAAGAGCACGGACGGACGAGAAACACTTTGGAAGCAGAGATTTTCAAACATCAGGACGCTAGCTCCAAGGGAGCTCTCACCATGGACTAGGCATCTGCAGTGAGTCTCCCCCTCCCCCTGCTCTCCCTCCCCCACCCCACCCCCTCACCCCCAGGAAGTGACAGGTGGGAAAGGCAGAGGCATGAAGCAAGGAGCAACACAGCAAAATGGCCAGTGTGGCCCAAAGAGATGGCTCGGTGGTTAAGAGCACTATCTGCTCTTCCAAAGGACCTGGGTTCAATTCCCAGCACCCACATGGCACCTCACAACTGTCTGTAATATAGTTCCAAAAGATCTGTCACCCTCACACCAATGCACATAAATTAAAATTAAATTACTAAAAATATATTTTTTTTAAAAATAGGCTTACTTTATGTGAGGCCTGTGTCATGTAAATGTTTTGTAAAGGGTCATTTGGGCTCTTCCTCAGCTCACTATCCTCTCTAAACTCCCCACCCCACCCCCTGCCCCCCACCCTCACCCCCCAGCCCCCCCACCCCCGACTCACCCCACATTCTTGCCCTTCTCTTTCTTAAATAAGCATCTCTATTTGCATTTGTAGTCAAGCATCACTGGGATACAAGAGCCTAGACCTGGGTGTGCTTTCTGCTCAGATCCTTGCCTTAGCGGGTCGTAAACAAGCTTTCTCAGATGCTCTGAGCTTTCTCACTGTTTCTCTGGCCTCCCTGCCTAGCTCAAGAGACATGTTTTCTCCACCTCCTCCCCTCCTAGCAACTTCCAGATCTCCAGCTTGACTGCCATATTGTTTTCCTTCAAACTTTAATAAAATTATAAAATAAAATAATTTTTAAAATAGACTTCATTTTGTAGAGTGGCTTTAGGTTCATGGCGAGGCAGACTCCCTTAGGACTCCCGTCCCCACTACCAAAATCCTCCACCACCAGCACTTCCCAATCAAGACCCACATTTTGAAGCAAGTGAGATGGCTTGTGGATAAAAGTGCTTGCCACCAAGCCCAAGGACCTCAGCTCAATCCACAGAACCCACGTGGCCGAAAGACTCAACTCCTACAAACTGTCTGTCCACTGGCCTCCATAGGCATGTCCCTATATATATACAAACAGAGAAAAATCAATGCAAACTATTTTTAAATTTAAAAGACACCTATTTCTGGCACCTGGTGACCCTACATTGACATGTCATTATCACCCAAAGGCCCTAGTTTACGTTTGGGTTTGCTGCAAGCATTAAACACAGTATAGGGTTTCACACATGAACAATTAATCTCCCTGTCTTGACAACCCTAAGTGTCCCACCTTCTCGTCCGTCCCTCAACTCCAGGATCGCTGATCTTTATTACTGTTTTCATTATTTGTCCAGAATGGCCTCTGGTTGGAATAAAATAGTACACAGCCTTTCGTTTATCCAGCTTCTTTAGTTAATGCCCATTTAAGGGTCTCCACGTCTTCTCATCACTTGACAACTCATTTCTTCTTAGTACTAAAATATTCCATTGTCTAAATAAGAATATATATTTTTTAATTCCTTTGCAATTTTTTTGCCTCTCTATATAGTAAATTTTGATCATTTCCCTCTCTCATCCCCCTCCCTCTCGTGATGAAACCCTTCTCTCCCTAACAAGCCCCTCCTCCTATTTTCATGTCATGTGAGTGAGTGACTAAGTGTGAGTATGTCTGCGTGAGTGTGTGTGTGAGTGTGTATGTAAGAGTGTGTATGAGTAAGTGTGTATGTGCATGCAAGTAAGTATGTGTGTGAGTGTGAGCATGTGTGTGAGTGAACGAATGTGAGAATGAGTGTGTGTGAAGATGTGGGAGTGAGTATGTGTGGGAGTGAGTGTGGTGTGTGTGTGATGTGTGAGAGTGAATGAGTGAGTGTTAGTGTGTCGGAGAATGTGAATGAGTATGTGTGTAAGTATGTGTGTGAGTGTGCGTGTATGTGTGTGTGTTTGTGTGTAAGAGAGAGGGAGGGGCTACTGAGTTTAATTCATGTTGCTTCCATGAGCATGAGGGAGGGGCTTAGTTTATGGAGCATAAGCATCAAATTAATGATTCCCTCACCCTAAGAATCACTTCAGCTAGCACTTGGGAACAAGAGACAAGAGGATCAAGAGTTCAAGGCCGAAGACCGGGATGCAGTTCAGTGTTAAAGTGGTTCCCTTTAGTGCGCGAGGGCCCCAGTTCAATCTGCACTACTGCAATAAGAAAGATAATTCAAGGACAGATCCTGTCTCAAAAAACCCAGAGCTAAGGATTTAGCTCAACAGTAAATACTCAGTTGCCCAGCACTTGCAAGCTTCTAGATTTGACCCCCAGAAACACACACACACACATGCATGCATGCAAGCACACACATGCACAGCACACACACACATGCATGCATGCAAGCACACACATGCACAGCACACACACACATGCAAGTGCACACAAGCACACACACACACACACACACACACACACGCACTTTTAAAAAACCCACTCACTATAACAATCACACTCATAGACTCCGCAGATCCACAGAAAATGCCAGAGCCTGTTTATATGTATCACTAACTACAATGACGGCCTCATGAATTATTCACACCTCAAATTTTGTATGCAAAATAAAGGTCAAGATGGCAGCACCTGACAGATACATGAATTCACAGATTGTGACCTAGTGTTTCGGATGTTGCAGGCACTGGACAGCTAGCTAGGGCTGTTCAGCTGGGCCCAGGACAGCTCAGATTTGCATTTCAACAAGAACACTCAGGCTAGCTCCAGCCTAGGATAGATGCCAGGACTCTCTCCCCACCTCCCCGGGATGGGACAATGCTTCCAACCCTGTGAAAGCCTGGAACAGCTGCACCCAGTTTAGAGGAGCCACTGACAACTGATGTTGATAGCCAACCAACAACCCTAAGCCAGCTACGCTTTCAGACAGAAACTTGTTTTAGAAGGCAACATGGGAGGCCGGTGAGATGGCTCAGCAGGTAGAGACACTTAAGCCTGACCCCCAGAACCCACATGACAGATAGAGAAAATACTCTCTTATCAGTTGTCTCTGACCTCCATAGCAGGTACACTCCCTCCCCCCCACCCCCGACATTTTTTTTTTTTTGATTTTTTTTTTTTTTTTTTTTGATTTTTTTTTTTTTTTTGGTTTTTCAAGACAGGGTCTCTCTGTGTAGCCTTGGCTGTCCTGAACTCACTTTGTAGACCAGGCTGGCCTCGAACTCACATCGATCCGCCTGCCTCTGCCTCCCGAGTGCTGGGATTAAAGGCATGCGCCACCACGTCCGGCTCATTTTTTTTTTTGAAAAAGGAAGAATCTACAAGCTAAATATGGCTTCAGAATCAAAGAGCTTGGGGCTTACTCCAAAGAAAATCAGAGCATATGAAGGCTTTAAACCAAGCCAAGGCCATAGACAAAATCAAACAGATTCAAGATAGAGATATTAGATGGTGTCAGGAGTCTTGCTCCCTCCTTAGTACTCATCCCTGTGGAAACCTTTGTTTGTTTGTTTGTTTTTCAGATTTTTATTTTTTAATTTTATGTGTAGTGTTTTCCCTACATGTACGTGTGTGCACACAGGACCCATTTTGCCTGCCACGTGCCTTACTCCTTTTTCTTTTTCTTTCTTTCTTTCTTTCTTTCTTTCTTTCTTTTTTTTGTGGGGCTGGGGGACAGGGTCTCAATATGTGGCCTTGGCTTACTGGCCTGGATCTACATGCTACACCGGCCTCAAGCTTGCTGGCACCCACCCGCCCCTGCCTGCCTAGTACTGGGATAATAGGTATGTGCCGCTACACCTGGGTCGTTAGATCTATTTTCTAAATAAAAGCCTCGGTTGGTTTACCATCACTCCACCCCTATGCTTACTCTAGTTTTTTTGTTTGCTTGTTTGTTTGTTTTTTGTTTTTCGAGACAGGGTTTCTCTGTGTAGCCTTGGCCATCCTGGACTCACTTTGTAGACCAGGCTGGCCTCGAACTCACAGCGATCCGCCTGCCTCTGCCTCCCAAGTGCTGGGATTAAAGGCGTGTGCCACCACACCCGGCTTCTAGTCGTTTTAAGAGTACAGGGTGGTTGACCTGGTATTGTTTGGCAATTCCTCACAATCATCTTCAGCATATGCTTTAGTAAATCCTGCAGAAGGTGTATCCCTTGCTGTCCATCCCACAGCTGGCAGGTGTATCCCTCGCCGTCCATCCCACAGCTGGCAGAAGGTGTGTATCCCTTACCGTCCATCCCACAGCTGGCAGAAGGTGTGTCCCTAGCCATCCATCCCACAGCTGGCAGAAGGTGTATCCCTCGCCATCCATCCCACAGCTGGCAGAAGGTGTATCCCTCACCATCCATCCCACAGCTGGCAGAAGGTGTATCCCTCGCCATCCATCCCACAGCTGGCAGAAGGTGTGTATCCCTCGCCATCCATCCCACAGCTGGCAGAAGGTGTGTATCCCTCGCCATCCATCCCACAGCTGGCAGAAGGTGTGTCCCTCGCCATCAATCCCACAGCTGGCAGAAGGTGTGTCCCTCGCCATCCATCCCACAGCTGGCACATCAGCCTTCACTACTCCTGCTGAAGTAAATGCTGGTATTGGTTGAAATTGCACCAGGCTCGTTGACTTTGCACAACCACGCGCATTTCTTTGTAACTAATCATGAGTTGGTGGGAGAGTCTCTGAATAGTGTCTGCTTGTTTCTCATCATTCACTCATGTGAATTTTCTCTTCCACACTAGTGTAAGGGCTAAAGTTATGCTTTAAGTTTAAATTACTGTGCTTAAGAGAGCTATAAAACAGCCGGGCGGTGGTGGCACACACCTTTAATCCCAGCACTCGAGAGGCAGAAGCAGGTGCATTGCTGTGAGTTCGAAGCCAGCCTGGTCTCCAATGTGAGTCCAGGACAGCCAAGGCTACACAGAGAAACCCTGTCTCAGAGAGAGAAAGGGGGGGGGAGAACAAAACGCCTGTAACCATTTGTCCAAGGACAGATAATTTCCTGGAATGCTGGGTGTTTTCACTTTTGTAACAGGTTGGTTGGCCCAAGCCCACAGGATGTGCTTGATCACATATAGGAAGGAGCTATGCAAGCAGGAAGTACATCAGGAAGTATGTTTGCCACCCCACCCCCATTGGACGAGGGCAGGAAGTGTGTTAGCCTTGTGGGGTTTGCCTTTGTAAGCACCTGACTAACTTAATTTGTAGCCGGTCCGTAGGAGCCCAGGTAGGGATCTGGCCAGTGTCTATTGTCCTAGCCAGCATCTAATAAAGCTTGCTCCAAATTTGCCTCCAAATTGTGATAGTGGTCTTCTCCTCGCCCAATGGGATTAGCACCAGTTCTGACTGTGATGCGGGCAGAGCTGTTTGTGCTTATATTTGCAGAGTCCTTAAGTTCTACTGGACTCCAGAACCAGGCTCACAGAGCATGTGGGCCCTCTTGAAGGCCATCTTGTTGTTACCACAGGCTGCAGGACAATGGTGAAGACCCAGGGAAAGCAAAGGAGACAGGCTCTCATCCTGCAGCCTACATGGTCTATAACTCACTATGCTGCCCAGACTGGCCTTGAGCTCATTATATCACTTAGTCTTACACTCAAGGTCCTCCTGCCTCAGCCTCCCAAAGGCCAAGGTCACAGGCTGTGCTACCACCCCGGGCTTCTGAATATTTCTCTGAGATGTCAGCACATCTCCTTTTTCTGGAGTGTGTATAGTTACAAAAGGGAACTTAACCAGACTGGTGCAGGATCAGAGACTGAACAGTTCTACCACAGCCGTGTGAAGGCTGCAGAGCCAGAAACCCACCGGCTATTGAGTCTAAGCTGCAGGACATGAGGTAATTATGGGGGCTGGGGTGATAGTTCAGTAGGTAAAGTACTTGTCTTACAAATGCAAGGACCTGAGTTCAAACCGCCACCACCCCTGGACTCATCTAAAGGCCAGCGTGGTGGGGAGGGAGGCCTCTGTGGTTAAGAGTGTCGCCTTCTCTTGCAGAGGACCTAGGTTCTCCTACCAGCACCCACATGGTAGCTCACACCTTTTTTTTTTTTTTTTTTTTTTTTTTTTTTGGTTTTTTGAGACAGGGTTTCTCTGTGTATAGCCTTGGCCATCCTGGACTCACCTTGTAGACCAGGCTGGCCTTGAACTCACAGCGATCCGCCTGCCTCTGCCTCCCGAGTGCTGGGATTAAAGGCGTGTGCCACCACGCCCGGCTCTCACACCCTTTTAAAAAAAAAAAAAAAAAAAAAAACCTCCAGTCCCAGAGTATCTAATGCCCTATTCTGGCCTCCAAGGGAACTGCATGCATGTGGTGTGCAGCCATACACACCGGCAAAACAACACACATTAAAATAAATTTAAAAAAAAATTTTTTTTTTAAGTCAGCATTGAAGTATGCTGGAGACAAGAGTGTTTCTGGGGCTTGTTGGCCAGTCAGCCTAACCTACTTGGTGACTTCTGGGCCAGTGAAAGATCCTAACTCAAAAAACCGGGGTAAGGGAAGCCTGAAGAATGACCCCTGTGCATCACACATCATGCACCCACATGGGTATATATTAACACACACACACACACTTACACAATAATATAACCTGTCAGATCCAGAACCTCCCTGGAGAGCTGCTGATGTGGATCCATGTTCAAAGACTGAAGAGTCTGGGAAGGGAATATTAGGAGGCAATGGCTGCAGAGGACGCACTCGATGACAAGTGAGCTGCACATGTGTGCACCGGTCCTAGCCTGTTGGATGGTCCTGTCCACAATCAGGGTGGGTCTCCTTTCAGTTTGCTCACTCACATGCCAACCATTTTTGGAAGTGCCTTCACTGGACCCCGCCAGAGAGTGTTTTATCTGTTTTCTAGGTGTCTCCCGATCCAGTCAAGACAAGTCATCACTGGTCAGGATCTAGGTCTTCAATTTGAAACCAAATTTGGACTGCTGGCTCTGGAAACCCACCATCCCAAGAGCAGACAACAGGATCGCCCTCAGAGAACTGTTTATGCCCGAGATTTCTTCCAGAAAGGCACAGGAAAATGGTGCCACAGCACTGTTTTCTGCTTTTCTCAATCATCTATGTGGGTTTTTCTTTCTTTCTTTCTTTCTTTTTCTTCTTCTTCTTCTTCTCTGTGTAGCCTTGGCTATCCTAGACTCACTTTGTAGACCAGGCTGGCCTCGAACTCGCAGAGATCTGCCTGCCTTTGCCTCCTGAGTGCTGGGATTAAAGGCATGTGCCACCACGCCTGGCTCTATGTGGTTTTTCTAAATCATGTAAATATGTTATTTAATTAACTTACCTTGAAGGGCACTTCCCAACAGACTATTAAGTGGAAGAAGACAGCCACCAAGAGTGGATGCTGCACGGATCCACTTGCAGAAATGGACGGACTTGACATTAATGTACTGTAATCAAGTCAGGCTAGGGAACTCATGTGTCTTAATTTCAAGGCTTATTTCAGAGCTACAGTTATCAAAGTGGTGCTGGGGTAAGAGTGGACATAGTCGCATGGATGAATGAACTACATGCAGGAATCCAGAAACTGTGCATCCACGGCCAGTTAGCACTTAGCACAAGTGGTGAGAGCATCCAGCAGGGGGTAAACAGTGTATAGTGGATGGTGCTGGGAGGACCAGATAGCCACGTGTACAGTGGAAACTGCACCTTGTGTACCAGACATCGTCCACAGACACCAGCTCAAAACAGACCCACACACTAGAGCTTCGAGACTCACAAGAGAAGGTGACCTTCATAAGCTCAGAATTTAGATACAACAGAAAAGGCAGGGTGGATTTCACCAACACCAAGTGCATCAAAAGCCACCTGGACCCCACACGGTGGAAGGAGGGAACCAACTCCTTAAGCTGTTCTCTGAGATCCTCCTTTGAGCTATGACAAACAAGTGACACAAAAGTATCCACACACAGACACACAGGAACACACACACACACACACACACACACACACACACACACACAAATAAATAAGTAAGTAAGTAAAAACATTTAAAGAAAAAAATTTAAAGAGCAAAGTAAAACAACACATGTGCAGGAAAAGTGCCTCATGAAACCTATTCCTTAATTCTAAAAAGACAGACTGAAAAATTCAAGGTGAAAAATGAACTACTACACTCTGAATGTTTGTGCCTCCCCCCTGCCCCAAACTCACATGTTAAAATCCAGATGCCCAGTATCACAAAATAAAGAATTAAAATTGGTTGAAGTCATAAGATTGGGAAGTCATAAGGTGGGGCCCTGACCTGATAGAATTAGTGCCTTTTATAATTAATGTGTTCATCTGAGTATATATATGGGGTGAAGAATGGAGGTCAGAAGACAACGTGTGGGAGTCAGTTCTCTCCTGGGATCAATCTAAGATCATAAGGCTTGGAGGTAGCACCTTTACTCACTGCATCATGCTGCCCCCAGATCAGTGCTCTAATAAAAGACGAAAGACCGCGTTATAGTCAGAACTCTTAGAACTCAACAGCAAAGAGACTAATGATATAATTTTAAATGTAAAAAGCCTTTTCTTCTTTGTTTTTTGGGGGACGGGAGAGGTTAAGGGTACAGGATTTTACTATTTAGCCCTGGCTGGTCTCGAACTCACAGAGATCCACCTGCTTCTGCCTCCTGAGTGCTGGGACTAAAGGCGTGCACCACCACCCACCTGGCTGGACAGGGTCTTGAATAGATATTTCTCAAAAGATGGTCCATAAATGGTCAACAAGCATACGGAAGGATGCTTAGCTTGATTAGCCATTTGTAAAATGCCAATCAAAACCTGAAGGAGGCACCTGGGCCGTATGGCTCGGTGGGTAAAGGCATGTGTGTGCAAAGCCAGTGTGCAAGGCCGGTGAGCAGCTGAGTTCAGTCCTCATAGCAGCCCGCATGAAGGTGGAAAGGGAATTAACTTGACAGAGTTGCCCACTGACCTCAGAGCAAGCACCCACATCACATGCACACACACAGTAACAATAAAAAGTTACTATTAAAAGAATAAAAACTCACAAAGAGATGCCACCTTACAGCCACTGGCATGATTATAGTTTTTCAAGAAAACAAGGCAGGGGGTGCTTGGGAGCTGGTGCAGTGGATAACAGCACTTGTTGCACAAGCCCAAGGACCTGACTTCAAACTGTCATAACCCACATAAAACAACTAGGCATGGTCCAACACACCTGCACCCCCAGTTCTGGGAGGAAGTGGAGACAGGAAGATCTCTGGGGGTTGGGGGTGGAGGGTGGAAACAGGAAGATCTCTGGGGCTCGCTGGCCACCACCCTAGCAATAATTTTAGTGAGAGTCCCTGTCTCAAGGGAACAAGGTGATAGAACAGGCTACATAACATCCTCTTCTGGCCTTTACAAGCACATGCACAGGGGCATGGTCTCTCTCTCTCTCTCTCTTTCTCACACACACACACACACACACAGACTATGTACGTGCACCACAGAGAGAGGGGAGAGGGAGGGAGGGATAAAAGGAGCGATGGAGAGGGGGAGAGGAGAGACAAATAAAAAGAAAATAGGGCTGGGGGTGCAATTCAGTTGGTAGAGTGCTTGCCTAGCCTACATGCCATGTAAACCAGGGCTGGTCATACAAACCTGCAATGCCAGGCTTTGGAACATGGAAGCCGAAGAGTCAGAAATTCATGGTCACCCTCAACTATATAGCAAGTGTAAGGCTAACTGGAGCGCATGAGACACGTCTCAAAGGAATGTTTTACATAAAAGTGAAGTATTGCTAAATGATATAAAAGGTAGATATAAAAGGTAACATGTGCTTCTGAGAGGCTGGAGCAGGAAGAATGAGAAAGAATTGTTTCACAGGACCATCTCCTGTCGGGGAGATGGAGCTGTGTTTGAAACTTGATAGAAGTGGCACAAAATCATGAACATACAAAATGCTCTGAATTGTATGCACTAGGCTAATTTTATGTGCAGTGAATTTCACCTCAATAAAAATAAAAGGAGAAGTCTGGCAAGATGGCTGAGCAAGTGGAGACACTTGCCCACAAAGCCTGAAGACCTGAGTTGGATTCCTGGGACCTACAAGGACCTAGAAGGAGAGCACCAACTCCTGAAAGCTGTACTTGGCCTTACACAAGTGCACTATGGCATGAGCAAACAGACATACAATACATTCTTGGAAATAATAATTATTTAATAATAATAATAACAATGACAATAATTTTATTATATAATTTATATATTATATTATCTATTTGTATTATATATTATAATAAATTATTGTTATTATTATTATTAATGTGATTTTTTAAACCTAAAAGCTGGTCATAGTTGCACATCCCTTTCATCTCAGCATATGGGAGGCAGGGGCAATTTGGTCTCTGTGAGTTTAAGTTGGCCTGGTCTACAGAGTGAGTTCTGGGACATTCAGGGTCACACAGTGAGAGCCTATCTCAAAAAACATTTTTCAAAAAGGAGCAAATAGGCTGAGGATTTGCCTTAGCTTCTGAGAGGCTGGTCCCTGTGGATCAACTTGTGACATTTCATCCAGCTGTATGCTGCTGACCCAAGCGGAGCCATCTATCTATTTTGTACTTGAATAAATAAAAGTTGAGACTAGCGAGGGTGATGGGAAGGAAATGATTGCACGAGTGCCGAGTCAGGTCCTGCATTTGTTTCAAGTGTTAATATTTGATTCCTCAGGCTTCCCCCACATTCATTCTGGTTTTCCGGAATATTGCCATTAATCACCGGCTATCTTGGAATGAGTTAGGATGTAGAGACAATTCTGGGATTTCAGTTTATATTTTAAAAACACAGAAATAACGTAAAAACATGTTTTCATTTTAATCCCAGGTGTGGGGACGAGGGGCCGCTTCAGACTGTCCGCAGCAGCTAATGGTTTGCCTCATGCTCTAGCAGAGACGTGTTTTTGCCAGCTGCAGATAGTTTCTGCAATTGTGCGACGTTTGGGATTCTGGGAACTTTTCAGAGGTTATATAACTGCAAGGGCCCCAAGAGTCAGGGTGAGGGTAGGGAGAGGCTCGGTTGTGGTTTGTCAGTAGTTGTACTCAAAAAAGAAACAAAAGGAAAGAAACTAGATTCAGGGCGCTCTCTCTCTCTCTCTCTCTCTCTCTCTCTCTCTCTCTCTCTCTCCCTCCCTCCCTCCCTCTCTCCTTCTTTCTCTCCTATCTAGTGATAAGGGGAGAAGGTGGGAGAAGTGCTAAAGGGTGGGAAAAAGAAGAACCCATAAAGTAGCAAAGACATGCTAGAAAGACAACTGGCATCTGGTATGAAAAATGTCATAATGAACTCATCACTTTGTATGCTGACAGAAAAAGAAAAGAAAAGAAAGCCTTATAGGCCTGGTAGCTCATAAATATAGTTCCAGCACTTAAGAGGCTGAGGAAGCAGGATTTCCCTCAAGTTACAGGCCAACCTGAAACTGGGCTGAACAGTAAATTCCAGGCTAGCCTAGGCTACAGAATAAGACACTGTTTTCAAAATAAATCAGTAAATGTTATTCATCTTAATTACCAGACCTTTGGCAATCCCCTTGGCTACGGTCTAAATTCATATGGCCTCTCAAAGCTCATACACCAAAATCTAATCCCCACGGTAATGAGCAGTGAGGCCTTTAAGAGGTTGATGAAGTGACAAGGGACCCACGCTGAGGAACAGAATTAGTGCCCAGTGAAGAGCCCCTGGGAGAGTTTGCCTCTCATTCTGCCATAAGATGATCCAGACTGAAACCGAACGTTCAGGGTCCTTGGCCTTGGGCTTCCCCAGCTCCAAAATGGTGAGCAATAAATTTCTGTTATTTATAAATTTCTTGTTTAAGTTTTATTTTGAGACACGGTCTAACTTTGAGACAGGACTACGGGGTAGCCCTGGCTGGCCTGGAACTCAATATGTAGACCAGGCTGGCCTTGAACACACAGAGATCCACCTGACTCTGTGTCTCCAGTGCTAGGGTTAAAGTATGTATGATAATCCCCTGATATTTGGCTATAGAAACCCAAAGAGACTAAAGCATGTATTGGTTTATCTGTTGTTTGTGTGTTTAACTATAATGAACTATCTGAGACAGGCTGCCTTATAATGAAAGGAGGTTATGTAGGCCCAGCTCTTGAGATGCCAGATCAGGGAGCAACATCTAAGGTCAGCCCTCTTGCTCGGAGTGACACATGGCAAGAGGGGTGGTGTGTGTGTGTGTCTGTGTCTGTGTGTGTCTGTGTTCTGTGTGTGTCTGTGTGTGTGTGTCTGTGTTCTGTGTGTGTCTGTGTGTGTCTGTATCTGTGTGTCTGGTCTCTCTATAAAGCCACCACCATGATTCAATCATAGGGACATTATGATGACATTATTTAATCTTATTTTCTCAGTACTGATAATGGAAGCCCGGGTCTTCTGAATGCTAGGCAAACATTGCTACTGTGCTGCAGCCCTAGATCAACTTCATCTCACCCTAAGCACCTCCCGAAGTCCCACTTCCAAGCCCAGGGACGGGATAAGTCTCCATCTCTCAACCCCTCGCTATTGGAATAACTGTCAACAAATGGATATAGGGGACTCAACTCACACCTTTCAACGGTGCACTCCCCTCAAGGGCCTTCCTCACCTTCCCTGAGTCCCAGTCCTAAAAATTCACTGGGAAAGGCAATGCAATTGTAGTCAGAACAGCCACAACGGGGCAGGTACTCATCTTCCTCCCACTGGCCTCAACCCCAGAGAAGATGCAGAAACAGAAACACACGTCAGAGGAAAGGCCTTCCTGAAATGGCTGAGTGAGCCTGAGTAACATAAGACCCCGGCCCATCTCCCTGATACTATACCATGAGATCTTCTGGACCCCTGAGGCAAGACTGCATCACCCAGCAGGCAAGGACTCCTGGGTGTACACTACCCACTGTGGGGAGAGGATCCTGCATGAATGTGTATTCGTGACATGGACATGACCACACCAAGGACCCCAATGCCTCAGACTCAGGGGGACCTGGCAGAGCTTTCCTCTGGGCCATGTGGGAATATTGAGAGTGTACGGAAAGCATCTACCATAGCGTCCTCCTCCCATGTGTACCACAGAGACTGTTCTCCTTCAGAGTCCTCTCACAGAGACTAGGAGCCTCCCCTCGGGTGCTGTAGGCATATAATAAACTCGCTGAGGTTGGGGGTTGTTGCAGTAGCAGGCGCTGCTCCGTCGGACTGAGCACAACCCACGTGATGCCAGCTTTTCTGGACATGTATGTGTCCGTGTGTCTGCTCTTTCTTTATTCCCTGACCATCCCAGGATGGTGCCTGGGACCAAACTGGCCAGGTTGGTGCAACACACCACAGAACTGGACAAGAGGGAAGAGCGGGAAGCTAGGGGATCAAAGAAGGACCCAAAGAAATGGACACACTGAGGCTGAGGAGACAGCCCAGTCAGTAAGGTGCTCACCTTAGTAAGAACCTGAATTCTATCCCCAGTCCACGTAAAAAGCTGGGCCTGGTGTCAGCTGCCAGTACCCTCAGCACAGGAGGCAGAGACAGATGATCCCTAGGCCCTCTGGCCAGCCAGCCTAGCACAATTGTTGAATGTCATGTCTTAGTAATAAACCCTGCCTCAAAACAAAAAAAAAAAAAAAAGACAGCTGCTGAGGACTGACACCAAGATTGACTTCTGACCTCTGCATGCATGCACACGCACACACACACAAAACAAATGAGCATGTTCCATTCCCATAATCCTTGGCAACCTTTTCTGGATGGATTGTCCCCTCTTACCCTCTGTTATCTGAGCGGGCAGATGTAAATGCCAGGCCACGAGCTGCTGTGCACCTGTCGAGAAGGTGAAATTCGGCTTGGAGTCTGACTTCCCCTGCTTTTTTTCTTGCATATAAGGAAAATCTGTTATGGAGTCAGATCCTTCATCAGGAAGAAAACCTTTAGGATGGTGGCACCTCCCTTAACTGAAATACGAACTCTCTCAATAAACAGAGTTTAGCAAACAGCGCCATTTTTTTTTTAAATACAGCAGGGAAGGGATTTCTCCAAAGAATGTGATCATTTTCAATATTGAATAATTTACCATTTCCTCCTCAGATCATAGAGGTGCAATTATCAAAAGATATTTTTCAGATCTATAATATTACTAAATAACATGAAGACTTTTCTCTGGCCATTTATTTTTTTTTTTTTTTTTTTTTTTATTTTTTTTTTTTGGTTTTTTGAGACAGGGTTTCTCTGTATAGCCTTGGCCATCCTGGACTCACTTTGTAGACCAGGCTGGCCTCGAACTCACAGCGATCCGCCTGCCTCTGCCTCCCAAGTGCTGGGATTAAAGGCGTGCACCACCACACCCGGCTCTCTGGCCATTTAGTAAATGATATGTTCGGAAAGTGTTCGAGTGGTATTTCCTTGTTTTATGTATGAGAAGTAAGATATGTGGGAGACTCTGCCTATTGTGCAGAGCGCCATAACTGTACCACCAACCACGACGGAGGGCAGCATCTACTGCAGGAGTCACACGGGTCCTGAGACTTCAGACACTTCATGATAAATGTATATAACTTTTGAGGTGGCTGTCCTCACAGTGCTAGAACCAAGCAAGTCCTTGCCTCTTCCTCCCAAGTAACTGAGATGACAGCATGCGCCACTGTGCCCGGCTGCCGTTAGAGGAGCACGCCTGTGGTTTGGGATTGCTGGAGCATGGCTGAGCATCAGCTGCTTTTTCCAGAAGACCCAGGTACAACTCCCAGCACCCACATGACAACACTCAACTGTCGGTAACTCCAGTTCCAGAGGATCTGACGCCCACTCTTCTGGCCTCTGAGGGCACCAGGCACACCTGCAGAGAAAACACCCATATGTATAAAAAAATTTTTAATTAAGTTTTTTAATATGTAATTTGAAACAAAAAAAAAAGTTATTTGTGTAACATTCCCCAGGCCAAAGCTGCCCCAGTGCCCAGCCCACGGCTAGTGGGCAAACAGGACAACCTGGAGAATTGATTGTCCCATGCTGCCTGAGACAAGGCAGTCTCTCTCTCCCTCTCCCTCTCCCTCTCTCTCTCCCTCTCTCTCCCTCTCCCTCTCCCTCTCTCTCTCTCTCTCTCTCATGTTCCTCCCTCTGATGGCCAAAGACCAGGTCTGCCCTCGTTGCCATGGAGACCACAGGAACCTGGGACAACTGTCAAGGTTATGGACTAGTCTCTGTCCTTTTTTGTTTGTTTGTTTGTTTGTTTTTTGTTTTTTGTTTTTCGATACAGGGTTTCTCTGTGTAGCCTTGGCCATCCTGGACTTACTTTGTAGAGCAGGCTGGCTTTGAACTCACAGCGATCCGCCTGCCTCTGCCTCCCGAGTGCTGAGATTAAAGGCATGCGCCACCACGCCCGGCTAGTTTCTGTCATTTTAATTGATACGTAGGTTATTTAGATTATAACTTGTCCTCCTCAGGTCTCTGGTCACATTGACGGCTAAGCTAACTGTAGCTTGACAGTTGGAGAACAGGCAGCTCGCTCCTTACCCCAGCAGCATCATGTTAGTTCATTAGTCAAGTCACTAGCTAGTTAAAACTATTAGGTCTCTTCTTTCTTTCTTTCTTTCTTTTTTAAATAAGGCAAACAAGTTTGCCTTGCTCACAGGCTGCATGTTAAAAGATAAGCAGGTTTAAGATGTAACTTTTTACTATTCCTTTATCTAAAGAAACTTGATCTGTGAGTTCGAGGCCAGCCTGGTCTACAAAGTGAGTCCAGGACAGTCAAGGCTACACAGAGAAACACTGTCTCAAAAAAAAAAAAAAAAAAGTGTTTCTCACTGTGCTAAATCTGTATACATCCAGCCTTCTGGAGAGAGGGAAGAAGCCCGTCTTTCACGGTCTGTAGTCACACTGGAAACCAAAACCAAGTGAGCTGAAGTAAGCTGCTGCCCCTCTGGCCCCATGGAAGGTTCCTGTCTTCCCTGAGCTCCCCTTAAAGAGTGCTCATGCTTTTACCCCAAACCGTTTTCCAAGTCTCTACTATGACACAAAGATGTGAGTCTGCTGCCTTCTGTACTGTGTGGGTTTCAGATTACAAACAACGGTGACGCTAACCTCTTTTGCAAACTTAAAAAGATCCTGTAAACGCCAGAGGATCCACTTGACTCTACCTCTCACGGATCAAACAAACTCCAGATAAGTACCCCCGTCCATCAACAACCTAAGTTTTCCACCTGTTGTTGCCTATTTGAGAGGATAGGATTCTTCCCCCTTTCCCTGGTTTTGGGACTTCTCTCCCCCCAACTACCAAGTCTATGGGCCTAAATGTTTCAAATGTACACCCAAGAATAACCAACTTAATCTTCTGCCCCTAATATACATAGGGGCAGCCTCTTACCAAGACCAGGTGCTTCCTTGAGACCTGTATCTAGGACAGCTCCAGGGCAGCTGGCCCCAGGTGCTCTGGTTCAGCCTCACAGACTGCCTCAACTGGACCTGCACTCTCCTAGCCACAGACGGTCCCACAGATCCTAGACAGCAGTGAAAAAGCCAGCTCACCCAGGACTTAGCCAACATCCAAATTTCTTAGAGCCCCAGAGATGATGGCATCCCCCTCCCCCAGTCAGCAGGAAGTAGTCTAAAGAGCACATCCTTTAGATCACTCCTTCCTAGTTCCTCACTTTGAAATTAAACAAAAAGGGAGGAAGGTTAGCGTGCAGGTGATCCTGATGGCCTGCCCTCAAGAACCTAGCAATTGCTTACGTCATCACCTGAGGCAGCCAGGCGCACCAGGTGCGTGTGGCCAGAGGCCGGATGAAAGGGCCTGCCTGCCACCCCAGCTCTCTCTGTGTGTTTTCGGTGGCTTCTCTCTCCCCCTTTCTGCCCTCAGCATACCCCCACCTCACCCCTCTCTCTGCCCTCACGGCTCTGCTCCCGTCTGCCTGTCTGTCTACATGTCTACTCTACCTCTTCTCCAAGCCCTCACTCCTCTTCCTTCCCCTAATAAACCTCCTTCACGCCAGCTCTGTTGCATGGTGTAATTTCTCAGGGGCATACCTTGGCATGGGCCTGCCACGGTACCCCCTCACCGCATTATGTTTCATAACAATAGGCACAATAACTTCTCGTCTATTACAGTGCCATGATATATTACTTGTACTCGTCTATGCTAAATAATTAACGACACCTTGACTGTAATAAATTGCAGCCATCTTGAAGCAACAGCCTCAGGCTTTCAGCTCCACCCTCTTCTGAAACTCCCCTTGCCATGTTTTCCAATCTCTGTCTTGCCAAATCCTTACCACATAACCATTCACCACTTCCTCACTGGAGCATGCCATTTTTGCAGGTCACTCTGTCTGGGTTCGGTGGCCCTGGCCTTAGACTCTTCTGCTGTTGCTGCCCCCATCAGTGCTCTGTAGGGCCCCAGAGCTCTGTCCGTCTCCAGAGCCACATCACGTGCCAATTGCCACCTACTTGCAACACCCACTAGATACCTTCACTCCTCCTTGCTCCACGCACGCATGCACGCACGCACGCGTCTCCAGGTTCCGCGAGCTCATCCCAGAACTCATAGCCTTTGCCCCAATGCTGTCTTCTCTTTGTTCTTCCTTCAGAGAAGCTCACTAGAAACCTGAGAGCCCCCCAGGGGCCCTCACCAAAAACCTTCCACGAGTGCCTATGTGGGCTACATCATGTGCCCAGCTACTGAGCCTGCTGCCATTATCCCCCAAGGCAGCCCCTTCCCCCCTCAACTGGGTTCCAGCCCTTTGCTCTGATCCCTTTGTCACTCCTGTGTACCCTCCAGCTCTTTCCCACTTATTTATCCCCAATACATCATCAGACTGTTCCCCTGATTCAGGGCTACCCATAGTTCCCTAGTGCTCACTGGAAAGTCTGAAACCTTTTACCTCATAAATGCAGGCTGTGCGGAGTGGCTTCCGTCCCCAGCCTGCCCTGCCCCCCTACTCCTCCCCCCACCTCAGATTGCAGTGTAGTGCCCCAGACACACTCTGGTCTGTCATTGCTTCCTTGCTTCAGCTCCCTTGAGAATGCTTGTCCATAAGCCGCTGCTCTCTCTCCCAAGCCTTCTTCCAAGCTCCTTTTGGCCTTATGTGACCCTTGTACTACACGGTTCATTCTTATTTCTTTTTATGTTTATTCGAAGAGACATCTCCCCAGGCATGGTGGTACACACCTGCACTCCAGCACTCGGAATTGCCAGGATTTCAAGGCCAGGCTGATTTCTAAGCCAGGCTAGACCTTATGGGAGGCAGTGGAGAAGCAGGGCCTGCTGATAGTTCAGTGGATAAAATACAAGCCTGACAATCTCAGGTCAACCCCCACAACTCATACTGGAAGGAGGGAATGAATCCTAGAAGTTAGTGCATGTCTGCCCTCATGAAAACCACATAACAACAACAACAACAACAACAATAATAATAATTCTAAATGTCCTCTCAAAAAATCAAAAACAAAATTCTTGAAATCCAGTGTCTGAGATACCTTCCTATTGCAGTGAAAGACACCATGATCAAGCCAACTTATAGAAGAGTTTATTTGGCATTTACAGTTTCAGAGAGTAAGTCCATAACCATCATGGCAGGGAGCATGGCAGCAGGCAAGGCAGGCATGGTGCTGGTGAAAGCTCACATCTTGATCCATAAGTAAAAAGCAGGGCATCATGGCATTTGCCTTTAGTCCCAGCACACTTGTGAGGCAAAGACAAGTGGATCTCTGTGAGTTCAAGGCCAGCCTGGTCTACATATGGAGTTCTAGGACAGCCAGGGCTACATGGAGCCATCTTGTGTCAACAAATAAGGAAAACACAAGACAGAGAGAAAGAGAGAGCAAGAGAGACAGAGACAGACAACACAAACACATAGAGAGAAGGAGGGAGAGAGAGGGAGAGAGGGAGAGGAGAGGGAGAGAGGGAGAGGGAGAGGAGAGGGAGAGAGGGAGAGGGAGATTGGAATGGTGTGGGCTTTTTAAACCTCAAAGCCCAACAATATTACCTCCTTATTCTTCCCAAATAGTTCCCCAACCAAACATTACAGGGCCCTATAGGTGCTCTCCTCATTCAAACCACCACATCCAGGTAGAGGGGCATATGCCTACAATGCCAGCAATGAAGAACCCGAAGCAGGAGGATTTCTATGAGTTTGAGGGCAACCTGGGCTACCGTGTGTGTGTGTGTGTGTGTGTGTGTGTGTGTGTGTGTGTGTGTGTGTGTGTGTCTGTGTCTGTCTGTCTGTCTATCTGTCTGTCTATCTTTGTGTGTGTGTCTTTGTGCCAGGACCTAGAGCCCTCAAAACACTACAGTAAAGAAGACAAACATGGACCCTAACCTCAGGGCACGGTCTACCACATGTTCCTCCACCACAGAAGAAATCACTTCCTGCCTCCCACCTCCATGCTGAACAGACAACAAGTGTGAAGAACCACCAGGGCGGGGCAGGGTCCATGTGGGCACTCAGTCGTCCCTCCCCCGTGCTTCTCCAGGGGACTCTTTCTACAGAATATACCCTGCGTGGCTCCCAGCTACCATGTCCAGACAGGACCTCATTTCTCCTGTCCCCCTCAGCATTTTCTGTCACCCCTACTTTGCTCTGCTTTAATCTCAGGCCTTGTTTATGCTGCTACCTCTGGCTTAAACCCCTCTTCCCTCTCCTCTTCTGCTTATTTGCTGCTCCAGCTAGCAAGCAAAGGCAGCAGTCTGTGGGTTAGCAGAGCAGCCCTGGACCAGCTGCAGTGCTCATCTCCTCCCTCATCAAGCCGGGATGCGCTCACCGCCAGCTGACAGGTAGACCTGCCTGGTGACTGTGGAGGGGTTCATCATCAGGAAGGCCTGTTGGATGCAGCAGCAGGGCAGGTCTTCCTCCCAAGGCAGTCAGGTGATACTTGTGCATTGTGCTTAAGGAAGACCATCAGCCAAAACATCTATGGTCAAACCCACACTCAGCGTGGAGAGGGCACAGATCTGGAAGGCCATCAAGGTAGGGATCAGGCACAGTCTGCCCTCAGCTGAAACGCCACAAGTCCTTCCCAAAACACCCATAATACAGTCAGTCAGTGCTATCAAGCCTCCAGCATAGCCTCTACTGTGCACTTAGCCTCTGGTAGACTGGGGTTTCTCCAGTCCACTCCTAGGTTATGGCTCCTCTTGATTCAGAGGTCTGTGAACTGAAAACACAAGTAATCTACCCCCATATAAAGCAAGGATCGGATCTGGTCAATAGATTCTCCCACTAAAGAGGTAGAAATGAGCATAGAGAATTGCTCAAGGCAGCTCTGAAACTGAGCCAGGAACATGGAGTCAGAACCACACTCTAGAGGCAGTATTGCAGCTAAAGAGATCCCCATGTTTCTTGGCTCTTGGTCACACCCTCTGGGCTCTTCTTGGTCCTAGCTTCTAAGCATCCCTTCCTTCCTCTTACTCCTCTTTTCCCCCTTTTCTGGTGTGGTATACGTGAGTGTGTACGGATACACACCCCTGGGCTTTCATTCACACGTAGAGGCCAAAGGTTGAGTCCCGATGTTGTCCTCAATCACTCTCAACTTTATTGTTTTCAAAGACTTAATTTGCTTGTATTTGTATGTGTGCATGTGTGGGCACTACCTCCTCTGGAGCTGGAATTATGGGTGATTGTAAGCAGGCCGGCATGGCTGCTGGGAACTAACTCTAATCTTCTTTAAGAGTAGCCAAGAGTTTTAACTGCTAAGCCATCTCTCCAGCCACCTCCACCTGTGTTTTGAGACAGAGTTTCTCACTGAACCTTGAGCCCCCCATTTGGGCTAGACTGAGCTCCCAGGATCTACCTGTTTCTGTCACCACCACCACCAGCTACCCGCTTCCCTGTTGGAATTATAGGTATATGGCGCCATGCCCAACTTTTGTTTTTGTTTTTGTTTTTTGTTTTTCTGTGTAGCTTTGACTGTCCTGACTTGCTTTGTAGACCAGGCTGGTCTCGAACTCACAGAGATCCACCTGCCTCTGCCTCCCTGAGTGCTACCCACCCAGATCACACCTAACTTTTAAAATATATTTTATTAATTTATTCATATTACATCTCAATGGTTATCCCATCCCTTGTATCCTCCCATTCCTCCCTCCCTCCCTCCCATTTTCCCCTTACTCCCCTCCCCTATAACTGTGACTGAGGGGGACCTCCTTCCCCTGTATATGCTCATAGAGTATCAAGTCTCTTCTTGGTAGCCTGCTATCCTTCCTCTGAGTGCCACCAGGTCTCCCATCCAGGGAATGTAGTCAAATATGGGGCAAAGTAGAAGTATCCAGAGGGTCCTAGAAACCTACAAGAAGAACATTATGATAGGCAGATTTGGGCCCAGGGGTCCTGCTCAAACTATGGCACCAGCCAAGGACAATACAAGCCGTAAACTTCAAACCCCTACCCAGATCTAGCCAATGGACAGGACATTCTCCACAGTTGAGTGGAGAGTGGGGTCTGACTTTCACACGAACTCTGGTGACATCCAACTTTTTAAATGGATGCTGTCAATCAAACTCAGGCCCTCCCTTTACTCCCACTAAGCATCTCCCAGACCCTTCTTTCCCTGAGAAAAACCCCACGTATGCTTCCTGTCCAAAGGAAGTTGAGATCCACTTTGCATTTCTAGTCCTTTGGTGTCCAAATTTCTGCAGCTTTGTCCAATATAATATTCTTTAAATCTAATGGGTTTTCTGTGACTATAACTTTCTCCATGTAGTCCTGGCTGTCCTGGACTTGCTTTGTAGATCAAGCTGGCCTCACCTCACTAAGATCCCCCTGCCTCTGCCTCCCAAGTGCTGGGATTAAAGGCGCATGCGCCACCACCATCCTCTTAACAAAGGCTCTACAACCACACTCATTTTCTTTTTTCTTTAACATAACTTATTCAGGTTACACCTAAATGCTATCCCCTCACTTGTATCTTCCTGTTCCCACCCTTCCTCCCTCTTCTGCTCTATTCCCCTCCCCTAGACCTCTGACAGGAGACCTTCTCACCTAACCATATGACCACAGCATATCAGGCTTCACCTTGATAGCCTACTTCTCCTTCCTCCATGTGTCACTGGCAAGGGAAAGTGATCAAATGGGGGGCACCAGAGTTCATGTCAGAAGCAGTCCCTGATTGCCCTACAACCACACTCTTGACTTAATCTTTTCTTTAGGCCATTCTCTTACTTTAAGAATCCATTCAAAAAATTAAAAAAATTAAAAAAAAAAAAAAAGAATCCATTCCATCACAAACAAACTAAGAAAGAGGACTGGTTTTATTTTCCAAAGCACAAATGGGGCAGGACTTTCTTGGCTAGTGCCTCCCTCCCTTACAATAGTCAACGAGGTAGCAGCATCCAAATGACACTTTCAGTGTTCTTTCTAGATCCCTTAAGCCAAACTCACAACTTCATTAAAGTACTATCTTGTCCAGGCAGTGGTAGCACACCTTTAATCCCAGGACTCAGAAGGCAGAGGCAGAGGGATCTTTGAGCTCAAGACCAGCCTGGTCTATGGAGCAAGTTGCAGGACAATCAAGGATACACAGAGAAACCTTGTCTTGGAAGAGAGAGAGGGAAGGAGGGAGAGATAGAGAAATAGGAGGAGGAGGAGAGGAAGAAGAAGAAGAAGAAGAAGAAGAAGAAGAAGAAGAAGAAGAAGAAGAAGAAGAAGAAGAAGAAGAAGAAAATTGAAGATGCAAGGAAGCATGGACTACAAAGTGATTTCAAGGCCAGTCTGGTGGTTTGAATGAAAATGGCCCCTCTAGATCCATAGGGAGTGGCACTATTAGGAGGTGTGGCCTTGTTGGAGTGGGTGTGGCCTTGTTAGAGGAAGTAGGTCACTGGGGGTGGGCTTTGAGGTTTCAAAAACCCAAGCCAGGCCTTGGGGCACTCTCTTCCTGCTGCCTGTGGATCCAGATGTAAAACTCTCAGCACCTCTTTAGCACCATATCTGCTTCATGCTGCCAAGCCCCTGCCATGACAATAAAGGACTAAACCTTTGAAGTGGCAAGCCAGCCCCAATAAAATGTTTTCCTTTATAAGAGTTGCCATGGTCACAGAGTCTCTTCACAGCAATATTACTGCTGTCATGAAAAACCTTGACCAAAAGCAATCTGGGGAGGAGAGAGGTTTTTTCCCCCCTCACAGTTCCATGTAACTGCCCATCTTCAAAGGCATTGAGGGTGGGAACTCAAAGTAGGGACCTGGAGGCAGGAGCTGATGCAGAGGCCATGGAGAGGTGCTGCTTACTAGCTTGCTCCCCATAGCTTTCTCGGCCTGCTTTCTTATATAACCCAGGACCACCAGCCTAGGACACCAACCACTAACTAAGAAAATGTCCTGGGCTGGAGAGATGGCTCAGAGGATAAGAGCACTGATTGCTCTTCCAGAGGTTCTGAGTTCAATTCCCAGCAACCACATAGTATCTCACAACCATCTACAATATGATCTGATGCCCTCTTCTGGCCTGCAGGTGTACATGCAGGCAGAGCACTGTATACATAATAATAAATAAATAAATCTTTTAAAAGAAAAAGAGAAAGAAAGAGTTCTACAGGCTTGCCTATGGCCTGATCTTATGGAGGCATTTTCTCAATCAAGGTTCCCCTCTTCTCTGATGACTTTAGTTTGTGACAAGTTGAGTTAAAACTACCCAGCGCAGCCAGCCTGAACATCACAGTTGAGAAAGGGCAAGGGCAAGGGCGGGGGGGGGGGGGGGGGGATGGGGGTGGCTAGTGAGGTGGGTCATTGGGTCAAGATGCTTGCCATAAAGCTTGATGAATGACCTGAGTTCAGTCCCTGGGTTCCACATGGTAGAAGGAGAGAATCAACTCCTGCAATTGTCCTGTGACCTCCACACATGGGCCATGGCGGGCAAAAGGATATACACAAGCACAGAATAAAAGATAAAAATAAATAAATATAAAAATATTTTGTCTTAGTCACTGTGAAGAGACATCATGGCCAAAGCGACTCTTACAATAGAAAGCATTAACTGGGGCTGACTTGCAGTTTCTGAGGTTTGGTCCATTATCATCATGGCAGGGAGTGTGGCAGCACACAGGCAGACATGGTGCTGGCAAAAGAGCTAGATCCACAGGCAGCAAGAAGAGAGAACGACCAGGCCTAGCTTGAGCTTTTGGAACCTCAAAGCCGACCCCTAGTGACACGCTTCCTCCAACAAAGCCACGCCTTCCAACTAATCCTTCTCCAGTAGGGACACTCCTTGATGGCCAAGCACTCAAATATCTGAGCCTATCAGGGCCATTCTTGTCCAAACCACCACACACTTAAATAAAAGGGGTGTTGTTGTTGTTGGTTTTTTGTTTTGTTTTGATTTGGTTGTTTTGGTTTGGGTTTTTTGTTGTTGTTGTTTTTGTTTGTTTGGTTGGTTTGGGTTTTGGTTTTGGTTTTTGGTTTTTGGTTTTGGTTTAGCAAAAAGGAAGAACTAGAAGAAAAGAGGCACGTTTATCTCACAGATTTGGAATATGAAGTGCAAGACCATGTCCCATCTGGTCAGCATCTGGTAAGACCCTCCCTTCCAGCTGTTTCCGGGAGAGATCACACAGAGTGGAAGCAAGAGTGAGGTGAGACCAACCCTGTCCCTCATAATCCACTCACAAAGATGGAGCCCCTGTGGCCTAGTTACCTTCCACCAGGCCCCACAGCTTCATACCATTATTCTGGGGACCAAGCTTCTAGCATGAGTTGGGGTGTGGGGGAGGGGGCACAGACACTCACACATATCTGAACCACAACAGGAATATCTCTTGTCCTTTAAGTCACCACACCCAATGTTTTTACCAACTGTACAAACCACCACCTAGCACACGCACTCTTGTTCCAGCTGTTGTATGACCTCCTTAGTAAGAAAGCTTGGGACCATTCAGGGTAGCAACTGAACAGGCACACTTTTCCCATGTGAGCGCCAGGAGAGAATGTTCCA
Organism: Acomys russatus; assembly: GCF_903995435.1. Classification (NCBI taxonomy): domain Eukaryota; kingdom Metazoa; phylum Chordata; class Mammalia; order Rodentia; family Muridae; genus Acomys; species Acomys russatus. The sequence goes on from NC_067150.1 coordinate 35,640,966, forward strand.
GCAAACCAGGTAGAAGATACATGATGTGGTGGTTTGAATAGGTTTGTCACCCACCCCCACCCCTTACCCCCGATAGACTCACGTGTTTGAATGCTTGGCCCACAGAGAGTGGCACTAGTAGGAGGTGTGACCTTGTTGGAGAGAGACTGTCACTGTCAGGGTGAGCTTTGAGGTTTCCTTTGCTCATGCTCGGAAGACAGCCCCCTCCTGGCTGCCTGCAGATCAACATGTAGACGTCTCGGCTCCTCCTCCAGCACCATGTCTGCCTGCATGCTGTCAAGATGCCTGCTGATGATAATGGACCAAACTCTGAGCTGTAAGCCAGTCCCAATTAAATGTTTTCCTTTCTAAGTGTTGCTGTGGTCATGGTGTCTCATCACAGCAACAGAAACCCTGAGACAAAAAAACATCCTACATGATCATATTTATATGGCTATAAAGAGTAACTGCCCCCCTAGGTTGTTCTAAACAAAAGTCTTGTTTGTTTGTTTGTTTGTTTGATCTTGAGTTTATTATCCATGTTTCTCAAGCTGGAGATCCAGGAAAGAAAGAAAGGAGAGGGGTCCAGGTGACCAAGAAGGGACTATCTTACCTTGACCTCCACCTTCCAGCTTCGGATTTGTCTGCTAGTAAATGTATATTTCTCAGTCTCCCCTAGTTCCCCATCCATTATCCCTTCCAGATGCCAGAATGTCTTCTTTGAACCTTTGATTCTGTCCAACTGGAGAAGTTGCTCCAGCAGACAGAGTTCTGAGCTCTTAACAGGCCGTGCTCCCCTCCCCTTCCTGAAGACAGAACGCCTGGGGACCCAGAAAGTAGGCCAGGGCCTGGAAACATTCGCAAAGTAGTACAGCTGAACCTCCGATGGGCCTGCAGGGTAGCATGCAGGACCTCAGCCAGCCCAAGCTCTGACACCTGCAGCTAACAGCCCTTTGAGTAGCCTGTGTCCCGCCCCCAAAACAAGAGAGCCAACCAGCTCCAGCCCCAAGCTCTGGGAGGAGAAAGTCCCAAAACAAAAGCAACCATACTCTGATAGGAAAGATTTCCCAGGACCCAACCCAAAAGCCACTAAGACAGAAGGAGCACGTGTCAGTCCCGGGGCAGGAGAATATAGTGTGTGTGGAATGAAAAGAGAAGGAGGCTGACTGAGTGAGACAGAATGGCTACGGGGGTGAGCACCAGGATCCGTAGAACTCCCCCTACAAACAGTAAAGCTGGGTGGGTTCGTCTGTAAGTGTCGTAGTCTTCAAGGCCCCTGTTCCTCAGCCCACAGTCTCTGAGGAGCTTTACATAAAGACTCCAGCAGTGCGGTGGCTTACCAGAAAGATAGCCTCCGCTCCTGTTAGAATGTCCCGTCATCACAAGCCCTGGAATCCACCCAGCCCTCCAAGCGAGGCCACTGATATTGCATCTACAGGCCCAGGGATGGCTTCCAAGAGTGCCATTACCATATTGAAAACTGCAGCGATGGTGCCAGGGCCAACTTCTAAGAAGAAATAGGAGAGTGAGCAGGCAGATGGCTGAGAGGCAAGAGCCAGGCCACAAGACTTCCCAACCAGAATTCAGAGACCAAGAATAAAACTAGCCCTTTAAAAGCAGATATAGAGACCAGCAAGATGGCTTGATGGGTGAAGGTATTTGCCAGCAAACCTGACAACCTGGGTTCAGTCCCTATGAACCACATGGTAGGAGGGAACAGACTGAAAATTCTCTTCTGGCCTCCAAATATATGCGAACACACACACACACACACACACACACACACACATTCCCTATCTATCTATCTATCTATCTATCTATAGTTTCATGAAAATAATAATATATAAACAAATAAACCATTAACACTAGGTTTTAGAAAGAGCCTTTTGGCCGGGCGGTGGTGGCGCACACCTTTAATCCCAGCACTCAGGAAGCAGAGGCAGGTGGATGGCTGTGAGTTCCAGGCCAGCCTGGTCTACAAAGCGAGTCCAGGACAGCCAAGGCTACACAGAGAAACCCTGTCTCAAAAAAAAAAAAAAGAGTCTTTTGTTGACATCAAGTTCATGGTGTAGAGATGGTGTCCCTGAAGATCAGAAACGCAGTCTCAGCCTTTCCAGTTAGTTAGCTGAAGGGAACAGAGTAGCGGCTGGGGGACGCGGGGAGGAGGTGGGGTTCCAGAGTCCTACAATTGGTCCACCTGGACGCTCACCAGCCACGAAGTAACAAGGAGTGGTGGCTAGGATGCGTCTGTTGGGATGGGAGTGGGGATATAATGTGACCATGGAGGTAATGAGCCCAGCAATGCTTGGTAGAAGGCAACGCTCTTTGCCTTGTCTGAAGACCATCTTGTACTCAGGGAAGCAAGAGCATTCTCCGTGGCTGGGCCAGGAAATGCAATTTCGCTGGGTAGTGCTGGCGCAGGGGCAGGTGGGTCTCCTCCCTGACAGCCAGAACTACACAGGGAAACCCTGTCTCGGAAAAACCCGAGATGGGGTGGGGTGGGGTGGGGGCGGAAAGCACAGTTTCCCTGCAAACTAAGCGTTCTGATGTTCTGCGTACTTGTTCTGGGGCCTAGGAAGTAGAGAGGGTCCAGGAAAGTGCACCCCTTGCTTAGCTTCCAAAGGACTGCTACAGCATGGAAAACAACCAACAATTTCCTCTGTTGAAAGACCGGGGCTCCAAAGCCAAAACCTGTCACTGGAGGCTCAAGAGCAAGGCTTCAGCCTAGAAGGAAAGGAAGGTGGAAGCTGGCGGGCCTCTCTAGCAAAGAAAGGGTTACAGCTTTAAAAGGATACCAAGCGTCTCGTCTCGGAGTGTGGGTAGGAGGCTACCCCACCTTGATCCCCGGGGGGTCCCAAACCGTTCCTTCCCTAGGCAGGCCAGCCCAACCATAGGACTGAGGGTGCCTCTCCAGCAAGCTACCTTCCGTTACCCAAACGCGACACCTCCTGCAAGTCCTCGCCCGCCACCCCTCCCCCTCCATCCTTTTCCCTCAACCTCTGATTGGCTGAATCCCGAGGCCCGTCCCCGCTTCCCCCTCTACCTCCCACCCCTAGTGAAAACTGCGGTCTTCGAGCTGGGTGCAGTAACTGGAGGCGGTGGTGCATCCGGAGGAGGCTACAGCTACCGGAATCCAGGTGAGAGCATGAGCCAAGAGGGACCCGCGCACTCAGAGACAGCCCCAGGGCAAGGGTTCAAGCCTTTCCCCCAGCTGCAGATTTGGGGTTACATACCAGGGTGTTTCTCTATGGGGCCCCGGGAACTGGGGGAGGGACCTGCATTCCAGGCCGGGGTGGGGGTGGAAGATGGTGCAGGGTCGCGGGCTTTTACCTACTGGTGGGCTCTTTCTGAGACTGGATGCCAGAGGAAATCCGTGAGTAAGAACACCGAGGACAGCCCTTGGTTCTGCTCTCCACCCAGAGGTCGGTCCCTAAGTATCTTCCCACTCTGCACCTCCTCCCTTAACGGCCGGGGAGTCTGCGGTCAGATTCTTGGCTTAAGAGGGTAGGCGAGGCGGGAACCGCGGTGGAGAGGTGGGTATGGAAGCAAGAAACAGACTTCTAGGGCTTCATCGAACAGCTTATTTAATTGGGGGGAGGGGGGACAAAGGCTGTTTAACCTTTGGGGGGTTATAGAGGAAGAGGCTTTCCGGGTGAGTGTACATCACTGGCTGAGGCTAAGATGCTGCTAACGCTGTATTTTCATGAAAAGGAATTCCAGGTGCTTGTTGGACATGCCTTTATAAGGAAGTTTAACTTGTAACCAGACCACCAGGCAAAGTGACAGAGGTCGGGGCAGAAAGGACTTGCAGGCCCGGGGCGGGGAAGGGAGTGGTCCTTTCACTTACCGCTCACCAGATGAGTTTCCGGTGTTGGACACCATTACATCTCACTCTTGCTCTGGGCCGGCTCCTCCCGGTTCCACAGTACCTCTGCCCCACACCCAAACTCAGCCAGCTAGGATAGGTGGATGGTGCGAATAGAGGGAGAAGGCGGGTGGCAAGCTGGAGGGGGGAGTCTCCGCCGGGTGACCTCGAGGCTGGCTGGGTGCGGGGCACCGCAGGTGAGGAAACCGCAGTGCTGCGGGTGGGAACTGGGTGACAGGCTCGGGGGAGGGGAGAGCAAGAAAGGATGCGAGCGGGGAAGGGGAACTTCAATTGGTAAAGGAGGATTGAAAAAAGGAAATGTCATCAGGGTGGGGTCAGCCAGGCGGGGCCTCAGGGAAGGGGCGCAGAGTTTGGCTTGGGTGTAGGCTTCGGAATTCGGGGCTGCTGCTGCTGCTGCTGCTTCTGCTGCTGCGGCTCTGTCAGCTCACTCTAGCCTTCCATCAAATTCTGTCGGGCTTCTCCAACCCCAGCCCCAACCCCATTTCTTTCCTCTAGGGGTTCCCTCTTCCCCTACTGAATCCTAAGCCCTCACTCCACAGCCCAGTGTTCTCAGATCCAAGCCTTTTGCTGCCCTCAGGAGGTGGAGGCAGAAGAGTTAAGATCAACTTGGACTACATCGAGGATTCCAAGCTCACCAGGGCTTCTTAAGGAGACTTTGTCTCTAAAATAACTAGTCCCCTTTCTTCACCACAGAGCCCTGGATCCGGCTCCAGGCTGCAGCTCCTCCCCAGGCTGTGATGACATTAACTGTCATAACCCATCCCCCCCCCCCCCGACCCTAGTCTCTTTTCCCCACAGACCTTAGACTGGGAGAGTGCTCAGCTGTTTGTAGCCTAGGTGGAGCCCTTAAACTCTAGTAGACTGTGCCTCTCTTGGGCAAGAACAGAGCTGGGGCGCTGTGAAGAAAGCAGAAACCCTGTGCCCGGTAGCTATGAACACCGGACCAGCAAATTAGCGCCCCAGGAACCCTCATGAGCTGGCCATTTGCAAACATCTCTAGCATACGTGCAATCAGAGCGCAATGGCTTCTCAGTCCTGTGTCCTGTACAAGGCCTCTGTGGCACCTCAGCGAGACCAGGCCTGACTGGGGGGCATCGTGCCCGATGTTTATCGGTTTTTTAAAGATATTTTAAATATTTATTATGTATACAGTAGTCTGCCTGCACACCAGAAGAAGGCACCAGATCTCATTATAGATGGTTGTGAGCCGTCATATGGTTGCTGGGAATTGAACTCAGGACCTTTGAAAGAACAGACGATGCGCTTAACCTCTGAGCCGTCTCTCCAGCCCGTTAATCAGTTTTCTTAAACCCCATCACCATCCTATTTGTGTGTAAGGTTCAGAAAGCCTCATTTATTCAGTAGATATCTTCTGTTGAGGTGGGACAGAGTTCGAGGACATCCTGTGCTACATTGGGAGATACAGTCTCAATAAAATAATAGGCCAAATGGAGGCACCATACCTATAAACCCAGCACTCAGGAGACTGGGGCTACTTGGTGAGTTTGAGGCCAGCTCCAGGTCTGTAGTGAGACCCTATCCATATGTAAGCAAGTATTTGCATATCTACTATATGCTAGGTCTGACCTTCTGAACAAGAACTCGTGCCTGAAGGAGGTTTGTTTGTTGTTTGTTTGTTTGTTTGTTTAATGGGTAGGAAAGTTTTCATTTGGGAAGACTGAGTCCTAGAGAGCAGCTGCACAGCAATGTGACTGAGCCTAACATTCCTGAAGCATACAGTCAAACCAATTAGGACATTAAAAGTTATATGTAGCTTACCAAATTTTAAAAAATAGGTTTTTTGTTTTTGTTTTGTTTTGTTTTAAGACAAGGTCTCTCTGTGTAGCCCTTGTTGTCCTGGAAACTCACTCTGTAAATGGGCTGGCTCCAAGCTCAGACATCTGCCTGCCTCTGCCTCCTGAGTACTGAGATTAAAAGTGCCACCACCCTGCAAATTAAATTTTTAAATGTAGGCAATCCTTGCCCCATAGGTCTTAAGTCCCACGGAAAATGTGGACCCACTTGTCTCATTTCTTGACTGACACACAGCTTTCCTCCCTCTCCCACCCCCCACCCCTAGAATCCAGGGCTGAACTCTTGGCACCATGAACCCAGCCATTGGAATCGCTCTCCTGCTTTCAGGTACTGGGCAAGGGTCAGGACTGGCATTCCGGGGGCATCAGGCTTCCTGCCATTAGGGGAAATGGCCTCTTTGCCACAGTCTCAGGGGCACAGGTGGCTGGGGTGGGGCACTCAACCTCGATGATCTCCTGCCTGTGGTGGTCTTTGGCATATTGGAAATTCCATATGGGAACTAAGAGCTCCTCTTGCTGGGTGGTGGTGGGGAGCACCTTTACTCCCAGCACTCAGGAGGCAGAGACAAATAGATCTCTGAGTTGGAGGCCAGCCTGGTCTAGAGAGCAAGTTCCAGGGCTGTTGTCAAGACAGAGAACCCCAGACTCAAAAAAAAAAAAAAAAAAAGCACTTCTTGTGGGGCCCAGAGCCTCAGTAGATTAGAGATGGAAGTTGGGGTGTAGGGGTGGTAGGACATCCCACCAATACCCCCAGGGAGGTGAGTACAAACCCCACATCCTCCCGGGCCAGGCCAAAACCACTCTTCCTGCAAGTGGGAGGCCCCTGCTCTGTATCTCCCCCAATTCAGAGAAGGCACTGCTGTGCCAGTCTTGCAGATGTCCCGAGGGCAGAGGGTAACCAGCCTGACAGCCTGCCTGGTGAACCAAAACCTTCGCCTGGACTGCCGTCATGAAAACACCACCAACGTGCCCTTCCAGCATGAATTCAGCCTGACCCGAGAAAAGAAGAAGCATGTGCTGTCAGGCACCCTTGGGGTTCCCGAGCACGCTTACCGCTCCCGGGTCCAAGTGTCCAACCAGCCCAACATCAAGGTCCTCACCTTAGCCAACTTCACCCACAAGGATGAGGGCATCTACAGGTGTGAGCTGCAAGCCCCTACCCAGCCTCCCACGACCTCCTTTCGAAATGTCTCTGTGCTCAGAGGTGAGACTGGTCCCCCAGAAAGATGAAATGGCCAGGTTAGCTAGGCTGGGGTTAGCCAATCTGCCTACAAAAACAATAGGCCAGAGAGGTGAGGAGCCCTACAACCTTGTCATGGTCCCCTAACTGCTCCCTGGTGCCCTAGGAAACCACTGCCCTCAGTGTGAGTGGGGAAAGATCAGGGGCCAGCTAGGCAGAGCCTTGTAGTAGAAACTTTACTCCGTTCAAAGAGCTTCGGAAACTGAAAGTGGCAAAGGTGGTGGTGGTGGTGGTGGTGTGGTGATGGTTCTGTTAAGATATCAAAGTCCTGGTCCCAGGCCGGGCGTGGTGGCGCACGCCTTTAATCCCAGCACTCGGGAGGCAGAGGCAAGCGGATCTCTGTGAGTTCAAGGCCAGCCTGGTCTACAAAGCGAGTCTAGGACAGCCAAGACTACACAGAGAAACACTGTCTTGAAAAAACAAAAGTCCCGGTCCCCTTAAAGGACAAACACCTGGCGTTCCTCTTTGCCTGCCTGAGTCGTTTCCCCTCTGCCCCTTATCCCCGCTTCTCTCTCCACAGACAAGCTGGTGAGGTGTGGCGGCATAAGCCTGTTGCTTCAGAACACCTCGTGGCTGCTGCTGCTCCTGCTTTCGCTCCCCCTCCTCCGAGCGGTGGATTTCTGTTCTCTGTGACTGGGTGGGCCCAGGAAGAAACAGGAAACCTCCAGGCCCAGAGTTCCTGCTTCTCCGTGTCAACTGACTCCCTCCCCCAGACCCTCAAATATCTCAAAAATGGGGGAGAAACAGGGACCTTGCCTCCCCCCCTAAGGAATCCCAGTGCTGCATGTAATCGCCACCCACCTCTGCCTCTTCACCTTCTCTGCTCACCACTGGCTGCCATTCTGTACTCTTAACTCCACGGTCGCTTCTGCTTCTGTCTGTTTATTTTAGAGTTTATCCTTCCTTTTCTCTGAGCATTTCTAACAAGGGAAGCTAGGATTGGGGACCTGGTGGAGCATAAGGGCGTGTGATGAGTAGTGGAGTGGCAGGATATCGGTCCCCGTGGGGAGTTAGTTCCTCCTTGCCAACCAAACCAGATGCCTGAAAGATATATGGATGAAGGTGTCGGAGTGTGTTTGTGCCTGGTACACCCAGTGGGCAGAGAGGGGATCCTCAAGATATCAGGGCACTGCTGAGCCTCTGTGGCCCATCAAATGAGGATGAAAACTTCTCAGCCACCACATACAAGCCCCCTCCTATCACTGAAGAAGTCCCCTGGGGCCTCGAGCCAGGGTACACTCGGTAAAGATGCAGGCTCAGCTAGGGAATGTTGAGGGAAAGGGTAGGAGGTTGGGGGGGAGGGGGGTGGGGGGTTCATCACCCCTCCTCTAAAACACTTGAGCCTGCTGTCTCCAACTCCCACTACCTGTAATGAAAAAGGGGGCAAAGGAGGACAGGCCCCCTCCTTTGCTCCCCAAGAGCCAGAACTCTGACCACAGGATCTAAGGCAGTGGAGGAAGGGGGTCCTAGAATCGCCCAGCTGGCCCCAGCTCACTAAGGGAGATCATTCTTTCTGTGCCAGCCCCTCTTGCTGTCCCTGATCCCCCCCACCCACCCACCCAGACAACCAGAGTCTTGCAACCTGCCTCTTCCAGGACCTCTTAGTGTCAGGCAGAGTGAGACCCAGCGTGCACACTTTTGGGAAGACCGCTCTGCCAAACACTTTCTTTCCCACAGGCGACTCTGCCTGTCCTGTCAACCACGTGTAATACCACCACAGCTTACAGCATCTCTCTTGAGGAAAAAGAAATTTGCCCAATAAAACTAAGCCTCTGGAGTCTCTGCTCTGTTCTTCCCAAGGTCCTCAGCCTGGATGGCTTAGCTGGGGGTGCTTCTGTGTGCAGAGGGTCCAACAGGACTCTAGGATATCCCAGCCCTTCCTGTCCCCTTGCCTTCTGTCTCCCACATTCTGCAGCCCTGTATGCTGGGCTTCTCCTGAGAGTGACTCTAACATGAAAGCTGTGCCTGAACTAATGTATGTTCTCTCTGCTGACTCATCTGGGGCCAGCCATGCTTCCACCGCCAACACGAACCCTGGCTCGTGAAGTGCCAGGGGTTTTGTGCTGAGATAAGCACCCCACCTTTTGTTCCCAGCTCTAGTTCTGCAGAAATGCAGCCTCAAGTCCTGTGTGCTGAGAAGCCATGCCCTGGAGCCCTCGAGCAGGTGGGGGTGGGGCATCAGGCTGCGGTAGGTTCTGCCCCCCCCTCCATTGGGAGTAGAAACATGGGTCCTCCTCAAAAAGTAATGAGTAAACCGTGAGCAGGCACCACAGGCCATCCTGGATACAGAGAACACAGGGTGGTAACGAGTTCCACCTGCCCTACCCCACATTGACAGGCAGTGTGGGGAAGGAGGCTGAATCACCTGGTATTTAACTTTTTTTTTTTTTCTTAAACATCCCTATTTAAATTAATACCGCAGCCGGGGCGTGGTGGCTCACACCTTTAATCCCAGCACTCGGGAGGCTGTGAGTTCGAGGCCAGCCTGGTCTACAAAGCAAGTTCAAGGCTAACACAGAGAGGCCCTGTCTCGAAAAACCAAAAAAGAAAATAATTATTAATTAATTAATTAATACCACTAGCTCCCAGTCTTCCGGCTCTTGCGCTGGCCTCTCTTCTGACCATGCCTGAAGAAGGCAGGAGAAGGCACCCATCACAGACCATGTGCCTAACAGTCACCTGGCAGGTGCATGCAGCCAAGCCTGAGCTATCCAGGGAAGGGACACTCTCAAGAGCCAGGCTCCCTGCTCAGCAATTCCTTGGAGCTACAAGTGTCAAGCCAGAGAAGTCTGTAAGGAAACCTTTGCTGGGAAAGGAGTGACTAAACACCAGGCAATTTTAGGAAGCTCCACCCATAGAGCAATGAATGGTCAAGTTCAAATGTTTTTCTGGAAGGAATTGAGAGGCCAGATAGGAAGCCTCAAGTGAGAGGTCAGTGTGAGACCCTGGTTCCTGGTGCTCCTCCTGTAGCCTTTGTCACACTTGGCACTCTTCCCTGGAGAGCTTTGTGGCCACACTCAGTCATTAGGGAGGTGGGATTGCTCTCTGAAGCTGTCTCAGAGTTGTGGACTCCGAGGCCTAAAATAGAGTCAGCCTAAGACGCCACAGAGGACCATGGACCGGGACAGCAGAAGAGGATAAGGTAGGGAAAACCATCAGGCAGGCCTTGCAACCAAACCAGCCCAAGACCATGAACAAATGCCAACAGGAATGCTTTCCGCAGCTGGTCATGATACCCATCAGTCTCTGGACAAGTCAGCAAATCTTGTAGAGGCTGTGGGATATCTGTAGTATCTGGGGGTACTTAGAAAAGCCAGGGGCTCCTGCCCATATGCCGCAGGCTTCCAACCTACTTTCTCACTGCCCATAACCTCTCTCTACATTCAACCACGTAATTCCCTACCTTAAGGCCTACAATTCTTGTCCAAAGCATCAAATGCCCCTGTCTTGGGGCTGGTGAGATGGCTCAGTGGTAAAACCATTTGCCACCACGTCTGATAGCCTGAGGTCAATAGCTGGAATGCACATTGGTGGAGGGAGAAAAACCAAGTGCTAAAAGCTGTCCTGAGCTCCACACTTGTACTTTGGCACACTTGTATGCATACCTGTGAATGCACACACACACACACACACACACACACACACACACACTCATGCACCAAATTATTTTTCAAAATGTTTATTTTCAATGCTCTTTGTTTGTTTGCCTTGTTTTGTTTTTTTAGACAGGGTTTCTCTGTGTAGCCTTGCCTGTCCTGGACTCTTTCATAGACCAGGCTGTCCTTGAACTCATGTCAATCCACCTGTTTCTGCCTACAGAGTTCTGGGATTAAAGGCGTGTGCCACCACACCCAGTGTTAAATGTTTTTGATGCCCCTCTCTGTTCCCTACATCTGAATGTGGCCACCCTCAGAGACAGACTGTACTGGCCATGACTCTAGTAGTCTTCTTGACATCCAGAACTCTCTTGGGGAAGGCTAAGGGGATTGCCATGAGATTTGAGGTGTTTCACTGGCCAAGAGGGAAACATCATAGCCTTGGGGACCTGTGACATGCATCTTCCTGCCCCTATGCACAAAGTCCAACTCCTTCCTGAATTTGTAGCTTTTGTGTTGGGGGCAGGTACACCTTCTCATGTGCCCTCCTGACAGAGCTAGGGTGAGGTCCTTCCGAGTCCTGGTATGGGCTAAAGAGTCACCGTCCTCTACCTACTCGGTCCAACAGTATTTAAGGTAATGGTGGGGCAGCTTTCCTCACCAAGGCCCAGTACTCTTGGTCTCAGGAGACTATGTGGCCCAGAATCTTTCCCAGCCCTTGGACAGGAAGCATCTCTCACCTGGCAAATAGAAGACCTGGGACCAGAGGAGGTCGCTTACAACCAATAGCAAAGGCCTATGAAGGCCAAGTATGGCTCAACACTCAGGAAGGACCTTGATAGTTGGGGGGGGGGGGGCTCTTACTATATAGCCCTGACTGGCTAGAACCCTGTATGTAGGTCAGGCTGGCCTTGAGATCTTCCTGTCTCAGCTTTCAAATTCTGGCATTAAAACAGTACAACGCCATGCTCCACAAGTTTACAATTTGGTGTTGGGCCTACATTCATAACTGTCATAGTATGCACAGACCACAAGTTGAATACGCCAGGATCTATCTGATCTAAGCCTGTGGCTAGTGTGCCCCCCCCCTCTCTCATTAGAGAATAGTAATTGAAACAAGAAGAAGGGGAAATCCCAGGCACAAGCTGACACCTGCAACCCCAGTACCTGGTGGGGGCGGAAGCAAGAGGGACGCCATGATTTCAGGACCAGAATGGGCTACATAGTGAACTGAGCCTGGACTATGGGAGTAGGGCACTGTCTTGGGGAGCTGGAATTAGAGGACATTGCAGGAGTCCAAAGAAAGAACAGTGCCATGGACAGAAGTCACAGAGGTGAAAATAAAAAGAAGTGGTGACTTGGGGAGACGTTTGAGTTAAACAGAGGACTGATGAAATCCGAATGAAGCCCATAAACTTTGCCAATACTAACGTCCCAACTTTGCTATTGTACTGGTTATACAAGCTGCGACCCACTGGGGGAAACCAAGTCACAGGTATATAAAACTTCTAACCTCCTACCTCAAGGGTACAGACATCCTGAAGGCATTGGATCCCCTGGAACTGGAGTTACAGATGTTTTCTGCAAGTTGCCATCCAGCGCTGGGAATTGAACCCAGGTCCTGCGGAACAAAAGCCAGCACTCCTAACCACTGAGCCATCTCTCTAGCCCCTCTTGTACAATTTTTATAATTTCACCTTCTTGGGGTTGGAATAATCTTTTCTCTTCCACTATATTCATTTTTTTAAAAGTTGCTACAAAGATTTAATGAAAACACACCCACACTAGCACAGCTGCTGAAGTATGTGAAAAATAAAATTTTGTCACTTGCTTGTAAGCCACACTATCTATGGTATTTGTTCCAGCAGATAGAATGGACCAAGATAACAATAAATATGGTCTTAGCCAAAAATCACAGCAAAGCGTCTATAGGAAAGATCAGAACATGAATAAGTGCCAGATGCAATGGCCACACCTGTAATCCCAGCCCTCAGGAGGCAGAGGCAGGCCGATCTCTGTGAGTTCAAGGCTAGCCTGGTCTACAAAGTAAGTCCAGGACAGCCAAGGCTACACAGAGAAACCCTATCTTGAAAAAAGAAAGAAAGAAAGAAAGAAAGAAAGAAAGAAAGAAAAGAATAATAATGAGGAGGAAGAGGAGAACAAGAACAAGAAGGAAAGAAGAGCAGCATCTCAGTAGATTAGAGTGCTTGCTGTAAGAACAAGAGGACCTGAGTTCAAATTCCCAGCACCCATGGAGAAGCCAAGCATAACACCCATGCTTGTAACCCCAGTGTAGGGGAGCAGAGGCAGGCAAAGCCCAAGATCTAGCTAGCCAGCCAGCCTCGCCGTAGAGTCAGGTTTGGAAGAAAAACAAAAACAAAAAACCTTGTCTAAAAAAAATACATACATACATACATACATACTAAAGGGGTAGAGCAGTAGAGAAAGATCATGAACATCCTCCTCTGGCTTCCATGTGTGCATGTGTGTGTGCGCAAGCACACACACACACACAAAATAAACAAGTGTAAATAAATAAATAAATATTTTTAAAAGAAAAAGTAAATAGTCTGGCGTGGTGGCGCACGTCTTTAATCCCAGCACTCGGGAGGCAGAGGCAGGCGGATCGATGTGAGTTCGAGGCCAGCCTGGTCTACAAAGTGAGTCCAGGATGGCCAAGGCTACACAGAGAAACCCTGTCTCGAAAAACCAAAAAAAAAAAAAAAAAGTAAATAGGCTAAGTGTAGTCTTAGCAGAGAAATCAGTAGTTCAGTGTCATCTTTAGCTATATAGTGAGTTCAAGGCCAGCCAGCCAGGGCTACATGAGATTCTTTTTTAAGAAGTAAATGTATTTGTTTGGGCAGGAAGTGAGCCTGTAAAAGTAATTAAAGCTAAGACCAGAAGATGATTCAGCAGGAAAAGGTGCTGATCACACAGCATGGCAACTTGAGTCTCTTCTCCGGAGGCTCGCTCACACACATACAACAGGTAAATAAACAAGCTCAAAGCAATAGATTACACAACATCAAAAAAATTGTTTAATGTTTATACATACCAGGAATTTTTTAAATACACAAGTATCATGGTTGGTTTTAATGTCCACTTGCCACAAATTAATCACCTGCATAGGGAGCCTTATCTGAAGGACTGACTATCCTGATCCCCTTGATGTGGGATTTGTGGGCAGCACCTTCTGGTAGCAGCTGGGGTAAAGCGGGTATTGCAGGAGGGAGCTTCCCGCTGGCTGCTGAGTAGATTCACCATGATGATGACGACAATGGTGACAATCTTGGCCTTCCTCTCCTCGTCCCTCCCACTCCTGCCAGAGCAGAACCAGCATTTCCAATCTTTCACTGAGGAATGCCTGCTCTCCAGGAAACTTCCAGGGCTGGAATTGGGACCAGTGAGTACCTACTGATTTGTTGCACCCCACCCCGTAGTGAGAAGCAGTTATTCTAGCACTGCTCTGTCAAGCCCCAGTCCCCAGAACCAAGTAACCAGCAGGTACTCAGGTGTGACCCTGCTGCTGTTATCTAAAAGCTGACTGATATAAAGATATTTTATATATGTATGTACAACAAACAAACAGAAGAAAGAAATGAGGGGCTGGAGAGATGGCTCAGAGGTTAAGAGCACTGACTGCTCTTCCAAAGGTCCTGAGTTCAATTCCCAGCAATCACATGGTGGCTCACAACCATCTGTAATGTGATCTGGTGCCTTCTTCTGGCCTGCAGATGTACATGAAGGCAGAGTGCTGTATACATAATAAAAAATAAATAAATCTTTAAAAAAAAAAGAAAGAAATGAGTAGTTAAGAGTGGTTACTTAGGGGAATGAGAATATAGGATGGAGAAACAGACTGCTTTTTATTATAATCCTAATAATCACTTTGTCTCTATAAAAAACAAAACATGCTTAAAGAATTCTAGTAATGAAAAAAAACAAAATAAAAAAAGAGTCCTATTAGCTGGGCGATGGTGGCACATGCCTTTAAGCCCAGCACTCAGGAGGCAGAGGCAGGCAGATCACTGTGAGTTCAAGTCCAGCCTGGTCTACAAAGCGAGTCCAGGATAGCCAAGGCTACACAGAGAAACCCTGTCTCAAACAAACAAACAAAGAGTCCTATTAACACCCTGCCAGTTCTATTTGAGGTTTTGCTTATTGGTGGCCTCCCCATTGCTGTTGTGGAGGGGCTGAGAGGAAGTGTGAGAGAGTCTCAGTCTTAAACAGTGACACCACACTTGCTCAGACAGAAAAAGGCAAGGAAGTGTTAAGGTGGAGAACCAGATATAGGCTATCTGTCATGCCATTGGACATTCACACAGAAGTCTGGAGAGGACAGCTGGAGGTGGGTGTGGTCCAGATGATAAGAGCGCTTGCCTGGCATACACAAAGCCCTGGGTTTCATCCCTAGCCTCATACATTGATCAAGCATGAGGGCACATGCCTACAATCCTGGCACTGGGGATGTGGAGGCAGGCGAATCAGCTGAAGGTCATCTTCAACTACAGAGCCAGTACCAGGCCTATTTGGGATGCATGAACCCCTGCTTTTTAAAAAAGATCAACTAGGTTAGCTGCTATTAAGAGTAAAGAGTCAAGGGTGTTGGCTTGTGCCTGTAATCCAGCACTTCAGGCTAGGACAGGACGACTGCTGTGAATTCAAGGTCAGCCTGAGCTTCAGAGTGAGATGAGAAGAAAAGAGAGGTGCCAGAGACAAAGACAGACTATGAGTGTGACTTGTGACCAGGCGTGGTGGCACATGTGGGAGAGTAAAGCAAGAGTATTGCAATTTCAAGGACAGCCTGGGCAACACAGTAAGATCCTATCACAACAGGAAAGAAGGAAGGAAGAAGGAAGGAAGGAAGGAAGGAAAGAAGGAAAAGGAAAGGTCAGACATAGTGGTACATGCCTTTAATTCCAGTCCTATGGAGGCAGAAGCAGGTGGATTTCTGATTCAGGTCAGCCTGGGCTACATAATGAGACAAAACAAAACAATAGGGCTGGAGAGATGGCTCAGCGGTTAAGAGCAATGACTGTTCTTCCAGAGGTCCTGAGTTCAATTCCCAGCAACCACATGGTGGCTCACAGCCATCTATACTGTGATCTGGTGCCCTCTTCTGGCCCACAGGGGTACAAACAGGCAGAACACTGTATACATAATAAATAATTAAATCTTTAAAAAGAAATTATTAAAAAACAAACCAAAACCAAAAAAAAAAAAAAACAGTAACAGTAAGAGCAATAAAGTAATATAAGGATCAGGTTGTTGGTGACTAGAGCAGTAATTCTCCAAAGACACCACTTCTCCTAAATTACCTTGGCCTGTGTGTCACCCTTCAGTTGCAGCTAGCATGGCCTGGTATCTCACCTACAGTCCCTATAGTCACGCTGTGTGCCTTCCAAAGCTGGATCACAAGGTGCCTGCAACTTCTAGCTTGTTCTTCTGCAACGTTAGCTGCAGGGACACACCCTCTTGGACCCCAGGTTCCATTCGGAGAAGCCCCGTCACACAGATGTGTAGGCACTCCAGGCATCAGCACTAGCTAAATGAAGCTCCAGCCAGGAGCCACCATCACCTGCCAGCCATTCCAGGGAGCCACCTGGACAGCTGCCTCTCATGAGCCATGAAGTGCCAGAGGGCCAAGCTTCCGACAACTTTTCAATCTGGCAAGCGCCACCATGAGAGCTGTGACCGCAGCAGCCAGCTTGAAGTGGGTGAGTAAAAGTAAACTGGAGACTGTCCACCTGTTTCTCAGGGAGTGTTGCTTTGGCTGGAGTCAGAGGAGGAGTCTGGAGGTTTGGTGTGTTTTAAAGGCAAGCAACCATGGGGCTGGAGAGATGGCTAAGTGGTTAAGAGCACTGGTTGCTATTGCAGAGGACCCCGCGTGGTGGCTCATAATCATCTGTAACTCCAGTTCCAGGGGCCAGTGTTCTCTTCTCACCTCTGCAGATACCAAGTGCACACATTGGTACCTAAACAGATATGTAGCCAAAACAATTACACATAAAATAGAATAAATCTAATCTTTAAAAATAGGCAATATCAGGCTGGGCGTGGTGGCTCATGCCTTTTAATCCCAGCATTCAGGAGGCAAAGGGGCAGGTGGATCTCTTGAGTCTGAGACCAGCCTGGACTACAGAGTGAATTCCAGGACAGCCAAGGATACACAGAGAAACCCCGTCTTAAAAAACCAAAACCGAAATAAAATAAAAATAAAAACATTTTCAAAATAAAGGTACTATTACATCATGGTTGTCTACTGATGTTCTAGTTACTGAAGGTCCTGAAAACAGGAAAAGAACGTGAAGAAAATGGAGTCTTTGGGAAATCAAAAGGGGAGAAGCTTAGGGCTACAAATAAAGACAAAGAAGCTATGGGCTAGGTGTCATCTACACATAATGCCAACACCTGGGGGGAGGTGTGGAGGCAGGAAGACCAAGAGTTCAGGGGTCTCATGTATCCATAGCTATTTGGGCTACGTGAAACTCAGTCACACACACACACACACACACCCCAAAAAAAAAAGATGGTACATATGCACAGGCTTGTGAATTTGAAGGTTCAAGATACCCGCCATAACATAATGATTTGAATGTGTCCTCTAAAAATTCATTAGGAACTTAATCTCCAAATTCATAAAATAATAGTATCTGGAGGTGAGGCCTGCAATGATTAGCTTTAATTATCTGCTTGACATAATCTACAGTCACCTAGGATGTCTCAGTGAGAGGCTGTCTAGATGAGGTCCATCAGTAAGCATCGACATGCAGGATTATCCTGATTACATTAATTGAGGTGTGAAGACACACCCACTATGGGCAACACCATCCCCTAGGCTTGAGGTCCTGGATAAAAAAAAGCAGAAAACCAGCTGAGCACTAAGTATGCGTACATTCACT
Organism: Acomys russatus; assembly: GCF_903995435.1. Lineage (NCBI taxonomy): Eukaryota > Metazoa > Chordata > Mammalia > Rodentia > Muridae > Acomys > Acomys russatus. Next base: position 35,658,383 of record NC_067150.1, read on the forward strand.
CTTCCTCTGATGTTGACTGTGGATATGACCAGCTGCTTCAAGTTCTTGCTGCCTTGACTACCCCTTGTGATGGGCTATAATCTAGAATTGTGAGCTCTTTTTCTCCCCTAAGCTGCTTTTGCGACTGCATTTTGTCACTCAAACTATAGCAAACCTAAGACAGGGCCTTTGTGAGTTAACTAAAATTAAGAAGGTTGTGAGGATTTGGCTCCCATTCTGGTGTTAATACCTCTACAACAGAAGGGCCAGGGTGTGGATTAGTGGCACAGCAGTGGCCTAGGATGCACACTGGATTCCATCCCCAACATCATAAAAAGAAAATTAAAATCAGAGGAAAGAGACTCAGGCTGCCACATCTACTCTGCCCCTGCCGTTAGAGCCTTCTGCCCCATTATGATAAAACAAGAAAGTCCTAGACAGGCATAGTGGCTCATGCTTTTAATCCCAGCAGCCAGAAGGCAAGGGCAGGCAGATCTGTGAGTCCGCGGCCAGCCTGGTCTACATAATGAGCCAGGACAGCCAGACCTATATAATAAGACCCTTTTTAAGAATGTCCTAAAACAAAAACAAAAACAAAGAATGTCCTCAACAGATGCTGAGCAGATGCTAAGCAGATAGATGCCAATAGCATACCCTTAGACCACTGAGGCCTTAGAACCTTGAGCCAAAGTAAATCTTCTTTATAAATTACCCAGCCTCCTCCAGACTTCAGTTATAGCAACGGTAAAAGCACTAAAACAGGGCTTTCCATGCCAGGGGCCTCTGCTTCTTAAATACAGGTGTGCTTAAGCAGACAAACAGGAGTTTTGAGAAGTGAAAGTGAAATAGGGAAGTTTGAAAAAAGAAAAATAAATCAGCAGTGTGGCAGAAAGCTTGCACGGTGGGCTGGGGACACTGCTCAGCTGGTAGCACGCTCACTTGACAAGCACGAAGCCCTGGCTTCAGTCCCCAACACACACAAACTGGGCGTGGTGGTGCACACCTGTAATTCAAGCGGCTGTGAGGCGAAAGGGTCAGGAGTTCAAGCTGGTCCTCAGGTACATAGCGAGTTCAAGGCCAACCTGGGACACATGAAACTTTGTCTCAAAAGGGAAGGAATGAAAAGAAAGCCTAAATGCTTGTTCCCAGAAGTTTGAGAGACCTAGCTTTAATTCTTCTTTGGGGTGGGGTTGGGGGTGGGAGTGGCCTGTTACCTCAACCTCTTGCAGCTCAGTACTGTCACAACTTGTTGGAAAGAAACAAAGGAAATGACAAAGTCACCCTATCCGAAAAGGGGGAACAGTAGCAGAACTCTGGAGGTAGCTTCCTGATGTCATGCCCACCCTCAGTCCCTGGAACTCACGAGTATGAATTTGTCTGGGCTTAAAAAGCAGAGAAATGTCTCTGGCCAGTAGTCTACAGGAAAGACAGAGATGGAAGAACCAAAGTGTTGCCATGGCTACAGCTGGTCCCAGCAAGAGTAAGTAAGTAAGTGGTCTCTAGGAACAGAGGGCAGACCCCAGAAAAGGAACTAAGGACCTCACATCAGCATCCTGAGGAGCTAAATTCTGCCAACAACCTGGCCAAGTATGAAGGTGGGCTCGGTCCCTGAGCATCCTGCCAGGAGCCCACCGCAGCACTATTCTTAAGAGACCCTCGCCTTGTAAAAAAATGGTGTTGTTTTAAGCTGCTCTTTGTCTGGGCACATTATGCTGCAGGAGAAAATTAACTCAATAGGAAAGGAACCAGAGCACAGAAACATGGAGGAAATGCTGCACTGGGCCAAGATGGGTGGTGATGACCTTGGAGTGGACCTAATCAGCTCACCTTTTCCCATCTCTTTTAGTCTTCTGAAGCAGTATTGAGGAGGGAGGCAAGTCAGCTCACGGAGGGTCAGGTGCTTCCAAACAGGAGTGACAGAGGAGAAGAGCAGAAGAACCGAGGGAGTTGGCAAGAAGAGTATAGCAAGACGTCAGAGACTAAGCTGGGCACGGATATGAAGAAGCCTGTGGGTGGGCAGATGACGCATGGTAAGACAGTGGGGGTGGGGGTCAAGAGGTCTACAGGCTGACAGGGAGGCTGATATCAGCAAGAATGACGGCCGAGGTGAACAGGAGCTAGCTGTGGATGAGATACCATGTCCTGGAGCTGATAGTTCAGACCAACAAAAAAGGGTAGCATACCATAACTACAGGACAGCTGTTCCACAGAGCAGGTACTGGTGGCACTAGTGAAGAAGGAGGGTAAAGGGATTTACCCTGCTTGGAGTAGGTTAAATTGTGTCCCCGGAAAAGACGCACTCCCTGTCAGTGTGGACTTCTTTGGAAATATGCTCTTGGGGATGGCAACCAAGTTAAGACAAGGTCATCTAGATTAGAACGGCCCCTGCTAGCCTCATAAAACCTGAGGAACCGGGACAAAGAGAAATGGAAGACAGAGAAAATCCAGCCAGGGAAACTGAGCAGAGAGAGGGCAACAGTGTCACCTGGGGCCACCAGAAACTGGGAAGGGCCAGGAAGGCCTCGCCTCTCAAGCTTTGGAGACGGCGCAAAGATGCTCACACTTTGATTAGGATATTTGTACTCCAGAACTGGAAAAGAATACATATCCATCATCTTAAGCCCCTCCCCTCAGTCATGATCTTTCTTGGGGTAAGGGGCTGGTTTTTTGGAGACACGGTTTCTCTATGCAGCTCTGGCTGTCCTGGATACACTTTGTAGACCAAGCTGTCCTGGAACTCACAGAGATCCACCTGCCTCTGCCTCTTTGAGTTCTGGAGTACCACTTTTGTCATGGTCACTTTTAAGGGTAGCCCTAGCAAACTAATACCCACCCCCTTTCCAAGGATACACAGGTTAGGGGAAGAGGAAGGGCAGGGGCTGGAGAGCTGGCTCTCATGGCTACACCTACACAGCCATGAGACCTGAGCTGGGATCTCAGCCCCCATATAACCACCCAGGCAAGATCTTGAGAAAGCCTGTCACCTCGGCACTGTGGGAGCAGGGACAGAGGATAGTTTGGGGCTTGATGGCTACCAGTCTCACTGTATATGTGAGCTCAGGGTTCGGGGGTGGCCTTGTCTCACAGGAATAGAGGAGGACATTTGATACCCCATTCCGGTTTCCACACGTGTGTGTGTGTGTGTGTGTGTGTGTACACATATGCACCTGCTTGCCCCCACACACCCCCACACACACACATGAAAGAAAAAGAAAGAAATGAAAAAAGAGGAGTAGCATATGTTGACCTTTAACCCCTACCTGTACCACCTACCTGGTAGAAGCAAAGAAGCAGCTCTGATCTCTAACATGCGTGTGGCACCAATGTGCACACTTTTGCACCACACACACACACACACACACACATCCTACTCACACACAATAAAAATGTTTGCAAAGCTATAAGATTCCAAATCTACCTAACAAGTGAGGACAAATCAGAGACATAACCTTGACACGGGCTGTTGTTCACAATGCCTTTCATACCCTGCCCCCTGTCCCATGGAAGCCCAAAATGTCTCAGACAGTTGTCCCCAGGCCAGGAGGTGCAGCAGTGGCACAAACTTGTTGAAAATGCAAAGACTCAAGGCCGTCTTAGACTCCTTGAGTCAGAGAGAGGGTTCCACCTGTCTTTCTAGAGAGTTCTGGTTCCGTTAGAAAACCGCTGATCTAGGTAACTACTTTTTCCTTTTTCTTTCTTTCTTTCTTTCTTTCTTTTTTTTTTTTTTTTTTTTTTTTTTTTTTTTTTTTTTTTGTTTTGTTTTGTTTTGTTTTGTTTGTTTGTTTTTTGGTTTTTCATGACAGGGTTTCTCTGAGTAGCCTTGGTTGTCCTGGACTCGTTTTGTAGACCAGGCTGGCCTCGAACTCATAGCAATCCATCTGCCTCTGCCTCCTGAGTGCTGGGATTAAAGGCATAAGACACCATGCCCAGCTTGGTTTTGTTTTGTTTTGTTTTTTTTTTTAATTGGAGTTTGAGCCCAGGGCATCAAGTAAGCCCTCTGCCACTGAGCTGTATCTCTAGCACTTTTGCTAAGTACTTCATATTTTTGAGACAATGTCTCACTGGGTTACCCAGTCTGATCTTGACCTCACTCTGTAGCCCAGAAAAGCCTTGGACTTGGAATGCTCTAGCCTCAGCCTCCTGAGTAGCTGAAATTACAGGTCTGCACCCCCCACTTCCAATTTAACAGCTATTTTCTTCTAACTTCTCTTAGTTCAGCAAATTCCTAGCCTTCCCTTAGCCTGCCTGACTCTGATTCACTAAGAGAAGAGGCCATCTGGAGTCCCTGCCACATCCATCCACCTCCAGGGCCTGTCCCCAGGTTCTGTGGCCCTGACTTCACCTTAGGTGAGCCAGGTCAGTCGCTCTGCTCCCAAGCTCAAACCCATCCCTTCATCCAACTAGGATGCTGTGGTGGACGCTGTACATAGTGAATTCAAGGCTAGCTAAGGATACATAGTGAGACCTTGTCTAAAAAAAAAAAAAAAAAAAGGCAGAGCTAAAGAGTAGGTAAAAACACTGTCACACAAGCCTGACAACCCAAGTCATATCCCTGGGACCAAGTAAGAAGTGAAGGCCACCATGCACATCTGTGACCCAGTGTTTAAACAGCAAGGAGCTCAGGTTAGGAAGAATTGGGCCAATTAGCCCAGAGTCTGCAGCTAAGCAACAGAAATGAGAGAGAGTTTTGCCTCAAAACAAAGTAGGAAGGGAGAATTAATATTCTCTCTCTCTCTCTCTCTCTCTCTCTCTCTCTCTCTCTCTCTGTGTGTGTGTGTGTGTGTGTGTGTGTGTGTGTGTGTGTGTGTGTGTGTGTGTGTGTGTTTTGAGGCAGGGTTTCTCTGTGTAGCTTTGGCTGTCCTGGACTCACGTACAACTCACAGAGATCCGCGTACCTCTGCCTCCCTAAGTGTGGGGTCGGGATTAAAGGCGTGTGCCACCAAAGCCAACTGAAAATTAATTCTCAAATGTTGTCCTCTGACGTCTACCATGGCATGAGTGGGTCCACATTCTTGTTCATAATATATACATGTGCAGGGACACACACACACACACACACACACACACACACACACACACACACGTTTCCATCCCTCTCCTTCCATTCTTTGTTGTACTCATTCAAACTCAAATTTTCACGTGATCTCTCTACCAAGCTTCACCAGATGTGTTCTGGTCAAGGTCACCAATCTTCTAACCCAATTCTGAAACTCGTCTCAATTAACCTATTGACATTTGACAGGTTTGCTCTTTCCCTCCTCCTTGATAAGTTTCCTGTCTGAGCATCCAGAATAGTGCCTGCTGTCTCCTGGGACTGTCCCCCAGAACACTGGCCACTCTTCGGTCTCTCAGAGGGCTCCAACCTAACCAGCTCTGAAGCTAATAAATGTTGGAAAACTCCAGAATTCAGTCCTCACACACTTCTGTCTACATTTGCCAATCTCTTTTCATATCATAGTTTTAAACCACCTGAGGTTTTATAACCCCTCCCCCAAGCCCAGATCACACCAGACTACAACATATGCTTGCTTGGTTTTTTTGTTTGTTTGTTTGGTTAGTTCATTGGTTGGTTGGTTGGTTTTGGTTTTTCGAGACAGGTTTTCTCTGTGTAGCTCTGGATGTCCTGGACTCACTTTGTAGACCAGGCTGTACTTGAACTCACAGAGAGCCACCTGCCTCTGCTTCCCATGAGCTGGGATTATAGGAGTGTGCCACCATGCCCGGCTCCAGCTCCAACATCTGCTCTCTTGATGACTCATCAGGATGCCTAAGAGTCATCTCAAATGTACAATATAATAACCCAGGCTAACTTACCTGGTCCTCCCCAGCCCCTCCCTTCTACAGCTCCCCTCTCTCATGTTCAAGAAAAGTAACTTCTCCCTTTCCATCTTGCTACTAACCCATCACAAAGTCCTGTTCATGCTGAAGTCTGAGCATGCTCCGGTTACCACCAGCTCTCAGCAATTCTCTTGCTTCCACAAAAACCAACAACTGCACCTGTTCTTTCTCCTCAGGAGGACTCACTAACCTTGTTCTGGTCTGGCTGTCTTTGGATCCATTCTCCATTCAGAAATCAGACCCATGTTTCTCTGCCCAAAACCTTCTGGGGCTCCCATCCCAGTGTATAGACAGTTGAACAAGAGAAGCTGTGGTCCCGGACAGCAGCAAGATCGGGTGGATCCCCACAAATTGAGCCAAAAAGAGGGACATATTAATGGGTTAGGACACAGGCTAGAATATTTCTGACTTACCTAAAGGTAACACCATAGTGAGGTGCATCTCTGTCTGGAGGCAGGGGATGACTATAAAGCTCCATATATGACTCTAATAGTATTTTGTGGTTTTCTGGGTGTCCTAGTTAGGGTTGACATTGCTATGATGAAACACCATGACCAAAAGCAACTTGGAGAGGAAGGGGTTTGTGTGGTTTACACTTACACATCATTGTCATCATCAAAGGAAATCAGGACAGAAACTCAAACAGGGCAGGAGCCTGGAGGCAAGAGACAGAAGCTGATGCAGAGGCCATGGAGGGCTCCACTGCCTAGCCTACTTTCTTATAGAACCCAGGACCACCAGACCCAGGGTGGCCTCACCCCCAATGCCCTCCCCCACCAAATCACTAAGAAAATGGTCTACAGCTTGATCTTATGGGGGCATTTTCTCAATTGAGGTCCCCTCCTTTCAAATAACTCAAGCTTGGGTCAAGTTGAGAAAGTTAGCTAGCAATCCGAGAGAGCACATAGGAAAAACCAGCTAGCCCATTCAGGAAATGATGATGGTTGTGACCCAAGATGGCTACGGGCATGGCAAGCTTACCAATACACAACCCCAGGCACACCCACCTCAGGACTTTGTCGTTTACCATCCCTTCTGCCTAGAATATTCTTTCCCTAAACATGCACACAGCTCACCTCCTACCACTTGCAGATCAGTCCTGTTACTTTCACATTAGGTCATCTCAGACCACAACCTATGCACTCACCACCCCCAGCTGTCTAGCTGGCTTCCATCACTGCAGCACCACCTCATACACTGTATTGTGTCCTTTTTCCTTTCCTTCTGTTCCTACTAAAATGTGAGCCCCTTCAAGAGGGAGTGCATCCACTTAGCCTCCAGTATCTAGAGTAGTGTCTGATATATTCCATTCTTACTAGTTAGATGAAGAGATGGAATGAGGATTGGTAATGATTTAAGAATGCCCCTGCTGGTTGTATCTGAATTCTTTGGGAAATCTAAGAGGAAGAGGAATTTGGGAGTAGAGACACATTGTGACATTGGTACGGAAATGGGAGGAGCAGCTAAGGGCACCTGGGAGAATTAGTGATCCAGGCAAAGCTGAAGTCTCAAGACTTATCTTGGCACCACCCTACTTGGTTAGCCAGTTTTTCTCATCAGTGTGTAAAAATAAAGAGGAAGGAGGGGCCATGGTGGTGGCACACTCCTTTAATACCAGCATTCTGGGAAGCAAAGGATGGCGGATCTCTATGAGTTCGTGGCCATCCTGATCTACAAAGTGAGTCCAGGACAACCAACGCTATACAGAGAGACCCTGTGTCTCGGGGAAAGAAAAAAAAAAAAATCAAGATTTGACTCCTCCTTTTCTTTTCTTTTTTTTTTTTTTTTTTTCTTTTATTTTTCTTTTTAAAGAGAAAGCCCAATGGGGTTAGCATTTGATTTTCGTTTTAATGGTTTTTTGTTTGTTTATATGTGTGTGTTCATGCACATGTAGAGGTCAGACCATGTGAGTTGGTGCAGAGGCAGGCAGATCTCTGTGAGTTCAAGGTCAGCCTGGTCTACAGAACAAGTTCCAAGACAGGCAGGGGTACACAGAGAACCCTTGTCTGGGAGGGGGTTGATTCCAGTTTCTGTTAAGGGTGTTGTTAAACTAAACAATAAATAAATAACTCTTTGGATTCAAGTTTGCAGTCTGGAAAGATGGCTCAGTGGTTAAGAGCACTGACTCCTCTTCCAGAGGTCACTGGTTCAATTCCCATGACCCACATGGCAGGCAGCTCACAACTGTCTGGAACTCCAGTTCCAAGGGATCTGACATGCTCACACAGACATACATGCAGGTAAAACACCAGTGCATAGATAGATAGATGATAGACAGATAAAATCATTAAAAAAAAAAAAAAAAGTCAAGTGTGCTTAAAATCAAAATACAAATTGCCTCTGGTTTTTCCCCCCCTATTCTGAAGCTAATAGCTTGGATAAAATTCTAATCTTTCTTGGAGTATGTGCCTCCCAGCAGTCATGTAAACGAACTGTGTTGGTAGAAATGTAATAAGCTCTTAACATTTACTACCTGAACTGAACACGGTCTCTCGAGGCTTCAACTACATCATGCAATAGATGGCTATGATAGTGGTTCTTATTTTACAAGACCATTAAAAAGATTAAATGAGAAAACTAACATATGTAACTTATCACAGTGCCTAATAAAATAATGTACCTAATAAGCAGCCCATAGAATGAATCATTTGAATAGTAATATGATAGTAATGTGTTGAATGGACATAGTCTTCTTTACCTGACTGGTTGATGGGGCTCTGTAAAAATTGCTATGAGGTGCACTTGGTTGTTTGTTTAAATAAACGCAGTTTTAAATATAAATAAATGAAATAAAAAGGTAGGCAGAAAAAGAAGAGCCTGTGGAATACAGCATTCCCAGCCCAGTAGGAAAGCATGCAGGAACATTAAGCCTTCACTAAAGTCTGAAAGCTGGTATGCCGCCTTTCCCCGTGACGTGACCCTCTGTCTCAGTCCTTCCAGCGGCCCTTCCAGTCCACTTCTTTCCTTGCGCCATCCGGCTCTAAACAGGCGTGCTTTTGCTCCACGTGGTTCTCTGTATATACCGGTTGCCTGGGAGACCCACGCCGGGCGGGGCTCTATGACGCAACAATAGGAACAAGCCAATAGCCCTGACGTACACTAGCGACGCAAACAAGGGGTGTGGCTTTGCCGGCCTGGGCGCAATGAGGCCGCTGCCCGCTGGGTGGCGCCGATTTCCCGGGGAGGTCCTTTCTGGGCCCCCGGCGGAGGTGGGGGAGAGGCGGGCAGGCTCCGAGAGAGGCCAGGGAGCCCTCTGCGTCAGCCACTGCTCGCTGCGCCGCGCCAGTACCAGCCTGGACTCTACCGCAGCTCCATGCTTGTTCCCGGTTCGACTCGTCCATCCTCCGAGAAGAGGCAGGTACGTGCCACCTGTCGCAGATGTGGGAAGGGAAAAGCCAGGGTCGGTGCCAGGTCGGAGGCTCGGAAAGTAGGGTGTCAACGACAGCCCGGCATTCTGGACATGAGAAATGTAGGGCGAGGGCCAGCTGTGTGTGGGGGAACTCCAGCTGTGGGTGCCAGTGTGTGAGAAGGGCTGACAGCTGACAGCTCAGGGTGCCAGAAAGAGCCATCTGTGTGCTGATCAGTGTGTTCTGAGGAAACATTGTAACCGGCGGTACAGTCTCCACGCCCTGTGTGGTGTGTGGCCTGAGGAGGATGCCTGGACCCTGACACCCCTTCTTCCCACGTGTGCGTGCAGCTACCTCCCTCCCTATCGTTAAACCTCCTGGGGCTGTCTATGGTCAGTTTTCCAAAGCGGAGTGGGGGGTGGGGGCTGCTTCGGGGGAAACCAGCAGTTAAACGGAAGGGAAAATTTTCCCACCAATCCAAAATCAGAAAGAGGCAACTTTGAAATTCTCACCCAATGCCAAAGCAAAAGCAGCCGGGCAGTGTTCCCTGACATACAGCTTACCAAGGGGAATACCGGCCAACTAAACAGTAAATAAATAACTCTTAGCTCCTCTGAGGAGAGAGAACTCCTAGCTCTTGACCCCAGAGCTTCTGAGAATGAGGTTGAGTTGAAGATCCCTCTGGGCTGCTTTTCTTCCCAAACACAGACACACACACACACACACACACACACACACACACACACACACACACACACACACACACATCAATCAGCCCATAAAACAAGAGGCATGGAGAACTGGTGGATGGACTGGGGTGGGGGTGTCCCCTACTCTTTAATGCTGTAGATGCATACCACTCTGGAATGCGGACTGGAATGAGGGCGTCCTCTAAAGTGCATCACAGGACCCAGTCTGAGTCAGTACCCAGTGCTGAGACAGGGCGGAGGCACCAGCCCTGGGGCCTTCTAGTCTCCTGGGAGAGCCATCCAGAAAAAGAAGAATCATCTTGGGAGCAGACAGGTGCACCAAGGCCAGAGAGGCCTTCCTCTAGTGACCCCGTCCAGCTTTTGCTGCTCTGCAACCCTGAGCCCTGCCAACAGGTAGACTGGATGGGCCCTTTGGGAGCCAAGCATTACTCCTGGGAGCATGGAGAAGCCACACTTGCTTTTTCTTTCTTTCTTTCTTTCTTTCTTTCTTTCTTTCTTTCTTTCTTTCTTTCTTTCTTCTTTCCCTGAGCAAAGAGGAAAGGAGCCCAAGCAGGCTTGGCCTGTCGCGTCGGGAAGGAGGCAAAATTTGTCTGCCCTTTCCATTTTGGGGATGTGACCAGTTCAGAAAATTACAGAGCTGGTCTCTAGCATCAGCAATCCCCTGAGTGGCAGCTTGAGGCCTTTTCTTCTAGGAAAGGTTGTCTGTTACCACTGACATCAGTAGTGACTAGATAAGTGAAAATAGTCAATAAGATTGTCATTTATTGAATTCTTGTTGTGTGAGAGGAAGCTTAAAACTATTATTTTATCCTCGTTGGCATGAAGCATACCATAATCACGACTGTTGTTATTATTTGTGGGTTTTGTTTGTTGGTCGTTCAGGTTTTTGTTTGGTTGGTTGGTTTTGGTTTTTCGAGACAGTTTCTCTGTGTAACCCCAGCAGTCGGCTTCGTAGACCAGGCTGACCTTGAACTCAGATCCACTTGCCTTTGTCTCCCAAGTGCTGGGATTAAAGGCGTGAGCTGCCACATTGGTTCTATTATTCAGGTCTTACAAATTACATAGCTAAGATTCAGAGACTTAAGTATCCTGGAAAGCTATCTTAGATCCAGTTAGGGGAAGAACAGGAATTCAGGCCTACACTGAGAAGTCCACCTTAAAAAAAAAAAAAAAAGTGTAGTGGACTGAGACTCGAATGAGTGCTGGTCCCAACCACCTCTCTCTGTCCGGCGTCCTGGAACCAGGTCCTCCCTTTCTCAAAATTCCAGCAGCTGAACTAGCAGTTTGGCCTCCTCCTGTTCACTCAGTCTGTGACTGACAGCTCTACAGAATCCACCTTCTCTGTGTTTGGGACTCAAACTCAGTCCCAGCCCTCTATACTATCCCCCCACCTTGATCATTCCTGCTGTTTTATTTCTAAATATCCCCTCCCGGGATGGGATTCTAGCTAGTTCTCGGCTATTACCTGGCACTAGGCATAGGGCAGGAGGTGGGCTCGTCACTGCCCCTTTAATTCTCCTGGGGCTTGGAATGCAAGTGAGTTGCCATCTCTGCGTGGTCAGATAAGATACTATATATATCTAGCTAGCGTAACCTGAGCTCCCGGATTACCCAGCCCCAGTCAGGCTGCAGCCTTTGGGCTCTACACTGCGGTCCCTTCCCTGCTAGGAAAGAAGCCCCCAGGTCCCGTCCAGTACCCTCCGGACACAGGTCAGTAGCTCTCGAGTGACCCAAGCAAACCCTGAGTGAGTTTGGGGGAATATTCCAGAGGCCACCCACTGGGCCGGGTTAGTCCTGTAACCAAACTCAAATGCTCCTCAAGATAAGAGGACAGAGGACAACTGAAGCCCCAAGGGAGAGGGAGAGAGATGAGAGTACAGAGTCGGGGACACTAGGAAGGTCCTTGAGCATAGGGGGTAGGGAAGAGAGTTGAAAGATACCTCTGCTTCCAGAAAGCCTGTTTCTAAGAGATATCCATTTTTCCCAACCCCAAATAAAATGCCTCCTGGGCCCACCCACCTCTTCTCCACAAATCAGGATGTTAGCCTTAATCTCTTTAATCTCTAATCTCTTCACCTTACCTCCTCATCTCCTCGCCCCTCCCCTCCCCAAGTTCTGAGCACCTCCTAAGAGCAAGAGAAATAAAGACAGGCACAAATTCCTTTGCAGGATCCCCCAAAGGGGCAAGGATTCTGTGATAAAAGTGGGTGGGTTGCTGTAACCCGCCTCTGACAGAGAGGGGTGCTAGCAACAGGTCAGAGGGCCAGGCTAGGGGCTCGAGGGACCCTGACGAGGAGCAGATGGTATAACACATAAAATGTATGCCACTCCTATCCTCTTGGCCATTTTCTGAACATCTGCCAGGGGGTACACTTGTGTAGCAAGGCATCCAAGAAGCCAGGAGGCCTTCCATAGGTATGACAGGGTCCCCTCTCACCTCTTTTACTCCTCAGGTCAGCACATTCTGATGCAGTTAGCAAGCAGCTTTGGGAAGCTCTGAGGTCATCACTGTGGAGGTTCCCAAGCACCTAGTGAGACCAACTGGGACTCCCCCACTGACCTGCCCTGAACATCTGGGTAGGAAGAAAGGGACTTGGTGCTCTTTTGGGTGTGTCTTGTGGGGTATGGGAGGTAAGTACGGGCAATAGCAAAGCCACAGGTGTGGATACGCCTTTGCCGCAGAAAGGTGAGCACATCCAGAGAGAAAGCGGGCATGGAATCTGCTGAGATGTGGGGCATCACCCATCCTCTGCCTCCAGGGCCAGGAGTGCCTTGGATTCTCGAGATTTAAGCCCCTCCCTTAGCTGGGCAGGTTAGGGAGCCCTTCACGTGAGCTCCAGGAAATGACAGTGGCTGATGACAGTGACTTGATGCCCAGGAGGTTGGCTGGCACAAGGGAACAGGATTCATTTCAACCCCTGACTCACCTAGTGTGGGTACTTTGGGGAGTGGGCTAAGCAGCTTCTTGGGGGAAAGTTGCTCAGAGATATGTCCACAACCAGGTAGGGGCCCAGGAGCCTGTGCTGGGGTAGATGCCAGTACTAGGGGACACACAGAGCTTGGCACAGCAGGTGAAATAGAGGCCTCCCTCAGCATCTCGAGACCGATCAGCATTGTGCCGCAGCTCAAGTTGCACCAGGCTTCACTTTCATTTACCTACAATGGAAAGTCCAGGGGCTGCTCCTACAAGGAGTCATCTCTCCCGGCTGGATACATGGCCATCTGTGTCTGGAGGGGTCCTCCCCTGACTCCACGACCCCACAGTCCTGCTCCAGGGACTTCAGAGGAACTGTAGTGGACAGAGCACAGATCCCACCCAGCCCCAACACCACAGCAGCCTGACTGTGGGAGATGATCCACAGTACTTGCAGAAGGAATTGTTTCCCTATGTGCAGGTAGATGTATTGATAGCACCCACTGCTTAAAGCCGCTGGGAGCCCTGAGTTGGTGCACTATAGCCCAATCAGCGCAGTGTTAAATGCTAAGGCCAGAAATACGAACGATGAAAATGTCACTTGAAAAATTCACTATTAGATGGGTGTGGTGGCTCGTATTTACAATCCCAGCACTTGGGTCATGAGACAAGATAGAAAGTTTGAGGCCAGCCTAGGCTACAAAGTAAGACCTGTCCCCACCCCACCCCCAAAAATCACTATTTTAAATTCCTTGTGCTCTAAAAATGTGGATGTTGTTTTCATCTTAATTTAGTGCAATCAATATAACCTTTGCAATTATGTTTGTAAGCCTGAATATTTATGTATCTGAAATAGTTCAAGCTTGAATCTGCCCTTAGACTCAGGACTCTACATTTGAGCACACTGTCAGGAAGGCTAGGGAGGCCAAGGGCATAAGGTATTAGGCTGCCAGGCAAACAAAGTCTGAGGCTGCTTTCAAGGTCCTCAGGGAGTCTGGTGCCTGGTCTACAGGTGTGTGGGACCAGCTGTCTGGGAGCCACAGCTGCAGGGCTCTGGTGTCCCCACAGGAAGCTGTGTAACACAATGCTGGCAGGCCAGTTTTGGGGGGTAAACTTTGCAAAAATGATGGAGAGTCTCAGAGAGAAGGGAGGCATGGGCACCTCTGTAAAGACGGCATGAAGAAGGAGTTTGCATGTGTAGGGACTACCGCCCGCCGGTGTCCAAGGTGGCAGGCACCTGGGGAGGCACAGCCAGAAGCCACATGCCTGAACTTGCCAGTTCTGGATAAACAATGAAAGGAGCCAGGCAGCAGGGGCCCCACACTGGACAGGGAGGAGTATGGGGGATCCCAGCCAATAGGCTGGCCTCCCACTGCCCCATGAAAGAGCCATTCAGTCCCAGCCGTTCCTGTGGCAACAGGGAGACTCGAAGCCATGTGAGAGCTGCCCTTCCGGTCCCTGTCTTATGCAGCAAGGCCACAGCCAGATTCCCCAACCGAAGCTCCTGCCCACGGTGCAGTCAGTAGCCCCAGGGACAGCAGGACCAGGTAATGCAAAGAGATGCCAACTTAAACTCTCTTCTCACCTACAAGGTGCTGGGACTTTTCTCCAATAAAAGTGGGGCTTAGTGGAGGGGAGAGAGATGTGCAAGGTTTCAACTCCAAAAAGACACCTTCTCCTAGCCCTGGGAGCTGTAAAGCAGACATTAGGGCTGGCAGTTTCCAGGAGCTGGGATAGAGTAGGTGGTACTGTTGGGGGGGGCGGGGCACAGGGGGGAGGAGGCTGGGTAGTTGCCTGCCAGATTGGAGCAGACAAGTGAGCAGAACCCTCCCCAGAGTTCTGGAGCTAGAAGATGGGCCCGCAGGTCCAGCCTTAAGAATGCCAACACTGTCCCTGTTGCTGTATCTTGTTTGGCCTAGGTATTTTGTGCGTCATCCTAGGGGCTAAGAGAGGTCACAGGCTTGAGGCAGTGCCCGCAGAATACCAATTCCCAAGGAGCCTCAGTCAGGGAGCCTTGTGGGGAGGAGCCATGAGGGTGGGGACCAATCTGATTGGCAGCTGGGTGTCCCCGAGCCCAGCTCCGGAGACCTGGAGTCTCTTTGACTTTGCATTATTGATGAAGTTCTCCAAAGTGAAACAGAGCAGGACAGGTCCTCCAGCCCCCACCCCCAGGCCTCTGTCTGTCTCCTCACAGTGACCTCCCCCTAGCCCTGCTTCCAATCCTGATCCTCCACAGTTACCATTTCCCAGAGCAAAGTGGAAGTTGCATGGGACCAGGGGATGCCCATGGACATAACAGGATATTGGGGGTCCCCTGGGCCAGGCAAGAAAAAAACAGTAAGGTGGACAGCCTTTCTGGTGCCAGCCAGGACTGGAAATTACTTGAGGTCTCTGGCACAGTTAAGGAACACTGTTCTATGGCCATCTGCTCACCTTCCACCTCCGTCTCTATCCCAAGCCTTGAGTGGCTTGAGTTTCTGTACCCTTCTGCCAAACTCTCAGCATTTGGGGCTTGGCACTAGTGAGCTGGGCTGCTGGCCTAGGCAAGCTGTGGGCTGCTCGAGCCAGTGTCAGCCGAATGGCTAGATGTCTGCCCACTGCCCACTTAACTCACTGGGGGTGGCAGGGGGAAGCCTGGCGCCCAGGCAGAGGTTGAGCCAGCCAGGCCAGGAGATGGCCAGCCCTGCCATTATTATAGACTACAGAGGGAGGAGCCGGGCTGGGCTAGCTGGGAGAGGAGATAATAGCCAGTCATTGTTAAGCGCTTTCACGTGTTATTATCTTACTTAGCCCTTACAACAACCCTGCGAGATAGGAACCCTGATAATTATTATGCTCATTTCCACGTGAGGAAATCGGGGCTCAGAGAGGTTAAATAACTAGTGTAATTTTTGCTCAGGTAGTCTGTCACAGCGGGAGTCCAAACCAGCCCTTGGGGGTGGGGCAGTGAGATGGCTCAGCAAGTAAAGGCACCATGACAAACCCCCATTCAAACCCCCAAATATGCATGAAGAGAGAGAGAGAGAGGGAGGAGGGAGGGAGAGAGAGAGAGAGAGAGAGAGGAAGTTTTAAAAATCATATTCAACTTTGAGAGTTCTGGATAGGTCTCCCTCCCCAACACTACCTCAGCCCCACCCCCACCCCACTTAAGAATCCTATAGAAAGGCGCCTAGTCGTCCTCGCTCCTTTCTCCTACTCCACTTCTTCACTCCTGCTGGTGGTGGAGGGAGTCTAGGAGTCTCCAGAGCAGCCTGACTGATGAGGAGTGTTAAACCAAGGCTGAGGGGGAAGGGTGCTGAACCACGACCTCAGTTCCAGTCCTGACTCTAGATAGCATGTGAATTTGGACAAACAAGCATCACTCTCTATCTGGACAACAGAGAGGTTAAAAAAACAAACAAAACATTGTCTTTAAGGCTGTTCAACCTCCACATTCAGCGATCCATCTGCAAAAACCTTAAGTCTGGGGATGCCTTCAGTACAGGGCCTTGACCCTGGGGGGCGCCACAAGTCAAGTAACGCCAGGACCAGTTTGGCACCTGAGTTGGTGCCGGGACCTCCGGTTCCTAAACACCACTTAGAGGAAGAGAATAGATAGATATGTTCCACCTCACCAGCGCCTCCCCCCCTTCCCCCCTCCCCCCGCCCACCCTCGCTGTGTGACCAAGCAGCAGGTGCCTGTGTGCAAGGAAGACCACAGAGGTAGGTCTGCAGACTAAGAGTCCAGGCCTTCTGGGAGTCTTTGGTACCTGAAGTAGTACTACTTGCCAAAAGTAGGGAAGCAGCTAAAACTCAAAGTGCTGCCAGGCGGTGGTGGCTCACGCCTTTAATCCCAGCACTCAAGAGGCAGAGGCAGGTGGATCTCTGTGAGTTCAAGGCCAGCCTGGTCTACAAAGTGAGTCCAGGGCAGTCAAGATAATATAGAGAAACCCTGTCTTGGAAAAAAACAACCAACCAAACAAAAACCCTCAAAGTGCTTGTTGTCCCCAGTCCACGCACTGAGGGTGGTGGGACCCTGCAAACCCCCACCAGCTCTGAAGTTCCTCCTGCCAAGACTTATAAGAAGACCCAGGTGGAAGTCAGCTGGAATCTCTGATGTAGAGGGCTGGGGAGCTAGAGAGGCTGAGCCTCTTGCTGGTTGTGTGTGTGTGTGTGTACACAAGCCGGTACATACCTAGTTGCGTGTGTGTTTCTCTGAAGCTAGCCTGCCTATGGTGGACAGGCTCCAAGCGGCCCCTGTTAAGCCCTAAGGCCCTGGCTCCCCTGACATAAAGATCAAGCACAGAGTGGGCCTGGCACCTTTCAGGGCCCTTTGACAACTGCTTTCCTTGTCTTTCAGCCCATGAGGCCCCCAGTACCCACTGAGTACCACCCTGAAGGATGTCCCAGCTCTCCTCCACCCTGAAGCGCTATACAGAATCGTCCCGCTACACAGATGCCCCTTATGCCAAATCGGGCTATGGCACCTACACCCCCTCTTCCTATGGGGCCAACCTGGCTGCCTCCTTCCTGGAGAAGGAAAAGCTTGGTTTCAAGCCGGTCTCCCCCACCAGCTTCCTCCCAAGGCCCCGAACCTACGGCCCCTCCTCCATCCTGGACTATGACAGGGGCCGCCCCCTGCTGAGACCTGACAACATCGGGGCTAGTAAGCGGGCTGAGAGCCAGACCCGTGGCAATGAAAGGCCTTCAGGCAGTGGACTCAACGGAGGCAGTGGATTCCCTTATGGAGTGACCAGCAACTCACTCAGCTACCTGCCTACGAGTCCCCGAGACCAGGGGGTGACCCTGAGCCAGAGGAAATCGAACAGCCAATCAGACCTGGCCCGGGATTTCTCCAGTCTCCGAACCTCAGATAGCTACAGGACTTCAGACAGCTACCGGATAGACCCCGGGAACCTGGGCCGCAGCCCTATGCTGGCCCGCACACGTAAGGAGCTCTGTGCCCTGCAGGGCCTCTACCAAGCAGCCAGCCGCTCTGAGTACCTAACAGACTATCTGGACAACTGTGGCCGAAAGGGCAGTGCACCACAAGTGCTCACTCAAGCCCCTCCCTCCCGAGTCCCTGAAGTCCTCAGTCCCACCTACCGACCAAGTGGCCGTTACACACTGTGGGAGAAGAGCAAGGGCCAGGCCTCTGGGCCCAGCCGCTCCAGTTCTCCAGGGCGAGACACCATGGTGAGTTTTACTCCTGGGGATCCGGTTGATGGGCTGGGGGGAGACAGCCAGTGTTACAAAGAGCCAGGCTAGGAACAGAACTCCCAGCCTGACCAGCACAGGTGATCCCAGCATGACCAGTATCCCCGTGGCTGACCCATGCTCCAAAGACCTACACACTTGGGAATGGTCCAGTAATGCTCTAGAATGTTCAGACACCCCTATCTTTGTGTTGTTCTTCTCACCCTGTGCTCTCCCATCCAAAATGTCAAGGTCCCCTATAGGCTTTGGTTCATCCAGGGCTGGACGTCAAAGTGGAAGTGACCACCGTGCTCCCTGTGTGAAGAGAGCCATCCTCCCACCCCACCCCTATTCTGGATGTTTCTCCTCCTGTCCAGGCAGGAGATATCATGAGTAAGCAGGCTCAGATCCAGGGTATCTGGAGAGTAGGATTTGTATCTTTGGAGGAAATAGCTTAATGTCTCTTGTCTGGGCACAGAGATGATCTCATAGCTCAGTGCGCCAGCCTACCTGGGCTAGAATAAGAGGAGAGGCTTTGCTGGAGATTGACCAAGGGCTAGCCCGGTCACATCTAATCCCTGAACACACGTCCCTGCAGCATTGACTATGTCCCGCCCTTCCTGTAGTTACTGGTGTGTCCATTAGGTGGCGAGCTCCGGGAGATTTAAACCTATCCCAGCTCTACCTCCCTCCCAGAGTGCCCCTGGCAACTCAGCTCAGCTGACTTGCTGATTGCATGGATGGATGGATGGATGAATAGATTGGAGGGGCCGCCTGGGGGGAGGAAAGGGGTGGGCGGGCAGAAGAACACATAGGTGGGCAAGCATGCGGGCAGGAGGAATGGGTGCTGTGTTCTCCATTTCCTTATGTATCCCTTCTCATAGAACATACGTCCTCTGCAAAGGACAGCTATGCCACCGCAAGACATGGTGCTTTAGAGGGCTTGGTCAGGACCAAGGACCATAGTTGAGCCATAGACTAAAGTGTATAATGAGGAAAAGCCTTGGGACGACTTTGATAGTATTACTTAAAGTGTCACGGCCTCTCTGGGCTGCCTGGGAAGTACCATGGAAGATGCAAAAGGTGTGTCTTCCAGGACATTCAGACCTTAACAGTCAGGGTTGGAGACAGGCGTGGGGTGGAGTAGGGTCCACTGGGAACATGTCAGTGGTGTTCACAGGGGGGAGGGGCAATGCCAGTGCTTCTCTCTGTGGAGAGAGCTTCAGCTGGCTCTCCCCTTGCTCATCAGGAAGGCCCGTCTCATGTGTGCGCGCTACTCCGTGGGGTCTGCAAACAGCCGGCATCAGAATCACCTGTGTGGCATTAACAGCCCACCAGGCCCTCAGAAGCAAACACTCTCAGGACAGTGCCTTAACATCTGCCCTGTCGAGCCTAGCGTGGTGGCACACGCCTTTAATTCCCAGCACTCAGGAGGCAGAGGCAGGCCAAATCACAGTGAGTTCAAGGCAAGCCTGGTCTACAAACTGAGTCCAGGACAGCCAGGGCTACACAGAGAAACTCTGTCTCGGGGGGGGGGGGGAGGGAGGGGGGAAGACCTGCCCTGTCACACTTCTTGGGCTGTCTAAACACACCAAGGCCGAAGCGTTCTTGGCCAAAGGCTACATTACAGGTTGCCATACAGCCATGTCAGGTTCCAATGGCACTCTGTCACCTTGCCCACAACCTAGGTACAACTCTTCCTAGAATCTGCTGCCCCTTTGCCCACCACTTCTCCTGGGGACACCTGGCCCTTCCCTCAGCCCAGGGCCAGAGAGCTATTTTCAGAAAGGACCTTAAAGGGGTAACACATGCCTTGAGCACACTCAGTCACTGGAGCCTCTACCCCTTCCACCTAGAAGCAAGGCACAGCACTGGTAGGTGGTCAAGAATGCTCTAAAGCTGAGCTAGCATTTCATCCTGAGCCCCACTCAGTACACCACCACCAACCAGGAGAGAGCTCGAAGGTCTCACTGGCCTAGCACCTTCTCTCAGCCTCAGCCATCTTGTGCTTAGTCCTGGGAGCTGACTATATCCGAAGGACGTGAGAGTGACCTTTTCGGTGCCTCGAAATCTGTCCCACCACAAGCCTTTCAGTAATCTCTGTTCTCCAAGGACAGTTTCACGGCATTCTGCTTTCTAGCTCTGTACTCTGTACCTAGCACTGAGTACTCTGCACCTAGCACTGAGTGCTCTGCACCTCACACCTGGTTTTCTCAGGCAGTTTCCTTAACTTCTAAGCTTGTTTGCCCTTTTGTGAAATGAAAACACTCACCGTTTCCACTTCATAAATGACACTTATTAGGTGCTCAGTAAAGGTCAGTCATCTTTGCCCCTGGCCAGGTGCTTTAGGAGACAAGAGATGTGTGAGTCAGTCTCTGCGCTCAGTTCACGTCGGGAAAGCCATTCTTAACATGATTACGGTAGGAGCCAGGCCTGAGTGTGTGTGCTGTCAGCCACAGGAAAGGAAGAGGTCATCTGAGGCTGAGACAGGCTGCCCATGACCTCTGAGAAGCACAGTCTGACCCTTTAACCTTGGAAACCTACCAGCTCAGGTGCATTTCCTTCTCTACAAAAGCGAGTGATCGCACCTGCCCCGCCCACCTCGTAGGGCTGCCACAAAGCTCAAAGCAAACGACTGTGGGGGCATCTCAAGCAAGTAAAACAGTAACGGCCAACCTGAACCTGGACCTTCACAGGCTCCACTGAGCATGAGTAAAGGATGGGGGGGCACAGGGGGGCATGTAGGCACCACCAACATGCCAGTGGGTGAGGCTGCTGCTCAGCCCTGGGACTATGAGGGTCTCCCCGTGTCTCCACTTTCACTGAAAATGCAGGTCAATGAGCCAGAAGCCACCAAGGTGTTTCACTCTCTATCCCAGTGAGGATTGCAAGGCAGCCCAGGTGGCTCAGGCCTGCAGAGAGCCTAGAGCCCTGAGAGTTGCCAACCCAGTCAGTCACCCCCCCCCCCCCCCCGCCCCACCTCTTCTGTTCCCGGGGCCTATGGAAGGACAAGCTGTTCCCACTGAGCACTGCCAGCCCTGTGCTTTAACCCTACAATCCCTCCTAATCCTCCTGTGATCCACCCCCCCAGCTGCTCCCTGGCCAGCTCTGGCACACTGCCTGCTGGCCTAAGGCCCTGCACTTGCCCCTCCCAGGCCTCACCTCCTCTCCCCAAGAAGAGCCAGGGCTTGGCCCAGGGCCCTTCCAAGCACAGTCAGCAGGCTAGAGACCTGCCTTCTCCACACAGAGGCAGGAACTGAGGACCAGGTCTGGCCTGGCCCGTTCTCTGGCGCACACGACCTTATGCACCCTTCGCCTCTGCTCAGGGAGCTGTCTCTAGAAGTGACGGAATCTCAGACTCAGGGTCTTGTTTGCCACTGGGGTTGCTGACTCATCTTCTGTAGCCTTGGGCTCCAGCTGTTCAGTGACAGGGAGATTATATAAACCAGGGTCACATGACCCACCTCTCGGGTGGGACTCTGGACTTGAATGATGCAGGGCAGTGAGAACAAATGGAGGATGGCAGTGACTGCCCAAGAACTCCAGGACACAAAGCGGCCCTTCCTCTCCCGTCCCCTGCCTTCTCACTTTGTTGACTCAGCCACACTGAATTGCACCTCTGCTGTCTTGTTTGGCCAGCTGGGCAAGCTGAGACCCTGCCTCCCCCTCACCCCGCCCTCCCACCCTGTCCTTACCCAGCCCACCCCAGGCAGCCTCAGCCTCTCTGAGGAGACCAAACTTCCTGAGGACTTCAGTCTGTATTAAGGTCACACAGAGGAGACATTGAGACTCCACGGTCAGGACAAGCCCCAGCTACTGAGGAGGAAGGGCAGCGGCTCTGGGCATGACTGTTATTAAAATCAGTGCAGTGCTAATATGCCTCCATCCCATGAAGCATTTCTCAACTGATACCCAGAACCAGCCATCCATCCTGCCCCCCTGCCCTGCCCCCACAATCCCATACATACACTCCAGGATGTCGCCATAAGTTAATATGGTGCTGGGGTGGCACAAAGCAACACAAGTTAATCCAAGCCTAGCAAAATGTTCCCTGCCCCTGGGGGACCCGCTCCACTGACCATGAGCCTCAGAAACAAACATGTTCAGAGCTCAGAGCTGTGCACGTGGTCCCTTGTCCCCTCTTACCTCAATGGATACATAAAACTAGCACCCGAGACAGAGCTATAAGCAAGAGAAGGAAGTGCGTGTGGGCTTCTAGAATACAGCTGGTTCAGACCAGATTTCCTGGGGCTTCAAGGAGCCCAGAACATTTGACCTGTGGGGGTCTAATTCCTACAAGGAAGTGGTGTTTCCTAACCCTGAGGGGAAGAGTACACTGACCCTCCTCCGCAAAGTACACTGTTGGGCGGCAAGCTTGCAAAACCCTCCCAAAAACTCAGACCCCTTGCCTTTCCGTGCCTCAGTCAGTCATGCAGGCAGTCTGTTTCTGTGATGATGGTGAGAGACAGACGCTTGCTAGGGATCTGGGCCACTGGCCTTGAAACATCTTCCCAAGCCTAAGCAGTGTCACCAAACTCTAGACAAAGCTCAGAGCCCACTGGGCTCTGAGAGCATCAGGATGGTTTCAGTCACTGTCCTTGCAGAACTAACCCTGGCCAAGGTAAAAAAAAAAAAAAAAAAAAAAAAAAAAAAAAAAAAAAAGACCTGTCCTACAGCAGAGGCAGGCCAAGCCCAAGCTCAGAGAAATGGTGGCCTTGGGCTGCAGGACTCATCCGGGCCCTTATGACTGTATATTTCAGACTCAAGAGTCATGGAGTTTTAGCCAGAGTCAGACCTCAGAGGACTAGCTCCTTTTTATCCAGCCCACTTGAGGAAATGGGTCTGAAGAGAAGGGGTCTCACAGGAATTTGGCTAGTTGAGAAATAAGCCATAGATCTTTGTTGGCTGAGTTTTTGCAGCAGCTGGACCTGCCGGACAAGACTGGGCGCTGTGTGAATGTTTCTCTCACCCTAGATTTCTCAAAATACTCCCATGCAACAGTTTTCCCCATCTGTCCCTCCCTGCTACCAGAAACACCCACACCTCCCCGGCAACCTCCTGCATCCCAGGAAAGGGGAAAAACATCCTGGCGCAATGCCAAGATGGGCCTGTGCATGTAATTAAGACTAGGTCATGCGGACAGAGGCCATGCTGCAGTGGGCGAGCATCTCTTGGACAGCACCCTATCCACAACACACTTGCTTGGCATGTAAAACCAGACACATCTCTTCCCCTTGCAGAGAACTGCTGCTTGCAGATTCCCAGCAGAGCTTGGTCTGGCCCTCTGCATTAAGACCTCATTAAGGACCTTCCAACCCCAGCCTAGAGGAGGTTCCAGGGTGCTGGAGCAGCCAAGGCAAACCACACAGCATCAGAGACCATGGGCAGGTTTTACAGTTATAAAACAAAGATAAACACATTCAGATAAATTAACAGCGTGCAAATTGAAGGAATGAAGTAATGGCTATTCAGAACTGGGTGGAATCAACTAGGGAAGGCTTTATGGAAGGCTCAAGGTTGCTGTTTCGCTAGTTGTAGTCCTTGGGGATCAAGTTCAAGTGCTAACTCTGCCACTGAAGTGTGTGGTCACCCCCCACCAACCCTCCCCAACCCCCACACGCCCCACCCCCACCCCACCAAGACCAAGCAGAAGTTGATTTGGTCTGGATTTTATGGTCCAAGGGATCAAGCCCAAGGCCTTCCATCCACTCAGGGAGCTGGTCTGCGCGCGCGCGTGTGTGTGTGTGTGTGTGTGTGTGTGTGTGTGTGTGTGTGTGTGTGTTTAAGACAAGGTTTTATTATGTAACCCAGCCTAGCTTCAAATTTACAATCCTCCTGCCGCTCCCTCCCAAGTGCTGGGATTACAAGTGTGCACCACCACACCTGGCAAAACTTGAGTTTTGAGTAGAATTTACAAGTAGGCAGAGAAAAGGAAGAACATCCTAGAATTTCTTAGTGCTTGTTAAAAGTGTGAGTTTGGCTGTAAGACAAGCCTGGGTTCAAGCCCTGCGTATTTATTAGCTTTGAGGTTTGAGCAGAACACTGACCCCTCTGGGTCACAAGGTCCTTCACCTAGAAGCGAGAAATAATAGTTAAAGCTTCATGCGTGGTTATGGAAATTAACTAGGATAATATATATAAAGCCCATAGCCCAGTGCTTGGTCTTTTAAGGGACTTAATGGTGTGTGTGTGTGTGTGTGTGTGTGTGTGTGTTAGGCCTTATCCTGGGCTAGCCTTATATAGCTGTGTAGCTAAGGATAACCTTGAACATCTCATCTCATGGGATCACATATTTGTACATTTTTGCAGTGCTGTGTGAATCTAGGGCCTTGTGCAGGCAAGGCAAACACTCCACCAACTGAGCAGCAGCCTGGCATGGGTGGCCTTATGACATTAATTCATTTATCGTGGGTGGGCACACCTTTGCCTCAGCACGTGAGTGGAAGGCAGAGCATCACTTGCCAAATTCATTTCTCTCCTCCCACCGTGTGGAACCTAGAGTTCAAACTCGGGTTGTTAGGCTTGGTAGCAATCACCTACACCGGGTGAGCCATCTTACCAGCCCTCTGTTGTTTTGTTTTGTTTTGTTTTTAATGTTCTCTGTTAACATGTGTAATTATACATAATAACGGGTCCACTATGACATTCTCCTACATGCGTCTAGTGTGTTTTGATCATACCCCCCCACTTCCCCCTTCACCCCCTCTCATCCCCCTTCCACTTCTGCTGACCCCCTTCCTTTTCCCAAGCAGTCCCTCTTCTACCCCACCCTCTTTTTGGTGACCCAGTGAGCATCCTCAGAGCTACTCACAGGAATATGACTAAAAGATTATGTACCGGAGAGTGAGAACCATCAGTGGCTACACTGCTAAAGAAACCTTAACACAGGGTCTTGCTATGCAGCCCAGGTTGGCCCTAAACTGGCAGTCCTCCTGCCTCAGCCTTCTGAGTGCTAGGATTGTAGCAGCACCATGCTCAGCTAATTCTGGTTTTTCTTTTCTTTTCTTTCTTTCGTTTTGGTTGTTTGGTTGGGTGTTTTTGGTTTTTCAAGACAGTTTCTCTGTATAGCTTTGGCTGACTTGAAACTCTTTTAGACTAGGCTGTCTTCAATTTTAGAGATCCACCTGCCTCTGCCTCCTGAGTGCTGGGATTAAAGGTATGCACCAGAATGCCACCACCAACCTGCCTACTTCTGTTTCTTAAGAAAAGTAACACAACAGGCATGTTGGTGCATGCCTTTAATCCCAGTACTCAGGAGGCAGAGGCAGGCAGATCTCTGTGAGTTCAAGACCAGCCTGGTCTACAAAGAAAGTTCCAGGACAGCCAGGGCTACACAGAGAAACCCTGTCTCGAAATCATCATCATCATCATCCAATCGTGGTGGTTTGCCTTAAATCCCAGCACTCCAGGCAGAAGCAGGAAGATCTCTGAGTCTACATAGCAAGTTCCTTGCCACTCAGTACTACATAGTTAGACTTAAACTATATCTTAAAATAAATTGTTGTAGTTATTTACTTTGTAAGTGTAGAGGTCAGAGGACAACTTGTGTGAATAGGGTCTCTTCTTTAACCCTGTGAGTCCTAGGGGTTAGGTTCAGGTAGTCAGTCTTGGAAGCAAGCACGTTTGCCCACTGGGCCTTCTGTCCAGCTGTGGTCCTGTTTGCTAAGAGCAGAAAAGGAGCAAGGTGAAGTTGGCGGCAGGGATCAAAGAAACCCGAGGGTGACGGTAATGGAAAGAGGCTATGAACAGAGAGCTTTACAGCCTCCTGGACCACGTATAAGATGCTCTAGTTATCTCGCAGCAGTGCTGTGATCAAGTGTGAGCATTGATGCACCTAGTGTGGTACCCGCCCCCTGGAAAAGGGTGTGGCTGCAGAAGGAAAGGGCTTGTCGCTGTGCGCTGTGCGTACAGGGTCCAGGTTGGGTCAAAGTCTGAAGATCACGCCTCCAACCGTGACCGCCCTCGATGCCGAGTGGCCCCTGCTCCCGCCTCCCTCTGCCATCACTGCTGAGGACATGATGGTGGGTGCAAATATTTGCACCAAATTCCTATTTTGTGGGTAGCCCTCCTAGGGTACATCCCACACATGTATCTCCGATGCGATCCCCCGTGTGGCTGTTGGTCGTGTGTGCGGTACGCGTGTACATGTGGGGATAAGCATGCCAAGAGGAACAGAAGTAGCCCACAGATGAGTAACAGTGCACACTGCTGCCTCCCCGAGTATTTTTAAACGCTAAAAATACTGGCTAAAAATAGCCTGCAAGCTCCAAACAAGATACTTTCTCTCGGCAGATTCCTGCGCTTCCCTGTTAGGTGAGGGGGCGGAGCATCAGAAACAAACCTCTCTCCCTAGACCTCTTGCTTTGGATAATTGGTTAGGAGGGTCCAGAAATGGTTCTTTTCCTAGAGCCAGAAGGGCCAGTGACCTATTGTACCTAATAAAATGAGCACCGCCTCTCTTGATAATGGGCTAGGCTAGATCTAGAGACTGAGAGGAGCTCACCCCCGGAGGCGTTTGGAAATCTTTCCAAGTCAGGGTTCCTCGACCCCTGCAGATCGAGAGAATGCTGGACGTTATGAAGACCTGGGTTCCCCGCATGACTGACGAAAAGTGTGTGCGCCTGTGCATTTTGCCCCCCAAAATAGTGAACTGTCCCTAGGGTCTGAAAAGGGTCCGCAACCCTCAAATTCACAACCATCTGCTGCCTAGGCGCTCTAGGCTAACTGACACTTGATCTTAAGGGGGCGTCTCCCAAAGATCCCAAAGATTGTGGAGTCCAACACCTAGGCCAGCCAGGGACAGCGTGCCCTCGCTTTGCCCCAGTAGGGTTCCCGCGTCTCTGTGGGCGGGGGCGGGAAGGGGGCTGTCTTCAGCTTTGGGCGGGTCCTGCGACCTCGCCGGCGTCCGCGTGCCGGCTCCCGGGAGGGGCGGGGCGGAGGCGGGGTAGGGCGGGGTGCCGGCCCCGGCCCCGCCCCGGCGCTGACGTTGCAAGTCTGGAGGCTCGGCGGGTCAGCTAGTCCGGCGAAGCGCGAGCGCCGGGCCGGGTCGGGTCGGTTAGCTGCCCGCGGTGGGGAGGTTGAGGCGGAGGAGCGCGCCGAGAATCTCCGCCGGCTTCGGTGTCCGGGTTGTGGCTCGGCTCGGGGACTCCCGGTTACCCCTTGGCCAGCCGTGACGGTTTAGGGCTTAGCCCACCGCCCGCTCCGCAGCATGCGTACCTCTTACACCGTGACCCTTCCCGAAGAGCCCCCCGCCGCCCCCTTTCCCGCCCTGGCCAAGGAGCTGCGGCCTCGCTCCCCTCTGTCCCCGTCCCTGCTGCTCTCTACCTTCGTGGGGCTCCTGCTCAACAAAGCCAAGGTACGCGGGCCCTTTTCTGGGACCTCCCACGCTGAAGGTCTGGGGTCCTGTTTGCTCTGGAAATCAACCCCAGCCCACCACGAGTCTCTGAACCTGGGAATGTTCCTTCCCAACCCTTTCCCATGTTTTCCAAGGATCTTCTGGCAAGGGATGCCCCCTTCCCTAGAGATTGTAGGCTTGCCCCAGACCCCTCCCCTGTTGATGTCCAAGTCCTTAAGGCTCCCTGACCCCTGTCCCTGGGTGACCTGGGCACCTGGTGGCTCCTGGCCTCTTAACTCCAGTCACCTATATCAAGACAGGTGCAGGCGACAGTAACCTTGACTGGGGCTGGTGTGTGACTAGAGGGACCAGGCAGCACGCTCGACCCTGGGGTTGGGGGTGGGGGCAGGGGGGCTGACTCCAAGACCAAACTCCAACAAGGAAAGTGGATCAAAGGGGTGCCTCTCCTTCTCTGTTCCCAAATGAGCTCTCTCCCAGGGGTCAGTTGCCAGGGTGCTTTGACCCTGTGAAGGGCAGAGGTTGCAGGCAGGTGAGAGAAGGATCCTTTCTCTTCCTGGCCTCCTTCAGTTGTGTAGAATGGGCAGTGGATTCCTTGATTGAAGCAGCTCCTAGAGGAATTCCGGGGCTAAGGCTGGCCACTGTCCCTTTGGGAAAGAGAAGGGGCCTGAGCTTGACAGGTCTTATGTAACAGGCACCAGCTCCCGTGTTGGCAGTGCGTGCCCTGCCCCGTGCCAGGGCTACACTGGGCTCCTTGCTTGCAGCCAGGACACATGGCTGACCCTCCCCATGCACATAAAGCAAGGATGCCCCCCTCAGCTGGGGTCCCCAGTGTGAAGTCACAATCTCAGCCCACCTCTCTCACAGGCCCATCCCCAGATGCCAACCGGCATTACCCAGTGACAGGCTGTTTGAGCCCCTGCCCCTGCCCTGGCAGAGGAGTGCTGTTGACTATGGAGGTGGCATCTGCTCTCTCGAACAGTGCTTGCTACTGAGTCAAAGCTAGGTTTGCTGATGGCTGGGTGTAAGGAGGCGCCGAGTCCAAACTTTCTGAACTCTGCACGTGAGTCCCAGGCGCACAGCTAGGATGGTTCCCCTGTGCTGTCACTATGAGAGGCCGGCTGTGCAGGGGTCTGTCCCACCTTTTCAGTCCCAGCCCCCCCCCCTTCCCTGCCAGCCTGGAGGTAGGATTGTTTGCCCTGTGAGAAAGGTCACTCCTGGGACATTTTGTTCCTCCCTGGAATGGACAGAGCTGACTTTCCCTGCAGCTCCTGGTTTCCTATTCCTGGCTGAAGGATATCTGGCCTGGCCTGAAGCAGCTCTGCTCTCCCATCCACTGCTCCCCCGACAAGCCCTGCAACCCCGCTCCCTGCCCCCTCCCCTACACACACAGAGCACTAAGAACCTGGCAAATGGGGTTAGGCGTGGTGGTGAGTACCTTTAATCTCATCCCTTGGGAGGCAGAGGTATCTGGTCTACATAGTGGAGTCTAGGCTTACCAGGGTTACACAGCAAGACCCCTGTGTCTATAAAAGGAAAGAAGAGATTAACAAGTGTTTTGGAGTTCAGGAGATTTCAGACAAAAACATGACTCCCCATACTAAAAAAAAGAAAAAACAAAACAAAAAACAAATCAGAGGGTCCTGATGGTGATTTGGGGGAGCCTTTCCTTTCTCCCTGCCCCCAAGCCCATAAGAAGCACTGGGGCCAGATGCTCTTCCCATCTTCCTGCTGCCCTGTCCGACTGGAAACAGGAGCGCCTCTGTGGACTGGTGACTCCAGCCTCCATTTCCCCACCCTCACTAGTGCTGGGAGATAAGTGCCTCAGCTGAGAGCCTGCCTTGGTGGATGTGGACATGGTCACCGGTGGTAGGATGCTTTCTGTCTCTACAGCCTGTTTAGACCGATGTCGTCTCAGGCACAGGGGGTAAGGACTAGATAAGAGCTACCGAAACCAGGTGTGAGTGGGCATCGTGTGTGGGCACCCCGCTGTGGGTGCCTGCAGGCAGCCAGCACAAGAGATTGCTGCTCCGCAGCTTTCTTGTTGGGCTCTGGAAGAGAGAGCCTTGCCATTCTATCCAGAGCTTGGTAAGATCTTTGTCCCCAGGGACCGTGTAGGTGGTAGCCCACAGCTATCTGTCTGTCTGTCTGTCAGCAAGGGAGACTCCACATTTCACCCCAGCCAGGGGTCAAGCCTTCCTCTACTGAACCATGACACCCAGTGGTTGGGGTTCACATTTTAGTTGGGGCCACATACGGTGAGCATTTCAGGCCAGACCCTACATGCTGCCGGCAGGCTTTTCCTCCAGCTGAAGGTTTAAACCATGTCCCCCATCTGAGCCTGTTTTCTTTCTCTACCTGCTGGAGTTGGACCTGATAAACTGACCAGGGGAGGAATCCTCTTACTGGTGGGATGGGCCTGGACCTTCTTAAGAAAAGCCCTCCCTCAGCCTGCCTCCTCCCCCACCCCCCTTCAAGCTGACAGCCTCATGGGCTTTGAGCCGCTGACAGCCTATGAGATTGTCAGCACATGGCATGAGTAATTTTAGCTGAGTTATTTCAGGCTCCTGTTCTGATCAGGGTTGAGCTGGCCCCACGCATGCCCCAGCCAGTGTTGCTCCAGAGTTGCCTCCCCCCACCCCCGGGCCCCCTTCCTAAGAGAGGGGGTGGCAGACTCATCCACAGACTCATCCACTGTTTCTTTAACCCTTTGAGCCTGAAGGTTTTCTGATTCCCAGGAGGTATGTCCAGGATTAGCTAAGAGACCTTGACAGATAACACTCAGAGCCTGCAATCTTGCACCTGCTCTCTCGCTCGCTCGCTAGCTCGCTCGCTCTCCAACCCCCTCACCAGCCTCCACAGTAGACACAAGAATGGCACCTTTAGCCAGGTGCTTCCTCAGCTTGCTGCCCGTGGCTGGTCGGATGTTGAAACCTGAGGCGGCCAGGGAGGAGCCTCCCTCCCTACCTCAGCCTTTACAGGCTGAGTTCAGCTGGGAGGAACTCCACCTGTCTCTGGCAATTCAGAATGGCAGGCCGCTTGAGTTTTTCCCAGCTGAAGATCGAAAATCAGGGTGGTTTGTCGTTTAACCTTCTCGGCCCTCAAAGTGAATCTCTACATTGACCATGTAGCACAAATATAGGTCATTTGAAATAGTGCCTGGACTTGGGATATGAAACCTCTCTTGGTTGTTTCATGTAGCTCAGGCTAGCCTTTGGGTTCCCTGTGTAGTGAACCCACTGGCCTTGAATTGCTAATTCTCCTGCCTCCACGTCCCGAGTGCTGGGGTTGCAAGGATTTGTCACCATGCCTGACCTGGCCTTTCAACAAGGAGTTGACTATTTCTGGATTTATGAGTCCCTAGCCCCTAGTTCTAATCTCTAGTCGCCACTGTAGCTGGGGAAGAATAAATGTAGAGGAGCCAGGTGTTCCAGCTCATACCTGTGATCCCAACACTCAGGAAGCTGAGACAGGAGGATTGCTGCCAAGTTCACTAGGCTAGCTAGTGAGTCCTTGTCTCAAAACAACAAAAAGACGTGGCGATACATAGAGAAGCAAAGCCCCGAAGAGTTGTCTGCATGTTGGAAAATAGCCATTCCTCCATCGTCTTTTTCTCCAAGACTCGTGGGCCAAGGCTGAAAATAGAACACGCCAGCAGTGAGGGGAACCGTGTTGAATGAGAGCGCTAGCCCAGACCCAGGCTGTGTACCCCATCCTCATATGGCATGTGTTCTTTGCTTACAGAATTCAAAGAGTGCCCAGGGTCTGGCTGGTCTTCGAAACCTTGGGAACACGGTACGTTCTTCCCAAGTCTTTCCCAAGGCCCTCCCATACTTTTCATTCTGGGACAGTCCAGGAGTCTCTTCCTGGATCCTACTACCATTCCTAGCTAGGCAGTTGGGAAGGGCACTGGCCCTGCCTGGCTGGCATTTCAGTGAATTGCTGGCCTCTGTCTCACCCGCCCCAGCAGGAAGCACTGCTAGAAGGAAGTTGCCCATAGTCACTGGCAGCTCGCTGCTCTCCCGGACCTGCTTCCTGGTTCCCATCATTTCTCACCCACTCCTGGCCAGCGTGCCCACACCCTTTTGTACACCTCAGTGGGAAATAACCAATTATATAGCCTTTCTCCATAGTGAGGACTTGTCTCATACCTTCCTGCCTTCACTCAGAAAAGAGGAACCTGGGGCTATGGGAGGGTTCATTTTTGGGTAGATAAAACAGAGACCCTCTAGTTGCAGGTAATAGAGGTCCCAGGTCTTTTCTCCACCACAGCGTTAGTCAGATTTCCCCTACGATAGATGTAGCAGAGAAAGCAACTTTAAAAGGCGGTGAGTTTGTTGGGCTCAGTTTGGGAGGTTCAGTTCACGCCTCTGTTGCTGTGGGCTTGTGACAAGGCCGCACATGTAGTAAAGCCAAACCATCCACCTCATGGCCAGGATGCAAGAGAGAAAAGAAGAGATCGGGGTCCTACAGGCCTCTTCAGGGCAAACCCCCTGAAGGCCTCCCACTGGGCCTCGTCTCTCAGTTGCTATCACATGGCAATAGTGCCCTTAGCTGGGGACACGTGGCTTATGGGAAACCTAGACCTGTGCACACCCACTAACTGCCAGATGATCTTTTAGTGCTTCATGAACTCAATTCTTCAGTGCCTGAGCAACACCCGAGAGTTGAGAGATTACTGCCTCCAGAGGCAGTACATGCGGGACCTCGGCCACACCAGCAACGCGCACACAGCCCTCATGGAAGGTGAGCCCGGGTGGGCGTGGCCCTGCTTCCCTTCCCAGCTCTTGTGTTCTACCAGGCTGGACCGACTGGTGTGTGGTGGGAACACCCCCGCCCCCCTATTTTCCTTTCTCTCTTTGCCTCTTCTTGCTTGGGACTCAAGTTTGAGATTCTGTTGTTTGAGACACGGACTTGCTGTGTAACCCTGGCTCTCCCGCTTCAGCCTCGTGACCGTTGTGATTACAGGCGTACAAGTCATGCCTGGCTCCAGCTTTAGTGGTCCATCTTGGTTGGTTGGTTGGTTGGTTGATCCATGGCTGCTTGGTTGGTTGTCTTGGTTTTTGTTGTTGTTGTTTGCTTGTTTGGTTTGGGTTGTTGAGACAGCGTCTCCGGTAGCCCAAGCTGGTCTTGAACTCCTGATCCTCCTACCTTAACTTGGGATCACGGGTGTGCACTGAAAAAGTGCTTACTGGGGGGCTGGAGAGATGGCTCAGAGGTTAGGAGCGCCGCTTGCTCTTCCAAAGGTCCTGAGTTCAATTCCCAGCAACCACATGGTGGCTCACAACCATCTATAATGTGATCTGATGTGCTCTTCTAGTGTGCAGGAGTACATGGAGGCAGAGCACTATATAAAATAATAAATAAATAAATCTTAAAAAAAAAAAAAAAAGTGCTTACTGCTCTTGCAGAGGACCAGAATTTGGTACCCAGAACCCATGTCAGGCAGCTTCCAACAACCTGTAACCCCAACAGATCTAGCGCCCTCTTCTGGCCTCCTTGGGAACTCTCAAGCATGTATGCAAAACCTAAGCACACACAATTTAAAATAAAATCACTTTTAAAAAAAGAAAATATCAGCCGGACATGGTGGCTCATGCCTTTAATCCCAGCACTCAGGAGGCAGAGGCAAACAGATTGCTGTGAGTTCAAGGCCAGCCTGGTCTACAAAGTGAGTCCAGGACAGCCAAGGCTACACAGTGAAACCTTGTCTCTAAAGTACAAAAACAAAAAAGAAAATATCTCTGCCAGGCAGTGCCAGTACACACCTTTAATCCCAGCACGTGGGAGGCAGAGGAAGGCGGGTCTCTGAGTTCCAGGCCACTCTGGTCTACAGAGAAAGTTTCAGGACAGCCAAGGCTACTCAGAGGAACCCTGTCTTAGACAGGGGCGGGGAGAAGAAAGAAAGAAAAACAAATAAAATATCTCACCAGCTCTCCACCCTCTCTCTGATCACTCTTCCAACAGAGTTTGCAAAACTAATCCAGACCATCTGGACGTCATCCCCCAATGACGTGGTGAGCCCATCTGAGTTCAAGACCCAGATCCAGAGATACGCACCACGCTTCGTTGGCTATAAGTAAGGCCTGGCATGCGTGTCCTCCCCAGGGTGGCAGCACAGGCAGGGTCTTGGTAGATGCTGCTCACTCACTGACCTTGTTTGGGTTCAGTCAGCAGGATGCTCAGGAGTTCCTTCGCTTCCTCCTGGACGGGCTCCACAATGAGGTGAACCGGGTGACAGTGAGGCCCAAGGCCAGCCCTGAGAACCTTGACCATCTCCCGTAAGTACTAGCAGGAGGATGCCGTGGATGGGGGTCTTTGTGAATGTGACACTGGTGCCCACTTCATTGAGACTAATGACTTGGGGAGAATCGGGTTTGCTTTGTTGCTGTGGTTTTTGTTTTGTTTTGGTTTTTTGTTTTGGTTTCAGATTTATTTATTATGTTTACAGTGTTCTGCCTGCAGAGGGCACCAGAGCTCATTCTAGATGGCTGTGAGCCACCATGTGGTTGCTGGGAATTGAACTCAGGACCTCTGGAAGAGCAACCAGTGCTCTTAACCTCTGAGCCACCTCTCTCCAGCCCCCTGTTGTTGTTTTTAAACCCGGCTATTTAAAAGTTTTTGGTAGTGTGTGTCTGTGTATGT
Source organism: Acomys russatus (assembly GCF_903995435.1). Classification (NCBI taxonomy): domain Eukaryota; kingdom Metazoa; phylum Chordata; class Mammalia; order Rodentia; family Muridae; genus Acomys; species Acomys russatus. The sequence goes on from NC_067150.1 coordinate 35,692,343, forward strand.
TCCTGAGGATTGTACCTGGGGCCTTGTAAATGATGGGCAAGCCTTCTGCCACCAAGTTACATCTTCTAGATTGCTTTTGAAGATGAAAAGGTTTGAAGGCATGGTGGCACACACCTGTAGTCCTAGAATTCAAAAGGCTGAGGTGGGAAGGATTATGAATTTGAGACCAGGCTGTCTCAAGAAAACCATGGCTTGGGAGGTACAGCTCGGTGGAGGGTTGTGTGGAGGGCATGATGGAGGCCAGGGACCCTGTGTGCCCAGCACTAACACATAAATACGTGCAGACCTAGTTGACAGCCCATTAAGCCTACTGGGTTTGAGTTCTGACCCACAGCTGTCTTCCTATCTGTGGTTCCCAGTGATGATGAAAAAGGGCGACAGATGTGGAGGAAGTATCTGGAAAGGGAAGACAGTCGGATTGGGGGTAAGTAACAGACGAGACAGTACCTGCTTCTGCTGTTGCCTGCCTTTGCCTAAGCAATCCTGGGGGTCATTTCCCAAGGAACTCCACTTCTGCCTGTACCTCTCAAAACGGAGGCACGAGTGGGTGGGAGAAGGAAGGCAGGCCTGCAGTATGTCCAGCAGCATGCTCCGGCTTTCTCTCCCCAGACCTCTTTGTAGGGCAGCTGAAGAGCTCCCTGACGTGCACCGACTGTGGCTACTGCTCTACAGTCTACGATCCCTTCTGGGACCTCTCACTGCCCATCGCAAAGGTACGTCCCAGCGCAGCTTCTCTCTCGGGGCTTTGCGGGGGGCTGTGACCGCTGCTGACCTGGACCTTTTTTCTCTGCAGAGAGGTTATCCTGAGGTGACATTAATGGACTGTATGAGGCTCTTCACCAAAGAGGATGTGTTGGATGGGGACGAGAAGCCAGTAAGTCACACCTCAGTGACAGGACAGCCACCTTTGCAGTGCCCAGCTGTGGAAGGCTACCTCTCAGCCTCACAGCCTCAGGCCCGAGTTCTTTCTAGCCCCTTCTATCTTGCCTTGCAGACGTGCTGCCGCTGCCGAGCCAGAAAGCGATGTATAAAGAAGTTCTCTGTCCAGCGGTTCCCAAAGATCTTGGTGCTCCGTATCCTTAACTCACAGAGTGGAGACCTAAAGGGGAGGAGAGCAGGCTAGGGACAAAAGACTGTAGACTTGTTCCTTTGTGTTCCCTGCCTCCTGAAAAGGCCCACCTCTCCCAAGGACTCTCTTCCTGCTTGCTGTCCTTGACTCCAGGCAATCGCAGACCTGAAGCGGTTCTCGGAATCCAGGATACGAACCAGCAAGCTCACAACATTTGTGAATTTCCCACTAAGAGACCTGGACCTGAGAGAATTTGCTTCAGAAAACACCAGTGAGTATACCTGAGCAGGGGAAGAATGAAGGTGAGAGGCAACCAGGCGGCAGGAAGCTAGCGAATGGGGTGGGGGTGGGGGTGGGAATCTGGAAGTAAGGCCATGATGGCCTGACATCAGTCCTTAAAACCCACGCAAAAGAGAGAATTGACTCTTTCATGTGTCTCTCTGACACACACACACACACACACACACACACACACACACACACACACACACACACACATACAAAGTAAATAAAATTAAGGTTTTTTTTCTTTTCTTTTTGTTTTTGTTTTTGTTTTTCAAGACAGGGTTTCTCTGTGTAGCCTTGGCCATCCTGGACTCACTTTGTAGACCAGGCTGGCCTCGAACTCACAGCGATCCGCCTGCCTCTGCCTCCTGAGTGCTGGGATTAAAGGCGTGCGCCACCACGCCCGGCTAATAAAATTAAGTTTTAAAGTTTTTAAGTAAAGCTATTTTTGTGTTTTTTTTGGGATTTTTTTTTTTTTAAGGAAAAAAGATTGGGAAATAAAACGGAGGAAGGGAGAGAACTGGGGACAGGGCCACCTCCAGGGCTTGACACTTGTGTCCCTCCTCAGACCATGCTGTTTACAACCTCTATGCTGTGTCCAACCACTCCGGAACCACCATGGGCGGCCACTATACAGCCTACTGCCGAAGTCCGGCAACAGGCGAGTGGCACACTTTCAATGACTCCAGGTGAGAAGAGGGGATCCGGGCAGGGCTCCCGGATAGAAACCACTTCATACGGTGTCCATCTTGAGTGGACAGAAAGTCGGGGCCACAAGCTACCTCCTAACACAAGTCTCCCCTGCCCTTTCTGGGGCTGTCAGAAATGAGTACAGTAGCACACAGCTATAACCAAACACCTAAGAGGTGAAGGCAAGAGGGTCAGGAGTTCAAGGTCATCCTCAGCTACTTAGTGAGTTTGAAGTCAGCCTGGGTTATGTGAGACCCTGTCTCAAACAAGGGGGGGTGGCACTGAAAATATAGCTCAGCGGTTAAGAGCTCTTACTATTGCAGAGAACAGGACTTGCCATTGGCCGCCATGGACACCTGCACTCATACCATATACACATATTTAAAACACAAACAAACCAACAAACAAAACAAGAAAACCTCTCAAGGACAGAGGCAGAGGTAACGTGGCATGGCCCTCCCTGACAGGCTGTGTGACTCTGCCCTCCTCTTTCCACAGTGTCACACCGATGTCCTCCAGCCAAGTGCGCACCAGCGACGCCTACTTGCTCTTCTATGAACTGGCCAGTCCACCCTCCCGTATGTAGCACTGAGGAGCTACAGCCCTTCCCTCTTCCCTGTGGTGGCCCCACGTCCTAAGTTTTTTAAAAATTCAGAAAAAAAAAACCACTAAAAAACAACAACAAAGTCCTGACAAGTAAGAGAAAAATAAACATAAAATAAAGCTGCCGAGCAGAAGTTGATACAGCCTGGTCAGGGTCTGGAGCCAGGAGCCCAGAGCCCCTGAGCCACGGCCTGTCGGGAAAGACGGACTGATGCAGACACAGTCAGCGGTGTTCCTCCACCCCTCTGCTTCTCTTGTTTGCATTCTTAAGCCTGTGGTTTTTTGTTTTTGTCTTTTGTTTTTTGTTTTTTGTTTTTTCCTGTGTGTCATAAACAACAGTGGTCTGTGGGGAGATCAGTCCACCTGCTGCCCTCTCTCCAGCGCCACACCTTCTGGGAGGACAGCGCCATCTGGAGCCTGCTGGTAGCATCTCTGCTGGATGGAGCTAGGGAGGAGCCTGCTCGGAATTCCCCCTCACCCCCACCCCTTTACCCTGGACCTGCTCACCAGTCCAGAGAGGAAACACCCATGAGCCAAGAGCCCTCTTAACGCTGCTAAGTCCAGGGGTACAAATGAGGGGGACATCTTTGAAAAAAGCTGGTTTGGGTTTTCCAAAGCCCAAGTTTTTTTTGGTTTTTTTTTTGTTGTTGTTGTTTTGTTTTTTAATGAACTGTAAGGAACGTGTTCTGACCGGAGATGCCGTCCTTCACACCTCTTCACAGCTGGGACATTGGACTGGCCCTCTGTTTTTGCTTTGTTGTTTTTTTAATTTTATTTTATTTTATTTTATTTTCCTTGTCCAAACACAGCTTTTCTAATACTAGCCCCCTGTGGTGCTAGGTGAGTGTTGGCCAGGCCCAAGCATAGTCACAGTAGACCTAGGATCTAAAGTTTTCTGTTTTGAAGTTTTTTTTTTCCCCTTTTCTTTCTTTCTTTCTTTCTTTCTTTCTTTCTCTCTCCCTCTCTCTCTCTCTCTCTCTCTCTCTTTTTAAAATCTCTCTTTTCTTTTTTTAATATTTTGGATGGAATCTAGTTGCCTCCAAGAATTGTGCCTTATAGCATTTGGGGACCAGGGGGTAACTTCCCCTTCTTGAGATCTCTCTGCTGCTTCCCTTTATCCCGGTGCCATGTTGAAAGCCACTTGGGGAAATGAGGTCCCACCCTTAGTCCCCGGCTTCTTGTACATCACGGTGGTTAAGAGGGAAGCAGGTAAAGGATATTTCTTAAGATAGTGTATCAAGTTCTTCCTGCCACCCTCTCACCCACCCCAGGTCTGCTCCCCAGCTGTTTGAAGGACAGCACAGGCCCCTTGTCCCTATACCTCCCCTTTAATTTATTCTCTTCATGTCCTTATCCTCCAAGCTCCCTGCCACCTGTCCCTTTCTCAGAGTCTCTTAGACAAAGGCCCTCTGGACTGAGCTCTTCTCAGGGACACCCACGCCACCCCTCACCTCCTCTTGGCATTATTAGTCTTTGGTCCTACCCCGGGCGTGTGAACCCGCATGTATGAGGGTGTCTTGTATGACTGGCCGTGGGCTGGGTTTTGCCAGGACATCAGACAAAACTCCGTGCTGCCCCCAAGAGCCAAGCTGTTCATCACTAAGGCATTTTGCACTGTGCATTTTGCGCACCCCACAGGTGGGCCTGGCTCATGCCCTCAGAACCTGCACTGCTTGAGTGTTCCCAGGGCGAGGGACCCGAGAAAGACACCCTGAGTTTACCTGGCCTGGTGCCCTTCTCTAGGGAAGACCTGTGAACCTGAGCCCAAGGTCTGGTGTACACTTGTTTACTGTGTAAGCAAGAGTGGAATGTCTAATGTACAGAGGAGCCTTGTACAGAATAAATAGCTTTGAGAAAGAAGCTGGTGACCTGACAGTCTTGATTTGGGAGGGGCTTACATCCTGGGAGTGTTGCTAGCACAGGGAGGGCAGCAGCTTGCTACTTCAGCTCCAAGTGCTGTATCCTAGGAGCTTACCCACTTGTTAAACTCTTTCTTCTTTAAATTGAAGTAGCATGTATTTCAGGTGCCATGTTCCACATCTGGCTTCGCAGGTTGAGTTTGTCCTTTATTCTTTGAGCTAAAATGCTTAGAGATGAGGCACACCACACTTCCAAAGTCCTCAGCAGCATCTTCTGAGGACATTATCCTGCAAGGGCACAATCTAAACACCTGGGGAAGTTGGCATCTCTAGTGGTAACTCTTTTTTTTTTTTAAGGGTTTTTACATTTACTTGTGCACACCTGTGAAGGTCCGAGGACACCGTGCCAGAGTCGGTTCTCTCCTTCTGCCATGTGGGACCCAGGGACCCAGGGATCAAGCAGGCCACCAGGCTAAAGCCACCTGGACAGCCAACCTGCTTTTAAAATACAGTCTCTGTAGCCCAGGCCAGCCTTGAACTCACAGCAATCCTCCTGCTGTAGCTTACGAAGTACATGAGCCACCACACCTGGCTTACATTTCTATAAAAGACCTGATCTGTGTAGACCAGAGCACCCGGACTCCTCTTCCCAGCTAGCTGCCTCCACTGCTCTGGACACTTGAAAACAACAGTCTCATCCAGCCGTCCCTGCTGTGGGACAAGCGCCTGTTTCCCACTTGGTGCCTGTGTGCTACCGTGTGGCCCACCTCGTTTAGGAAGACAGCATTCTAACCTGAGAATCTCACTGTGGCAAAGACAAGAGCTCATGTAGTCCATGTGACCCCTCGAGCCAGCTGACTCCTGGGATGAGCTAAGCCTGTGCCCCCAGCTTCTCCTCCTGCCTGCCTGCCTGCCTGTGTGCCTTCACCATCCCACTTTAGTTGGTACTAGGGCTTGAACCCAAGGCCTCTGGTGTGCTAGGCTGGGGCTGGACGCAGCAGACCACACCAACAGCATGAGAAGATTTAAACCAAACCCTATGACTTCTCTTTGAGGGACTTGGACTCCCCTGTCCACCCAGGATGAGAGACTCAAAGCTGATGGCTTCTCCCAACCAGCCACAGGTAAAAACAACAACAACAACAACAACAACAACAACAACAAAAATACACACACACACACATATATATATATATTCTCTCCTAAATAGAAATTGGCTTGCAACCAAGTTGGCAGTGGCTAGTTTTTCCATGGTGGTAGAAGCCACCCTGTGCATTGTTCTCCAGAGAACAGACAGTAAGGAATTAGGGACTCAAGCCCTTGCCCTTGCCCTTGCTGGCAGCTTAGCCATCTCATCCCCATGGCAACAGTCCCCAGCACTGCACCAAACCCCAAACACAAGCAGGTCTATGGTCTGCGTTGTTTTGCGAGCTGCTTTGCCTCCTAGCAACTTGGATTAGTTCACCGTTCTTAGCTGGTGTTCCTACAGGCCTTCACTGAAAGGAGGTGCTGCCTTTGCAGCTGTGACCTTGAACAAGAGCCTCTCCCCCTCTGTAGGCCTCCAGGCCTCATCCAACTGAAAGTCTCTACTCAGGTAGTCTCATTCTAAGCCACTTTTCCTCCAAACATACATTTGAGTTGGTACTCACACAGCTGTGGTTTCCTGGCCCAGTTTATAGCTTGGGGTTTTTTTGTTTTTGTTTTGTTTTGTTTGTCTCTACATTTACTTATTCTAGGAGGACAGCGTTGCACACCACGGTATGTGTGTGGAACTTTTCAGTCAGTTCTCTTCTTCCACCATGTCAGTTTCAGGGATCAAATTTAAGTCAAGTACCTTTACCGAGCCAGTAACAAAGAAATACAGGGACAGAGACAGATCTGCTTGTATTGGGGATCTGGCACGGTACTAGCCACTTCTCCAGCCTCAGATTTAATTTTTTGTTGATCAATGTTTAGCCCAACTCATAGTTTTTGGATATGGGGTCTTAGCGGCTGCCTTGTTTATACTGTCATTTTGACAGTGAGGGCACTGAGGCTTCAAGACCTGTCAAACAGCACACCACCCAGCTGTGGCAGAAGCAGGGCAGATCTCACCTAGCTCTGGCTCCATCTGGAGACTTTTGGTTGAATTGATGACAGCATTTGGCAGGATTCTTGGCAGAACTGTCCTACTCTCATCAGGAAGCGAACCAAACGTCCTCTTAAATTCAATCCCTGGGCCGGGCGTGGTGGCACATGCCTTTAATCCCAGCACTCGGGAGGCAGAGGCAGGCAGATCTCTGTGAGTTCGATGACAGCCTGGTCTACAAAGTGAGTCCAGGACAGTCAAGGCTACATGGAGAAACTGCATCGAAAAAAAATTTTTTTTGAATCCCTGGAACCCACATAGTGGAAGAAGAGACTCTTCTCCTGGCCCCCATAGGTCACACGGTACAGTCATATACATAAAGACCATTTCTCAAAAAAAAAAAAAAAAAAGTACAAAGGAGGAGGATGCAATGCTGCTGCGACAGCATCCTCATTGGTAGATTACATGGGTTACCCTCAGGACCTTGGAGACAATTCTCTAGTGGTCTTCAGTCCTCTGTTGTCCATGCTGTCCCTAACCTAGGCTCCAGGTAGGTACATGGCTGTCGCCAGGTCATCTGACCCATCCATACCAATCTGTAGAATAAGAAACAAGTCATGGAGCCCCTGTGCCAAGTTCAAGACCCCTGGCTGCTATAAGCCTAACACTGGTGAATGTGAAGACATGGTAACTGAGATGTGGCTCATCCCTGATGGCTGTGGGGTCAGTCATGGCCCCCCAGGCAAGTGATGGGCCCTATACACACAGGGTTCCACTGTGCTGTCCTTTACCCTACCGAGCCATGACTAAGAAATCCTATCCGGTCTGAGTTGAGGTTGGAGAGGAGGAGTCTCTGAGTCCCATTTTGAAACTGCTCCTGCTAAGCCATGTGCTACTATGATGAAACGAACAGCTCTATCATGCCATTTCATCGCCCAGACAGGCCTGATACCTTCAGCTTCCAGTGCGTAATCACACCAAGGGGCTCAGCCCCCATACTCACCCGCTACACCACGGACCAGTGCAGGCTAGTCTGTGGGTTCTAGTCTCTCTCCTCTCTCTCCTCTCTCTCCTCTCTCCTCTCTCTCTCTCCTCTCCTCACTTTTGAGACAGGGTCTCATTATGTATCCCTGGCTGTCCTGGAGCTCACTCTGTATACCAGGCTGGTCTCAGACTGACAGAGATCTGTCTCCTGAGTGCTGGGATTAAAGGTGTTCCCTACCATGCTCTGTATTCCGAACTCTTTCCATGGCTAGGGATACTGCTCAGTGTAGTCCAATCAGAATGGGCAAAGACTTGTGGCCAAAAAATGCCTCTCACGGTCTCTTCAAGACACTTGCCCCTAAAGCTACCAAAGCTGACCTACCCATACTGGACTCCATGCTCAGAGCCCAGGAAGATGCAGGCAGGTGTCTGAGAAAGCAGATGGAGAATCTAGAGAAAGGCTACTTTTCCTGAGCGCAGAACAGCTGTCTTAGGATCACTGATCTGTCCACACCTCCTAGCCTCCTAACAGGACTCAACCCCTCATAGATTGTATCCCAAACAAAACACATGCTCTGTTTTAAGGCACCTCTTTATTTTTTTTTTTTCAGCTGTGTGACCTTGGGAATGTTACTTAGCATCTCAGAGCCTTAATACCATCTTTTGTAAAATGACTATGCTCCCTCATTGAGCTGTGTATGAAAAGAGAGAAAACAATATGTAAGACCTCTTGCCTGGGGCCTAAAGCATGATAGACATCCTACAAGCAGTAGCCAAGAGTATGACATCGCCTCCAGTTTCTCAGCCCTGTGCATCACCATGATGAAGCAAGACAGGGTGGCAAGCCCCTTGCCTTTCTCTCTGGAACAGCTGTGCCAGGCTGAGAGGGGACACTCCTTTCTACCCCCATGACAGCAACCAGAATCAACAACCAGACTTCACACCCAACCTGCCCACACTGCCAGCCATCCCCTCCCACCGGCCCTTTCTCCTGTAGGCTTGGGGATCCAGATGTCGGAGCCAACCCCTCAGTCTCATGCCATCATTCCCGCACGGTCACTTTTCTGCTCGTTCTTGTAGCACAGTGAACGGATGTAACAGAGGCCTTTGCCAGCCAGATGTGAAAACTCACTACCAACAGCAGGGAGGCTGAGGCAAGAGGACGGCTCCAAGTTTGAAGCTGGCTTCGACCAAGAGAGACCCTGTCTCAAAACAAAACAACAATAATACTATCAAAAATGGAGTTGAGGCTGTTGCTCCTGTTGGTAGAGTGCTGATATAGCACACATAGGTTTAGCCTTCCCCCTACACCTGCCCCTGCCTCCCATACCCTGCCCGCCCCCAGCCCCGCCCCCAGCCCCATACCATGTTGCTCACACAGCGTGGGGAATAGAGACAGGGGAATCCAAAGCTCCAGGTCCTACTGAGGAAACGGCCTAACAGGCAAAACACTTGCTGTTTAGATGTCCAGTACTCACGGAAGTGCTGAGTGCCAGTCAGGCGTGGCAGCCCCATCTGTGATCTCTGGAGTAGGCTGGTTGGCTAGACAAGCAGGCTCAAGCAAGCTCTGGGCTCAGGTGAGAGACCTTGCCTTGATAAATGTGTGCCTATGTATGTACATAATACAAAAAATGTTCAAGGTCATCCCTGCCTAGCACAAAAAGTTCAAACCTGAACAATCTGACTCTAATTGACAAACAAACAAAAAGCCAGGATGGAGAAACAGCTTCTTCCAAAGGGTCAGGGTTAGCTAATAACTTTGCCACTCGGATGAGAAGTAGATGCTGCTAACGTTGTCTACGACCCTTAGAAGGCAGCCTGCCTAGAGCATTTGCTCCCTGCCTCTGTCTCTCTTCACCTGAGGCACCCTACGGCCATGTTCTCCATCCCTAGGAGCTCCCTCCATACTTTGGTGAGGAGGAAGGGCATGGTGACTCCCTTACCCACACCCCACAGAGCACCTAGCCTTCTCTGCTGGTGCCCACAGCCACTGCCTGTGCCTTTAAGGACTGCTGCTCAGTGCCAGGGTCTTGACCTCTGCATCCTCAGCTGAGTTGGATTAAGGACCATTCCGTGCCTTTTGTAAATTCCTTCTCGCCTCAGTTCCCTCCCCCACATGGAGACAGAGTGGCCTGGAGCTGGAACCATTCTGCCAAAGGCAACCAGAGAACTGGTCTCTCTCGACAGCCCTGTCCCTCTGAGAGCATAAGTCGCTTCTTTGATAGGTGACTTGTGACCAGGGAGTGGACCCTCGGGGGGTCTTGGGCTGTCACGGGATCTCCAGAGAGCCATGCAGAATCTCAAGCCATGAAGGACTATTCCGATGTCATTCTCTGTCCAGAGGCAACCGAGTCAAGCAAGGTAAGGCCCTCATGGCACCCACTTCCCATGATCCCATGTCCCCAGTGAACCTGCCTGTGCCGGCTCAAAGGCCACTGCCTTCCATTCCAGACAGAGTTCTGCAATCCTGCTTTTGACCCTGAAGCAGGCCTTCCGCCGGCCTTACAGAAAGATGCCAGCAGCAGCCACCAAGCTCCCTGGCACGGTAACCATCAGGGGTTGCTTGGGCAGAAGAGAGAGCCCAGGAACTAAGGTATGAGGGACGCCCCACCCAGGGGTGCCTCTCAAAAGCCCACTGTGTCCTCCTTGCAGGCCAGCATCTCCGAGGGCTACAACCAGACTGCCGCTTCTCCTGGCTTTGCATCTTGCTTCTCAGTGGCCTACTGCTCCTGCTGGTGGGGCTACTGGTGGCTGTCATCCTGGCTCGTAAGGACTTGGGAGGGCTTTATATCGAGAGTCCGTGAGCTTTTCTGCCAGCCCCCAAGGGACCTGCTCCTCTGAATGACACTGCTCTATCCTCCTGCCCGCCCCCCTAGAGTTACAGACTACATCCCTCCTCAGAACTACCGAGAGACCACTGCCCACCCCCATGGGTAGCATTCCCAGCACCACCCCTAACATCAACACTACCACCCTCACCACCTCCCCAGCAACTAGCAGACAGCAAGAGGCAGCCGTGAGCCCAACACACCAGACCCGTGAGTCCCAAGGGTGCTCTCTGGAGAAGGCCCAAGATGGCAGTGGGGGAGAGGAAGCCTGGAAAAGGAACCTTGCAGGTCGGAGAAAGGCTTCTTTTCTGGTGACCTCTGACCTCTCATCTCCATCCCCTGCAGCCTGTGGAGGCCTCCTTCCTGGTCCAAGGGGTTTCTTCAGCAGCCCCAACTACCCAGACCTTTACCCGCCCCACAGCCACTGCGTCTGGCACATCCAGGTAGCCACAGGCCAGACAATACAGCTCAAGATTCAAGTCCTCAGCATAGAAAGTGTGCTCTCCTGTCTTTTTGATCGTTTGGAAGTCACCCCAGAGCCTGCAGGCCCTCTCCTCAGGTGGGTCCCTCTGCTTCCAGGGGACCCCACTTGTCTGAAAGGTAGAGAAATGGGAAGCTGAAGCAAAAATCAGGACTGGAAGAAAATTAACAGAGCTGACCTCTGACCCTTCCCTTGCTGGCACCTTGTTGTGTGGCCTAGGAAAAGTCACTGGCCTCTCTGATCTCTTTCTTACCTGAGTTTGGAGCCTCCATTCCCCTCCCACCAACCTGGCTTTCTACAGGGTGTGTGGTAAAACGCCTCCTGCTACACTAAACACCAATACCAGCCACCTCCGTGTGTCCTTCGTCTCTGATGGCGATGTGGAAGGGTCTGGTTTCCAGGCCTGGTACCAAGCTGTAGCCCCTGGACATTGTAAGTGGATTCCCCACCCCCAACCCCATGTCGCCAACCACCTCCCCTTCAGCTACTCCCAGAATGCTGTGGGGTTCTGACTCCAGATGGCCTGTGACCTTCTCCAGGGAGCTGTGCCCCTGATGAGTTCCGCTGTGACCTGCTCCTCTGCCTGCAGCATGACTTAGTATGTGATGGCATCACCAACTGTGCCGATGGCAGTGACGAGACCAACTGCAGTGCCAAGATCCCCGGTATAGGCCAGCTAGGGTCAGGGCAGGCGCGTGCGTCTTCAGGCCTCTGTCCGGGGTTCAGGCTGGGATCTCCTGCTCTGACCCAGAATTTTCTCACCTGGTCACTCATAAGCCATTTGGCTTCTCCACAGGGTGTGGAGGGAACCTGACTGGGCTCCACGGCGTATTCTTTACTCCCAACTATCCACAGCACTACCCTGACCAACAGGTAAGCCCTCGGGAGCTGCTGTAGGACTCCACGGCACCTAGGTTAGTGTGCCTGGGAACAGAATGCCGGGAAATGTGCATAGTAAAAACCAGTATATGCAGGCCAGAAGGAGACCCTGTTAAGCACCAACTGTATACCAGAGATTTCCATGCTGGGTAAACACATCTATTTCAGGGACCAGACAACTTGAAAAGGCATTTATTTACATATAGACTCTGCAGCTCATGTTGATCTTGTAACTGCTGAGAATCCTCCTGCCCCAGCCTCCTGAGTGCTTGGATTATAGGTGTGAGCCACCATGCCAGGATTGGGTTTTTGTTTATTTTGAGACAGGGTCTCACTATGTAGCCATGGCTGGCCTAGGACTAACAGTATGCACCCCAATGCCTTTGCCTGTACCCCCACACCTACTGAGTTTTTTTTCCATGTTGAGGGTCAACCCCAGGGGTTTGTGCATGTCAGACAAGTTCTTTACCAGTGAGCTATATCCATGGCTGGCCCTTGGCTGCTATGGAACCTGACATATAGCTTGGGCTGACCTTGAACTCTGACTTCCAAGCACTGGGATTACAGGTGTAAACCACTATGCTTGATTGACCCTTCCTATTTTAAGAGGCACCAGTGGAAAGTGAGGTAGGAAACAGCCACTCACACCCAGCCTAGTCTGCTCGGGGCAAAGAGGCCCCTGCGTGTCAGGGCTGGGGCAGGCGAAGGTCCCAGTGAGTCATCTCTAGTGTACCCTTCCCCAGCTTTGCACGTGGTACCTCTCGGTGCCTGTGGGATTCGGCATAAGACTACAGTTCCTCAACTTCAGCCTGGAAGCACAGGCTGAGTGCAGGTTTGACTACGTGGAGGTGTATGAAGGCAACAGTTCAGGTTCCAGCTTCCTGGGCAGGTACTAATGGGGTTGGGGGGGGGAGCACGTGCGCTGGGCAACCCATCCCCCACCTGGCAGGCCTGGCTCCCTATGCTAGGCTCAAGGGAGTCGACAGCTTCACTGTCTTCAGCTGGCATCCTGAAACAGTTCATGCTTTCCCCCTGTGCCTGGCCCTTTGCCTCTGCAGTTGCTTGGTCCTAGTCTTCCCATCTGTATGGTCTTTGCCTTCCCCCATCTTCCATGACTCTCCCCCCATCTCAGAGTGGCTCAAGTTTAAGAAGTCATTTCGTACTTTTTGTAGCAAATAGCATATGTCTCCTTCCTTCCCCTAAGCGCCATGAATCAGCAGTCTTGTCCCCTGTGGCCCCGGACATGGCCAAGGCCTCAGCTTAGAACCCCAGGGCCTGGCCAGTGGCCAGAGCCCAGGATATTTTTTTCTGCCCTGGGCAGGTTCTGTGGAGCAGAGCCACCACCCCACCTCATCTCCTCGAAGCACCAGCTGGCTGTAATCTTCAAGACTGATCTTGGTATCAACAGAGGGGGCTTCTATGCCACCTACCAAGCCATCAATACTACAGAGAGTAGGTGCCCCTGGGCAGGTGGGTGTGGGCAACAGAGATTCTTAAAGGGTACCCCGGAGGGCAGTGGGTACAGGCATGCCCTAGGGCACTGTCACGCCCCTGTGCCCACAGACTTTTGTGGGCCCAGAGAGTTCTGCCAGGACGGAGGATGTAGGGATCTGCGGTGGATGTGTGATTTATGGAGAGACTGTGCAAATGCCAACGACAATTGCAGCAGCCACTTGTTCCCACAACCAGGTAAAGAGCTGTACTTGTGAGCAAGTCCCGCTGGCCAGAACAGCCTGGGTTCTCTACCACGCTTCCCTCACGTCCCTTTCCTTCCTCCTCGATAAGTTCATGCTGGGCCTCTCTTTGCCCATCCTGGGACCCGCTTCACAGAGTCTCTGCCAGTGGTGGCATTGTACACTAGTGTCACCTGAAAGGGACATGGGAATGTAGCTGTCAGTGGTATGGGCTTTGAGACTTACCAACTTTGTCAGCCTGTCTCCACAGCCTACTTTACAGGTCACATGTTAGAAGTGGTCCCCAGTGTGTTCCCCATAGTCCCTAAGATCAGGGGACCCTCTACGATGCATAGGCTGGCAAACGCAGGCTTTGGGAAACAGCGGGGCTCCTTGGAGTGTGTGAAACCACTCTGTGGTTGCCTCTTGAGATACTCAGAACCGGACTCCCGTGGAGACAGTGACCCAGGGCCAGGCACTGTCTTGCCCCCCTCCCCCTCTCCTTCCACCCCCAGTGACACAACCTTCACCCCCTTACAGAGCTGGCTTGTGAACCTGTTCAGGTGGAGATGTGCCTTGGGCTAAGCTACAGTACCACAGCTTTTCCTAACATCTGGGTGGGCCTGGCCACCCAGGCCGAGGTGACCAACATCCTCAGAGGCTACAAGGTGCTGGGGCCGAGAGGAGAGAGGTCGCAGGAAGGGGTGGGTACACTGGGACTGGACACCTGAGGGCTGTCTCTTCCTCCCACAGAGTCTGACAAGTCTACCTTGCTACCAGATGTTCCGGAGGTTCCTTTGCGGGCTGCTTGTACCCCACTGCACCCCACTGGGCACTATCCTACCCCCTTGCCGCTCTGTCTGCCAGGAGGCAGAACAACAGTGCCAGTCTAGCCTGGCACTCCTGGGCACCCCCTGGCCCTTCAACTGCAACAGGCTGCCTGAGGCAGCTAGCCTGGAAGCTTGTGCCCAGCCCTGACCTGAAGCCAGGCCCTACCCTCTGTCTGCCGATCCCCCTACCTATATGGGTGGGCAAGCAGAAAACAAAGGGAAGAGTGACCTGGCCGTGCATGCGTGCCTGTGTGCGTGTGTGGGACTCTGCTCATCCTCTCTGGTGCTTCTCAGGGAGGAGAGGGACCAGTTCAAACTCTGACCTACCCCATTTCCCCTGCACCTTCCCCATGCTCTTATTTGCCAAGACAGCCCTAGGCAGTGGCCAGGCCTCATACTGTGTTATTGGACAGCCTAGCCGACTTCCTATCCAAATCTCTGACCCTGTCTTCTGCCTTCCCCTTTTCCATCTATTTACTGTCACTGTCACCTGACCTTCAGTTTTCTCATTTAGTCAACAAAACTGTATTGAGTGCCTACTGGTGTGGTGGGAACCTAATCTAAGCCTGGAGGTCCTCTGGTTTTGGAGTTCTTCACTCCGGACTTTCTCTGCTAATCCAGTTTTTCACCCCACCTGGCCCCCACATACTAGTCTTGACCTTGGTCTCTGTCCCTGCCCCATCCCTCCCTCCTGTTCCTGGGAACTGGAGCCCCAAGTGTCTGTCACACATTTCAGCGTCTCTGTAATGCAGGCTCAAGTCTTTCTCCTCCTCCTCCTTTCTCCACACCCCCTACACCCCCACAACTTTGGCCGGCTGCCAAGCGACACCACGAGTTAATTCCCTGCTATTTCCCAGCCCCGGAGCTCTTGGCCCCTGAACAACTGGTTTCCTCTAGGAGTCTGGGAGGAGCGCTGTTGAGCCGGCAAAGGATCAGCCCGAAGCTGGGAGTCAGTCAGCAAGGGCAGGGGCTGCCTAGTTGGGGTAGGAGTGGGAACAAAGCCAGCTGGAGGGTCTGAAGAGCCATTCAGATCGGAGCAGTTGGGGGAGCTGGGAAGCCGGGAGGGGGTGAGTCTGGCAGAAGGGAAGGGGGAGAGGGGAGGGGACTGTGGGAAAGTCTGGGCGCCAGCTAGGGGACGAGGGAGGAAGGGTTTGTCTCTCCTTTCCCAGTTCTTGGCCTGGGGCACCCCCATCTTTAGCCTGTCACACTAAGCTCACCCTCAAAGGCATGTCTGTGGAGCGGGGACCTGCTGGGTTCCACCTGGGTGGGGCACGAGGTGGGTCCCAGGATTCTGCGTTCCAACTCTGGTCCTGCCCAGCCCACAGACTACAAGAGGATCCTGGCATCCGGGCCTTTGGGGTCACCACCATGAGACCACTTCTTGCCCTGCTGCTTCTGGGCCTGGTGTCAGGCTCTCCTCCACTGGATGACAACAAGATCCCCAGCCTGTGTCCCGGGCAGCCCGGCCTCCCAGGCACACCAGGCCACCATGGCATCCAAGGCCTCCCTGGCCGTGATGGCCGTGACGGCCGCGACGGTGCCCCTGGAGCTCCGGGCGAGAAAGGCGAGGGCGGGAGGCCTGGTAAGAAGTCATCTTAGTGGCAGTGCATGAGGGACATCCTAGTGAGCGTGGCAGCTGGTCTGGTGGATCCTTTGGAGTTCAAGGGCCCCACTAGGGGGCGCTACTCCCTCTCCATTCCAGTAGGCTGATGTGGGGCGAAGTGAGCTGAGGGTGGAGGCGAGTGAGTCAGCTCCAGGGGAGTCAGAAATCCTGATCTTTCTACTCTGCACTTCAGAGCTCCTCTTAGCAGGAGGCAAATAGCCAGGGAGGCTGGGAGGTTTAGAAATGGTCAATGGAGTCACCCTTCTGCATTCAGCTGTGGCTCCTAATTTCTCCCTCTCCACCCCGTGCAGGACTGCCTGGGCCACGTGGGGAGCCCGGGCCCCGTGGAGAGGCAGGTCCGGTGGGGGCTATCGGGCCTGCTGGGGAGTGCTCGGTGCCCCCGCGATCAGCCTTCAGTGCCAAGCGCTCGGAGAGCCGGGTACCTCCGCCAGCCGACACACCCCTACCCTTCGACCGCGTGCTGCTGAATGAACAGGGACATTACGATGCCACTACGGGCAAGTTCACCTGCCAAGTGCCTGGCGTCTACTACTTCGCTGTTCACGCCACCGTCTACCGGGCCAGCTTGCAGTTCGATCTTGTCAAAAATGGCCAGTCCATCGCCTCTTTCTTCCAGTTTTTTGGGGGGTGGCCCAAGCCAGCCTCGCTCTCGGGGGGCGCTATGGTAAGGCTGGAGCCTGAGGACCAGGTGTGGGTGCAGGTGGGCGTGGGTGATTACATTGGCATCTATGCCAGCATCAAGACAGACAGCACCTTCTCTGGATTTCTCGTCTATTCTGACTGGCACAGCTCCCCAGTCTTCGCTTAAAATATAGTGAACCCGGAGTTGGCACTTGCTCCTAGAGGAGAGTGTGAGGTGTGACACCGACAGATGTATACCAGGAGGGCTGGCCCCCCTGGAATATTGTGAATGGCTGGGGGAAGGGAGGGAGACAGAGGCTGTCTGAGGTCAAGACAGGCAGTGTGGAGCAGTGGCTGGGTCTCTGCATAGTTGCTGGGCTGGCAACTATGGATTCCTGGCCCAGGACTCCAAGGTGGCATGCTCCCGTCCGAGTCCTGTGCCCCCTCTCGGTCCTTGATTCCGTCTCTCCTGCTCCCAGGGCCAGACTTTTTCTCAGAGGTCACTTAATAAACCTAAAAACCTCCCACTGGTTTCTGCCTTTCTTCTGAGGACCCACAGTAGGAGGGGTCCCTGGGTGGACTGGAGGCGTGAGGCAGAGATACAAGCAAGCAGACCTGCAATGGTTGGCTCTACAGAGCTGCCACCTAGTTAAGTAGACTTGTGAGCAGGATTACTTGAGCATGGGTTGCCCTTCTGACTTAGGGTATGACCACCCAGAGAGCGACAATTTCCTAATTAAGAGATGCCAAACCAAATGGGAGCTGCCACTGTCTGGTGTAAAAAAAAAGAACCAGGGACTTTCGATCA
The DNA here is from genome assembly GCF_903995435.1 of Acomys russatus. NCBI lineage: Eukaryota > Metazoa > Chordata > Mammalia > Rodentia > Muridae > Acomys > Acomys russatus. The sequence continues at coordinate 35,709,645 of NC_067150.1, forward strand.
TGGCCGCCCTCTCTTGCATGTCAGATCGTGGCTAAAGACCCCTGCTTTCTTAGATAACTGGAAAGCCATTGCTGTCACTCCCACCCAGAGACAAGTAGTTCCTGAGAAGACCACAAGGGGGCGACCAAGCTCCAGACTGCAACAATGATTTAAGGTCTGAGGTAAGATGGTTAGGGGGAAAGGATATTAAGGTCGGCCTACAGAAAGAATTCCAGATGGGAGTGGAAGAGGAGGTCCTTGGGCCCCAGCCCGGGAAGTTTATCTTCCCTAATAAAATGTTTATCCTCCACACTAAACAGAGACTGGAAGGAGCCAGGCTTCGGTCTGCTTACCTCCCCTAGGGGTTGGGGAGTTGGGGGTGAGGGGGCAGCCTTGCCACAGGCCTCCAATTCTGAGGTGGAGAACTTGTTTCCAATGTGATGGGTGGGCAAAGCCACAAAGTCTGAGGCTGGCCGCAGGCCCCCTGCGAGATCACCTCCTGTGACACTCAGCTTAACAGGCTCAGACTAATGACTAACAAACACCCAGGTTTGCTAATCCCAATTGCTCAACCCCTCAAAGCAGAGTGGTGGGAGCTCCTTCAGGACCCGCACCTCCTCCTCCATCCAGACATTGTGCTTCTAGATGCAGCATAAAATTACAGTTGAGTGCCCCTAATGTCCTGCTGGCTGTGGGAGGGCAGTCGCATCAAAGGGCTCTAGGCTTCTTGTGTATTCCAAATAGGCCTGTAGGCTCCAGCTCACACCTCCAGCAAAAGGTCCCACCACACTCCACCCCATCACAGTACCAGGCCCTATACCAAGACACGAAATAAGACAAGCCTTTAATCCCAGCACTTGGGAGGTAGAGGTAGGTGGATCAAGACCAGCCTGGTCTACAGGGTGAGTTCCAAGACGGCCAAGGCGAAACCCTGTCTTGAAAAAACAAAAAGCAGACAAAAGCCAGTTGCTCCAGGAATTGGAGGGCAGACTGGCTTCCAGGCAGCAGGCTCTGTTGTGCCCTTGGGTGCCTGCAGGAACACAGAAGAGTTGGCTACAGGGAAAAGTTCACATTCTGCTCACAAGGACTTAATGCAGTACAGAAAGGGCTGTTCCAGAACCATGGGGGGGGGGGCAACGGGGGGACGGGACGGCGGCAGGGCTGGCCAGAAGGGTGAGCACTAAGCCATTTCTTGTTGTGGGCTTTCCTCTGTCTCAGCAAAGCTGACCACTCCGTATCATCTCATCCCCACCCCAGCTCAGCAATCCAGATGCTCACTTTTTACCCTAGCCAGGCTCAAAAGACCCCAAGCAACAGCTGCTGGCACTTGCAAGGACCACACGGTTAGAGCTGTCAACAGAACTTTATTAATAGAAACTGGGCAGGCTGACCTACGGGAGCATGGCCCCCCGAGGCCTGACCCCCTGTTTGGACCCTAGTGAAATGTGCGGAATGCCCTCCCCGATGTCAGAGAGAGCCCAGGAGGAATGCCATGTTCTAAGCCATGTGGGAGTAAGTAGAGATCTGGTTATTCCTTCTGAGGACCCCCACGGAGCCTGAGGGTAAATGGTCCCAAAGCCAGGTGTAGCTGTGCCCCTGTACCCAGGGATAAACTCCTGACCCCAGGTTCTGGTCAAGTTGGGAGTCTTTAAAAGACAATGACAGGCAGAAGTGGCTTTTAAGGGCACCTGTGGGATTCTACTCCCAGACCCACCAGGGCAGAGGCTCTGGCTGAACATAAAGGTTCAAGATCACTCCAAAACAAGAAATAACAGAAAATAGAAAAATCAAGATCACTCCAAGGCCCGTGAGTTGCCAAAATCCTCAAATGACACTGATGTGGTGCAGCCTGGGGGGAAAAGGACCAAAGACTCCAACAGAAAAGCCAGAAGCAGAGGAGGATGGTCCCAGAGGCGGGCATCTGGGTGGTCCCGGGGCAGGCTGCAAAGGAGCCCACCGCAGAGTCTCAGGGCCCTTGCGGAGTGCCATACTCACCACCCTCAGTATCACAAGGCCCCACACGGGGTTCAGAGACATTGTCACCCTGTCCCACCCAGACTGGAATCTTCCAGAGTGTTCCAGCTAGAGGGCCTGGATATATGGCTTGAGGCTTGGCAGAGTCGCCATCCTGGGCAAGGAAGACTCAGGCCCAAAGCCAGAGGCAAAAATGTTGAGGCTGTCCTAGTGTGTGGGGGCGCGGCGGGCAGGCGGGAGGGAGGGACTCTTCAGAGGTAGACATTGAGGGTCTGCAGGATGCCACGGCGGCAGAGTGGGCAGTTGCGGTGGTAGACAGGGTGGCGCATGAGGATCTCAGTGCAAGCCTGGCACAGGCACAGGTGCCGGCAGGGCAGAAGCAGCACAGTCTTGCTCTGGTCCTGGCAGATGACACACTTCTTCCGCTCCTCCTGTTCCTTCAGCAACTTCCACGGGTCTTGCCCTGCTGTAGGCTCATCGTCATTGAGTCTCTCCCGGCCTCTAGCAGGTGCTGTCCCGGTGGTCCCGACCTCCTCCTCTGCTTCAGGAGGAGTGTCCTGTCCCTGGGTCCTGGCTGAAAACACCCTCCCGGGGCCACCTTGGGGAGCCCCCGGTGCTCCTCCCCAATTGGGCCAGCTGGCCAGCTGTAAGCTCCGGCTCCAGATCCTGTGCCAGGCCTCCAGACTCAGTACAAGGCGAGACAGCCTGGTGACATCCTCTCGCAGGCGGTGGTAGGATGCGCGGGCATGAAGCTGATTGAGAGCTCGGGTGGCCAGCCGCAAGGTGAGGTCCGGGTGCAACACAGCCAAAGTCACTGCCAGCACGCAAGCCAGCAACGCCAAACCAGTGAGATGGAAAAGCACAGAGCTGGCCAGGAAGCGGACCGCTGAGGCCAACAGCTCCAGTACTAGTTGACAGGGGGTCCACAGGAGAATAGCCATGGCCACCGCACTGCTGGAAATGTGAGCAAGGAAAGCGGCCACCAGGTCTGTCATCCTCCACAGAGGCCCGGTCACGGCATCCCACAGGGCCAGCACCAGGGAGAAGAAGTTCTGCGTGCCAATGAGGCAGATGTTGACCAGACTGTTGGTCACATAGGCCACCAGGCTCATGGCAATGGCACAGATGTCACAGGCCTGGCGCAACAAAGCATGGCCACTGGAGACCACGTTGAGGATGCCCCTGTTCAGTAGTTCCCGGCTCCTCAGAGCTCCGTGAGAGGCCAGGTGCCCCAGTAGCTTTAAGCTCTCCAAGCTGGAGCAGCAGCTATGGAAAAGAGTACACAGGGCCTGCAATCCTCCTACGGTAAATCGGACCAAGGCTTCCACCAAAGCCAGCAAAGAAACCAGGACCCCTCGACTCAAGTGCAGTAGACTAGTCAGTACTGTGTGTGGCAGGTTGTAGACGAAGGCCAAAAGCCAGGCCAAGGTCGCCAGGAGGGACGACACGAGCAGGAAGTTGAGATCCAACACCAAGGTCAGCAAGTCCAGCACCAGGCCCACCCCATTGACGACCAGGTACACAGCCTCCATGATAGGGCTGTGGAGTTCAGGCCAAAAGGAAGCCTGGCTCCTCCGTGAAGGCGGTGTCAAGGTTGCCAATATTGTGCAGAGTTCGGGGTTAATTTGGAAGGGGTGTGAACGACAAAGCGAGGGAGAACGGAGGTCTGAAGAAGTGGGTTACAAGGAAGACTTTGAGACGAGGGAAAGGAGTCCCGGTTTGGAAGGCGGGCTGTTTGGGAGCGAAGAGGAGGAGGAACATCTCTAAAGTGACGGGGAGCCCAGACTGGAGCGGCACACAAGGCCGGGCAACGGGTCAGACCCGGAGGATACCTGGAAAGATGGAACGGGATCTGGAAAGGCCGGGCCGGGGCCGGGTCGGGGCGGTGCAGGCTGGGCGCGGGCTCGCGGTCCAGCCACGCAGGTGCCCCTGTCCCCGCCCGGCCCCTGTCCTTCCGCTCGCGGCGACTGGCACCCAAAGGAAGAACGGGACAGGGAGTCAGCCTCGGCAAAGCCCAAGCGCGGCCTCCGCTCCACTGGGCGCCGCCATCTTGTGTGCGAAGGGGTGGGGCAAGCGGGAGGCGGGACTATGACCTGCGACCAATCGGTGAGGGGCAATGGCAGACATGTCGGCGAACCATTGGTCTTTTTGAACGGCGCCCGAAGACATAGTTTCCAATGAGAGGGGTGGAAATATATTTATAAAGCCCCTCCTCTTTGAGGTGGTGATTGGTCCGCTAGCAGTCTGCGGAAGAAAACTTGCGGGTGAGAAGCCGCCTGTTCAGACGATTGGGGACATCTTGGCCGCGGAGCTGTCCCACATGCAAGCCAACATCCGGTTCTGCAGCTGTCAGTTTAATGGAGCAACCTGTTACAGCAGAAGACAAATGAGGACAGAGACGTCGAAATCTTTAAAGACGTTGGCATCAAACCCACGATGCAAAGGAATGCCCCTGTACAGCTTCCAGCTGAAGCCCATGCCGAGTATCAGCCGCTACCCTCTGACCATCAGAGGTATCCTGGCGAACACTCCAAAGACACGTTGACCACTCCTCCTTGAACGAACTGAGGGCCTGTCCTCTCAGGTGAACGAGGGAGCTCGGGAGAAGGAAAATTCAGACCAGCTAGAGTGGATCCAGGCACTTGTGTGGTGCAAAGGCTTCAACTCCCTCGCCTACTGCCTGCGTCCCGGAAGCTTTTGCACAACGGGAAGTGATATAAAGACCTAGAGCAATAAGGAGCTGCAGGAGCTCCTCTTCCACGTCTTCCTGCTGCTCTCCTACGTGGTCAGGCAGAGCCAGACTTTAATGAGGCTGCCTTTAAGTGTTTCGCCCGCCCCTCCCCCACCCCCCAGGCCTGGAGTATGCACTCTGGGCTGGACTCCGGGATATTACCCTCCTCTGTGTCCCCCTGGGACCCGCTACCCCATCTTCTCATTCATCGTTTATTTGTATCATTTATTAAGCACCTACCATGCTTTAGAAACATTTATTAAGCACCTACCATGCTTTAGAAACACAACCCTTTTTAAGATACCGTCTGGTCTCAAGTATTTACAAAGAGAAAAAGTTTGTTACAAGAGATTCGTTGTCACTGAGAAAAGGAGCCACAGAGTGAAAGAGCTCTGCTTCCTACATTGTTAGGCCACCTGTGCCCCATACATCAAAAGCCCTGATGTTTTCTACTTACCTGGAGGTCTCTTGGGTGACTATCACCCTTGTCAGCCTTGTCAATTCGGCACAGGCTGCAATCATTTTAGAGAAGTCTCAGTTTAAGGGATTACCCTGCTGGGGTTGGTCTGTAAACTTGTCTGCGAGGAATTGATTCTCTTGTTAACTGATATACAGGAGGATCCAGCCCACTATATAAGAAAGCTTGCTGAAAGCAGGGCGTGGTGGTGCATGCCTTTAATCCTAGCACTTGGGAGGCAGAAGCAGGTGGATCTTTGTGAGTTTGAGGCCAGCCTGGTCTACAAGTGAGTCTAGGACAGCCAAGGAGACACAGAGAAACCCTGTCTCAAAAAACCACACACACACACACACAGAAGAGGAGGAGGAGGAGAGGAGGAAGAAGATGGGGAAGAAAAGAAAAGGAAGTTTGCTTTCTTTTAAAGGGGCACGCCTTTAATCCCAACACATGGGAGGCAGAGATAGTCAGATCGCTGTGATTTTTGAAGCCAGCCTGGTCTACAATGTGAGTCCAGGATAGCAGGGCTGCACAGATAAACTGCCTTGAAAAACCAAAGGGGGGAGGGGAGAGAGAGAGGAGAAAAGAAAGCTTGCTGAGAGCAGAGCAGTAACTGAACCAGCTGGCTACAGGAGCCTCCATGGTTCATGTGCTGGGTGTGTTTCTGGCCCAGCTTCCCTCCGAGATAGATGCACTGTGACCTGACAGTGTAAGGTAAACAAACCTTTTCCTCCCCAAGTTGCTTTTGGTCAAAGTGTTTTTTTATCGCAGCAACAAAAAGTAAACAAGGACACTTACCCTGCCCCTGGTCACCACTGTTTGTTTTTCAATTTCCTACTTGCTTTGACTTCAGATTCTCGGTTGCCAGCTCTAACCCAGACTCTGAGCAGCGCCTAAGCCCTTCCTCCAAGCATCACCCATGAAGGAGACACCGCATGCTCAGTAGGGCGCTTCCCTAGCATGCATGAAGTACAAGCCTCGGCATTACATAAAGGAGGCTTTGTGGGGCACCTGGGAGCTGCGAACAGAAAAGACAGTTTTGCCTACATGAAACCCTGACTTTAAAAATAAATAAGGCCTGACTAGTTAGCTCACGCCTTTAATCTCAGCACCCAGGAGGCAGCGGCAGGCAGAACTGTGAATTGGAGGTCAGCCTGGTCTACGTATCAAACTCCAGGGCCAGAGCTACCTAGGGACTGTGTCTCAAGAAAAAAAGAAAAGAGAAAAAGAAAGAAGGAAAGGAAAGAAAATGACCAGAGAGATGGCTGCGCAGGTTATCAGGTCCAAAATAAGAGAGCTGGTGACACTGTCTTGTTTTGAGACAGGATTTCTCTATGTAGTCTTGGCTGTCTGGGACTCACTTTGTAGACCAGGCTGGCCTTGAACTCCCAGATATTCCCCTGCCTCTGCCTCCCTGAGTGCTGGGATTACTGGCGTGCACCACTGAGCCCTGCTAGGTGACACTGTCTTAAATATAGATCCTGGCTGGGTAAGCACAGGTTCTTACCAGGTAAACGAGCCTAAAGGTTTCTATTCATTAGAAAAAGCAGATCTCTCAAAGCGGCTTCTGCTCACCAGAAGTTCTCTTAACCCTCCCACAAAGGTCAGTGACCTCTGCCAAGGGCACCTAGTTCTGGATCAATCTTGACAGCCTGTATCAGCTCCCTACTCTCCTCACTGTCATATAAAGTCCACTTGCTTGGGCTAGAGAGATGGCTCAATGGTTAAGAGCCTTGTCTGCTCTTCCTAAGGTACTGAGTTCATATTCCCAGCAACCACATGGTGGCTCACAACCATCTATAATGTGATCTACTGCCCTCTTCTGGCCTGCAGTTGTACATGCAGGCAGAATACTGTAAATAAATCTTTTAAAAAAAATTTTTTTTTTGATGCTTTTTGGCCAATTTGCTCTTCTCCCTGCACCCCCTCTCCCCGCCTCCCCGACACACAAACACACCAAGAGATGGTCTCAGAAGTTTGATCCCCATAAACCTTTCTTTCTGCCCACAGAGCAGTCTAGTTCAGTAGCTCTTCTGTGCCATCGAGTATACAGGTGCCCAGCATCTGCTCTGTGAAAGCCTGGTGACCTGAGCTGGATCCCCAGTGGAGGAAAGAGGACAATTCCACAGATACAGATACGTGCAAGTGCACAGAGACCAGAGTGTCTTTTATCACTTCCTTTTTTTTTTGTATTTTGACTATTTTCTCTGGCCAGTGAGTTCCCTCCTGAGTCTATCTCCATCTCCTGCCCCCGGGGTTACGGGTATACCCATTCACACCCAGATTTTTTGTTTTGTATTTTGAGACAGGGTTTCTCTATGTAGCTTTGGCTGTCCTGGACTCACTTTGTAGACCAGGCTGGCCTCAAACTCACAGAGATCCACCTGCCTCTATCTCCCAAGTGCTCGCACACAGCTTTTTATGGGTGCTGGAGATTCAAACTTGAGTCTTCTTGCTCCAAACAAAGGATGTGCTCTGCGCCATATCCAAAGACCTAGCATGCTTTTTTATTTTTATTTTTATTTTTATTTTTATTTTTATTTCTTGAACCTGTGTCTTCAGCAGATCACACTGGAGCTTCACGTTCCCTGTGCGCACAATCAAACCTCGCACACCTGCCACACCTGACACTCTGCCAATGGTTCCAATTAAATAGCCAGCCAGAGGGGCCAGGCGTGGTGGTACATGTCTTTAATCTCAGTACTCTGGGAGGAGGAGGAGGCCTTCTGTGAGGCCTGTGATCTCTGTGAGTAGGCCAGCCTGGTCTACAAAGTGAGTCTAAAACACTCAAGGTTGTTACACAGAGAAACCCTATCTCGAAAAACAAAACAAAACAGCCAGCCAGGGCCTACAACATGGCTCAGCGGAAAAGTGGCCGTGCTGCTAACCCTAATGACATCAATCCCTGGGACCCACATAGAAGGAATGAACCGGTTCTCCAAAAAGCTGTCCTCTGATTTCTGTGAATGCATTGTGGCCCATGCACACACAACTACCACCACACCAATTAGATAAATAAATGTAATTAGAAAACAATAACAGCTGGGTGTGGTGGCGCACGCCTTTAATCCCAGCACTTGGGAGGCAGAGGCAGGCGGACCGCTGTGAGTTAGAGGCCAGCCTGGTCTACAAAGTGAGTTCAGGCTAGCCAAGGCTACACAGAGAAACCCTGTCTCGGGGGAAAAAAGAAAGAAAGAAAGAAAGAAAACAATAACAAGACAAAACAGCTGGGTTTCCACAGGCAGAAGCAGGGAAGGACCACAGTTGACTGGGTCCCCAAAGGCAATTCCTGTTCACTTGGCAACAGACCCTTCCCTTAGCCTGATATGAGGTCTACAAAGCCTACAATGAGCCACAGCCCTTGACCTAAGAATCCCAGCTGTGGTCAATGTTGGGCAATCCCAGGTCAGCTAACTTGGTGGAAGAATTTGTAATTGTTTGCCAGTATGCTCTCTGGAGCTGGTAAACCAGCTCTGAAGAAAACCGATGCCTAGAGGTCCTATCCTTGCAGTTGACAAGGGAAAATGCTCTGGCAAGAGCTGAAGTCCTCCAGGGCCCTGCTCTAGCACCAGGGGCATCTGCACTGCTGGCAGCCAGGCTTCCATTCAGCGTGGTAAGAGAAAGCACAGTTGGACAAGAGTAGGGCTTTCTTATAGTTTATGGGTGTGTGGGGGTTAAGGGGTTGGATGAGACCAGGAATGTGTCCAGATTACGATGCTGTTCTTACCGCCTTCATCTCCTCGGTAAGACAAAGGTTGATTGCCAAGATATTTAGAGTTGAAGGTTTTCTTTTTTATTTAATTTATTTTTAATTATGCAAATTAAGGCTAGAATGGAGCTCAGTGGTAGAGCATTTGCCTGGCATGGGCAAAGCCTTAAGATTCATCCCTTGCAATGTGTGTGTGCGCGTGTGTACAAGGAAGTAATTTTTTAAATTTTATTTTATTTCTTGTATATGAGTGCTTAATCTGTAGAAGAGGGCATCAGATCACATTACAGATGGTTGTGAGCCACCATGTGGTTGCTGGGAATTGAACTCTGAAAGAGCAAGCAGTGCTCTTTACCACTGAGCCATCTCTCGAGCCCGGAAATAATTTATTTACAGGGGCAAAGTCAAAACTATTTTAAAATGGGGCTTGGAATAGCTCAGTGGTAGAGCACTTGCCTGTGGCTTGTACAAGGCCTTGGATTCAATCACTAGCACTGGAGGGGGGAGGGAGGAGGGACACTATATGAAATGTTAGATTCTAAGCCATACATGTTGGCTTATACCTACAATCCCAGCTCAGGAAGCTGAGGCAGAAAGATCAGCATGGATTTGAGGCTAGCCCAGTGTCTCAAATATAGAAAAATAAAGAAAAAAAAAGTGCCTTCACTGAGGGCCTGCTCTTCACTCAAATCCTCTCCACTCAGGGTCCCCCTTACAGTAGTACCTAAGGTCTTGAAGTCACACACATACTCTTGGAGGAGAGAGCGAGGCCACCTGCTCCTCCACAGCTGCACTCAGGCCACCTGCTCCTCCACAGCTGCAGTCAGCCCACTGAGGAGCTGCCTCGAGCAAGGCCCACCCTCCTGAGCTAAAGGAGTGTATGCACCAGAAGGTAAGGTTGAAGTTACCAATGGGAGCCCTGTTGTCCATGGAACAGTTGAGGCTCCCATCCCTTTGTAACTTTTGTCGTGGTGGATGACTGTGTGGAGACGTGAAGTGGTGGGCGTCAGAAAAACACTGAGGAAACAGACAAAGTTGATGTCAGCTAGTCACAGAGAGACTTGCTCACAAAAACCTGTTTCGTCATGTCATAAAAATGGGCCATGGAGGGCTGGTGAGATGGCTCAGTGGTTAAGAACACTGGCTGCCCTTCCAGAGGACCTGCTTCTATTATTCTCAGCACCCAATTGGTAGTTCAAAACCATTAGGATAACTCTATTTCCAGGGATCGGACGTTCTCTTCTGGCCTCTGAGGACACAGCAAACAGGTGGTACCCAGATCTACATGCAGGCAAATCACTCATACATATAAAATAATCAACAAAGATTGTATCAAAATCAGGTCATCTGCATTTTCATATGCTTTTTAAAGAAGGTTTGTTTACTTTTATGTGCGTGTATGGGTTCTCTGCCTGCTTGCCTGGCACCCAGGGAAGCCGGAAGAGGCAGCTTAGATGACCTGAGACTGGAGTTTCAGGCAGCTGTTAGTTAAATCACAGCTGCCATGTGGGTGCTAGGAACTGACCCCCAGGTCTTTTGTAAGAGCAGCAAGTGCTCTTAACCACTGAGCCATCTCTCTAGACCTCTGAAGGTTTTTGATAAATAAACTTTTGTAGTACTAAAACCAAAATGAATCAGGCGGTGGTGGCACATGCCTTTAACCACAGCACTCAGGAGGCAGAGACAGGCTGAGCTCTCAGTTTGAGGCCAGCCTGGTCTACAGAGTTCCAGAATAGCCAGGGATACACAGAGAAACCCTGTCTAAAAACAAAACAAAACCACAACCCCCCCCAAAAGAAAGCTAAAGCACAAAACAAAATACTACCACCAATAAAGATCACTCCAACTTTTTTGTTTTGATAGCTGCTAATTCCTCTGTCAGTTAGGCAGAACCACCATCAACCCTATTATTCATTCTAGAAATAACAGTGTTCTGGCTCAGAGAACTATTTCTATTCCTGGAACCTGAAGGCCATACTACCTCTTTAGAAATTCTTTTTCCACTGGCCATGGTGGAACACCTGTAATCCCAGCACGTGGGAGGCAGAGGCAGGCAGATCTCTGTGAGTTCGAGGCCAGCCTAGTCTACAAAGTGAGTCTAGGACAGCCAAGGCTACACAGAGAAACCCTGTCTCATCTTATTTTATGTATATGTGGGTCTCACTGTGTAGCCCTGGCTGGCCTTGCACTGTTGATCTTCCTGGCAATATATACAAATTTGAAGAGAAATACAGATTAACTTTATAAAGTGTCCCTCAGATGTGATTGAAAGCACTATTGATTTTTGAGTACTTGTGTTTTGTTCCATTTTCTCTTGTGACAGGATCTCATTATGTAACCCAGATAGGCTTCAAACTCAAAGCAATCCTCCTGCATTAGCCTCCTGAGAAAGTACTTTGATAAGCTATTGGAGCATCTACCTACTAAGCCATCTTGCCAGCTCTCAGGGGGAAAAATCTTGTTCAAGGCCAGCCTGGTCTACAGAGAGAGTAGACCAGGACAGCTAGGGCTATACAGAGAAACCCTATCTTGAAACACCCACTCCCATCCCCTCCACATAATCTTAAACTCGGCTGGGTGGTCCTTGCCTATAGCCCCAGCACTCAGGAGACAGAAGCTGGAGATTCAAGAGTTCAAGGTCATGCTTGACAACATAAGAGATGTAAGACCTTGTCTCAAGAAATAAAGGGCACCATCTATGACTCCTGTCCCAGGGGATCCAACACCTTCTTCTAACCTCTTCAGACACCCGACATGTACATGGTACACAAATATACATTCAGGTAAAACAGTGAGTTCCAGGAGAGCCAGAGCTACGCAGTGACACCCTGTCTCAAAATAATAATAATAAACAAAATTTTAAAAATATCTTAGAGTGGGGCTGGAGAGATGGCTTAGAGGTTAAGAGCACCGGCTGCTCTTCCGAAGGTCCTGAGTTCAATTCCCAGCAACCACATGGTGGCTCACAGCCACCTGTAATGAGATCTGGTGCCTTCTTGTGGTGGGCAGGCACACGTGTGGGCAGAATACTGTGTAAATAATAAATAAATCTTAAAAAAAAATATCTTAGAGTGTTAAAAAAAAAAAATGGTAAAAGAAATTCTTAAGTTCTGTTCACTTTTTCCCCCATCATCCAATGAGCCAATGTTGATACACTAATACTCATTAAATCGACAGTGCGCACTGGAATTTGTCTACTCATCCAAACCAATGTATCATATATTCTATAGGTTTTTAAAATTCATACTGGAAGTTACCACTGACACATATAAGGAGCACTCTGCGGCACTGGGCAGGTGGTGAACTATGTTTGAAATCTGTTTAAGGAAAGATGGCTCAGAGCTTGAGAGCCCTGACTGCTCTTCCAGAGGTTCTGAGTTCAATTCCCAGCAACCACATGGTGGCTCACAACCATCTATAATGAGATCTGATGCTCTCTTTTGGCCTGCAGGTGTATATGCAGACAGAGCATTGTATACATAATAAATAAATAAATAAATCTTTTTTTTGTTTTGTTTTGTTTTTTTGGTTTTTCGAGACAAAGTTTCTCTGTGTAGCCTTGCCTGTCCTGGACTAACTTTGTAGACCAGGCTGGCCTCGAACTTACAGTGATCTGCCTGCCTCTGCCTCCCGAGTGCTGGGATTAAAGGCGTGTGCCACCACCGCCTGGCCAATAAATCTTTTTTAAAAATCTGTTTAAAAGATCCCTATTAGTGTCAATAATAAGTTCTGTTTGTACTGTGAACGCTACCACTAGTGATCATTTTCCTGTAAATAAGCAAACACATTAGACTTGTGACAGTTTCTATCACTAGCACTGGCTCTCCCTGACTCCCCTCAGCAAAAGCACTGCCAGTCTCATAGCCATTACCAGACTTCCAGCACTAGCAATCTAGAACATTCATGGACACCTGAGGTAACTGCACAAAGACTGATTGCCACAGAATTTTCACTGTACCAAGCCTTGATGAACTCGAGGTGACCCTGCAACCATTTCCATCTCAGCTGGGGGAAGAGAGCCTTCCCCTGGTGGTTTAGCAGAGGGATTCCATGATGCCTAGAGGCAAGGCTGTGATTGGTCCAAACACTGGCCTGTATGCATAGGCTGCTCCGCCCACTTGGTGAGGTGTAGTGAGAATTTTGGTTTCTTTAAAAATCCAGTGGTGGTTGCTGCTCTTCCTGTTGCTGCCTCTGCCCCTTGCTGGTTCTTCCTGCTGCTGCATTTGCTATTGCTGTTTTGCTGGGCTGCTGGATATCCTGATGATGAAGTCTGGACTTACCCCAAAGAACTACATCCCTATTCAGCAGGAAGTAGTCTATAGAGGTCTATACCCCCTCTGCCCTCTAACCTTCCTTCTCTCCTACCTAGAATTGGGGGGTTGGAAGGGATTAGGGTGGATAAGAGAGGTAGATTAGAAGGGAGGTAGAGATATACAAATCCAGTAAAATAGCTAAACAAATACACCAACAGTGAGTCGACTGAGATGGGCCCGTGTCCCCCTTACATGTGGAGGACAGAGGACAACTTTCAGGAGTTGGTTCTGCCAGGTAAGTTCAGGAGACTGAACTCAGGTCTTCAGGCAGCAAGCGTCCTAACCCACCAGACCATCTTCCTGGCCCTACAGCTGGCTTCGTCATAGGAAACTATATCCTAGGCCAGGCATGGTGGCTCAAGCCTGCAATCCTATTACGAGGCCAGCTCAGAAGGAGTTCCAGGTGAGCATAGGCTACAAAGGAATAGCCTGTCTTGAAACACACAGACAGGAAAGAGAAGGGAAAAAAAAAAAAAAAAAAAAAAAAAGCAAGGAAGGAGGGAAAGGAGAAGAGAGGAAACCAGAAAGGAAAGTGGAGGGAGCAAAACCTACACTCTGACCATGACTCCAGTGGACTTGCTCTTATGGAAGCCGCCCAGTTCTCCCCTCCACGCAGTTATTCTTTAAGGCCAAGGGTTGTGTATTCCTCTACTTGGACACAGGAAGCAGAAGAGGCTGCCCCCCCCCCCCAAAAAAAGAAAACCCTCAGTCACATGTAGGGAACAAAAGGCTAAAATGAGGCCACACCCTATGTGTTGCTGGAGACTGCCTCCAAGACAGTCCCAATCTCCACCATCTAAGGGAGAGAAGGGAAATGAAATCTTAGAAAGTGTGGCCTCCTTTGGTTCTGGCCCTCTGGGGCCTGGACTTATTAATGGATTTAAAGCAGCTTGGGATTGTTCCCTTCCTTAAAACCATGGTGTATACCCTGTTGCTGTTAATAATTTATCACAATTTACAAATCATCTGTAATCCAACCTCCTCCTTCACAGGATGCTGACCAGTGGCCAACAGTCCCTTGAACAGAGTGAACTGTGCTATTCTCTAAGCAGCAGGGACACACACACACACACACACACACACACACACACACACACACGCACGCACACACACACACACACACACAGTTACCTGGTTACCCTACTGCTCCTCCCGCAGAATGAGCCTGGCTCGGTGGCACTCTTCCAGGAGGCTGCCCCTGACCCACACAGCTGTCGTCACAGCTGTTTCATGCATGCGTTTGCTTCCCAGTGCTTGGCACATCTTAGTCTACTTGCCTGGCTCATTATGAATCCATGCTTCTCAGATACGGCCATGTTGTCTTCATGGTCACCCCACACACACACTAGTGGACTCCATTCCAAAGGCAGAGGGGTTAGAAAACAGAGAGAAGGGGGGACCCGCCCCCACGTCCTCTGCATCGTATCCTCAAACCTCCTCTGTCACCTCATTTTGCCGAAGTGCTCTGGCATCACTCAGGATAAAATGGAATCAGACCCAGGAAGCCTGGGGGTTTTCTGTAACTCTGGAATCCTGCAGCTCCAGGCCTGAATCCTCTCACCTAGTCCATAAAATGAGGGAGCAATCCAAATGAAAGGCACCAGGGGGAGCTCTTGGGCCAAAAAGACCTCAAGAAACCAGTGTAAAGTCAAATTCCCATTTCATCACATTATTCTGGTTGCTCAAAAGCCTTCAGTGCCCCTCCCCCACCCCCCATTGCCTAACTTATCTTGAAATCCAGGGTGTTTCCCCATAACCCAATCCTGCTTCATCTGCATGTCTCCTCTGGCTAACACACTTCCTGTTCACACAAGGCTTGGTAGCGTCGCCCAAACATTCTTCTGAAGTAAACACTATATTGGGAGTGAATGAAGGCTTGCTATGAAAATATAGCCACAAGACAGGTCGCCTAGCCTCCTCACCTGCCTTTTAGCCAAATAGCTGCCTGGAAACTTTGTAACAGAGCTCCAGACCTTAGCACAACTGACTCTATGACACAAGTGCCCTTTAGGCTATAAAACTCATCTGGTAGACAGCACCACCTGCCCAAATGAAAACAAAGTTCATAATTATGAGATAGTCTATAAATGTGCTAGTCTTGCTTTTTGGCTTCTGTACCTCTGCTTCTGGGTAATGGTTCTTGCTAACTGAAGTGCATCAGGCCAGGACATGGTGTTTGTGCTTAAAAACTCACTCTGAGAAAGGCTGGGGCTATGCTGGGATCCAGGTAGCCATCTTAGGTGCTGGCCAACTAATAAAGACTTTCTATTGTCTTAACGCATGTCTGAGCAGTCTTCTCTGGTGAATACTCCCCAACAGACTTCCCACACAGAACCCAGGTGATAGTGGCGCATGCCTTTAATTCCAGAACTCAGGAGGCAGAAGCAGGAGGATTTCTGTGAGTTCGAAGCCAGCCTGGTGTGCAGAGTAAGTTCCAGGACAGCCAGGGCTACACAGAGAAACTTCTCTCAAACAAACGACAGCAAAAATGCAGACAACAACAGAACTACATTTTTTCACTGAATGTGCCCAGTTTTCTGCCCCCTTCTTCTTTGTTTGCCTTTTGATTTTTTTTTTTTTTTTTTTTTTTTTTTAGTTGTTTGGTCTTTAAGACAAGAGTCTCACTATGTATGTAGCCTAGACTGGTCCCGAACTCACAGAGATCTACCTGCTTCTGCCACCCAGCCAGGACATTCTAGTTGAGACAGGTTCTCATGTAGCTCAGAGGAGACTTGAGATCCTGGTCTTCCTGCCTCTGCCTCCCAAGTGCTGGGAGATTATAAGTATATGTAATCATGCCTGGCTTCCTGCCTTCCCCCTGGCTTTGTTGGTGCCATTTCCCCTGCCTGAAATGGCCTGCCCTTGCTTTTTTTTTTTTTTTTTTTTTTTTTTTTTTTTTTGAGTCGAGATATTGTTATGTAGCCTAGGCTGGCTTCCAGAAACTTACAGAAACGTAGCAACTCTCAAATTTCTGTTTCTCAAGTACTGGGACTACAGGTGTGTACCACCACACCCCACTGACCTTGTTCCCTTCTATACAGCTAGCCTTTCATTGATACCTTCAGTTCTCAGAAAGACTTTCCTAGCTGGTGGAAGCCCCAGGACAAAGCTCTAGGGCTCTCTACTCTGTTTTTGGGGGGCCTCTTTTTATTTTTGTTTTTTGAGACAGGGTTTCTCTGTGTAGCCTTGGCTGTCCTGGACTCATTCTGTAGACCAGACTCAGACTAGCCTCGAACTCACAGCGATCCACCTGCCTCTGCCTCCCTAGTGCTGGAGTTAAAGGCGTGTGCCACCACCAGCCAGCTTCTACTTCCACAGGATCCAGCCTTTAACTCAGCCTTCCTTGCGGCAAGACTTTCTTCATACCTTCATTCCTTGCTGGGGATGTAGCACACTGGCAGAGCATTCGCCCAGCATGTGGAAAGTCCTGGTTGGATCCACAACATTGCCTAAAGCAGGCAAGGTGGCATATGCCTATAATACTCAGGATATCAGGGCTGGGAGACCAGAGTTCCGAAGTTGAAAGTCATTCTTGGCTACTTAGGGAGTTTAAGGCCAAGCTAGGATATGTGAGACACTATGAGTTCGAAACAAACAAAACTTAATTTTTAAATTTTTTTTTTCCCAGTTTCGTGGGCTCATTTAGAAGTTCCGACAGATAACAAAAATACTGGGACTGTCACTGGCTTCCCACCACGTATTCTCTCACTCCACTTTGGATCTTTCCCATTTTCCTCCTGGATCACAGGACTGGTTGATAAGTATCTGTATGACAGAGAGAACAAAACTGCCTCAGGCAGTGGCGGGTTTTCCAAGAAAGGCCACCACCATCGCCTGAAAAGCAAAGCCTATATGAGGGCCATACCCCACCCACAAGTGACCATCTCTTGGGACCCAGATGATTCGCCTCGAGTAACTGTGGGATCAGACTTCTCCAGGTTCCCCCACTCGGCCCGCCCCACCCCTGCTGCAGCAGCGCTCAGGTCAAGACCAAGCCTGATGGAGATCATTTGCTCAGACAGCCTTCCAGGCACGGAAGAGATTCCTAAGGAAGAGATTCCTAAGGCGTCACAAGGTCCCTGTCAGCCCTCTGAGACACACCTGGTCAGTACTTTCAGATGTGGCTACCTGGGTTAAGAGATCTTTTCTCTCTGTCCTTCACTTTTCTTCCTTTTTTAGAGGGAGTGGGAGAAGGCTGGCACAGGGCTTTACTATGTAGCCCAGACTGATTTCTCGGTATGAAGCAACTCGCCTCTCAGCCTTTCACGTGTGGGGATTGCAGAAGCCACCTCCATGTCTGCCTATGCACATCATGTTCGCTGTGGTATTGGAATAGTTAAACGTGTCTACTCTGCTGGTATCCTCATAGTGGGGCTTTTTGCCAGAAAATGCCAATAACATACTTAGCACCATTGAAACATTCACTTTTAAATGGTTACTTTTTTTTTTTTTTTCGAGACAGGGTTTCTCTGTGTAGCCTTGGCTGTCCCGGACTCACTTTGTAGACCAGGCTGGCCTCAAACTCACAGGGATCCACCTGCCTCTGCCTCCCAAGTGCTGAGATTAAAGGCATGTGCCACCACACCCAGTGGTTACGTAATTTTATATTGTGTACATTCTGGGTTTTTTTCTTTCTATTTTTCTGAGACAGGGTCTCATTATTCTAAGCTGACCTCAAATTCACTGTCACTAAGGCTGATCTTGAACTTCCTGGTCCTCTCGTGTCCACCTTCTAAGTGCTGGGATTACACATATGAGTTTGCGTTACCTGCATTTGTTTTTTTGTTTTTCGAGATAGGGTCTCTCTGTGTAGCCTTGGCTATCCTAGACTTGCTCTATAAACCAGGATGGCCTCAAACTCACAGTGACCGAGTGCTGAGATTAAAGGCATGCGCCACCACGCCAGCCTTGTGTTACGTGCATTTTAACACAGTTTTGAAACGGATTCCATCAGTCACATGCTATGGTCATATTAGGTCATGTAACTTTCTTTTTTTCCCCTTGGTTTTCCCAGACAGGCTTTTACTATGTAACACAGCCCTGGCTGTCCTCAACTTGGTTTGTAGACCAGGCTGGCCTTGAATTCTTCACCTCCTAGTGCAGGGATTAAAATTGTACATTGCCACCACCAGGCTAAAAGCATTTTTAGGCCTTGGCTGTTCTGTTTTCACTTTCTTGACCAGGCAGGACTTGAACTCACAGTGAGTGATCTGTCTGCCTCTGCCTCCAGAGTGCTCCACGCCCAGCTTTAAAAGCTTCCCCTCCCCCCCAAAGGTACTGTCTCACTATGTAAATTCAGGCTGGCCTCAAAATCCTGATCCTCATATCTCCACTTCCTAAATGCTGGGACTACAAGCCTGCTCCAGTTGTAAAGATCAAGATAAACATGGTTCCGGGCTGGAGAGATGGCTCAGAGGTTGAGAGCACTGACTGACTGCTCTTCCAAAGGTCCTGAGTTCAATTCGCAGCAACCACATGGTGGCTCACAACCATCTATAGTGAGATCTGGTGCACGCTTCTGGCCTGCAGGTGTGCGTGCAGGCACTATATACTTAATAAAGAAGTAAACTTTAATAATAATAATAAAAAAAAGATAAACATGGTTCATCAAAGTGACCCTTAAAGAAAGTTTTAAGCTGTAAAGCCCAGTGTAAATAGATGCTTCTCCCCTCCTGCAGAACCTTGTATGAGCCCTCATGGCTTCCAAACAGGGAAAGCCACGTCCTCTCAGCTAGCTTAAATCCAAACCTGGTGATCTCTCTAACTTTTGAAGTTCTGCCGATGGTCCAAGCCATCAGAGTATGTCGTCTGGGAGCAGATCGACCTTTACTATCTCCCGTCTCTCTTTATTTATTGTCTTGTCTTTCTTTCTTTCTTTTTTTTTAAGTTTTTCGCGACAGGGGTTCTCTCTGTTATATTGGCTGTCCTGGACTTGCTTTGTAGACCAGGCTGGCCTCAAACTCACATTCTGCCTCCCAAGTGCTATGATTAAAAGGCATGGGCCACGGCGCCTGCCTCCTTTCTTCTCAAGTCAACAGCTTAAGATCCCAGCCCTGTCCTGTCCCTTTCTGGAAGCTGGCTGACAGTCTTATGGACCAAGAGTGTGCCCGTGTCCCTCCGAGAACACGGGGGCCAGTAGACCCAGAACCTGACGCATCCGGATGTCCCACAAGCTCCCTAACTGTGGACCAGCTTGTCTTTGCTTCCAGGTCAAACGTAAGCAAGCAGGCCTCTGGGGACATTCCTTCCCCTTGGTGGTGGTATGTGAGAGAGCGGATGTGAAACTCCCTGAGCGGGTTAGGTGTAAGCTCCCAGCATCCGGCCTGGACCCCGACATCCTTCTTCCCCTTGATTTAAGTTGGGGACAGGGAAGTGGGATGAGGGTGTGAGTCCAGAGGCCTCGGACCCAGGACTCCACCGGCGACTGGGCTTGCGCTGAGCGTAGCTGCAGGGCACCCGGGCAGAAAGTCGCCTGCGGGGTCCCACTTTGGTACTAGATGATAGGGCACAGGCGAGCCGCACTGCACCTCCGTTCTCCCCCTTCGCAGAGGGATGGCGGGAGGACCGACTGAATCACGACCCAGAGCGGTGCTGGGAAAGACCGGGAGACCGGATTTCAGGTTTCCGGAGAGTCCAGTTGTCCCCCTCCCAACTCGACAGAGCCGCCTGAGCATTTTTGGTAATGTTTGGGTTGGTGAGCACCGCCGGATGCCCCGCCTCCCCTCAGCATCCCCTAGGCAGGACCTCGGGAGCCCCGGGCTGCTGCAGCGCCTTCCCGCCTTAGCTGCTTGCGTGAGACTAGGGACCTTGGGTGCTGTGAAGTGTGCAGGTGCATTGTTCTACGAGGAGAGACCTCTAGGGCCACAAGGGACAAGAAGGCCAGTCTATGGTCTGAGTATTCACCAGGACTGGGAGTAAGGATGTTAGAGAC
Organism: Acomys russatus; assembly: GCF_903995435.1. Taxonomy (NCBI): domain Eukaryota; kingdom Metazoa; phylum Chordata; class Mammalia; order Rodentia; family Muridae; genus Acomys; species Acomys russatus. The sequence continues at coordinate 35,729,736 of NC_067150.1, forward strand.
AAACCCCATCCGTTGCTGCCTTGTTGGCTTTAAGGGTTCCTAGTTCCTAGGAAGTAATCTTGATTCGTTCACATTCGCCCCCCCCCCGCCCCAACGGCAAGGAAGGGGCCAAGAAAAGTGGCCCTAAGCTCCCAGGGGAGTCCTGGAATGTTGGGAGCCTGGGAACAGACCCAGCAGTCCATGGGAAAGCCAGGCGGTGGCCATCCCACCATCCAGACCCCTCCCCAGCATGATCCACCGGATGCTGCAGACCCCAGCAACCCCAACCACGCGGAGGTGGGGGGTGGTGGTTGTGCCTGTGGAAGTCCCCACCCTAGCCCAAGTCTGGTGTAACCCTAAGGTTCAGTAGGCCAGCTGTGACGCCGACGCCCCTCCCCCACCCTGCTCCAACATAATCCTCCCCTTTGTGTCATTCACTGCCCCCCTCCCCTGGCTCCCCCTTCTCTGACCCCTGCACAATAGGGCCTTTGCCGTTTCCAGGGTGGAGATGAACTCACGGTTTTTCCAAGTTTAAAAATAGCTCCTCCTATTTCCCCTCCCCCCCCAAGAAAACCACCACCCTCCCCCTCTTCCATGTTGCTGCTGGTGTGTATCCCCAATACAGTGTGCACCTCCTCCCTCCTGCCCTGAGTCAGGTGCGAAGGACTTGAGTGAGACTTCGTGTCCGGCCGGAGTAGGGACTGCTTCCCTCCATTCAATTTCTTCCCACACATCTTCTACCCACCCCCTAGTATCCGGTTTCCTGGCTTGATGATGTCCTCAGCAGAAACTGACCCCTGCTCTTCACCCACCTTGGTTTTCATTCTGCACAGCCTCCTCCCAGAGCAGATCCCCCTATCTCCCGCCACCCCTCGTGGATGTGGATCCTGTTTTCTACAGGGGCCTGGTTGGGATGGGTGGTGAGGCTGGATGCCCCCCAAGCCTTTACAGATGCCAAGATTGCTGCCCACCCCTAATCTCATCACAGCTGCAAGCATGTCTTAGTCCATTTCCTTCCTCCGCCCAGCCCACCCTTCCCAGCAAGGGGGGGGGGGCATCCTTGTCTTTTTTACCTCCAACTCTTGCCTGCTTTAAGAAGAAATGGAAAGCCCCAACCACATGGGATACCCACTACCCCATCCGGCCCCAGTGTGCCTCACAGCAGTGTCTCATGTGCTGGTTTCACTCGTAGCTTACTGAAAGTCCTGAGGGACGTGGGTGCTCTGTTCTCTTGTGTCTTAGATGAGCTGAAGGCCCTACGCGCACCCACTCCACCCACAATATGCTCTCCGCTCTGCCTTCTTGTCCATAGCCCTTTGAGTCTTCTCCAGGGTCCTGACCCCATCTTTGGTTTGTAATTTCAAAATGTCCCCTTCATAAAACTATTCCTAAGCTGTGTGTCCCCTGACCTTTCCCTACCAGCCAGAGGCACCACTTTCTTCTTCTCCTCCCCCTCCTCCTTTTTGGTTTTTCTTTCTTTAAAAAAAAAAAAAAAAAAAAAAAAAAAAAATTAACATTAATCTATGTGCATTGGTGTGAGGGTGTCAGATCTTGGAGTTACAGACAGTTGTGAGCTGCCATGTGGGTACTGGGAATTGAACCTGGGTCCTTTGGAAAAACAGGCAGTGCTCTTAACCACTGAGCCCTCTCCAGACCTTCCTTTTTGTTTTTTCAAGACAGGGTTTCTCTGTGTAGCACCTCTGGCTGTCCTGGAACTCACAGTGATTCTCCTGCCTCTGCCTCCCAAATGCTGGGATTAAAGGCATGTGCCACCACCGCCCGGCCCCCTCCTCCTCTTCTTTATCCTCTTTTCTTTTCTTTCTTTATTATTGTTGTTGTTTTGTTTTGTTTTTTGAGACAGGGTTTCTCTGTGTAGCCTTGGCTGTCCTGGACTCACTTTGTAGACCAGGCTTGCCTCAAACTCACAGCAATCCACCTACCTCTGCCTCCCAAGTGCTGGGATTAAAGGCATGAGCCACCATGCCCAGTTTATCCTCTTTTTCTTTTTAAATTCCATTTTAAAAAGAATTCTACTTTTTCTTCTTCATTTTTTTAATCTTAAAAAAAAAAAAACAAAACAAAAAACCCCAACCTTATTGGGCTCATGTTGATAAAGCCAGGTACTTGTAAGACAAAAATCAGTGTTAAGTAGGTGTCTTGTGGGGTGGGGGGTGGGGTGCTTTACCAACACTGTCCAAATCAGTCTTGACCTCAGGCTCCACTTCTGGGAGCAGCTGGGGCTACAGCTCAGGTGCCCACCCCTCAGCTAACACTTTCTACCTGGCACATAAATGTGCTGGGTTCAGGTTTTTGTTCCATTTGTTGTTGCTAAGAACCTGGCAGCTGCTGACACAGAGCACAGGGAAGACCAGAGTTCTCAGGGCCTGCCTGGCTTCGAATAGAGGCCATCCTGTGCATCCGCAAAATTCACAGCAAACAGGAGAACGGCTTTTGTGCACTTGACACAGGATGAGGATGAGAGCGCAGGAACAGCTTAGGCATTGCCCTCCATCCCAGTAACTTAAGAGGAGATTCCACTGGAGGCTTCCAGTCCTGGGGTTAGTGCGGAATCCAGGGGAAGGGATGCCTGCCCGTGTGGTCCTTAGAGCCTTTTCAAATGTTAAGACACCAGTGGGTGTCTTCAGACCCTTAGCAGGAAATGAGACACAGAAATAAATGATGAAGAATTCTGGGCCACCAACCTCTCAGAACGCAAGTTACTACCACAGGGCCAGACTTCTTAAAGTATAGTCTGTTTGCTTTGATATGTACACCTAGGAAGGGTGGCTGGGATGTCACCGGGGCTGTAATCTTATTTCCCTTTCACTGCAGAAACGACTCCTTCAACCCCCACCTGGCATCCGTCTAAGAGGAAGAATTCAGAACCGTCTGTCCTTGGTGGTTAGCTGGCTTTATTTGCAGGCTGCCAGAGAAGAGGATGATAAGTTAATGGCGTTAAAAGAAGAAAGGGGGAGGAGGTGAAGCACTTGGCCTGCCTCGCCAATCAGCATGTCCTTTGCCACTTCGGAGGAGCGGATGCTTATCTTCCTGTTTTGCTCTGGGCCAGGGTCCAGTGCTCATCACTTCGATGTGAGGGTTGCGGGAGGGGGAGTAGAGGAGGCAGGACCCTCTTACTCTCTCCCCTCAAAGGCCTAAGCCAAGCAGCCTGGCAGGCTGGGCATGACTCTGGCTGGAGACTAATGGACAGGGAGAAGGGTCAATAAGACTTAACGATGAGATAGATGTGGTTTGCCTGTCATCTGAGTCATCAGAACCTGGCCATCTTTGGTGTTTGCTGCCTCACCCTCCTCCCTCAGCAGAAAAGCTGTTCCGGAAGGACAGATAACCTAAATCCAGACCTCTCTCTGGTGAGAGTCCCAGCAGTTCTGAACTCCTTCCCGAAGCCATGGTACTGGGGTATTTTTGAGTCTTAGAGTCCAGAAGACCCAGGGAGAAAATGGGATTTAGAAAGAAGGGAGGCTAGGGGTTTTGATACCTTGCTATATGGGAGACTTTGGTATCTGGCGTCTGCAATTGGTCCATATGGATCTGACTTCTCCAGCCACTGAGCCCCCACCAGCAGCGTGAAATAGTTGAGCTAGGGGTGGGTAGAGCAGTACGGTGTGTGTCTGTGGCAGGGGCAGCTCTCAGGCATTAAAAGGAGCAATAGGTTTCTGGGAGTCAAGCTGGGGACTCCCACATCCATTAGTATTAATTAACCTTTCCTCATTCGGGGAGGGGAAACTGAGACGGAGACCAGGAAGGCATGAATAGGTTTGGGACAGAATTAGATGGGCCTGGGCGTGGACCATGGGCCGGTGAATTCAGCCCCTTCCTCCCTTTACTGTAAGAGGGACTTGCAGGAACTCGAATATGAAAGGACAACCCAAACGACACCGTTTCCAACTCCCTCTGCCCCCTTGCAGGCACCCCTAGGTCTGTGGGACCTGGCACAGTTCTTTCCTCAAGGCTGCCAGGAGAGCGAAGACTTTGGGCCAGTGCCAAGCCAGCAGCCGCCGCAGTGAAGCGGTCGTTCCAGAAGGCGACCAGGGCCAGCTACACGCCTCCAAAGCAGGACAGAGGAGCCTGATTGGGAGGCCCCCATCAGGGACACCGCTCTGCTGCTCCTCTGCCGAGGGTCCTAGGACTACACCCGATGATGGTAGCCAAACCTGAATGAGCGCTGCTACTGCGTCCAAGAAAGCTCTAAGGTGACTGGGCCAGCTTCTTCTGCCGCTCTGGCCAGTCATTCGAGCCCCAGGACACCTGTCATTGCTTCTTCAACCTTTCCAAGCCAGGAAGCTGGGAAGCGAGAGTTGGCCTCTAGGCCAGGATCGGGGCGCAGCTCCCAGCCGGCGCGCCGGGTTCCGCCCCCTAGGGCGCGGGGAGGGGGTGGGGGGCTGCGCGGGGCGGGACCGGGCGGCGCCCGGGGTCCCCTCCCCCGCCCCCCTGACGTCAGCCCCCGACAGCGGCGAGCTCCTCACTTGGCTCTCGCTCTCCGTCGGGGAAGCATGGGGCTTCCCAGGCTGCGCCTGCTCTGCGCCTTCTTGCTCACTGCCTGCTGTTGTTGTCGCCGCGCCACGGGTGAGTTCTTGGTGTTGGGCGGGGGGTTGGCGTGGGGGGAGGCTGACCCGTGTCCCGCGGGGCACAGAGGTTGAGAGTTGGGGGACTGTCTTCGACGGAGCCGGAGCATGCTGGAGATCAGAGCTGGCAGGGGCAGCAAGGCAGAGTCAGGGTTCAGCACCCCAGCGGGAGCTCCTCTTTGCCACAGTCCCCAATTCCCAGGCGCTCCTCGTGTGTGCAACTTCTTTGCAGCGGGTTTGCAGCCTAGGTTCTAGAGCATTCTGCGAACTGACTCGGCCGAGAGGCTGCAGCTGCGAGCGGGAAGGGGTGGGGCCGAGAATTTGCCGGACTCTAGGCCGGCCACCCGCAGGTGCTCGCTCTTGGTGTAGGCAGCTGGAGCCCCGGCAGAGAGGCGCGGCTGGGGCGCAACCCCAACCCGTGCATCCCGCGCCCGCCTGTTGCTGGAAAAGGCAGTTTCCCTTGGTGGAGGGGGCCGCTGACCCCTCCCCCTCCGCCTGGGCTGCACGCCAGCTTGGAGGTGAGCGAGGGAGGAGGCAGCTCCTGCTGGGGCTGGGCGTTGGCAGGGGCAGCCGGTGGTGTGGGTCTTCTGTGCTTCCCGGTTCGATCACAGGCGACAGACGACTTGCGAAGTTCTACAATGTAACAGCGTATGTGGGGGGACTAGAGTCAGGTGGAGAGAGCCCTGGCACCTCGGAGCTTTTCTTTAAGCCATCTAGTAGACAGGCGCTCCAGGGTCCCGGCTTCCCTTGGAGGGCCCGCAGCGGTGTTGGTGTCGTGTGTTATTCTTGGCTCCTTATCCTGTCCCAGCTACTGGTCAGGCTGGGGAAGGGGAGGGCTGGGCATTACCCACTTCGCTGGCCTCTTGCCCAGTGCCAGGCGAGTCCCTGGGGGTACTCGAGTCTAGTGCCTCTCAGGCTGACCTTATTTCTGGGGAAAGGGCTAAACTCAGCTAGGCAGCCTCAACACAGCAAACCCAGCCTCACTCTGCCCTGCTCTTCGGGCTCTCAGAAAACAGAGACCCAAGGTTCCTGCTCTTGGTAAAAGAGTCCCCCACCTCCCCTTCCAGTCTGGAAGGCACACAATCCAGGCATCTCAGTGTCCGGCCAGACTGTGTCCAGTGACATCACCTCCTCAAAGGGCTGGCAGAACGCTGGCACCACTGACGTCACTGCTGCCCACTCTCTGGTTTTTTGACCTAACCCCTGGAGGAGACTGACCCCTCTATGCTTGGATGGGGTCAAACAGATGTATTGCAGTGTTTCTTGACATGGCGCTTTGGGAGTATGAATCGTAGCCTCTGGCCAGAGTTGGTCCACTGTGTCTTCTGGAGGATTTGGGGGGCAGAGGGTAGAATAGTGACGTCTTCATGGAGGGGGGGTGACACAAAGGGGCCTGTGTGCCCCAGCCTGGCACATGCTTTGCATTCCCATAGTCTGAGCTCACCAGGACTAGGAAGGGGCCCAGGAGCAAAGGGGCCTTCCTCTTGGCCTGGAGCCCATGTTCCCCTTATCTGTCTCTCTACCAGCTTCTTCTAAGAGACACCCAGTTGCTCTGTCCGTGTCCGGGTCCATTTTCCCACTGGGAGAGAGCTGACCTCGGATGGGGTGTGGGCAGGGTGAAGGTGAGGGTAAGGAGAGGGAGGGCCCTTTCCGGACCCTTAGAGTAGAACACCTGCAGTGAGCCTGGAGAGGGGATAAGACAGAGCAGCTGGAACTGACAAAGCTGTCTGGGCATGCTCCTCCCCTTCTCCAGGTGTGCCAGGAGAGGATGAGCAGCCGGACCACACACCAGACGTGGTGGAGGTAGACGTGGGCAGCACAGCCCTTCTCAGGTGCAGCCCCTCACATTCCTCAGGCAACTTCAGCCGCGTGGACTGGTTTTTGGTGAGTGTCCGCCTGGGCTTTGGAGGGAGGTGGGACCCACCATCTCTTGGGCAGGTAGTACCATCTCTCTGCTCCTTGCCCTCAGATTCATAGGAAGCAGCAGATACCCATTTTTCGTGTGCGCCAGGGCCAGGGCCAGAGTGAACCTGGGGAATATGAGCACCGCCTTAGCCTCCAGGATTCAGGGGCTACTCTGGCCCTGAGCCAAGTCACTCCCTACGACACGAGAATCTTCCTGTGTAAGAGCAGTCGGCCACGGCTCCCGGATCACTATGTCAAACTTCAAGTCTACAGTGAGTGCCTTCTCACTCCTGCCCGCGGCATAGCGTAGACCATGCGCAGATGGGTTTCCACAGCTCTATTCATTTCCCTCCCCATTGTAGAAGCTCCAGAGGAGCCAACCATTCAGGCCAATGCTGTGGGCATCCACGTGGACAGGCAAGAGCTTAGGGAGGTGAGATACGTTGGGTCAAGTGATGGTGAACAGGGCTAAGCTGCAGCCTTGTCAGGGCTGTCAGAAGCAAGGAGACTCCTGGTCTGTCCTCCTTAGGTTGCTACCTGTGTGGGGAGGAATGGATTCCCCATCCCTCAAGTCATCTGGTACAAGAATGGTCGTCCCCTGCAGGAGGAGGAGAACCGTGAGTAGTCCCTCGCCACTGAGGCTCGGGAGGACCGTCGAGCATGTTCCTTTAGACCTTTTACTGGGGGTGGGGGAAACCCATACAGGTGATCGTTGAATAGTTAAGACTGTAGGCTGGAGAGCTGGCTCAGTTAAGAGCACTGGTTGCCCTTGCAGAGGACCCAGGTCAGTTCCCAGCACCCACATGATAGCTCATGGCCACCTACAACTCCACCCTCAGGGGATCTGATGCCTTCTGACCTCCAAGAGTAGAAGGCATGCGTGTGGTGCACATACATACAAAAAAAAATCTTATAAATTTGGGGGTATTTGTTTTTTTAATTCTAATATTTTTTATTTAATTTTAATTTTTGTGCGTTGGTGTGAGGGTGTCAGATCTTGGAGTTATAGAAAGTTGTGAGCTGCCATGTGGGTGCTGGGAATTGAACCCCGGTCCTTTGGAAGTGCAAGCAGTGCTCTTAATCACTGAGCCATCTCTCCAGCCCAGTATTTGTTTCTTTGTTGTTGTTGTTTTGGTTTTTTAAGACAGGGTTTCTCTGTGTAGCCTTAGCTGTCCTGGACTCACTTTGTAGATCAGGCTGGCTACAAACTCACAAGAGATCCACCTGCCTCCCAAGTGCTGGGATTAAGGCATATGCCACCACCACCTGGATTTTTGGGCTTGTGGGTTTTTTTGTTTGTTTGTTTTCAAGACAGGTTTTCTCTGTGTAGCTCTGGCTGTTCTGGAACTCGCTCTGCAGACCAGGCTGGCCTTGAACTCAGAGAGTTCTGCCTGCCTCTGCTTCCCAGGCACTGGAATCAAAGGCATGGCCTAGCTAGAAAAAAATTTTTGAATAAAAATTTAGACTTTAAAAAAAAATCTTAGCCGGGCGTGGTGGCGCACGCCTTTAATCCCAGCACTCGGGAGGCAGAGGCAGGTGGATCGCTGTGAGTTCGAGGCCAGCCTGGTCTACAAAGTGAGTCCAGGATGGCCAAGGCTACACAGAGAAACCCTGTCTCGAAAAACAAAAACAAAACAAACAAACAAAAAAAAAAACTTAGGAATTAATTTCTGGTCTAGACTATTCCTAGAAATGACTCTGTCAACCGTTTTCTTTCATTTTTATTTCCATGTCTATCATATAAACAAGTGTTTGCAGCAGTGTAGAGGTTTGTATATGGTATTTTGAGACTCCTGAAACTCACACTGGCTTTTAACTGCTGATTCCCGGCCTGCTACCCCAGCACTGGGATTCCATGAACACACCACCATTCCTGCCTCAAGGCTCGTTGATTTTTACTGCCTTAACCAGGAGTGATTTTTGCATATACGCTAGCCTGGGGATAGCTGGCAGTGTCTGGGGCCATCCATGCACAAACACAGACGCTGCTACTGACATCTGGTAGGTAGAAGTCAAAACTACAGCTCAGGACATCCTACAATGCACAGGACGGGCCCCACCACAATGAATTAATTCTGCCCCAAAACATCAATAGTGCTGAGCCTGAGAAGCTCTGACCTCAGTCGAAATGCTGGGGCACAAGTCCCTTTGTGTAACCTTTCCAGGTCAGCCCGTTCCCACAGACCTACTTTGCTTCCTCTTGTCATACTGAATATGGCTTAGCTGTTAGCACTTGATGTTTCACTTTTCTGTCACTTTGGGGTTTTTGTTTGGGAGTCTGGGGATTGAACCTAAGGCCACACACATGTTAAGAACGTGCTCTACTGGGAGCGGTGGCGCACCCCTGTAATCCCAGCACTCTGGGAAGCAGAGGCAGGCAGATCGATGTGAGTTTGAGGCCAGTCTGGACTACAAAGTGAGTTCAAGGACAGTCAGGGCTATGCAGGGAAGCCCTGCCTTGAAACTACCCCACCATCCCAAAAGAACATGCTCTATCACTAGGCCTTTTACCTAACTTCATTTTTCTTCATCTCTGGGGTGTCCCTGGCACCATCCTTTATAAACATGCTGAGGTGTCAAGTGCTGAGTTGAAAGGTCACACGTTTGTCTTTGGCCTTGGGCCTCTCCTTTACTTCTCTGCTGTTCCTCAGAAGCAGCTGGGGTTGGAGGAGGGGAGCGATGGTGGGCGCTGAGGGCCAAGCTTTGCTTCCCTCCTTCTGCCCAGGCGTCCACATCCAGACGTCACAGATTGTAGAGTCCAGTGGCTTGTACACCTTGCAGAGTGTCCTGAATGCACAGCTAGCGAAGGAGGACAGAGACGCCCAGTTTTACTGTGAGCTCAGCTACCGGCTGCCCAGTGGGAACCACATGAAGGAGTCTAAGGAGGTCACTGTGCCTGTGTTTTGTGAGTGCTGGCTTGCTCCTCTGGGTTAGGGGGCGGGCCTGGTGGGTAACTCCTGCAGGTCCCTGTGCCTCCAATACAGGGCTACTTGGACTGAGAGCCTTTCCACTCTGCCCACACAGACCCCGCAGAAAAAGTGTGGGTGGAGGTAGAGCCCGTGGGACCGCTGAAGGAAGGGGATCATGTGAAAATCAAATGTCAGACTGATGGCAACCCTCAACCCCCTTTTACTGTCAACAAGCAGGTACAGAGCGCTCCACGTTGGGTGTATGGCGGGTGCACCAGGGTGCAGGCAAAGGGCTGAAAACTGTAGCTGGAGGGGCGTCAGCGCACCATGACACTTTTGTACTCTCCCAGAACTCCAACACTGGGGAGATGGAGGAGGAGATCACCGATGAAAATGGGATCCTATCCTTGGCGCCTGCACACAAGCACCATAGTGGGCTCTATCAGTGTCAGAGCCTGGACTTGGACACTTCAGTCACACTGTCAAGTGACCTCCAGGAGCTGCTAGTGAACTGTGAGGCACTAGGATGGAGGTTCAGTCTGGGGAAAGGAGAAAACTGGCCGTCCTGCCAAGGCTGACACTTTTGCTATGCCTCCAGATGTGTCTGATGTTCGAGTGAATCCCATCGCCCCGGAAGCCCGAGAAGGTGATAGCCTCACACTGACCTGTGAGGCAGAGAGTAACAAGGATCTTGAGTTTGAGTGGCTGAGAGACAAGGTACCCAGATGGCTTTGGTACTGTGGGCAAGGGGAGCTTGCTCCTTCTCAGACCCCCCTGACCCACCTCTCACCCCTAGACAGGTCAGCTGCTGGGAAGGGGCCCCGTCCTCCAGCTGAACAACTTGAAACGGGAAGAAAGGGGACAATACCTCTGCATGGCCTCTGTGCCCAGCGTTCCAGGCTTGAATCGAACACAGCTGGTCAGCGTGGGCATTCTTGGTGAGGCCCTTTGTACAATGGCCAGGTCACCCTGCGTTGCTTGGTTTTGAGCCGTTGGAGGGTCAAAAAAAAAAAAAAAGCCAGTGCATACCATGGGAGTTGTGGAGATGGAGAGCAGGCTATTTGGGGGGTCTAACCCTTCCCTGCCCCCAAGGGCCCCCATGGATGGCATTAAAGGAGAGGAAGGTGTGGGTGCAAGAGAATGCAGCGTTGAATCTGTCTTGTGAGGCCTCAGGAGATCCTCAACCCACCATCTCCTGGAATGTCAACGCTTCAGTGAGTAGGCTTAATCTTCTTCTCTTAATCCCTGCCTGGGGCCTTGAGGCCAAGGCCGGAGGTGCTCCCCGCCCTCTGAGCTGCCCCTTTACTTCTAGGCAACTGAATGGAACCCAGATCCACAGACCGTAGTGAGCACCCTGAATGTCTTCGTGACCCGGGAGCTGCTGGAGACAGGTGTAGAATGTACAGCCTCCAACTCCCTGGGCTCCAATAGCACCACCATCATCCTGAAGCTGGGTGAGAGCCACCTCCCTGCAGAGGTTGGCAGGGGCACACCCAGGCAATTAACATGTGCTTCTACTAACCCCCACCTCCCTCTGCCTCCTAGTCTCTTTAACCACCCTTACACCTGACTTCAGCCAGACCACTGGCCTCAGCACCTCCACAGTCAGTCCTCACACCAGAGCCAACAGCACCTCCACAGGTAAGCCAGGCTTGTGCCAGGGTGCTTATTCTGCCCTGTCGACAGATGGGTGTCACAGCCCATCTGTCACCCTGGGCTGGATAGGGTGGGGCAGCAACAGCAGTGTGGCAACCTGCCTCCCCCTTTCCCCACCTCCAGTGACTGGAAGTGTCTTTGTTTGACAGAGAAAAAGCTGCCACAGCCAGAGAGCAAAGGTGTGGTCATTGTGGCTGTGATCGTGTGCATCCTGGTCCTTGCCGTACTGGGCGCTGCCCTCTATTTCTTCTACAAGAAGGGCAAATTGCCATGTGGACGCTCAGGAAAACAGGAGATGTAAGTCAGGCGTATGGTCCTCATTCCCCCGTTTTGGCTGCCCAGCTTGCTACATCGTAAGGGACAATGCCTGCATACCCAGTTATCCCTTGAGAGCCCGCCCTTTTTTTAATGCCCACTACCCTAACTTCCACCAACCATACCTTCTCGAATTTTCCCTTCCTGAGCTAGCCCCACAGCACCAGAGCGTCCATCCCAAAAGGGTCTCCCCTTTCCTTGTCCCCAAGTTGCCAACCTTTGACCTCCCTCCTCCCAGCACGCTGCCCCCGCCTCGTAAGAGTGAATTTGTAGTTGAAGTTAAGTCAGATAAGCTCCCAGAAGAGATGGCTCTCCTTCAGGGCAGCAACGGTGACAAGAGGGCTCCAGGAGACCAGGTAGGAGGCAGTTCCTGAGGCCAGGGCCTGATCCCCCTTTCAGGAACTGGGGGTAGTGGGCTGATGGTACTTGTTCCTGAACACTAACTCTTCCCTGTCCTTTATCCTTGGTTGGAGATGGGGAGCAGGCCCACCCTACCCTAACATGACTGACAGATGGCAGGACAGAGCAAACGGTGGTGGGACCCTGGAGAAGGACAGAGCAAGGCCCCGCCCCGTGCTCTGCTAGAAGTGTAGCCTTATTCCTCAGCACAGACTTAGTTCGGGGACTTCTATCTTTTCTTGTCCTCTCCCCCCCCATTTCTGCTGCTTGCCTCAAGGGTGTTGCAAATTCGTCAGCTGCTGCTTCTCTCTCTCCTTTTGGTAGTCATGTTGTGAGCCCTGCTGGCTCTCCACGTTTCAGTCCCTTCTCTCTGCCCACTTCCAGGGAGAGAAGTACATCGATCTGAGGCACTGAGGCACGAGCTGACTCACCGGCGTGTCTGGCTTCCTGCTCAGTCTTCACCCCAAGCTTAAAGCCTCCAGAGGGACAGCAGGGAAGAGCCTCACTCAGCTCCCCTGCAGACCAGGTCCAGAGGGCTAAGAGCTGGGACAAGAGCCATCCGGAGGATCTTACTTGGCCACGTAGGCCTGGATTTAGAGACCAAGTCCTCCTCTGTGTCCACTGAGTGACGCTTATCCCAGGGTCGTCTTTCCACCTTACACAGCCAGTGGTTGCAGATCCATCTCCTACCACCAGCCGCGTGGCTTGCCTGAGTGCTGTTCCCCCCCAACAGCCTTCATGCTACCTGCATCACCCGATACAGTACGTGTACGTAGGCACTGATCCTTGAGAGAGCCCACAGCCCAGAGGCAGCTGCAGCACTGCTTGTCTGCCTTCCTGCCTGCTACTAATTCAGGGTCTCTTGGAACATTTTTCCTTTGGGCAGGAACTGGCGTTGGTTCTTCATACACATCCCTGAGTAAGGAAGCTAGGCACTGTTTGTTTCTGAGCTACTGAGCCCAAGCTTCCTGCATTCCCTCAGGGTGTAAAGGGAGACTGAGAGAAAGAGAGAGGACAGAGAGGAGGTCTACTGTTCACAGGTATTAGGCTTACAGGTTTGCTAGTACCAAATTTCTACATGTGAGCTTAATGGCCCAGATCCTAAGAGTCCAAGTGGGAAAATGGTACTTAGAGATGAAAACCTGGCCCGTGAAGAGCTTTTGAGGTATGTGTGCATCTGTGTGTGTACATACATACATACGTATATATATATATATATGGTTTTGTCTGTAAATTTGCAAATTGTTTCATTTTATATATTATGTGTGTTAGAAAAATAAAGTCCTATTGTTCCAAAAGCATAGTACTGCCTTCCATTCACTGGGTGACAGACCTGGAGCTTCCAGCCCCACAGCTGTCTTCATAGAAGGGGCAGGGTCCCGGAGACTGCCCCAGGGTCCCGGAGACTGCCCCATACTTCTAGAGCACCCAGAGCTGGGCAGCATGCTGCTCAATGCTAGCTGGCAGCTACACCCCATCCTGTGGAACCCCATCACTGCCATCATCTCAAAACTGCCCTATGTACTGACCCCAGCCCCAGATGAGCCAGAACTCAAGTGTGCTACAACAAAAGAAATTTTATTTAAAAATATTTTTTTACAGACATGGGTGCTTGAAAAAGCTCTTTAGTTAACTGTATGGAAATGAAAAAAAATTAATAAATAACATTAGTATAACAGACCTCTAATTAGTATAACAGACCTCTACACATCAGTACACTGGCAAAACATGAACTTGAGAGAATGAGTCTTAAAGCTCCGCTATTCTGCAGGAGTATTTACCTCTGTCTGTTCTTTACAGGAGTGATTAAATACTGCTAATAGAAATCTTTTTATATTAATGACATTTTAAAAAATAGTCCATGAGAATCTCACCTAAGTGTGTTTGTTTTCTTAACACTGATATACAAATTGGGACTCTATTCTGGGGAAAATAACAAGTTCTCTCTTGTCCCACCCAAATCAAGAATTTAAAAATCTTGAATGAGGATGACCTTAAAAAGAACTGTGTCCACCCCTGACTCTTTGTTAGCCACAGGGAGGGGGAAACAGGGAAAGGGGGAGGATAAGAAAACTTGTGGTTGAAACCTATGACAGTATGAGTGACAGGCTTCAGGGTTCCATGTCCTTCCCTGGGTGCAAGCAGACTCCACGCAGGGCACCAGCCACTTAATGCTTTATGGTTGAAGCCTCAAATGAAAGGAAAGCCAAGTCTGAGGAGAGGCAGGAGGTTGAAGCTGGCTCAAGATCCAGCAAAACAAAGACAACAAACGAACCACCTCCTCTCCCTAGGAGGGTCCACCCTGCAGCTCTGCTCAGCAGGGCGCTGTTACCAGGGAGGAGTGGGTCGTCCAGAGCCATCACCTCAACATTAACTGCTGCCTGGAACCAACCAAGTGATGCCAGAATAAAATGCTCTTTTCCAATGAAAGCCTCATGGCAGAGAAAGGAGACCATAGGCACTATGTACCACCTCTCCAGCCCGACATCCATAGCCCCAAGACTCTAGGGTTAAAGATATTCAAGGCAGAGGAGCTCAGACTCTGGTATTTCCATATAAGTCCTAAGATGCAGCCTGGGGTACAGTGCTGCCTTAGAAAGGCACAAAACATTTGGCTTTTTTTTTTCAGTGTGCTAAAAATTGTTTTGTTTTGAATAAAGGAAAAAGATATATAAGGTTAAAAATCCCAAGTCACCACAGCCAGAAAGCAGATGTAGGAGGCACCTCACAGCTGCCATGCCCAGCATGTTTCAGCAGAGGTCAGACTTCCCACTTAAGGGTGCTGAGGAGGAGGGTGAGGAGGGCAGGAGGAGGCTCCCCTCACTTCTACTGCAGGGCTCACTAGCCCAAAGATTAGGGGAGGGAGCGCAGGGCCTGGAATCCTCCTTGCCACTTAAAGACAGCCAAAACATCGTCACCCTCTCCACTACTGGGTGAAAGGTAGGGGGGAAGGAACCACACACCCCACTTCAGGCCTATGTGGTGAGGCAGTGTGCACAGCATGCATTGAGCAATCCTTTTCTCTGGCCTCCATTCGGGTGTTGATGGAAGGAAATTTCAAGGCAATGCAGAGCTTTGCCTCTCACATTCAGCTGTGAGACTGAATCAGGGCCAGGTGATCAGAACTCCTGCTGACTTGTTCAGCTGCCAGATTAGTAGGAGACCTGGGGCCTGGCTCCGCACAACACAAGGAGCGATCAGCCACACTCTTCTCAAGCACTAAACCTGGGAAGAGGCAGCGAGATCTCCAGGCAGCTGGTGGTCAGCAGCTAGCCCTTCCCCATGGTGCTCTGCATCAGGTACAAAACAATGTGCAGGGCTCTCCCTGTGCCTATTCCTCCAGCTCAACTCTTGTGCTACTTACTGGAACCAAGAAATACTGGAACTTTCTCTCGTAATCCACCCAGATTTCCTGGGACACTGTGAAGGCACATGGCACTACTATCTCTCTGCTCCTTCACTCAGGAGCCTAGACGAGACATCACATGCCAGACCTGACAGCCTGCTTTCGCCCTTCCGATGCGCCTCAGCGAGTACCTTTGGATTAGCAGGTTACTTCTGTGGGTGCCAAATGACTTGAAGATTTAGAAGTTAAAAGCAGGGTAGTTTGTATGATATTCCTTAAAAATCAGGACATACTCTAAGATGAAATCCCAAAGATCCAGGCAAGCAGAAGCATAGTTTTATTTCCCCTACACTTAAACAAAAACAAAACAAATAAACCCCACCACCACCAAGAACAACAAAACCACCACACTTATTATAGGACTAGAGGAAAAGCAACCAGACAGGGAAGATACAGGAAGCTTACATGTCTAAAGAGTGCACAGAACAAGCTCTATTTGACACTGAAAATATCTGTGTTCCAGGGCAAATGTCCTAGTGGTATCTAAGAAAGCAGGGTTAAGAGCATCACCGCAGACTCCCTCACAGGAGGACAAACAAAGAGGGGATGCAGGAGATGGGTCAAGAGATCAGAGAATGAACAATATTCACCACTAAAACCAGAAGAGAGCCAAGCTTAAAGGTAATAGCTACAGTAGAAGCCATGATATGCACTCTAAATAACATCAAAGAAGACCCGAGGTCAAATGGAGGCTAAAAATGCCACCCAAGAGCAGACTAGAGTAGCCTCAAGAGTGAGGAAAGCAATCTTGGGTGTCAAGACTCATAAGGAGAGAGAGAGAAAAAAAAAAAAAAAAAAGAAAAGAAAAGAAAAGAAAAGAAATGAAGCAACAAAGGTGATAGTGACTCTGAGTAAGTTAAAAGTTTGGATTTCTTCAACCTCCCAGATGAATAGCAGGGCAGCAACTGTGCTACTAGTTCGAAAGTACCTTTGCATAGCTCTTCTAGGAAGCTCTCAGTTCACCGTAATTTCTCTGTTCTCCCTGTAAAGCCCAGTGTGGGGATGGACTCTCAAATCTATATTCTTGCTGAGTGTATTCTTTCCTAAGAACACAACCTAAGGACAAAGTGTTTAACAGGCAGGTAGGAGATCATGGAGATCAGCTCCTCCACCTATAACAAGATGCTCACAGCTGCCCCCGTGTTGAGTTGGCATTATCACAGGATGACAGAATTGCATTATGACCACCAAACATTGTTGTCAAGGCAGCTGTAGCAAACCTACGTGTTCCAGAGGCAATAAACTACAAAACACTTGGAGGAGCTGTTTTACTGCTTCGTTGCTGTCTTTCCGTATTTGTATGGCACTGGAAAGAAGGTCTTTCTCCCGTTATTTGTGGAGACAGGGCTGGAGAAGCTAACCAAGAGGCAAGCGCACGCATGCCTTGGGTAAATGAAGTCAGACACACACCAACTCTTCTGAACACCATTGTCAAAGCTGCCCTTGGACTTAATGTATCATTCAGGCTGCAAGTCCCAACAGGCAGCAACTCAACAAATCACCAAAAGATTCCATGCCATGTATGTCACTGTCTTCCAAGGCTCAAATCCACCAAGCATCAAGCTAGACACAGCCATTGATCTCAAAGGTGCAGCAGTTTGGTTAACCATAAACAACTTTCTAAAGGTGATCTTTGACATGGAGGAGGGTGCCAGCAAGACTGCCAAAGCTCTCATAGGCCAACTCCATCTCATTGCTGCATACTCCTAACCATTCGGTGCTTTACTGATGCATGGTTCTTATATACCAAGAGTTGGTGCATAAATAAGGACACTCTGCCAAGCAGAAGCAGATCTCAAGACTATAACATGGAGAAGCTCTACTCCCTTATGCAAAGGCTCTTTAAGCTTAAAGGCCATGAGTGCCTTGGACTAGTTTATTACCCAATCTGTGCAAGGTTGCAAATTCTGGCAAGAGGTACATTCAAAATCTGCAAGTCAACCAAGGAAAGTTTACCAACACTCACTGACTACAGGGTTGAGAGGGCAGTGAGCAGACCACTGGAGAGGGGAAGAGAGATGAGCAGAGGCAAGGAAAAGGGCATACAAGATGCCTTTGGGGGAACGGATGAGGCCATAAAAGCCATGAGAACACAAGCAACACAAGGGCAAGTCAATGTTGAAACCCTTCTAGACCTGATCAGATAACAGTTTTAATTTAGGGGGGAAATACAACCTAAGCATTACTGTCTTTTGCTCCCTGACTGCAGGCACAATGTGACCAGTTACCTCATGTTCCTGCCTCCATGACTTTGCCACCATAAGAGATTGCACCTTCAAACTATCAGAGTTAAATGAAACCACAGCAGAAGAGCCAAAAGTCCCACTGACAGTGAAACTATTCCACCAGTAATCTGCACATGAAGAGAACACCTCCACTCATGCATCAAACAGTGTGGGTGCTACCCCTGTGGCTGGGCATGAACAGGCAAGACAGTCTTCAGTTGGCAGTATACCCAAGGCTGGCCAGAGCTTCTTAATTCTACTTCCATCTCCCAAAAGCTGAAAAGACAGGCTTGCTCCACAATTTCCAGCGTGGTGCACAGATGCCCTCAGGAGATAACAGGCTCAGGCCTTAGGATGTCTGGTCCAGCCCATGGAATCAAAATACAGGTTTAACTTTCTTCTGTTCTTTCCAGGAATTACTGAGTTTTCCTAAAGAACTGCATTCATTCTAAGATCACATGAACTCAAGGAATAGGGAGGGAGTCATGTGTAGCAATATACTGTCAAGTACGAGAAGGAACTAAGTCTAAAGTTTTCCAGCCACAAATATACAAGAACCAAGTCTTCCATGCATTAAATAGCTGTATGCATTCTAACAAAAGGACTGCCAAAGCTGGGTGTGGTGGGTGGTGCAAGCCTTTAATTCCATCACTTAGGAGGCAGAGGCAGGAGGACCTCTATGAGTTCAAGGCTAGCCTGATCTACCAAGTGAGTCCAGGACGGTCAAGGCTCTGTTACACAGAGAAACCTCTCTTGAAAAACTAAAAGAGGCACTGCTCGTGTGTGGACTGAGATCAAGGTTGCATCCAGATGCTTTGTGTAGTGCTAGTGTTGAATTGTGAAGCTTCCAAGTGCCAGATGCTAACATTGACAGTGAGGTTCTGGTGCCTCAATAAGCTGGCTGCTCTAGGAATGCTTGTGAGCAGAATCCAGTCTCAGTTCCTGATCAGCTCCTAAGACTGCTGAAGTGTGTGTGTGTGTGTGTGGGGGGGGGGTGGGGGCAGGGAGGGGGAGATAAGATTGTTGAAGAATAGATAAAGAAACTCCAAATTGTATGGGAATACAATTTTTCCCAGAAGGGAAAAAAATAAAATCTTTCCACAAGGAGGACTGGGGACAGAAGTAGCTCAGTGAAAAGATAAAAAGGCACTGGATTGGAAAGGAGACTGCAGCAAAAGCTTTGTTTAAACATTCAGTGCGCTACCGTGCAACTCTCAGCCAGTGAACCCTCCAACCACTGAAGAGATGCTACTAAAATTTGTAGCAAAAATAGATAATCCATGAGGTATACACAACAGAATCTCCCAAATAGTATCAAAGCTACAGGAAGACAACAGGGGTCAATGGGAAAGTCTTGGGCCAATTTTAACCAGACAGCTCTATAAGGACAGTAAGTCTACATAGAAGAGCTGTGAGTAAACTCATGCACAGTCAAACGCAAAAAGTTAAGGACAGCCCATGCCTAACTCCCCAACAGCAGTAAGCCACCATGAGGTGGCAGCGAACCACATACAGCTGACACCTCTGACCACAGTAACCACCAAGTGGTTGCAGCCAGGAAAGTGGTTGGAATACTCTATTTTAGGGAATGATCATTCCAGAGTCAGAAAGGCCAACAGAAAGAAGGAGGGTCTGGGAAGGCCAGTGGCCTTCCGATTCTCATGATGTGAGGTAGAACACTCTGTGATAACACCGCTGCTGATCATCACAGAAAGACATCCTGTTAATGGGGCCATAGAAGGAATACACAGCTGGTCCCTGGTTTGGTCTGCAAGCAGGTTGTGATACAAAAATTAACTTGTAAGTTTGTTACCTAGACTATAAAATACATTTTACTTTCCTACAGAGGAAATAAATATTTTAAATATGAAGAATAGTGACTCCTATCCATCCCAGACTCCCTCCCCAATTTGAGGTGAGAGGGACGATACACAACCACAGAACAGCTGAGTGATGCCAGTGCTACTACCACACACCGTGGTCCAGTGATAGGTATGTCTGAGAATTCAAAGAGAAAGACAAAATGGCGGAGTATGCAGGGTGGGGCTGGGAGAAGGAAGAGGGGATGAGGAGAATAGCCAGCCAGGATAAATTTGCTGCTTAAATAAATATTAACATGCAAAGGCTGAGACGATGAGCTGCCCAGTCTGTTAACTAGAAGGACAAACACTTTAGAACCCCCAGGTTTCTAAAACCATTTTAAGAACTTTTCATTTTACAAGGACAGTGGAAGGGGCAGCTAGAAAAGTCTAGTTGTAGGACTGGACTAGAAAAGTCTTGCCTGGAGACCTGGCAAAATAGTACCCATCAACAAGGTGGCATGAAAAGCAATCCATGAAGACACAGAGAGAGCAAGGGCCTGTGTTCAATAAAATAACCTAATGAAGCTGAGAAAAAGGAAATGTTAAAGTGGTTTTCCTAATTATAACACAGAGCAGGGAAAAGGTATGGGCTTGCCAAAAATAGCAAAGCTCAAAATAAAGCTTGTTTATAAAAGGGCAATTTTAGGTAAACTCGGATGAAGAGCCAAGGAATTAAAATTTGCCATACAAATGGAAAATGGCAATTGGTTATTGGTGCCTTCAAAGGAAAAAAAAAATCAAATTTGGAAACTTATCTCCAAAATGAGTGGCATGCAACCTTCCTAAGGCTACCTAACAATAACAGGCACAGGCCCCGGTGTGCCCTGGGAGCAAAGGAAAGGCCTACACACAACAGTCTCAAACCTTAATGCCTGCAGATATACATTTGATAAGGCAACATCCCAGTCAATCCAAAATGTGCCTGTCCAGCATAGGGACTGAACACCCACCTACCCTCCACCCATGCCAACCCAGTGCTCACACGGTGGCTCAGCAGAGGGCAGGACAAAAGTGTCATTTCCCTAGATAGTATGGGCAGTAATCGCCACAGATTTGGTTTTTGTTTTCTTTTGAAGGCAGGGTTTCATGTCGCCCAGGCTAGTTTCAAAGCTGCTATGTAGCAAGAATGGCCTTGAGCTTCTGATGCTCTGCCTCCACCTCCAGAGTGCTAAGGATGGAGGTATGCCTCAGCACGATATTCTGTACAGCGTGGGGACTGAACCATGGCTTTGTGAATGCTAGATAAGCACTCTACCAACTGAGCTATATCCTTAGTCCTCCACAGAAGACTTGGATGCACAAAAAAGGCCAAAGTGTATAGCCAACGCTCTATGTTCTTGACTGGTCTTAGACTGTGGGTAGTGTCTACATGAAAAGAAACATGCCACTATGGACAGACTGCGGCCTGCAGCCTTTCCCTTTTCTCTCCAGGCCTTCAATTGTTTTGTTTTTTTTTTTACATTTATTGATTTTATATGTATGAAATGTTCTGCCCACATGTGTGTATGCACATCATGTGTATGCCTAGTGCCCACAGAGGTCAGAAGAGGGCACCAGACCCCTCTGGAACTGGAGTTACAGATTATGAGCTATCCATCTGATAAACCTGCATGTGGGTGCTACGGACCAAACCTAGGTCTTCCACAAGAACAGCTGCTCTTAACTGAAGAGCCACCTCTTCAGGCCCTATTGTTTTGACACAGTTTCCAGTAGCACTGAGCTGGCACTGAGCTCCGCATCATCCTGACACCATCTCCTAAGTGCTGAGATTACAGGCACATGCCACCAAGCCTGGCTTAGGCTTTCACTATTCAAGCAAACACAAAACTGGGTGTCACGAACTTATGGAGGTGAATGATAAGCTATTGTTTCCTAGTCACTGCTATGTGGAGGAGACACAGGGTAACCACAGCAAGCCAATATAAAGACTATAGTGTCTGCCTTGGAAACAGAAATAGCTCTGAGGCAAGAGGATAAAACCCAGACCTTGAAGCATCCAAAAACTAAAAGAAGAGCTCAAAAGATTTTAGTTGCAAAGATGTTAAGACTGAAAAGAAAGCGGATTGAGAAAGGGCGATGCTGCCAGAGAAGTCAGCAGGACTCCAGTTAGAGAACTAAACCCAAGAGGTCACTATATAGGGACTGAGAAACAGGTCTTCAAACCAACTCTACATCCTCTGGATGAACCTGTAAATACACAAACTACTACACCGTCCCAAATTGTCTTTGACTAAAGGGCTTCAATGAGAGATGTCTAAATACTATGGATAATGCAGAGATTATATGCAGGAACCAATAAAAAAAGCAAGGAAAGGGAAAGAGAAAACATTCCCAAAGCACTAGGCATACAAGAACCAAGTCACTGGCTGCATCAGTGTAGGCAAGGGCCTAGTCATCAGCATATGCTGTACAGTCACTGGGGTTGTCCCCACTCCTTAGAGGGGAAAGAAAGAAATCATTTCTGAAAAGCTAACCTGGCTCCTACTCAAGGGAGAGATCCCTAAGCTGAAATTAACCACTGGCAAGGAAAGACTGAGCAGATAAGTCCTTACTGTTTATTTTGTAAGTCTAAACAGCATATGACTGAAGCTTCCTACAGGCGCCATGGTATTCGGGCTGGAAACAAATGTTCTGTTCCTGTTAGGTAGAAAGACTCATGATCTATATCAGAAACACATACCTGGCAGCAAGGCAACAGACTCCCACAGGCTTTTCCTGGGGAGGACACGGAATGCATATGAAAGCCTCTATCTCAAACCACTTAAACATTAAAAAAAAACAAAAAACAAATTCAACATTCCTATAAAAACAGCACTTTGGAATGACCAGTGTTAGCGGCTAGCGTCAATCAAAACTGTAACCACAGAATAGTACTTTCCTTCCCACCTATTCTACCAAACCAACACCATCACACACGAGAAAGTACATCCTATAGGCTGCTGGGCGTCAGTGAGACTGGTGACAGCAAGTGTACAGACCATCAGTGAAGAAGAGGTGGAGTAGGAGTTTCCAGGGGAAAGGACAGCGGGTGTTCTAACAATGATAATCTAAGGAGAGGGTTGAGGTTGTAACATCCAGCAGGGCTAGGTGCAATACCACAGTAGATGCGAGTCTTCAGAGATGCCTTCCTGAAGCTCTTGTGCTAACTCCCTGCCTGGATTCACACACAGCAGGATAACCTTATAATGACAGGACACACAGACACACACGCCCTTAACAGGAAAGTCCTAAGTCCTTAACTAGGGCTACACCACAGCTCTTCTACTGCATTCTGTACTGTTCCCAGGGTAGGCTACCATTTTATAAAATCCACACTCTCCTAATGAAGACCGAAGGACTGAAGGACTACAGAAACACTCTTAAGACTGATACAACAACGAAACACACTAGCTGCTCCATTTTCATTCCACTGCTTTGAAATCTTGAACCATATGTGTCGATACCCACAGAAAAAGCAGGACCTTACAGTGACATCCCAAAAGAAGCCACTGCTTTCCTAGGTGTTCCTTGAGCAAGAGCCCGGCTCATGGGTCCTCTGAAGCCACTGCAAGAAGAGATGTGCTAGGTGGCTACATGGGCAGGAGAAGAAATAGAAACAAATTCCCGGAGGATGTTTTTGGCCATCTCAATGTTGTTGTGGGCAATGACCAAAGCTTTCTGAATGTCCTGGTAGGAGTAGCCCTGACTCATGAGGCGCTCAATCTCACTTGAGAGCTGCGGCGAGGGGGCAACGGCAACAGGGCTAGCAGTGGCACCTCCACCTTGTTGATAGCTACTTGCTTTTCGTTCAGAGTTGATTCTCCGAGGGAATGGTTTGGGGGGCCTCTCAGGAACTTGGGAACCCTCATTGAAGTCTGAAAGAGAAAGGAAAGAAAATATTTGCAAACCTTGGGAAACTGACATTTAATGGCAGTAGCAATAACAATGTGCTATTAGTGTGTTCTTCTGTCACAAGGCTGGAGTTCTGCTTTTTTGAGTGTTTTCAAACAGGGGCTCACTCTATACCACAGACTGGACTCGAACTCACAGCTGTGGTCCTGCCTCAGTCGCCTGAGTGCTCAGGTTACAGCTATGAGTTCCTGTGCCTGACACAAGTCTGGGTTTTATCTTATCTGTAGTGCTAGAACTGAACCCAGGGCTACATATATGCTAGATTAAGTGTTGTGCTGCTGAGCTACACCATCAGCCTAAAAGTTGGGCTTAGGTCTAGAGTCTATCAGAATAACAGCCCTTCTAAATAAGCCATGAGCCCATTCCGTTAATAGTAACTGTGGCTTTGAGAAGCAGATAACACCTACACTGTGTGTTATCCTTATAAACAAGTTTACATACTCACCAAACTACTCCTTCCTCAAGTAAGGAGACAACACAGCCTAAACTGCAGAGGAAGCAGTAAACTAGCCTAGGTGAGGAGCCCACCTAGATGGACAACTAGACCCTATATCTTTTCCATCAGCTGGTCTGAAAGTTGACTTCAATTTCCAAAGTGACAGCTATTCTGGCTGCTGCCCTACCAGGCGGCCACAGGTGCAAGGGCAGCCCTGGATACTAGAGACCAATGTGGGGTGGCCCAGGCCTATAAAAGGTGTATTTGAGGTCAGCACACTTCTTCCCAGTGGGACAGGGCTTAGAAAAATAAAGAACACAGCATTGCTTCCCTCAAGCCTAACTCCCAGCATTACATGCATACTTAAAAGAGCTAGAAGCCTTGCCTTCCTCAATACAAGCTGTGATTTAAGCACCACCTACAGAGTTTCACTTCCAATGTGGGACCTAGGACCAGCTTTCTAACAGTTAGAATCAGTGCACAGCCCACTACTTCCACTCACTGACCTACTGCCACCTGACAAGGCCATGACTTTTACTTATAAACCAAAGGCCTGACAGCAATCCAGTACAAGTCAAAGTAGCCTGGAGACTCACTTATGGGATCACCATCCAGAGACAACCAGCCAAAGGAGGAGCTGGCATTGGAGATGTCAGACAGGGTCCGGCGGGCCAGTACTGCTGGCACAGGTGGCTTAGGCACATCATACCCATCATCCTCATTTTCTGATTCCTCAGGGCCAGTACTGGTGTGAGCTGTAGGCAGATTCCCTTCCCCTGGAAGAAAGTTAGGGGTAAGTTATTGTCTTCTCCTGTCAGTCTTCATTTTCCAACACACTTCAGTGCAGAGGCATCCACTCACTCACAGATGCATACAACCTTTTATTTCATTCAACAGTTACTCAAATGTCTATACTGTGGGCCAAATACCATTTGGGGTCCTGTGGCTAGAGATAAAATAAAACCTGTACCAGTTCTCTTGATGAATATGTTAACAGTCACTCTTGCCAAGGTTGACAGCTACTGATGCCAGAGACACAAGTGCTATTTTAGAGCCTCCTATCTGCAGCTTGCCTCAAAAGATCAGCTAAAGGGCTGTGTGAAGACTTCCTGAACTTTCCCCCTTGGTAAGCTGCTTAACATGGGAATTGAATATTTACCACCCACACACAAAAGAATTTCATCAATGTAATGGGACTAAAAGAGAGCTGCTAATACTGAGATCCAGGCCATGTAACAGATGTTTCCAGCCCTGGGAGGAGGGAAAACAGTTAGGAACTAATGTCTGAAAAGGAAAAGTGGGGCCCATGCTGTCCATGAGTCAAAAAACTTTTGACAAAGAGTACTGAGAATAATTTTTCTCCTTAGCTTAAGCTATTTCAACCAAATGTTACAGAGCCACCCTATAGTTCCCTTCTCTTTTTATTCTTGAGACAGGGTCTTAGCTGTGTAGGCTAGACTGGCCTCAAACTTGTAATCCTTTTGCCTCAGGCTCCAACATATTGAAATTACGGCTATGTGCTACCACACACGGCATATCA
The DNA here is from genome assembly GCF_903995435.1 of Acomys russatus. Lineage (NCBI taxonomy): Eukaryota > Metazoa > Chordata > Mammalia > Rodentia > Muridae > Acomys > Acomys russatus. Next base: position 35,754,842 of record NC_067150.1, read on the forward strand.
GTGTTTAAGTAGAAGACAGGTGACTCACCAAAGGTGCTGTTCTCCGTTACAGACAACGCTTGGGACTGAATGTTGTACATTGCTTCATATGTGCAGCTGTCAATCTGCTGGTCACAGTCACATACTCTGAACCACAAAGAGGTACAATGCTCTTCACAAACAAGATTCTGTTATTTGCAATTTTAAAAAGACTAAGCTGCTTCTAACTGTCCTAGACCCTAATTCATTCATTCTTTTCTTTTTTTTGGTTTTTTTAGACAGGGTTTCTCTGTGTAGCTCTGGCTGTCCTGGACTCACTTTGTAGACCAGGCTGGCCTCAAACTCACAGTGATCCACCTGCCTTTGTCTCCCGAGTGCTGGGATTAAAGGCATGTATCACCACGCCTGGCGACCCTAATTCTTTCAAAAAAACACATTCTCTTTGTAACAATACCATTAATAAATACTGTGAGATTGACTCAAGACAAGCTAACCATGTACATGTTCTGGAGGTCACTGTGCCAGTGTAGAGACCATGCAACTATGTATCCATACTAGACCCTAAACATTAGGGTCTAGATTTCTCTTTCTGATTTACTTCTGCAAGGCAATGGTATGTGTAGTAAGTAAGAAAGCAGGTAAAGTCACAGCAAGTGAATTATCTGAGTAAAGACACTTGGCTTGTTGTGAGCATACCGTGAACTCTGGGCTGCCTCTAACGGCCGTTTGGGCTCTGGCTTCTGAACTCCTATGGGCCTAGATGTGGGAGTCATATACTCTGTGTCTTCTTCACTTTCCCCTTGCTCCCCAGGCGGCAGTTTCGGCACAGGAAGAGGCCTGGAAGAATTAAAAAAATAGTAATAATTAAGTTGGAAAACTTTGAAGTGTGAAATAGATTTAGAACTAATACAATTCAATTTGACAAAACAAAATAAATAGCACTTAGGGTCCTACCATTCCCAGTGACCATGGCAAGCATTAGGGAAAATCTGCACCAGTTACAAATCCTACTCTCAGCTGATGTTAATGGAATGTAAATCTTAAACTGGAATATGTAGTTAACTATAACCTCAACTCACAAGTAAGTTTTGTTTCAGTGCTCCTGTTTGCATGCTTTTTTTTTTTTTACAGGGCATAAAAAAAGGAACACTAGGGGCTGGAGAGATGGCTCAGTGGTTAAGAGCACTGACTGCTCTTCCAGAGGACTGAGGTTCAATTCCCAGCAACCACATGGCGGCTCACAATTGTCTGTAACTCCAGGATCTGACCAATGCACATAAAATAAAAATAATTATTTAAAAAATAAATAAATAAATAAAAGGGCCAGGTGTGGTGGCGCCCAGGATGGCCAAGGCTACACAGAGAAACCCTGTCTCGAAAAACAAAAAACAAACAAACAAACAAAAAAAGGAACACCAGCTGGCTTTCTAACAGAACACTAGAAATGTATAGCAAATCCCAATACAAAAGCCTACCTATGGTGGTAGTACATAGTTTGTCAAAAAGTATAATTGCTTTTGCTCTTCAATATTTCCTACCAGAAATTCTGATATAGATAAAAAGTAACCTGGCCATTAGCATCCTAGACTTCTAACTCTTGATGCATTTGTCGGGAGGGCAGTACAGGGATCAAACACAGGACCTTGCACACGCTAGACTGACTACATCCCTGTGCCTGGCTTCAGAGATCTCGCTGTTGCAGCGCATATTATGCAATTCTTACTCAGCTTTCTTCAAGGGCCGTAGAGAGCTCAGCTAGCAGTTAGGATTAAAAGCACTGGCTGCTCTTCCAGAGGATTGTGGTTCAATTCCCAGCACCCACACAGCAGTTCACAACCATCTGTAACTCTATGCCCAGGGGATTTGAGGGCCTCTTCTGGTACATCTCCATGGGCACCGCCTGCTCATGGGTGCACAGGCATCTATTCAGGCAGAATAGCTATCCACATAAAATAAGATAAAAAACTTAAAAACAAAAACTGCTATCCCACTGTATGAAAGGAAACGAAGACAAAATACTAACTGTGAAAGAAAAGGCCCTACTGCATGCTTCCTGGAATAAACCTGAGTGTCTTTCTTTCCCTTTTCCCATTTTATTTTTGCATATCCTAAATAACCAACAGATACACATTTATTTCTCTCCCTGTATCTACATAATGTTCTTTGTGTGTTTGTTTGTTTGGTTGGTTGGTTGGCTTTTCAAGACAGGGCTTGCTTGTTTGTTTTCTATGTAGCCTCCACTGTCCTAGACCAGGCTGATGTTTGTCTAGTTTTAGTTGTTATTGTTTGTTTTGTTTTTATGGTGGAGAACGTTTATTATAGATGTGTGAGAAAGCATAGCCAGATGCAGGCACATCTGGCACAGTCCAGAGTGGTCATGCCCCTCCATCCATGTGGGGGGGGGGGGGAGCAGGGAAAGGGAAGGGGCAGGGAAAGGGAGGGGGGAACTGACTTCAGCAGCAAGGAAGGCAAAGGCACAAAAGGAGTGAAAGGAGAGGCAGGTATCCAAAACTCTCTGGGTTGTCTAGGACAAAGCCTCAGGGTGGAAGGCAGTGCATGCCAGCCACAACCTGCAGCAGACAGGAACAGGGGTGCTTCAAGAACCCGAAGGCCAAGTCTGCATTGTTAATAGGCATCTCAGCTGCTTGTCCTGGGTTTAAAACGTAACACTCCAGCCTCTTGTTAATTATAAATGTATAAAATACTTGTCTATTTTTTAAGACTGGGTCTCACTATGTAGTCTTGGCTGTTCTGGAACTCACTATGTAGACCAGGCTGGCTTCAACCTTACAGAGATCTAGCTGCTTTCTCGGTCTTCCAAGTGCTATGATTAAGGGCATTTGCCACTGCACCTGGCAACAGTACACATGTCAGCTGGGCACGGTGGCTCACACATTTAATCCCAGCACTCAGGAGACAGAGGCAGGTGGATCACTGTGAGTTCAAGGCCAGCCTGGTCTACAAAGCGAGTCCAGAACAGCCAAGGCCACACAGAGAAATCCTGCCTTGAAAACCCAAAATCAATCAATCAATCACGTCAGAGAAACGTAACAAAACTTGATTCTTTAAAAAGATTAAATAAAAATGATAAGACTCAGCCTGACTGCCCTACACACATGTATAAAGAAAAAGGGATGGAAAGAAAATATTTCAAAACACAAAAATTACAGCACTTAAGAGGGCCAGAGTAGGAGACTTGGGAGGTGGCTTTTAAGATTATTATTATTTTTAGTTATAACCAAACATAAGACATATGTGAGTGTCTCCAAGTGGGTATGTGCACATGAGTACAGGTGCCAAAGGAGACCAGAGGCACTGGATCCCCTGGAGCTGAAGTTACAGATGGTTGTGGACCTCCATTTGGCTGCTGGGAATCTAACTCAGGTCCGTGGGAAAACCAGCAAGTATCTAAACAACTGAGCCACTATCCAGCCCCTTGTGTGTTTTGCTAGTTTGTACACTTGTAGCAATTTCACTCCCTTAGCCTCTCACGTGTGTGATACAAGCATACAAGCACACCAGGTCTAGGATTCTGAGTTTGAGGCCATCAGAGTCTACTAGGAAGACTTTATCTCATTAAAAAGGAAGAAATAGCCATCGCACAGAAAGAAATACAGCTGTAGTATGCTTACCTGGCAGCCAGAGAATAAATGGCATTGGCAGATGAAGAAGGCTTGATTTTGGGGTGCTCACTCTCTGAACCTGCTATTGGGCTGCTATTCATATTCTACAAAGTAAGAAAAGGTCTCAAGGCTATGATCGTCTTTTCTGTAAAACTAAGAAATAGTCACCTGAGTGTCCTTACAGTCCTCAGCTGTAGTCTTCCCATTCCATCTCCTTAGGTTCCCAACTTCCTTGTCAATTCACCCATCAACGTTCACCCCAAATGTGACGTCTGTTACCCAAGTTAAAACCATCAGTTTATGACAGAGTTCATACCTTTTTTACCTCCCGCCTGCTTCCATGTTCTCTGAAGGGTCCACCTAACCTAACTATTTCCTTCTGGAAAAACACTCCCACTTGAGCACTGGCACCAGTGTCTCTGTGTATATGGCATGTACTTTTTTTCTAACAGCTTTAACAATACATATGAGTGTTTTGTCTGCATGTATATATGTGTATAACAAGTGTGCCATGTCCCCTCAGGTCACAAAAGGGCACTGGATCTCCTAGAATGGAATTACAGGAAGTTGTAGAATACCATGTGGGTGCTAGAAATTGAACTCATGTCCTCTACAGAAGCAGCGAGTGATCTTAACTGCTGAGCCACCTCTCTAGCCTCCTTGTTTCTTTTTAAAAAAATAAAACTGAAAAAATGCTTATTTTGTGTGTATGTGTAAGTCACAAAATAAATATCACAATTCTCTTCTCTCCTTTTATTACATGGGTTCCAGGGATCACATTTGGGTTATCAGGCTCCTTTACTGAGCCATAATATCAGTCCTTGGGTCTTTCTTTTCTATTTTGTTGTTGTTTTTGTTTGTTTTGTTTTTTGAGACAGGGTTTTTCTGTGCATCCCTGGCTGTCCTGGACTCACTTTGTAGACCAGACTGGTCTCGAACTCACAGCGATCCACCTGCCTCTGCCTCCTGAGTGCTGGAATTAAAGGTGTGTTACCATGCCCGGCACGTTTTTTGTTGTTGTTGTTGGTTTGTTTGTTTGTTTTAAAGACAGAGTCTAACTGTGTGACTCTAACTGACCTAGAACTTATTATGTAGACTAGGATGGTCTTGAACTCATGCCTCCTAAGTACTGGGATTACAGGTATGTATTGGCTCCTTGCCTTTTCCTTAAACAAACCTCTTTTCAATTCACTTCTTTCCACTTCATTCCAGAGATCAGACTCACTGAGAGTGTCTCTACACTGAGCCATCTCATTAGCTATGAATTATGCTATTTCTGAATTCTAAACAAACCTATCAAATAACTGACCCAATCAGTCACAGTGGTGCATGTTTGTAATCTCACGTTATTTAGGAAGCTGAGGCAAAAAGATCAAGAATTTGAGGCTAGCCTGGCATACAGACCAAAACCCTGTAAACAAAACAATTTTTTGTTTTTCAAGACAGTGTTTCTCTGTGTAGCTCTGGCTGTCCTAGAACTCACTCTGTAGACCAGGGTAGCCTTGAACTCAGAAATCTGATTGCCTCTGCTTCTCAAGTGCTGGGATGAAAGGTGTGTGCCACCATGCCCAGCCCAACAAAACACTTTTGACCATAAAATGCCACCCACAAATACTACTAGATTAAATGATTTGAAACTTAGGACTCACCATGGAGGTATCCAGACTAAACGTGCTTCCAAGCCTCGGCCCATCTACTCTGGGCTCCATTTGTGAGGGCAAAGAAAATGGCAGTGAATGTCGGTTGGTCAATTCTCTTCCATTCCAAGGATCACTAGGGTTTGGAGTAGCTACTGGTACTTTTGGGATTGGCCGAGACAACCATGAGTCCCCTGGGCGGCCAGAGGGGACAGGGGGCAGTTTGTCTCTAGATGGACAGTCGCCTGGTGTACACGGCAGGGGCCGTCTCTGAGGCCGTGTTTCTGCTCCAACAGAGTAAGGCCGGTCTGGAGGGGGTGGTGGCGGAAGATCTCGAAGTGTGGGAGGTATTGGCAACGGCTTGTCCTTATGATGGGAGCCAGGAGCAGCCTATGGAAACAAGATGGAAACAAGTCAACCAAAAACCACTAATACACAACAAGGCTCAGCAAGGGACAGGAATGGCTAATGCTTTGCCTTGGAAGCAGTCCCCAGAACTGAAGTGCTCGCAGGAACAGGTGCTCGCTGTTGTAGAAGGTCAAGTCTTGGTGGCACTGGAGGAAGGGAAGCTTGTGGGGCCACGGAGAACGGAGAGGAAGGCCTTTCCACCTACAACCAACGAGACATTCGGAGGTTACTCCTGTTTAGGGAACAGCGTCTTCCAATGCTAAAACTACAGACAGCAGATACTATGTGATCATGAGTGCTGGGCCCCACAAGCCTCTAAAAATACAGATACTTTTGGAATCCTGAACTATATTTGCATCATAAGAGGGCACTCTCAGCCAGGCATGGTGGCGCACGCCTTTAATCCCAGCACTCGGGAGGCAGAGGCAGGCGGATCGCTGTGAGTTCGAGGCCAGCCTGGTCTACAAAGTGAGTCCAGGATGGCCAAGGCTACACAGAGAGACGCTGTCTCGAAAAACCAAAAAAAAAAAAAAAAAAAAAAAAAAAAAAAAAAAAAAAAAAAAAAAAAAAAAAAGAGGGCACTCTCAATCACAGATGGCAGGCTACAGGCAAATTAACCCAGAAAGGCACTGCTACCAAAAGGAGCCTACCTTACAATTTAAAAAACTATCACAATACTCCATCTCTTCATCTTTGAAGGAAAAAAAGATACTGTCAAGATTAAAACTAGGTAAATGTGCATGCTTTGCTCTGCAAACCTGGCAATCTGCGTGTGAGCCCTGGAATGCATGTAAAGGTGGGAGGAGAGAACTGACTCTACAATACTGTCTTCTGACCACCACAGGAAAGCCACGGCACACCCAACACATAAGCACACACAAACACATACAATAATAAATAAATAAACTTAAAGATGAGAGAGATATATGATCTGAAAAGAGTATAACAAGGAAAATTCTAGAAGCCACCGAAACATGCAGGAAACATTGAAGAGACAAAGACAGACTGACCAAAGCCTCAAAAGCCAAGCTCCACTTCAGCTGAGAATTCAGTTTAACATTAGGGGCTAAAAAATAAAAAAGCTAAGTCTCACCAAGCTAACTCTCACTCCATCAACACGTAGCCCAGCACTTGCTCATTTCCTCTAAAGACCTTCAACTCTATCTATAGGTTCCCTTTCATTTTATTCATTAACTTGAAACCTCACTTTTAGTGACACGCTTCTTGAGCTGGGCACTTCGACACCCTTCACTCTTCTAAGAAACCAAGGACAGGGCACGCATGAAAACTGTGGATAAAGGGCAAGAAAGGGTGAGAAGATTGAGGACACCATGACACATGGCAAGAAAAGAGGGTATGAAGCTCTTGTGACTTAGAGCTAAGCTGAAAAAAAAAATTAATTTCATTTTTGTTTATGTGTCTGTCTGTACGTGGATGCCAACTGTGTGCAGGTGACCACAGAGGACAGAGTAGGGTACTGCACCCCTTTGAGCTGGAGTTACAGTGTAGGTGGCTGTAACCGCTTCACATGGCACAGGGCCCTGAACTAAGGTCAACTGGAAGAACATCAAGAGTCCTTAACCACTGAGCACCTCTCCAGCTCCCTGGGCTCAATGTTTGCAACTAGAATCCTAGAACTAGCCACTGTCCTAGTTAGGGTTACCATTGATATGATGAAACATCATGACCAACCACACTTGGGGAGGAAGAGGTTTACTGAGCTTACACTTCCATTCTGTTCATCATAGAAGGAAGTCAGAATAGGAACTCAAGTAGGGCAGGATCCTGGAGGCAGGAGCTAATGATGCAGAAGCTGTGGGGTGCTGCTTACAGGCTTACTCAACCTGCTCTCTTATAGAACCCAGGACCACCAGCCCAAGGAAGGCACCACTCACAATGGGCTGGGCCCTCTTCCATCAATCACCAGTTAAGAAAATGTTCTACAGGCTGGCCCACAGCCTGATCTATTGAAGCATTTTCTCTCAATCAAGGTTTCCTCTTCTCAGATGATTAGCTGTGTCAAGTCGACATAGATCAGTCAGCACAACAAAGTGCTGAATGAAAATATATTATGATATCAAAGGCCTGGAAAGGTCCCTTCCGCTTTTTTGTTCTGTTTTGTTTTTCGAGATAGGGTTTCTCTGTGTAGCCCTGGCTGTCCTGAACTCGCTTTGTACACCAGGCTGGCCTTGAAATCACAGCAACCCACCATGTCCAGCCAGACCCTTTCATTTTGTTTGTTTGTTTTTGTTTTTCGAGACAGGGTCTCTCTGTGTAGCCTTGGCCAGCCTGGACTCACTTTGTAGACCAGGCTGGCCTCGAACTCACAGCGATCCACCTGCCTCTGCCTCCCGAGTGCTGGGATTAAAGGCGTGCGCCACCACGCCCGGCTCCCTTTCATTTTTTAAATAGAGATTTTTTGAGATTTATTTTTACTATTTTTAGTTATATGTATATGTCTTGTATAAGCATGTGTATATGAGTGCAAATGATCTTAAGATGGTCAGAGAGAAGTTGCCCCCCCCCCCCCAGGAACTAAAGTTACAGGTGGTTGTGAGGTGCTCGATACAGGTAACGGGAACTGAACTCAGGTTCTCCAGAAGAGGAGTATCTACTCTTAATCACTGAGCCACCTCTCCAGACTCCCAGAGAGGTAGTTTAAAGACATACTTTCCTCAAAAAAGGAAAAAGACAAGATGGGATCTATGAGTCTTTGAATAGAGGAGATGCAATCATGCCCTGAGAGGAAAGGGAAGGCCCCAGGATGACAGAATGGCCAGACCAGATGGAGGGAGCACATGTGACTCCCTTGACTCACAGTACTGCACTATCCATTACCTACCGCACTGTAAGCATGCTGTTAATAGCTTTGGTCTCTTAACTCAGCCTCCTAAGAAGATGCTTGCGAGCATGGTTCACTTAGTAGTGACAGATGCAAACTGAAATAATTATTTCAAACAACCCACAAACAGGAAGTTAGGTTGTTAAAACACCCGCCCTGCGCCCCGGAACTTAGGTTGTTAAAAAACAAACAGAGAAATAATGATTTTAAAAACAAACAAAACCAGGAAGTTAGGTTATTTTTTTTTTAAAAAATCACTTTATACAACAGATATATACTTAAGAAAAAAAACAAAGCCCAAAATCTCAGATTGATGATGTGGCTCAGTGGAAGAGGTCAAGTGTCTAGGGCTCAATTCAAGGTACAACTCAGAAAAACAAGCAAAACACAACAAATGACAGCTACCAGGGTGTGATGAACCAGGCAGTTTCATGTTTTCATATTCCTTTATGGTATGACTTTGGGGGAAGGAGGGGACAAATTTAATATCTTCTAAAAGTTAATATAAAATAAACTAAAAGTTACAAAGAATAAAATAAGAAACCACTACCTACCTGCCACTCCACAAAATGAAATACTACTATTTTTGTGGAATTCTCATGCACCCCTCCCCTTAACTACTTCCTCAGTTCTAACAAAGGTTTTGTTTTTAAAGATATTATGTGCATGTGTCTATGTGTAGGCATTAGCCTTCTGCCTTACTCTCCCAAGTGCTCAATTCCAAGTACGGACCAGCACCCCCTTTATTAGCACAGCTCTCAAAGTTTAAATAGCACAGTTCTACTACAAAATCAATCCACAGACAGACTACACAATACACAAACACATTTAAGCCTGGAAACAATATATCCTTTAAGAAAGTCTAAGTAGAGCCCAGTGTGGTAGCACACACCTTTAATCCCAGCACTTGGGAGGCAAAGGCAGGTAGATCACTGTGAGTTTGAGGCCAGCCTGGTCTACAAGAGTCTAGGACAGCCAAAGATACACAGATCGATCCTGTCTCGAAAACAAAAGACAAAAACAAACAAACAAAAAGACTAAGTAAACTGTAGGATGGAGCCTTAGTTACTGTTCTATTCCTGTGGCAAACACATGTGACCAAGGCAACTCATAAAGAGAGCATTTAATTTGGGGCTCACTGTTCCAGAGGGGTTGAGTCCATGACTATCATGGAAGGGAACACGGCAGCAGGCATGGTGCTGAAGCAGTAACTGAGAGCTTATATCTTGATGCACAACCAGGAGGCAGAGCGAGCTGAGAATAAGACGGGCTTTTGAAACTTCAAAGCCTACTCCCAGTGACAGAGTTCTTCCAACAAGGTCCTGCCTTCTACCAACTAGGGAACAAGGATTCAACCGCAGGAGCGGATGGAGACCTTTCTCACTCAAACCATCAGACATGACCAAGTTGCAATACATAAATGAAGAGTTTCGTTTTCTAATTTCTACAAAGCTAAGGAGAAAAATGTTTATCCTCCCCACCCAACCCCCACCAACAGGGTTTCCTGTGTAGCCCTTGCTGTTCTGGAACTCACTTTGTAGACCAGGCTGGCCTGGAACTCAGATATCCACCTGCCTCTGCCTCCGGAGTGCTGGGATTCAAGGACTGCGCCACCACCGCCCAGCCCTCATTTATGTCTTTTTACCAAATGCCTGTAATATTTAATAAACATACTGAACCATTTGAAACAACACTGTCTTCCTGTGCCAAACAGGGTTTCACCTACACCTACATTGTCTTCCTGAAGAAAGCTACTAGGGAGCTAGAGAGCTGGCTCAGTGGTTAAGAGCATCTGTTTTTGCAGAAGGCTCAGATTCAATTCCCAGCACACACATGGCGGCTAACAACCATCCACAACTCTACTTCTGGGGAATTTAATGTCCTTTTCTGATGCCCATGGGCACCAGACATACACGTGTTACAGACATACCTACAGGTAAAACACTCATACACAAAGTTTTAAAAAAGAGAAAAAGAAAAAGCATGCTATTAGGTCCCTGAGAGTTTTGTCCGAGATTGCTGGTCCCACACAACACTCTACAGTGACCCAAGCATCTGTATAATGCACACCTTGTTAGTCTTTATTAAAAACTTTAAAGTTGCATTCCATAAAAGTCTTCTGAGTTTCTACCCTCATAAAAAACAGTGAGTATGCATGTGTGCAGTGAGCCATTCAGTTTTTCCTATGGATATGACCAAAAAGAAATGAACTTATTCGTAGGGGTAAGGGTCATATTTAGGGCTCACAGATGCTAGATAATAACTTATGCTGGTTTGTGTGTTTGTTTCTGTCAACTAGGAAACCTCAACTGAGAAAATGCTTCCATAAAACTAGCCTCTAGGCAAGCCTGTAGAGCATTTTTTGATTGGCTGAATGACTGACTGGTTGGTGGTTGATTTGGAAGGGCCCAGCCCTTTGTGGGTAGGTGAGTGTGCATCTTTAATCTCAGCACTCCAGAGAATAAAGACAGGCAGGTCTCTCTGGGGCTTTGAGGCCAGTCTTGTCCATATAGCTAGTTCCAGGATAGCCAGAGCTACATAGAGAAAGCCCTGTATACACGTGTATGGCTGAGCAAGCCAGTAAGGCCTCTCTGCATTTGATCTGTTCCTGCTCCAGGTAGTACTACCTTGACTTTGGATGCTGAATATGAACTTCAAGTTATAAACCTTCCCCAACTTGCTTTCAGTCAGTATTTTATGCTGACCAAAACATCACTCTAAACACCAAGCTGTATCTTCAATGCCCCCAAATTCCAGCCTTACTTTGGCACCTGCCAACTCCTTCATCATGAAGAGAGAATCATCAGCTCGTTCATCATCGTCGTCATCGTAGTTTGGGGAGGGAGCACCTTCTGCTCCTTGCCTTAATAGACTGCCACTGCCTCTGGGGTCAAATGGATCCACCACAATGGGTTCAGTACCTTTGATTTCACATCGGCAAAAAGGACAGCCCTGACCTTCCGATTCCTGCAGAAGAAGATGACAGTACAATAGATACTTCTGAAAGTGCTGAACATATTTATCTACTAGAAAATATAGTCCCTAGAGATAAAAGTAGAATCAATGAGGGATATAGCTCAGCGGTAATATGTGTGCTTAGCATGCCCTGGAGTCATTCCTCAGTGCCCAGAAAGAGAGAGAGAAAGGGGGAAAAGCCAGGCAGTGTAGCTCATCCCTGTAATGCCAACATTTGGGAGGTCAATGTAGAAGGTACAGGAATTTGAGCTCTTCTTCCAAAACAGATATAAAGGCCAACCATGGTTAAATGAGGCCCTACCTTAAAAAACCAAATGGGCAGAAAGCAATAAAGTATGAAGGGAAAGGGATTTAAAAGATTAGACTTACCCAATCCTTTCTATCTATAAAGTACATATAATACCTGAGTCTCAGAATGAACACACAGGAAAAAGTACAGAGTTTAGATATCCATACCTGCCATGACGTAAGGCAGGATGTGCACATGAGGTGTCCACAGGGCTCAATCTTCACATCCTTATCATTCTCAGCACATATTTTACATAGTTGAAATGTGGAGCCCATCTCACAGTATAATTCATATTGTTCCTTTGGTGAAAAAAAGTTGAGAGATAACATGTTGAACGAGTGACATTAAATGCTAGCATCAGGAAACCAACACTGTCAATTTACTCAAATAGAATGTCACAATAGGTGCTGAAGGCACGGCAGACAGTAGAAAACCTGCTGTAGAAGCATGGGGACCTGAGTTCAGATCCCCAGAGCCCACCTAAGAGCCAGCTGTGGTGATTCACATCTGAACACTATCGTTAGGGGACAGAGACAAAGGGATCCCAGAGCTGATGACCAGCCATCCAAGGTAGCCAGTCAGCTCCAGGTGCAATAAGGGGCCCTATTTTAAAAGAGCAGGATGAAAAGTGACTAAAAAACACCCAATGTTGGCCTCGAGCCTCCACATGCACATGCAACAGACACAACAGACACAGACACACACACACACACCAATGGTTTAAAAGCTTGGCTCCAGCAATTTAGAGTTATAAAACCAAACTCACCTGGGTTACTTTGATATGATCTTGTGGAGTTGGTTCACATAAACCTGTCAGGTCAGGATTTTGATTTCGTCCATCAGGAAACAAATAGCTATAAAGAGATGAATCATCCTTGGGGCTTCAATTAGGCCAATTTATCAGTGCAAGCTAAAACAGACAAATGACATCTACCACATTTAAAAAAATAAGTAACAAGGAGCTGAAGAGATAGCGCTAAGTCATTGAGATCATCTCTCAGTGGCTTCTACTGCGAGACTATTCCAACACTAGGAGCAGCACTCTTCTTGTCCCAGTGCTAACCCTGAGATGATACACAATGGAAAATGAATTTTCCTAGTCACTTTAGAACACAGCTGGTTTTCTGATACCCACTCAACAGTATTTTCAGTTTACTGACAGAAAATGAATTTGAATTCCCAAAGGAGTGGTGATTCAAGAGTGAGAACTTAGCCATAAATATTAGCACACATCACAAAAGTCCACGACCTGAAGAAAAACTGCTAAACCAGACCAACTAGGTAGACGGTCTGCTGTCAATGGAACATCTATTCACTACACACTGACGAGTAAAATAAACAGCCAAAGCATGTCCTGATCCTTGCATAGTTAATTCTAATTTGACTTTAAAACTAAGTGATTTGGAAAAAGAGATAAAGTTTATTTGTGGTGATAACTAAACCAACAAAGAAAGCCAATCTCATACTTGGAGAGCCCCAAAAAAGAGTGAAGCTGCTTCAACCTCCAGGCCAAAGCAAGGTGGCATGTTAACACATTCCTAAGATTTTAAACTGCAGAGAAAATAAGCAATAGAAGCCATTAATGAAGAGGTACCGAAGCCCCCCAGTTCCTAGACTCTCAGAAAAGACAGAAAGAAAGCAGTGATACTCACAAGCCTTCCCTGAAGCCATCAATCAGCGCTTGGAAGAGCGGTTTATTGTGTGGGATTGTCTGCAGAATGTTCCCATCAGCAGTAACGTACCCAATAGCCCACTGACCCAAACGAGTACAGCTCAGGCGGAAGATGTAACTGAGAACAAAGATGACCACAAGTTTCAGTATGTGTGCTGGTATTAGATAGACAAAATCCAAAAAGACCATTAAGAATAACTTCTTTAGGAGGCAAAGATGATTATGAATAAAAGCAAAAGTATGTCTAAGATGTAATCACAAAATTTGTTTCTTTGTATGCTAACTTGAAAGGAATTTAAAGTAACTTTTTCAAGGGTCTGGGCACAGCTTAGAGGAGGATGAATACTTAGTATGCCTGAAGGCTTGGGTTCAATCCCCAATTAAAAAAAAAAAACAACTTGTCTATGACGCCAGAGCCACCTGACCCTCCCTGCTCTAGCTTTTGGAAACAGGGTTTGTGATCTGTTTCAGGCTGGTCTCAAATCACCTGCCTCAGTCTTCCAAGCTCCTGCGTACTAGGACTCTAAGCACCCAGAATAAACCCCATTCTAAATTGGCTTAAAAACATTTACTAACTCACAAGATCTGGTGAAGTCAACTTTCGTGACAGACGTCAATCCTATCTCTAAATCTGGGCCACTAGAGAACCAACTAAAAAAAAAAAAAAAAAAAAAAAAAAAAAAAAAAAAAAAGATGTCCCTTCAACTCTAAGAGAAGTCATGAGAGAATGAAATTCAGGAGAACAAACCTCTTTGCTTCAGGGTACTGACCTGCCAGGCTTGTGGATGAACTTCTGCAGACGTGCTTTTACCTCATCATATGTCAAGAAAGCCATGTAACCAGGGTGAGTCACAGCAAGGCTGTTCCAGTTTCTAAGCAAAGACGACCAGGGCTAAAGAAATAAAAGATCAATCACAGACCACTGGGCTCAGACATACAATAAGTCTTAGAAACATGAAGAACAAAAGCAAAACTTTCAACCCTTAATTGTAAATTTGGTTTGTCACAAATTCTCTACTGTCATTCTACGGGAAGACATATATTTGGGAAGAAGAGAAACTTTTAAGAGCTAAGAATACAGCTGCTTTGTATAGGGAGAACAACACACACAGACACACACACACACACACACACACACACACACACACACACACACACACACACACACACACACACACACACACACACACACACACACACACACACACACCAGCAGCTCTAACCAGTATTAAGGTCAAACAATGACAAAAACCAGAAAAACAGAATAGGATCTCTATGTACAATTATTAAGCTCTTAATGAATGTTTATTCAAGCTGGCATATGCACATACACATTGAAGTACCAAAGCATTTTAGGATTAACAATCTAAAATGGGATGGGAAGTCAGGTATGGTGGTACATACTGTAATCTCAACACTTTGGAGGTAGAAATAAACAAAGCAGGAGTTCAGTGGACAAAGATTAGCCCTTTGGGGTGGGTAAGTAGTGGCAGAAGTAGAAAGTTTATTAAGAACAAGGGAGGGGACTAGGAAGGGAGGGGACACTTCAGTTGAGATGTAATATATGGTAGAAGAATATTCAAGAACAACAACAAAAAAGATAACACAAGAAGAAGAAAGATTATAGCCATTTCAAAAGTTCATTTTGCTTGGGATGGCTTGTATAGACTAGGCTTGGAATTTACTCAGGGCTCAGGCTAGCCTTGGACTTCCCATGTGCTGCTATTACAGGAAAGTGCCATCATGTCCAGCTATTTATAATAATATATACGTGTGTATGTGTGTTAATTTTAATCTTTTCTTTGCTTATACGTTTAGATTATATTTCTTTTAATGTGTAGAAGGAGTATTTTGCTTGCAACTATGTATACACACTACATGCATGTGTAATGCCCAGAGGTCAGAACAGGGCATTACATCACCTAGAACTAGAGTTATGGATAACAAGTCACCATGGGAATTGAACTAGGCTCCTCTGAAGGAACAGCAAGTGCTGTTAGCTTGCCTTTCACTCTGTAGCCCAGGCTGGCCTTGAACTCAGCAATTTTCCTGCCTCAACAACATAAGTGATAGGACTACAATTGCAAGCCACCATACTCAGCTTTTATCTTTTTCTTTTTCTTTTTCTTTTTTTTTTTTAAAGAGCTTTCTCTTCAGAAAAATAGCACCAGGTTGGTCAATGACTTTTAGAATCCTACCTGAAACAGCCGTGTAAAGATATCAAATTCAAAAACAGAAATATAATCATTGCAGGTCAGATCAATAGTGGACTTCAGAGCCATGGCCTCCAGCCCAGAACTGATGGGATGCACTTCATGAAGGGCCTGTCGAAAGCTCTTCCAAGGGACTATTGTCCTGGGGTGGGAGGGGGCGAGAGAAGACACAATGAGAGAACAGGTAACTGTAGTAACTATAGACACTACTATTTTTTTTTTAAGATTTATTTATTATGTATACAGTGTTGTCTGCTTGTAGGCCAGTAGAGGGAATCAGGTTACATTATAGATGGCTGTGAGCCACCATGTGGTTGCTGGGAATTGAACTCAGGACCTTTGGAAGAGCAGGCGGTGCTCTTAACCACTGGGCCATCTCTCCAGCCCAGACACTACTATTATTAAAGGAAATAAAGGAGTTGCTTGTTAACTTCCTAATGTGTAAAAGAGATGGTTTTCTACAATCCTCTGGCCAAAAATGTCACATACTGATCTGTTTCTCACCTTTCTACAGCGTTTGCTCTGCTCTAGAAGACGTAAGATAGATGAGTTCATGCCTCATTTTAACAGTTTTACCATGGAGACCCTGGTCAGCCTTGAATGACCATGCTGAGAGGAGAGGTGCAGATTACTACGCCACATTTTTCTTACGAGAAGGGGGGTTCTCACTATGTAGACCAAGATGGCCTAGAACTCATAGAACTCCACCAGCTTCTGTCTCCCAAGTGCTGGGAGATTTATGTCATCTATCCTGGCTTTGAACTAAGCTTTGAAAATCACCATCAGTCCACATTTATGTACTATAACATTATGCAGTATAATTTTATTCTTATTTTTGTGGTGCTAGGAATCTAATCAAAGCCTTCTGCATATCAGACAGGAAGTATAATCTCTGTAATTCTAGCTCAAACATTAGTGGTTTTTTGTTTATTGGGGTTTTTGCTTGTTTGCTTGTTTTTTTTTGGGGGGGGGGTGGGGCGGGGTTGTCCAAGACTTTTGTAATACTGTCTGGCCTCAAACGTCCTGCCTCTGCTTTCCAAGTGCTGAAATTATAGGTACTAATTCCCATGCTTGGCTGAGCATTAACTTTTTTTTTTAAGTAGTAGGGTTTTTTTTTGTTTGTTTGTTTTTTGTTTTTGTTTTTTTCCCACTGCTAGGGACTGAACCCAGGGCCTGGACCATTCTAGGCACACCCTATACTGAACCAATCCTGGAACTCTTACCAGCACTCAGGAGGCAGAGACAGGTAAATCTCTAAGTTTGCGGTCAGCTTGGTCTACAGAGCAAGTAACAGCAGAAAAAAAAAGCAAATTCATACAAACCAATTTGAAAAGCAATTAGGTAATACTTTATAGAGTGGAAAAAGTCAAACTCCAAGACTACCAATAACATTCTTAGCTATGTAATTATGGAGAAAGTCTAGCTTATGAAAATACTTATGAAAATGTTTGCAAAAGCAAATGATTTGCGATGTGGCCTGAAGAGGCGGCTCAGCATTAGCACCAGGCACTGCTCTTCACTAAGACCAAATTCAATTCACAGCACGCACATCCAGCAACGCACACCACCACCTCAACTCTAGCTCCAGGAGACCTTACACTCTCTGGCCTGTGTGCTCACTGCACACATATGTACAAATACATCCATATATACGCAGTTCAAAAATTTTAAACCAATAATTTGTAATATAAATCCCCATTAACAGAATAGACAAGGAGAGAAAAGGAAGATTACACAAGGAAAGAACATGGACTTCATCTAAATTGCAGTTTTATTTAAATATTGGAGAAAGCAGAAAAACACCCAAAGGTCCACCTGCAGGTGGAGCCAGTACAATATGCAAGTATGTGGTGGAGAGACAGAAGAAAAAAAGAAGCAGAATGGTTTGAACACCAAGAAAACAGGCAGAGCTGGAGACATGAGGGTAGAGAGGAATAGCCTGGTGTGAGTAGCCTGCTATGCCACCTGAGGTCATGGTCAAGTCCCAGCTGGTACTGCCACTGAGGTTATGAGAGCTGAAGCACTCAGGAGAGCTGTGGCCCTGGGTGACCTAACAGGCTGAGCAACTCTCCCACCACCCAGGCCCAGATCCAGGACTTTGAGATGGCCCACCCCAACATCTATCCCATCCAGGAACTGCCAGAGCACATGAAGGGGCTGACCCAGCAGATCCAAAGGTGCAGGATCTCCATGACAAAGGGTAACAGTGGGATAGCCTAGAGGGGTCCCAGTGAGGACCCAGTGTTGATAGTGTAGCAGAAACCAGAGGCCTGAAGCAGACCAATGACTCATTGTGATGAACATTTGCAAGGAAAGATGTGCAGACAAAAGGGTGTACTGTGGGACACACCACAGCTGCCCTGCCGCAGCACGGATCTGTGTCGATAGCCACGGCTCATATCACCATCAAAGGCCACTGAGGACTCTGCATTCCTTGCTCTGGGCTGCAGCCTGGGGCCAAGGGCTGTGCAGAGCTGGCCCCACCCCTCAATGGCTGTGCCACCACACCTAGGCAGTGCAATAGGGACAGCCCTGGTAGGGTGGCGGGGTGTTGTGGGTGAGAAAGATGGCTCCCCTGCCTTTTGCCACCTGTGGCAGGCAGGCGGGCTAGGTCCAGTCAGGAGAGTGAGAGAATTGGCCTAGAGAAGTAACAGTGAGGACCCAGTATTCATAGTGTGGCAGAAGCCAGAGGCCTCAAAGCAAGCTAATGACTCACTGTAATAAACAGTTGCAAGGAAAGATGTACAGACAGAAGGGTATACTGTGTGACACACTACAGCTTCCAAGGTGAGATTTTTTTTCTTTTGGGGGTAAAACTGCAAGGACAAAGAGCAGATACAAAGACATGGGAAGTTGAGTGAAACTGGTGTACATGATGTGAAATTCACAAAGAATCAATAAAAAGCTTTTAAATTAGAGAAGGCTGGGCACAGTGGCACTCACCTTTAACCTCAGCATTTGAGAAGACAGAGGCAGTCTACAGACTGAGTTCCAGGACAGCCAGGGCTACACAGGGAAACCCTGCCTCAAAATGAAGTAAACACATGCACATTTTCCCAAAGATTGTCCATGTTGTTTTGTTTCTATGGTTTTGTCGAGACAGGGTCTCTCTGTAAGCCCTGGCTGTCCTGAACTCACTCGGTAGACTGCCTCTGCCTCCCTGGAATTAAAGGTATATACCACTACTATCTGACAATTTTACTATGTTTTAAATATCTTTATTTATTTTGCTTTTTTTTGGGGGGGGGGTATCTCATACTGCCCAGGATAGTTAATTCTCATCTTTCTACTTCATCTCCCAAGTGCTGGGATTACAGCTATGCACCATCATCCCTGGCCTTTTTTTTTAATTGGCTGGGAGTGGTGGCGCATGCCTTTAATCCTAGCACTTGGAAACAGAGGCAGGCTATCTCTGTGAGTTCAAGTCCAGCCTAGTCTACAAAGGGAACTCTGTGACAGCCAGGGCTGTTACACAGAAAAACTGTCTTGAAAAACAACAACAACAAATAATAATAATAAAAGAATTTTGAAAACTATTATTGTTATTACTGCTGTTGGTGGTGTGTGTTTGTATGAGTGCAGAGTACAAGTGCCCTGGTGCAGATGTAAATAGCGGACGAACTTTGTACAATCAGTTCTCTCCCTCCATCTTTACACAGGTTCCAGGGATCAAGCTCAGATCCTCAGGTTTGTGCGGTAAGCACTTCCTGCTGAGCCACCTTGCTGACCCACTGTTTTATATATTTCAAAATTTAAAATTCTAAACAAATATCTTCTAATATAAGCTTTAGCTTTTCATGGTTAAGATTCATCATTTAGAGACTTACTTTTCCCCAAAAGCTTTTCTCCAAAATTCTGCAGCATCTGCTTTAGTTATCCGAAAAGTGTCTCCTTGGAAGAGTCCGCTTGGAAAGATGCCTTTCAGTTCTGCCAGCATGTGGCTGAAGATCAGGGATAGTTTGGTTAGGTTTCGCCTACAAATGATCAAAGTACAATAATTAAGACATAAATTACTGATAATTTAAGTGCACTGAATTCACTATACAAAGTAACATAAATAATATGAACATGAAAATAAATTTATAATTTCTGGTCAATAATACTCAAAAATACTTCAAACTAGGAGAGGAAGGAATGCATTTTTTGCATCAGCTACAGTTCTTTATGTAAAGCAGGGAAGGCTTCAGAATTATTTTGTTCTAGCAACAAATGAAAGATGAAAATCTAATGTCTCCCATCTCTCTCCTTCAAATAAACATCATATAGAAAAGAAGCAGCCACACAGTCAACAGTTTGACCTTAGGCTAACAGGGACAGATACGCCTTAGGGTGTCAGGTAAAAGGCTGCATCAAGCAGCACAGAAACATGCACAGCCATAGTCACACAATCACAATAGAAAGGCAGTGTCAATGTGCTGGGCAGAAACCTACTTTAGATTTAAAAAAATTTTTTTTATTAGGTAATTAATCCAAGACAAAAATGTTAACAATAATAACTTTAAATATCCAGACCTAACAAATATATTCATTAAACCAGTTTGTGAAAATTGTACTTAATTTTCTAATTGTATTAAGCTACTATTTCTTTTTACCAAAAATGAAATGTTAACATCTAAAACAAATATATGCATATACTACCACTGTTTGTTTAACAATCAATTCACTTTGTCCTAGTGACCTCTACTTAGTGGAGTGATTATAAAGATGTCTCGTGGTACCAATGTAACACAGGTGATGCACCTAATTTGATCAGACTGTCCTTGTTATTTTTAATGTCAGCATTACACATAACAGGATCTAGATGTTTTAGATACTATTAAATACCAATCCAACTACAATTTGACGTTTGCCTTGTCCTAATGATTTTTTATTTATGCACTCAAGTCTATATTCTTGTTATATAACTTGACTGATTACAAAATCTCAAACCATGATTAATTACTGATATCCTATAAAAAGCATCCTTAAAAGACATTTTCTCTCTGTGTAGCCCTGCAGATCCTGGAACTTGCTCTGTAGATCAGGCTGGGCTCAGAGATCCACCTGCCTCTGCCTCCAGATTGCTGGGATAAAAGGCACATGCTACGAGGCCCAGCATCATTTTTATTTTGCTTTTTAAAAATTATGTGTAGGCTGTTTAACAAAGGTGGTTGTAAAGGGCTCTCTATATGGTGACTGTTAAGCTGAACCTGAGGAAACATAGGACTTATCATGTTAGTATCTTCTGCTCTCCAAATTATTTTTCCACTAAAAACCTACCAGGTATAGTACTGAATAGAGTAAGAAACAAATATACATACCAAAATAATAATGGACAGAAAGCTTTTATAAATCTATTAAGTAAGGGACAAAAATGGAAAGCTATCGACCACAAGGATGTAATGGCACCAGCTACCTAAGACGAGTTCAAAGTGCGGACTAAAATAGTTACTGAAAATCAATTTAAGACATTTTGCTACTCAAAGATGCATCCCTCTCTCCAGAGCCAGCAGACAGTTCTTAAAACCACCACATGTGCATCACAATCAGACTTCTCACGAGGGAACAGTGAGCCTCTAAAAACCCATGGGTCAGAGTTTTCTGAGAGATCTGATTTGGAATTCTGCCCAGTAACACTTTTCGGCTGTGGGCTGCAGTCTTATGAGCAGACTCTAACAGAACAGGCTGATGAAGCGCAATGGCTAGGTAGGCAGTGCTTGTCAGAGTCTCAGCAGCAGCTGCCAGTCCCACACTGCCGTGACCTTCAAAGACCAACCGAAAACCCCAGCACTCCATCTTTTGCAACATGCTGAAGACGGGGAACTTCTTGTTGCAAACTCCCATAGCTGCAAGAAGTACGGTATTAGAGGAAGGTCACTCTGTACTTCCTTAGCTCTCACCACCCACATCTAGGGAACTGCAAACTGACTTTAAAGCCTTCAGCTTCCCCCCTCTTCCCTTCTCACAACTTCCCCATGACCAACTGCTGAGTCTACGTGCAGAATCAGTTTCGTTTTTTCAGTGCTGGGGATCAAAGCCAGGGCCTTGTGCCTGCAGAGGGAGCATCCATCCTGCTGCTGGACTACATGCCCAGCCCTGTATTAGTTTTTTGTGTTTTTGTTTTGTTTTGTTTTGTTTGCAGGGGAGTGTGTTGGTTCTGAGACAAGGTCTTACTTGGCTAGCCAGGTATTCACTATGTAAGTACAAACTGGCCTTTTGTTTTCTTTTGTTTGAGACAGTGTCTTCTACATAGCCCTGGCTGTCCTGGAACTCACTACACAGACCAGCTGTCCTTAAACTCACAGAGATCCACCTGCCTCTGCCTGGGATTAAAGGCGGGCACCATCACCCACATCACCATCACCACAGCCACTCTCATGCTTCAACCTCCCAAATGCTGTGCTTAACAGCCCTAACCACATCAGCTTCAGTCTTCTTTAAAAAGTCAAAATTAATCTGCCTCAGCACTAGGGAGGCAGAGACAAGATCTGTCTCTTACAGATGTCTATGATTTCGAGGGCCAGTCTGATCTACATAGCAAGTTCCAGGCCATCCAAAGCTACACTGTAAGATCCTGTCTCAAAATAAAACAAATTAAAAATAAATAAAAACAGTTTTTAAAAACCCAAAAAAGCCAAGATTACTTCTATCCCGCCTACCTTAGGTGTGAAGTAACAATTATACTATGTATAATCTCATCTAATAAGAAACATTGCTAATAATATAAAAGTACAGTAAGAGATTAAATGGGTAATTATAGTTCCTGCTTTATCTTTGAAGGTGAAAATAGGTGGTGCCTCAGCAGGTTAAGAGAGCTTGTCTTAGCTGGGCGGTGGTGGTGCACGCCTTTAATCCCAGCACTCGGGAGGCAGAGGCAGACGGATCGCTGTGAGTTCGAGGCCAGCCTGGTCTACAAAGTGAGTCCAGGACAGTCAAGGCTAGACAGAGAGACCCTGTCTCGAAAAACAAAAACAAAACAAAAAAAAAAACAAAAAAAGAGAGCTTGTCTTGCAAGCATGAGAGCCTGAGTTCAAATCCCCAGACCTCATGTAAAAAAACTGTACATAACGAAACACAGCACTAACATTAGCGTTGTGGGAAGAACAGAGACAGGAAGTTTGCTGGCCACCAACCTCTCTCAGGCTCAGTGAGAAGTTTGTCTAAAGGGAATAGGGTGGAGAGTGCTAAGAGTAGGCACTCCTCAGAGAAGGCCACAATGAAAGAAAAAGCATCTGTGTTGGGCTGACATGGTGGTGCACGCCTTTAATCCCAGCACTGGTGAGACAGCGGCAAGTGGATCTCTGAGTTTGAGGCCAGCCTGGACTATAGAGAGCTCCAAGGCAGCCAGGGCTACACAGAGAAACTCTGACCTGAACTATCCCGCCTCCAAAAAGAAATATAAATACATAGTGAATAGGCAGAGGCAGGCAGATATCCGAATTCAAGGCCCACCAGGTAGAGGCCCTGCCCCCTTCAAAGAAGATAAGCAGTAACTCTCTCGTTAGTGGAAATGCCTCATCCACCCCAGAACGCTGTAAATTTCAAGAAGCAAAGATGGCTGAGAGAGGAGCAGTAAGAGCCAAAGATCCTCCACAGAAAGTAATGGATGACCTCTAAGCAGTGAGAGCAGAGAGTCATAGAGAGTCAGGGTTACAGCTGTGAGACTTTGGTAGTGATAAATTTCCAACGGACAAGAATGCTCCATTACATTTATAGTAACAGTCAAGAAGACCAGGGTCAAAATGTACTTCCTGTCCTATTAGCATGCAGTGTCCCTGGGCAGTTATTTAACCGCAGTGGGATTGACATTAGATGCCATCAGAGGAAGCACAAATAGTCCCATCTATTTAAAGGTGTGGATTTATGCTATTCCATTTGTGTTGCAAGTGGGAAAGAAATCTGACCTTGAGCAGTTTAATTTCCTAAGACTCAAGAGCAAACACGAGATCACCAGTGCTTATGCTTCTATGTCTGAGGACTAGAAGCCTCAGCGAGAAATGATGTGGGACTGGGGAGCCGCACAGAAGATAAAGCATGTTCTACATAAGAGTAAGTAAGAGCCTGAGATTCAAACCCCAGAACCCACAAAAAGCTGAGCACAGTCGTACTGATTTGTAATCTCAGTGCTCCTCTATTCCTAAGGCAAGACAGAAGATGGAGACAGGAGAATCCCCTGAGGTTCCAGACCAGCAGTAGCCAACAACGGAGACCCTGTATCGACCAGGTGGAAGCCTCCATGCCAACAGTGGCACTACATATACACACATGCATCACACACAGACATAAAATATTTAAAATATTTACTATTTGTAAAAGTACATATTCTTTTTGCCTGTCAACAATGTAAATGAACTACTGTCTTATTTATATAGTTAGATGGATCCTACCTGAGACTAGAAAATTTAATCTGCTAAACTAAAGCACTGTTATCCACATTAGGGATTTGCTAAACCCGAAAACCTAAGAAGTAGCATGCTTAAAGAGTTTTACAATTTCTTGGCTGGTCATGATGGCACAGGCCTTTAATCCCAGCACCCAGGAGGGAGAGGCAGGTGGAGCTCAGTGAGTTCAAGGCCTGTCTGGTCTACAAAACCAGTCCAGGACAACCATGGCTCGGTTACACAAAGAAACTCTGTCTCCAAAAAGTTGTAAAACAAAATTAAAATAAAAAATAAATTAATTTTACAATTGATTTTTTCTCTCTCTCCTCTCTCTCCCATCTCCTAAGACAGGGTTTAATCTGTGTAGCCCTGGCTGTTCTAGACTCACTTCGTAGACCAGGCTGGCCTCGAACTCACAGAGATCTGCCTGCCTCTGCCTCCCAAGTGCTGGGATTAAAGGCGTGTATCACCTCACCTGGTAATTTTACAATTTCTAAAGAAATAAGACACTAAAGAAACAAAACAAAACACCTTAATCGTTTCAAATTAGACTCATCTGAAAGTGGTTCAAAAATTTAAAAGGATTTTTTTTTTTTTGAGACAGGGTTTCTCCGTGTAGCGTTGGCTGTCTTGGACTCGCTTTGTAGAATCAGGCTGGCCTCAAACTTGCAGCAATCCACCTTCCTCTGCCTCCCAAGTGTTGGGATTAACACCATGCCCAGTGAGGTTAATTTTTAAAAAAGATTTATTGATTTATTATTATGATACAGTATTTACTTGCATGTATAACTGTAGGCCAGAAGTGGACATCAGATCACATTACAGATGGTTGTCAGCCACATGTGGCTGCCAGAAATTGAACTCAGGACCTTTGGAAGAACAGGTGGTACTCTTAACCACTGAGCCATCTCTCCAGCCCGAGATTATTATTATTATTATTATTTTTTTTTTTTTTTTAAAGAAAAGCTGGGGAGTGCGCAGGCCGAAAAGCTTGCAGGTGGCGAAAATGGTGGACAGCGGCGGTCAGGTGGGCAAGAGCAGCGGGAGCAGCAAGGGGAAGGGGGAACGGGGTGGTGTTGGCAGAACAGGTAATTGCTGGCTTTAATTGCCTTCAGCAGGAACAGAGGGGCTTGGCAGCCAAAGCAGCTGAGCTGGAGATGGAACTGAATGAGCACAGCCTAGTGGGACATTCTGAAGGAAGTGGATGAAACCAGCAAGTGCTGCGGCATAGTTGGAGGCCTGCTGGTGAGAGGACTGTCAAACAGGTGCTGCCTGCTTTGGAGGGTAACAAGGAACAGATACAGAAGCTCATTGAGGCACTGTCACAGCAGCCTCAGGCAAAGGGGAAAGAACTCAATGAATTCCGGGAAAAGCACAACATTCGTCTTACCGGGGAAGATGAGAAGCCAGCAGCCAAGGAAAACTCAGAAGGGGCTGGGGCTAAGGCCAGGTCAGCAGGGGTGCTGGTCTCTTAGGAATTTAAGCCTCTGCATTTTTTTTTACCCTGATTCCCACTTCTGATTTCTTTTTATTGTTGTTATTATTATTATTATTATTTTCTCAGCTATTGTAATATTTTTTGTTAATTAAATGTTTTGTCAGAAAAAAAAAAAAAAAAGAAAGAAAAGCTTTTATTTTAAAAGCAGCAGTTTGGACTGGTAAGCTGCCTCAGCAGGTGAAGGAAGACACTTGCCTTCACGCCTGATGACCTGAGTTCAATCCCTGGGACCCACATACAAGAGAGAATCAACTCCAGAAGATTGTCTCCTAACCTACACTCACACACCAGGGCACTAGCAAGCACATATAGACACATATGAAATAAATTTTTAAAAATGTAGTTTTAAAAAATTCAATTAAAGCTGGACATGGTGGCTCAAATCTATAATTTCAACACTCAGGAAGACAGGCAGGTGGATCTCTTTGAGTTCAAGGCCAGCCTGTTCTACAAAGTGAGTCTGGGACAGCTAAGGCTACACAGAGAAACCCTGTCTTGAAAAACCACAGTTAATTAATTTAAAAAGCAGTAATTTAGCCAGTTGTGTGCTTTTAAACCCAACACTCAGGACGCAAAGGCAGGTAGATCTTTGAGTTCAAGGACAGACTGGTCCACAACCGTCTAGTCACAGCTACATAGTGAGACCCTATCTGTAAGTAGGTAATAAATAAGTAAACACATAAAACCAAACAAATAAATATAGTAACTTAGTCAATTATAGCTCATTCTATAGTGGCTGTAAAATTCTTTCAAATTTATGTAACCTGTCAGGTGTGGTGATACATGCTTTAATCCCAGTACTTAGAAGGCTGAGGCTAGGAAGGGTTACATAGCAAGACCCTCAAAAACACACAAATAGACAAAGAACCAGGGGCTCAGTGGTATTCAGTACAAGTACTCTTGTACTTGCTGCTCTTGCATTTCCCATCACCTATATGGTAGCTATCAATCATCTATAACCCCAACTCCAGGGGATCTAACAACCTCTTCTGGCCTCCATGGGGACTGGAGACATGCCTGCTAGTAAAATACTCATAAACATAAAAATAAATAAATCTTTTTTTTTAAGATAGAAGAAAAACACCCTCCAATAAAAAACAAAAATCTGTCTAATTGGGGCCAGAAAGATGACTCAGCAGATAAAGGTACTTGATGCCAAACATAATGTCATACAATGGAGAAATGGAGAAACCTGACTTCCAAAAGTTGTCCTCTGACTACCACCCCAACCCCACCCAAACATGGTAGGTTGTGGCAAGCATATGCCCCCAAATGCAAAATAAATAAATATAAAAAATTTAAAAGCCTTTATAATTAGAAGCTTTCATTAATAAAATACTGTGGGAAATCTGCAATATTTTAAACATAACTTTAGATATAAAGCTACTTTAAGAATATGGGCTGGATACCCACTTAGGTAATGGTATTTAAAAGTGAAGTGACCAGAGCCTGTTAGAACTTCATGTACTGGTACTATTTCAAGTGGTAAGGGTAGTTCTTCCACTGGTTAAATTCAAAACCTTTATATACGACACTAGTGTCACTCAAGAATGCTCAGTTAAGAACACACTGAGAAGACAGTCATAACTCAAGAGCAGCAGCCTCCACTCAGCACACAGTAACCAACTTTAAAAAGAGATACTACGGAACTTCTTTCAACAGGAAGTCAATGAAGCACCGTTTAACTTGTATCTACTAAAATTGTTCTTTTAAGAGAGCGAGCCTAGAGTCATGGCACACATCTGTTATACCCCATCACTTGCTCAAACAAG
Organism: Acomys russatus; assembly: GCF_903995435.1. Taxonomy (NCBI): domain Eukaryota; kingdom Metazoa; phylum Chordata; class Mammalia; order Rodentia; family Muridae; genus Acomys; species Acomys russatus. The sequence continues at coordinate 35,782,111 of NC_067150.1, forward strand.
AGGATCTCTACTTGAAAAACAGCCAGTACGAGTTACACAGCAAAAGCATATACCAAACCATACACACAGAGAAATACACATGAATATAAATCATGAAAGGACTTTTCAATCAACATATCTAAAAATATCTATGATTCCCTCCCCCATTAAGTTTATATAATACCAGCCGGGCATGGTAGTACATGACTTTCATGACAGCAGAGGCAGGTAGATCTCTCAGTCCAAGACCAGCCTGGTCTGCAGAATGAGTTCCAAGACAGCCAGGATTACACAGAGAAACCCTGTCTGAAAAAAAAAAAAAAAAAAAAAAAAAAGAGTATATATAATACCATCCTCATGGTCCAATGTGTGTGACAATCCCACCCCTTCTACATGGTAAGTTAGTAGCCAGAGGAAACACTAACTTAATTTACCAAGGAGAGAAGGTAGCAGCCCATATGAGTCTCTAACAATCCCTTCCTACTTTACACTTCTAATGTGTATGCTGGAAGTCCTCCAGAACGGAATCAGTGCTCCAGCAGAATTATTTATTTATTTTTTAAGGGTAGGAAGGTTTTGCCTGAATGCATGTATGTGCACCAAGTGCATGAAGTGCCTGAGGATGCCAGGAGAAGGAGCAGGAACCCTCGGAACTGGAATTACAGATAGTTGTTAGCAGACATGCGGATTATGGGAGTTGAATTTAGGACCTCTCCAAGAGCAACAAGTGTTCTTAAATACTGAGCCAGCTCTTTGGCTCCCAAATGCATCTTAAAATACAGATTCAATCTCTTTATTCCTTCCACATGCAATTCTGGCCAAAAGCCAACAAAAGGTACTCATGGTCATATCCTAATTCACCTTTCTAAACAATACTCCATGTTCCCCCGAACACTCTACTTTCTAAGCCCCATGCTTTCATGGTGACAGGACAGCAGTAACATGTGCATCTCTTTGTGGCCAACTTTTTTTTTTTTTTTAAGTGCTAGAGAGCTAACCTGTAGCCTTGTACATGAAAATACCCTACCACTGAGGTACACCCCAATCCTTCTACAAGCTTGTAAGGAAGTAAGTATCTGTGTGATCCCGGAGCTGGGGATCTCTGCTACGGCACATATTTTCCCTTCCCATAACTACGGTTATGGAAATCTTGCCCGTTTTTCAACATTCTCAAATCCCACCTCCCTTGGGTAAGGAAAAGAAAAGTCACCCATCTATCTTTACTATCTATTCTCTGCTTCTGAACAAACTATAACATCTTGTTCAGACTTTTCATGGGCTGTGTCATGCCCTGCTCTGTAATAACTGTCTTCCTTCCACCATTCGAACGACACTTCCTCAGGGGGCAGAGGCAGAAAGTGTAACACACTCATCTACTATAGCTAGGTCTTGCTCATTTGTAAAGGCCTATTAATTTTGAAACAATTTCCAGAAAAGTTAGAAAGATAGCAATTTCCACATACCTACCTGTAGGCTTCGACCTTTTTGAAACCTACTTTATTTGGGGTTCTTTAATTCTTACACCTCTTTTCCAACCCATCTACCCTAGATAGGAGAGAAAGGAGGTTTATGGGAACAGAAGTAGACATTTTTTTATACTCAGTTCCTGGGAGCGATTCCCCTGGCGTAGTTGGCAGGATTTCAGCAGACCAGCAATTCAACCAAAGTTGCTGCTGGAACTGAAACAGCAGCCAGAGCCCAGAGCAGCAGCCCGAAGTGTTCTCCGGCGTGGTTCCCTGGGAGCGCCTGGATGTGGAGTGACGAACAGCCAAACAATACCAAGACCCCCAAGGCCCCGCCTCCTGTTTTGGGCCCATATATGTAGCTCCTCTAGAGTCTGTACTAAGATGTGTTTCAGCTGGCAAAAAACACGCCCCCGCATGAGGTGGTTTGTCTTCTAGTGGATAAACATCACCTGTTCTCTCACAAGGCTGTTCCCCATCCCACACTTGGGATCAAAACAAAAACATGTTTATATCCACTACACACCTACCTCTCATCCACTTTGTTTCCTCTAGCACTCTAGCATCTTTATTAGACTACACAACAGGAAACAGTACAGCACATGGTTTTGGTCAAGGAGTTGGTTCTATCCCCAAAGTGTCCCCAGTGAACCAACCAACCCAAGAAACCAGCATCAGAACAGAACTTTTTAACTTGAATAAAATTAATTTATTCACTTTACTCTCCTCCTGGTCCCACTCTCCCTCCTTTTCCCCCATACCCCCTGCCCTACCACTCAGAAAAGGGGAGCCCCCCCCCCGCAAACCCACTTCAGCACATCAAGTCACATCAGGACTGGGTGCATCCTCTTCCTCGGTGACCTGGCGAAACAGTCCCACCAGGGGGAAATGACTGAAAAGCATGCAACAGAGTCCTTACTAGGGGACCCACATGAAGACCAAGCTGCCCATCATCTACATCTGTGTAGGAGCCTAGGTCCAGTTCATGCATGGTCTTTGGCTGGTGCTTCAGTCTTCGCAAGCACCTCGCCCCCAGCCCTGCTTAGTTGGCTCTGTTGGCCTTCTTGTAAAAGACTAGCATTCTTGATGAAGTCCTGCACTTTTTCTGGATCATACTTTCCCAAACCCAAGCCTGGACATCATAAGCCACTTCTTTTGTTTTGTTTGTTTGTTTTTTGGTTTTTCGAGACAGGGTTTCTCTGTGTAGCCTTGGCCATCCTGGACTCACTTTGTAGACCAGGCTGGCCTCGAACTCACATCGATCCGCCTGCCTCTGCCTCCCGAGTGCTGGGATTAAAGGCGTGTGCCACCACGCCCGGCATAAGCCACTTCTTTTTATCTGACATGGTAGTTTCTTTTTGTTTGTTTGGCTTTTTGTTTATTCATTTGTTTTTGAGACAGGGTTCCTTTGTGTAGCCCTGGGTGTCCTAGAACTCGTGCTGGGAATAAAGGCATGTACCACCACTGCTCACTATGGTAATTTCTTGATCGTTAATTGTTTTTCATAACAGTTATTCTCCAGAGCACTGGCCAGTTTTTGTTTGTTTGTTTGTTTGTTTTTTGTTTTTTTTGTACTATGTCTTCAACGTATCTGACTTGTGAATTCCGTACGTTTTCACTGAGACTATGAACTCATCAAAGAAGCAGTGAAAGGTGCCCTTTGTCACATGTCATGGCACCTTATTGTAGCGCTTTGATCGTCTAACTACCTAATCTTCACCGTGCTTCTTCACTGTGAGGTTACTACCAGAAAAGACTGACATACTTTTCCATGGGTATATTTTTTTCCTAATTCCTTTGCAACAGACAAATTCACTTAAATTTTTTTTGTTTTGTTTTTTGTTTGTTTTGTTTTTCAAGACAGGGTTTCTCTGTGTAGCCTCGGCTGTCCTGGCTCACTTAGTAGGCCAAGCTGACCTTGAACTCACATAGATCCACTTGCATCCTGAATGCTAGGATTATAGGAATGCACCACCAAGTCCAGTTAAATCCACTTAAAATTTAAAATAATATTATACATTTAAACCACAGGCCAGATGTGGTAGTATACATGTGTAATCCATTATTCAGGAAGCTAGGAGGAGGATCATGAATTCAAAGCCAGCAGCCTGGGCTACACAGGAAGACCCTATCTCAAAAATTAAAACCTCTACTGACAGACATTTTGGAGGTTAGTATCTTTGGTTTTTTGTTTGTTTGTTTGTTTGTTTGTTTGTTTTCAGTGTAGTTAGAAAACACAAAATACTCAAGAATCAGGATGAGCCAGTTAGCAGCTGGTAGTTGGCTCATTAGCCTATGTACTATGGTTGTCTCTTAGAGACCAGGACTTGTCTCCAGCTGAGAACCTATTAGCCTACAATACCAGTCACTACAGCTCCTGAAGACGACTATAATACAGTCACTACAGCTCCTGAAGACGACTATAATACAGTCACTACAGCTCCTGAAGACGACTATAATACAGTCACTACAGCTCCTGAAGACGACTATAATACAGTCACTACAGCTCCTGAAGACGACTATAATACAGTCACTACAGCTCCTGAAGACGATTTCTTTTTCTTTTCTTTCTTTTTCCCTTTTATTTGGCTTTTGGTTTTGTTTTCTGAGACAGGGTTTCTCTGTGTAGTCCTCGACCTCAGGCTGTACTCAAAGTTGCAGTTCCTCTGCCTCTGCCACCCGAGTCCTGAGATTAACGGCATGACCACCGCTGCCCCCGCCTGAAGACTCTTCTCTAACTCACAGCAACACAGTTATACAATCTCAAAAACCTATCGTAACTTCCTTCCACAAAGGACAAACAAGGAAGCCTCTTTTAAGGCTACTGATGGCATGCACTTAAAAATAAAATAAAAACACACAGACAAAACAAATTACACTGAACAGGAGACAGTTCTAATAGATTCTAATCAAATATGTAAAAAGCCTATCCAGTTATGATTAATTATTTAACTCCTAAGTACATAACACATTAAACACCAATTTCTATTTAAACAACGATTTCCCTGAACAAACAGATACTAACTACTGCCCCCAAGTTTTGCTGTCCCCCTCCCCAAAGACTGGGGGAGATGTGGATTTTTTAGATAAGTCTAAATCTGGGGGAATGAATCAAAGAGAATTTTCATCATCAAGGCCATCTCATGAGTTTAGAGTAATGGACCACACATATACTTTATAATTTTGTGTAACTTAGGAAGTTTTCTAGACTTGAAAGAACGGACGGGATTTCTACAGAAATATGGGAAGGAGTCCAAGTGAAGCAAATGCTCCCCTTCAGCAGCCAGGGAGGGGCAGGGCAGTAGAATGCAGCCTGTGCTTACACCACCCGACAGCAGCATAATCATGGCAGCATGTTGAAATGGAAAGCTAAGGGAGTAAGGATTTCACAAATGCAGTAGGGTGTTATTAACGGTTGAAACTGGGAAGATCTGCTCTAAGGCTGTAAATGACAGCCGTATGCAAGATAGAGAGGAAATCACAAAAGCAAAGAGATGACTTAGTACAATACTGCCAAAGAAAGGCACAGGCGCCATAAAATAAGACACTGCAGAAACCAAGTGTGAATGAGGCGAGATGAGCCTAACTGAGCCTGTGCGCCTGCAAAGAGGGTATTCCTCACAACACAACAACACAACTACTACGTCTTTTCCCCCATGCCAAAACACGTAGCCAGACTTTTTGGCTACTTTATTGAGTTCTTTTTCCCCGATCTCCCTATACCACACCTATCCCTTCCAAACTCCCAACTCTATGTAGGAGAGAAAGAAGGTTAAAGGGGAAAGGGGGCATAAATAGAGTTAGACTGCCTCTTGTTGATTAGGGGAAGTTCCTTACCTATCCCTTCTAAAACCCCAACTCTAGGTAGGAGAGAAAGAAGGTTAAAGCGGAAAGGGGGCATAAATATCATAAGACTACTTCTTGTTGATTAGGGGAAGTTCCAGCCAGCAACCAGCAACCCAGCGATAGCAACAGCAGCAGAAACCAGCAGCAGCAGCAGCCATCTCTCTCAGGGTTCTAGCATCTATATACACGCTGAAGAATTCCCAGAATTCCAAACATAAACTATCCTCAGCTAGCAAAAATCACACCCCTGCTGGAGTCCAAGGCAAATCATAGTCAGCTGATGTGGTCACTCTGAAGCAGGCCCATATCCCACACCTGGGATTAAAACAAAAACATATTTCCATAACATATCTCTGGGGTTTTGTTTTTCCTGTTTGTTTGCTTTTTCCGAGACAGGGTTTCTCTGTGTAGCCTTGGCTGTCCTGGACTCACTTTGTAGACCAGGCTGGCCTCTAACTCACATTGATCCGCCTGCCTCTGCCTCCCAGTGCTGGGATTAAATGCGTGCACCACCACATCCAGCTGGGTTTTGTTTTTTGAAACAGGGTTTCTTTGTGTAGCCTTGGCTGTCCTAGACTCACTTTGTAGATCAGGCTGGCCTCTGCCTCCTTGAGTGCAGGGAGTAAAGGTATGCACCACCACACCCAGCTATATTTCCCTATTTTTAAGATTTATTTATTTACTATGTACACAGTGTTCTGTCTGCATGTACGCCTACATGCCAGAAGAGGGCACCAGATCTCCTTATATGAGTGATTACAAGCCACGACATGGTTGCTGACACTTGAAATCAGGACCTTTGGAAGAACAGCAATGAGTGCTCTTAACCTCTGAGCCATCTCTCCAGCCCCTATTTCTCTGTTTTTAAAGAAACCAAAAAGTAAGCCTGACGTGGTGGCTTACGCCTTTAATCCCAGCACTCAGAAGGGGGAGAGGGAGAGGGAGAATGAATTTGCCATGTGTGTTCAGGTACCCAAAGAGACCAATATAGGATATTAAAACCCTTGGATATGGAGCTTCAAGTAGTTGTGAGCAGCCAGACATGGGTGCTGGGGACAGAACTCAGGTCCTCTGGAAGGGTTGGAAGCACTAAAAGTGAATACTTTTTAAGGGATTATTAGATACCAGGAATTTATACCAGATTTTTATTGCCATTTCATAGATTAAAAACAAAAACAGAAAGTTCAAGGCAAGAATCAATTTCAGCCGAGCGTGGTGGCGCACGCCTTTAATCCCAGCACTCAGGAGGCAGAGGCAGGCAGATCACTGTTAGTCCGAGGCCAGCCTGGTCTACAAAGGGAATCCAGGACAGCCAGGGCTACACAGAGAAATCCTGTCTCGAAAAACAAAACAGACAAACAAACAAACGAACAAAAAGAATCAATTTCAACAGTGGATGATCATTACCACTGCATTACACTAACACAATTAAGGAAGGAATTGTATACCCATAGGAATCAGTGTGTGAAGAGAGAGGAGACTCTACATCCAAGGGTGCTCACTGTGAAAGTTCTCAAAAATGTTAACATGGCAGTAATTCACAGGCTAAATAGTACTAAACCATTTACCATTCTTCATACACAGCTATACATATATGTGGGTGGCAAACACAGACATCACTAGTAACAGGTTTTTTTAATGTTTGTTTTGGAGACAGAGTTTCTCTGTGTAGCCTGGGCCATCCTGGAATTCACTCTGTAGACCAGGCTGGCTTTGAGCTCAGCAATCTGCCTGCCTCTGCCTCTGGAATGTTGGGATTAAAAGGATGCATCATCACCGCCTGGTTAGTGACAGTTTTACCTAAGAATTTTATGGAATATTCCTTATAAAAGCTTATTTTAATTTTTGAAAGTTATTTTTATTTTATATGTATGGGTTTTTTGCCTATATATATATATTTGTATACAAGTAAATGCTTGGAGCTTGAGGAAACCAGAAAAGAATGCCAAATCTTCTAAAACCAGAGTTACAGGTGGTTGTGAGCCACAATGAGTGTTCTTAATCACTGAGCCATTTTTCTAGCCCCCATTTGCATGAAGTGTATTCAAAAATGCATAATCAAAGTACATGAAATAAAAACATTATTTTCAGGGGCTGAAGAAATGGCTCAGTGGTTAGAGCATTGGCTAGTCGTGAGGAGGACCTGGGCTCAGTTCCCAGTACCCACACGGCAGCTCATGACTATCTGTAATTCCAGTTCCAGGCGCTCCAAATCCCTCTTCTGGCCACTGTGAGCACTGTATGCACAACGTGCATTTATATACATGCAGAAAAAAAATACTCATATATAGAAAATATATTTAAATGCCATAATAAAAACTAATTCTTTGAAAGGTAATAAAATACATTTTAAAATGTTATTTTCATACAACATTTTTAAAAATTTCTAAATGATTATAGGCACTATGGAAACAGTTTGGCAATAGAGCACCCGTCTAGCATGTATGAGGCCTTAGGTTAGATCCCAAGCACTGCCTAAAACCCTAGCAAATCTAAATGATTATTAATCACTAGTCTAGTTAAGTAGTAAAACACATAGCTTTTGTGTGTGAGTATGTTTGTGTGGAGGCCAGGGGTCAACCATAGGTGCTGTCCCTCAGGAGCTGTTCACCCTGTGTTGGGACAGGGTTTTTCATTGGGACTTTATGCTTGCCAATTCGGTTAGAGTGGTAACCCTAACACTGTGATTACAAACATCAGTCACATCTGGCTGTTTATGTGGGTGCTAGATCAAACTCAGAGCTTCATTGTTTATGTGGCAAGCATTCTATTGCTATCTTGCTAATATGCATGCACATATAAAAACACACAAACACACATCAATATCACAAAATATGTAACTAAAAACTAGAGTGTGCAGCCTGGTCTACCATGCGAGTCGAAGATAGCCAAGGCTACACAGAGAAGCTCTGTCTCGAAAAACAAAAAACAAAACAAAACAAACCACCACCAACAAAAACTAGGGTTTGCTGGGCGTGGTGATGCATGCCTTTGATCCCCGCACTCAGGAGGCAGAAGCAGGCGGATCGCTGTGAGTTCAAGGCCAGCCTGGTCTCCAAAGCGAGTTCAGGACAGCCAAAGCTACACAGAGAAACACTGTCTAAAAACAAACAAACAAACAAACAAACAAAAAAATCAAAATAAAATAAACTAGGGTTTACGCAAGAATTTTTTTTTCTTAATTTTATCTCTAGATCAAAATGGCCTGAAACTCCTTATGTAGACAAAGATGATCTTGGCCTTCTGATCTGATGTGTACCTTTTTACACTTTTGTTTTCAACCAACAAATCAAACTAAGGTTTTATGTGTGCCAGGTAAGCATTCCACCACCACGCTACGCCCACACCAGAAGTAAGAATTCCTCCTCAGCAGACACATGGTGGAGAAATCCCATCTGGGCAAGCCAGTTCACTGTCATGCACCAGCACTCTACACTGTCTTCACCTCACCTCTCAGTGCCAGGTATTTCTAGCTGTCATGGTGTTACTGAGATAAATCTACAAACTCATGATGCAGCGATTAAGACTTAAAGAGTTCTTATTTAGTCTTTTCTAAGCCAAAGGTTAGTGACAAGAAAGGCAAGGCTACTGCCAAAAGAAACAGCAACGGAAGGCTGTCTTTCCTAAGGGGCTACTGCTGGATCATGCTCACTGAAGGTAAGAGTCGAAGGAAGAGAACGGCATCGTTATTATCTGGTCCAGCTTAACAGAGAAAATTGAAGACTCAACTAATTATTTTCTATATAAATAATCAGAGAAAATACCATTAAAAACAACAGGGAGGGCTGGAGAGATGGCTCAGCTGCTAAAGGCTAGGTTCACAACCAAAAATTAAGAGTTTGGTTCCTAGCACCCACAGCTGTCTCTCCAGCCAATTTAAAACAAACAAACAAACAAAAAAAAAACCAACAACAAAAACAAAAAAACAGAGAAACCAACCCAACAACAACGATACAAGCAAAGGTACATAAAATCTAAATACTTGTTTCAACCACCCAGATACATTTTGTGAGACGTTAGGCTAGATGACTGTTGGGACTATAAAAGGAAATAGAGGCAAAGTTTACAGAAAGAGAAAAGGAAAACAACCAATGAAAGCTTTTTATTCAATTTCTGTAACAATTTAATACACTGGACTTAAGCTTTCTGAAAAATGTTCAAATTCAGGGCGTAGCAAATAGAAGTGAAAAGGCAGGCGGCACTGCTGCTAACCTCCCTACTGCTCCTAGGCATCCTGGCAGGCCTGACTGGCAAGGGCATTCTGCGACCAGCTTCTGAGCTGCTGCTTTAACACACCTCATTTAAATGCAGTTGTGGGCCTCACAGGCACTACGGGTTTAGAGCCACTCTTAGCTGGCACTATTAGAGCAAAGTGAGGAGAGAAAGGCTTTGCACATTCTACTTGACATTCGCCGCTCGCTTCTCTGTAACGCTCTGGTTTTTATATATCCCTGGCACTTGGGCAAGCAGAACATAGTGTCTTCACAGTCTCTCTCTATCTGGATCATCAAGTTTGTATTCTAAGCAGAACTACCTTGCCTGGAACTGTTATGTGATTGCACATTCCTGTGGTAAATCACGCTGCTGAGTAAGCTTGTGCTCAGCAGACATGCCTTTAAGAAGTCTATTAAAGCATGTTTTAACTTCTCCCAGTTTGTGTAGGTTAGTATTTAATCTGATGTTTCAACGGTGTAGCCAGCTAAAAGTGGTACATGCCTTTCATCTCAGCACTCAGGAGACAGAGGCAGGCAGATCTGAGTTCGAGAGCAACCTGGTCTAGCCTATATAGCAAATTCCAGGCTATATAGAAAAACCCTGCCTAAAAAAGGCTCACCTGCCTTCCCTTCTCGAGACCTCGGCTAGCTCAAACTTTCAACTGTCTCTTATCCTCACTCTGCTCAGTCTCATCTCTTCTCTCTAGCCCTACTCAATCTCCTTTCTTCTTGCACCAGCTCTCTGACCCGACTTTCCTGTCTCCTGGAACCTACCCCTGCCTACTCCTCTTACTACTCTCTCCTCCTCCTCCTCTCCCACAGCTCTCAGTCTCTGGCGGCTTTTTATATACTCTCTTGTTCCCAGAAGTCCAAGAACCAAGTGACACTGAAGGGCGTTGGGTCATTTAAAGGGCCAGGCACATAAAATACTTCATATCATACCATGACATGCATGTGCACACATACAATGAATTTCATTTTAGAAGGATGTGAATACAATAGGCCTCAAGACCCTTTCAGACAGTCTGAAGTATTAAAATTACCTCCATAATAAGTCACACACTGCATGACTTGTCTTTTCTACTACAGTGACACTCATGGCACTCAGGAAAAAGTGGGCAAGATTACTGGTTCCAGACAAACTCAAGACAAAGCACCAAATGAAACATGTCATCAGCAGCTGCATTCTTTACCATGACTTAAGATAAAACCAAACACTGCTTGCTTGCACTTAAGAATTCCTTGCAAGATGGCCCAGTGGCTAAAAGCGCTCGTCTCAAACCTTGACAACCCAAGTTCAATCCATAGAGCTCACATAAAGTTACATGAATCAAAAATCAAAGAAAGAAAGAAAGAAAAAGAAAAAAGACAAGACAAGACACGGGTACATGTTCCCACCCCTTTCCAAAATGCAGGAAAAATGTTCCCAATCTAACTAGAAATAGTTCCTCACCATGGCCAAACTCGTAAACACAGAAATAGTTGTAGTTCCTTATCTATCCGTAGTGCTCTCAGGGTGCTGGGAGAGGGCTCTAGGTATACAAACCCTGTCCAGTCTGTGAACCCCCACGGTTCGCTGGAGGAGAGTATGGCAGGGTAGAACCCAGGAGGCAGAAAAATCTCTGGGAATTCCGGGCCAGGTCAGGTCAGGTCTACATAGTGAGACCCAGCCTCAAAATAAAACAAAAAAACTTGCTTTGCAAATTATTAGGAAATGAAAGATCAACAGGCTTCTCGGGGGAAGGGCCTCTGGGCTGCTCTGCTCCATCTTGTTCCTGGAGCAGTGCTGCCACCAAACACTCAATACTACCTTAGTCTCTACTGAATACTTAGCCGATGAGCTTTAGTTAGGTCTAAATTTTTCCAAATTATGCAAGATAAGCAAAGTTTTGATAACATAAAAGGGTAGGATAACTTAATAAAAGAGTATAATCTACAGCCGGGCGGTGGTGGCTCCCGCCTTTAATCCCAGCACTTGGGAGGCAGAGGCAGGCGGATCACTGGGAGTTTAAGGCCAGCCTGGTCTACAAGGCGAGTCCAGGACAGCCAAGGCTACACAGAGAAACCCTGTCTTGAAAAACAAAAACAAAAAAACAAAACAAAAAAAGATTATATTCTACAATGACTATGAGCCAGTTTTTAAAAATTCAGTTACACTCTATAACCAGCCACTTTCAGCTTCTACTCAGGCATAATCAATTATTCCTTACTTCAGGGTGCAGTGAGCGCACTTCTCTGGTAAGAACACAGCACTGGAAAAGCAAACCACACAACTGAGAGTCAGCCTCTTGCTCTGGTAGCAGCTCCTAAGAAAGAGAATGCCAGTTTTCTGCAGTGTGAATGAACATACTGGGCACTAAGGGTGTTGATGGATAAGAGATGGGCCCTGGGAACACTCAGTCCTGTAATACCTGAGGCTTACACCTTTCTGAGATTCTACAGGCAGACAGATTTCTACCCTGGTGTAAGCTGCTCAGACTAGTTTTTGATCAAGATTCTTTCACTGCATTTACTAACTAAAACTATCCTAGGCCTCAAAGACAATCAAGGACGGATGAAGCACAAGTTTGTAACTCTCAAGAGTTAAGACAAAACCAAAACCAAACAAAAAACAAATAAACAAAAAAACAGCAAACCAGAGCAGAGAAAAACTTCCTAAACCCAAGAAAAGGCATCTCTAAGAATCCAGTCTCATCTTAATAGTGAAGTCTTACAAAGCTGCCTCCTCACACCAGGAAGGAGGATGCACTCTTGCCACTTCTACTCAACACAGGTTCAGCCAACAAAAATCTTGCCAGCATAATTAGGCAGGAAAAAGAAGTAACACACCCAGGATGGAAAAAGACTAAAACATCTGTTTGCACATAGCATGATCTCTTTTTCTAAGAAAGCCCAAGGAACACACCAAACAACAAAGCTGCAGAGCACAAGAATCATGTATAAGCAAACATCAATTTCACTTCCACATATGAGCAATTAACAGTCTAAAACTGGAGGCAGCAGTTGATTGAATCAACATTTAAAAGATGTGCACAACTGTTAGGACTTAGATGGGAGACCTTTTGGAAATATCAAGTGCTATAGGCTTTAGCAAAAAATGATGTACACAGTGAAAACATCACTGGAAAAAGGAAAGATCTGTAACCAAAGGAGGCCCAGGTTGATGAATTCTAAGAACTTAAAAAGCAAACAACTACACATTAAACACAACATCTATCTGGTTTCTATATATTATTTTCAAAGAAACTGACAGCCTGATCTGATCCTGCATTATAGATGAAATCCATGTTCTTTGAATATTCCTCCTCTCTGTGTCTATTTTGTTAATGGGTATTTACATTTCAAATTATTGGTTTAAGAAGTTTTAATTATGTGTATGTGTTTATACATGTAAGTACATTGCCCACAGTCTAGAAAGGATGCCAAACACCCTGGGTCTGGAGTTAGAGGTAGTTGTGAGCCACCCAACATGAGTGCTGGGAACCTAACTCTGGTCCTTTGGAAGAGCGAGCAACAGGGCTCTAACTGCTAAGTCATCTTTACAGTCCCAACTCACATTTGATGATTTCAAAAGTCTACAAAGGCATAATACTGTAAGCTAATGTGACACCAGCATCAGGACAGGTGTAAGAGTTAATAACAGAATTCAAAGTCTAGAATTAAACCCTTATGTTATGGTCGGTTAAATAATTAATTATTAATTGTTTTTTGAGACAGGATTTCTCTGTGTAGCCTGACTGTCCTGGACTTGCCTGTAGATCAGGCTAGCTTTGAACTCACAGAGATCCAACTGCCTCTGCCTCCCAAGTGCTGGGATTACAGGCATTGATGGACCACCACAACCAAGCTGGTCAATTTGCTTTTGACAAGAGCAAATAATTAAAGAACAGTCTTTGTGGAGTTGGAGAGATGGCTCAGCAGTTAAGAGCACCGATTGCTCTTCCAGAGGTCATGAGTTCAATTCCCAGCAACCACATGGTGGCTCACAACCATCTATAATGTGATCTGATGTCCTTTTCAGCACTGTATGCATGATAATAAATAAATACTTTAAAAAAAAAAAGAACAGTCTTTGTAACAAATAGTACTTTGACAGAGGGTTATTTATATCCCAAGGAATGAACCAGGACCCTTATTTCGTAAAGGAAAGCCTACAGCTGGGCATGGTGGCACACGTTTTTAATCCCAGCACTTGGAAGCTGAGGCAGGTGAGTCTCTAAATTCCAAGGCAGTATGGTCTACAAAGTGAGTCCAGGACTGCCAGGGCTGTTACACAGAGAAACCTTGTTTCAAAAAACAAAAACAAAAAATAAATAAATAGGGCTGGAGAGATGACTCAAAGGTTAAGAGCACTGACTGCTCTTCCAGAGGTCCTGAGCTCAATTCCCAGCAACCACATGGCGGCTCACAACCATTTAACGAAATCTGGTGTCCTCTTCTGGCATGCAGGAGTACATGCAGGCAAAAACACTGTATACATAATAAACAAATAAATCTTTTAAAGAAAGAAAGAAAGAAAAGCCTACAATAAATAAATGAACGCATAACCAAAAAAAGACCTAAACACAAGAGCTAAAACTTTTAAGAAAACAACAACAAAGCCATTATCCTTATGACCTTGAATTAGGTAGTAAGGAGGGAAAGGAATTTGGAGACAGGGTCTCACTCTGTAGCCTAGGCTGTCCTAGAATTCACTGGGCAGTCCAGTTTGGCCTTGAATTCAATCAGCCCTGTAAAGAATTTTTACAATTTAATAGTGAAAAGAGAACACAATTTAAAAATGAACAGAAGGTGTAAGAACCATGGAGTCTCCAGGACTGAAAAAGGTAAAAACAGAAAGCTGAGGTCAAGCATGTGGTGGTTCACACCTTTAATCCCAGCACTCAGGCCAGCCTGGTCTACATCGGAGACCCCCATCTTAAAGCAAGCAAACAAACGACAAAAGGACAGTAATTTAGCCAGGAGTGCTGGCACACGCTTTTAATTCCAGCACTCAGGAGGCAGAGGCAGGTGGAGTTCAAGGCCAACCTGGTCTACAAAGCGAGTCTAGGACAGCCAGGTCTGTTACACAGAGAAACCCTGGGAAAAAAAAGAAAAGAGAAAGGAAAAGAAAAGAACTTTTTTTCCTTTAAGTGGTACGTGCCTCTGACTGTACAACTTGGGAGGTAGAGGCAGGAAATCAAGAGTTCAAGGTCATCCTCAGCTACATATTTAGTTCTAGGCATGTCTCAAAAACAAACAAACAAACAAACAACAAAAGACTAGGGTGCTGGAGAGATGGCTCCTTGGTTAAGGTACTTCCTATTCATCCAAAGGACCTGAGTTTGGTCAGTCACTTTGAGACAGCTCACAACTGACTGTAACCAGGGGATCCAACTCCCTCAGGGTACCACATACATATACATAAATAAAACAAAGTAAAATTTAAATTTAAAAAGCAAGGGATTTGAATAGGCATTTCTTCAAAGGAGATATGCAAGCCCATTAAAAGATTATTGACTAAGGAAGTTTATTTGAAAGCCTCCAGACAGTACTTTATACCTGCAGAATGGTTCAAACAACTAGAGCTGGAGAGAAGTTAGAATCTTACTCTACTGCTAGCAGAGTGTAGAATGCTGAGGCCAATATGTAAATAGCCTTGAACTTCCTCAAAAAAGTTAAAAACTAATTGCTCGGTAACTCATCAATTTCCTTCCCAAGAAGTAACAATGAGAAGTAAAAATAGCATGCAAAAATTTGTACACAAATGTTCACAGCAATATTACTTATAATAGCTAAAAAGTATAAACTCAAATATCTATAAGCAAAATGTTCAACACAGAGAAATTAACTAACAAAAGAATGAAGTAGTGAGTATGGTAGGTGCCACCAGCAGGCCCAGCCTTCCAGAGGCTGTGGAGGACTTGAACATTCAAGACCAACCTGGGCCACATAGTGAGTTCTGTGGCAGCACAGGCTACAGTGTGCACCTGTCTCTCAGCTAGCTTCCTCCCCCCAAATATACACACACACAAAGGAAAGTATAAATGTATGCTATAAATATGGACAAACTGTAACTACACTAAAGAAACCAGACACTAAGTAATGGTTAGTTACTATATACATTATATGGCTCCACTTATATGAAATGTATATAAAATTTCCAGATCAGGCCAACCTACAGATACAGAAAGTAAATACTAGTGCCTGAACTAGAAGAAAGCTTAACAAAGTGATTGCTAATGGCTATAGGATTTCCTTTTGGAACACTGAAAATGTTCCAAAATTAAATTGTGGTGACAGCTGTATGATTTTTTTTTTTTAAAGATTTATTTATTATGTATACAGTGCAGTGCTCTGCCTGACACCTGCATGAAAGAAGAGGGCATTAGATCACATTATAGATGGTTGTGAGCCACCATGTGGTTGCTGGGAATTGAACTCAAGACCTCTGGAAGAGCAGTCAGTACTCTTAACCTCTGAGCCATCTCTCCAGCCCCAGCTGTATGACTTTATAAATACAACAAAATGGAAATGTATTCTTTTAAAGAGCTTGTCCTGGTTTGCTTTCTATTGCTGTGATGATAAAAAAGAAAATGATAAAAGTCAGGTATGGTGTCACACACCTTTGATCCCAGCTGCCAGGAGGCAGAGGCAGGAGGGTCTCTGTGGAGTAAAGTATTTATTGTACCCTCCATCTTATAGCCCACCTGTTCATTAACCTGTACATTGTGACCTCTTTGGTAAACCCCTATTTCCAAAAATATTTATATTATGATTCATAACAGTAGCAAAATTATAGTTATGAAGTGTCAATGAAAACAATTTTATGGTGGGGGGGGTCACCACACATGAGGAATTGTATTAAAGGGTCGAAGTGTTAGGAAGATTGAAAAAATAGTATTATAATCCATCACTGAGAGAAATCAGGACAGGAACTCAAGGCAGGAACTGAAGAAGAGGCCATGGGGGAGTGCTGCTTACTGGTTTACTCAGTTTACCTTCTAAAAAAACAAAAATCAATTCAGTATCATACCTGCCTAGGGGTGGTACTGATGACCAAACTAGGCTGGGCCTACATCAACCATTAATCAAGAAATAAACTCTCCAGAGGTTTGCCTACAGCCAGCCTATCTGCTAAGAGACATTTTCTTAACTGAGGTTCCCTCGTTCCAGACAAATGGCTCTAGCTTGTGTAAAGCTGATTAAAATTTAATCATCATAAAACTCTTTAGTATATGAATTAAATGTATATAAATTTTTTTTTTTAAGTCTGGGGCTGGAGAGATGGCTCAGTGGTTAGGAGCACTGGCTGCCCTTCCAGTGGACATGAGTCCAATTCCCAGCACACACAGTAGCTCACAACTGCAACTCCAGTTCCAGACGGGGGTCCAAAATCCTCTTTTGGCCTCTGTGGGCATTGTTACCTATGGTCTACAGACATACACGCAGGCAAAGCACCCATAAACATAAAATAAGAACTAAAAATAAAACCAAAAAGTCTATAAGCAACCAAAACATGAACCAGAAGCCTATTATCTCTTATTTGGGAAGTAAATTTGAAAGAGCTGACAATTGAGAGAAACAGTAAAAGTACTTAATTATAAAAATAGTCTAATTTTGGTAAGAACAATTTATACACTTTTTTATATTGTATGTATTTACATTAATATGAGAATAGTTACTTTAGCCAGGTCAAATTACACGCTTGATGTGGTATTATATATTAACAATACACAACCCAATACAATGCTTTATGTTTACTAGATAATAAAAACCGTAACTAATACAATAGAAGCTGGTGCTCCTCAGTAGAGTGCTTGCCCAGCATGCGCAAAGCCCTTGGTGCCTCTGATCTCAAAACTCAAGAGGCTGAGACAGGAGGATCAGAAGTTCAAGGTCATTCTCCACTATGTGGTGAGTTCAAGGCCTGCCTGGGATACATGAGACCCTTCTCCAAAATATAAAAGAACAAAACTCTCAACAGCCCACAATGAAAGCATTATTATTTCATTCTCTGGATGAGGAAATAGAAATCACATAGCTTTAAAAAAAAAAAAAAAAAGGAGGGGTGTGCTAAGAAAAGACTAAAACCTGCAAGTTGGCTTCAGAGTTTATCTACTTAGCCAGTGTACTATTTTGTTTTCTTTGTTTGTTTGGTTGGTTGGTTTTTCGAGACAGGGTTTCTCTGTGTAGCCTTGGCCATCCTGGACTCCCTTTGTAGACCAGGCTGGCCTGGAACTCACAGCGATCCCCCTGCCTCTGCCTCCCGAGTGCTGGAATTAAAGGCGTGCGCCACCACGCCCGGCGCCAGTGTACTATTAATGGCTCTCAGTCATTGTGGTGATTTGAAAGAAAATGGCCCCCATAGACTCATAGGGAGTGGCACTATTAGGCGGTGGGGCCTTGTTGGAGGAAGTGTGTCACTATGGGGAGGGCTTTGAGGTCTCAAATGCTCAAGCCAGGTCGAGTGTAACATTCACATCCAGCCTGCCCATCTGGACCTAGAACTCTCAGCTTCTTCTCCAGCGCCATGTCTGCCTGCATGCTGCCATGCTTCCTGCCATGATGGTAATGAACTAAACATCTGAAACTGTAAGCCAGCCCAATTACATGTTTCCTTTACAAGAGTTCCCGTGAGCCAGGCAGGGTGGCATTTGGGAGGTAGGTGGATCTGTGAGTTCGAGGCCAGCCAGATCTACAGAGTGAGTTCCAGGACAGCCAGGATTGTTACACAGAAAAACCTTTTTCCAAAAAAAAAAAAAAAAAAAAAAAAGAGTTGCCGTGGTCATGGCATCTTTCACAGCAATGAAACCCTAACTACGACAGTCATTAAGGAAGAGCACACCAAACACTGTTCAGTATGCTCTAAGAAGAAAGTGCGGTTTCCACTTCATTATAAAAATGTTCCTAGGGCTGGCTGACAAGATGGCTCAGTGGGTAAAGATGCTTGCCCAAAGCCTTGCTGCCTACCCTGATAACCTGAGTTTGATCCCTGGAACCCATACGGTGGGAGCAGAGAACCAACTCCAGCAAAATATTCTCCACCCTACACACAGACACACACTACACCATGTGAGCTTCCATGTGTACCATGCGCATAAAAATAAATGCACTTAAAAATGTTTAAATGAAGCCGGGCATGGTGGCGCACGCCTTTAATCCCAGCACTCGGGAGGCAGAGGCAGGCGGATCGCTGTGAGTTCGAGGCCAGCCTGGTCTACAAAGTGAGTCCAGGACAGCCAAGGCTACACAGAGAAACCCTGTCTCGAAAAACCAAAAAAAAAAAAAAGTTTAAATGTACTTAGGTGAGCACAGTAGCATGCTTATATGTTCAGTTCCTCAGGGAGGGGAAACAGAAGGGCCAATTGGGCCTGGAATTTGGAACAGCCTGAACAATATAGCAAAAGCCAACCTCAGATACAATATTCTCTCCCCGCCCCCAAAAAATATATATGAAAAAATTAATGCTCCTTACAAATAAAAGACAGAAGCTGTTCTAGACAACTGGTTGTCTGTAAGAGGCAGTCCTTACAGTCCGACTCCAACCTGTACTTCCCCTCATCTAACTCCTGTAATTCTAGCCAAACCAGGCCTCCCACATTCTTCAACACTCAGTCAGTCCGCAGGTCCTTGCTAGTGTGCTAAAGGCTGGCTTTTCTGCCTAGACAGTGACTCTCAACCTTCCTAATGCTGGGACCCTTTACTACAGTTCCTCATGTGGTGGTGACCTCCAAGCATAAAGTTATTTTCATTGCTACTTTATAACTGCAATTTTGCTACTGTTATTAATCACAATATAAATATCTGAAATGCAGGCTATCTGATATGTTATCCCTGTGGAAAAGGTCATTCAACGCTCCCAAGGGGTTGTGTATGACCCACCAGTTGAGGACCACTGGCCTAAACTATTCCTACTCATCTTCAAAATCTAGTTCAGATTAACACTTCCTGCCTCACCTCTGATGCCATCCAACAGGCAAAACTGCATTACATATCTCTATTAACTCCTTGGCACATTACAGATTTCAAATATATCTCTCTTCTCAGCTCCTAAAATTAGAGAGTCTACTTTATAATAGCTAGCAAATACAAGTTGATTTTTAAAGCAAACTATAATACTTTAATCACTAGTACTGGAAACACACACACACAAAAGAAAAGAAACCAGAGATTGAACCCAGGGACATGCTATGACAACAGTGCTTTACCACTTAAAGTCTTACATGTATAAGTGTTATTTGCATGTGTGTTTGGGCCTGTTCACTTCTGTGTGTGCATGTGTGTGGACAGGATCTGTCACTACATTTAAACTAGCATGGCTGAGAGCCCCCAGATTCTCTCTACTTCCACCACCCTCCAGCACTGAAGTATTTGTTTTGTTTTTCAAGACAAGGTGTCTTTGTGTAACAGCTATGGTGTCTTGGAACTCATTCTGGAGACCAGACTGGCCCCAAACTCACAGAAGCCGAAGTGCTGGGATTGTAGGTGCATGCCACAGTGCTTGACGGGCCCCGCGTTCTCTACCACTGACCCATCTCCCCCGTCAGCATCGCCACAAAAATCCAAACATTTAGTAGAGTAAAACACATCTGCAGCCGGGTGGTGGTGCACACCTATAATCCCAGCACTGTGGAGGCAGAGGCAGGCGGATCTCTGTGAGTTCGAGGCCAGCCTGGTCTACAAAGCAAATCCAGGACAACCAAGGCTACACAGAGAAACCCTGTCTTGAAAAAACAAACACACAAAACAAAACACCACATCTGCATGTAAACCAAAGTAAGACAGGCTTCTACAGACTGAATTTGTTCACTAGAAACATTTCAAAAAAACAAAAAACAAAACAAAAAAACAAAAAACAAAAAAAAACCACAAACAAACAAAAAAGAAACATTTCTAAGAAGACGAGAGTGATAATCTACATTATATCTGAGTAATTTGTTATAGTAAAGGCAAAAATGATATGGAAAAAGAAAAACTTTAAGCAAGATAGAACTGCCAAAGTCTAAGCCAACAAAGCCTAAAGAGTAGGAGACTACGAGGACACCTGGATTCGGGTTCCTGAGGGAATCACACACAGTACCTGATGCCGATAAACCAAAAAGAAAGAAAAAGAAATGACTGGTCCTACTTCAAGCACTCATCAGGAAGTTACCCCATCCAGCCTTTGAGAGACTGAACCAGAGAGCAGCAGTAGAAAGAAAACTAGGAAAGCTCTTTTAAAGTATTCCAAAACCAGCCCAGTTATACATACAGACCAACCTGGACTACACTGTGAGTTCATTCAAAAACAATACAAAACAAAGCAAAGCATTACCCAAGCAAAGCATGGTGGCAAACATCTGCAATCCCAGTACTCAGAAGACTGAGACAAAAGGGTCATAGTAAGTTCTAGGCCGGCCTGGGCTATAAGGGGGAGTAGTTTCAGGCTAGTCTCAGAAACACAGTGAGACCCTGTCTCAAAATAGCCAGGGCAAGGAGAAGAGGCATAAATCACTACTGATGGAGAGCTGGGAATATTGCCCAGCAGTAGAGTACTTGCCTAGCATTTAGGACGGAAAAGAACAACTGAAATTTATATATTATCTTTTCTGGTAGGAGTTTACAACAGCCAAGCTAGTAACATGTAATGTAGCCTGACTGCAGCTGATGCTAGGCAGCTGCCTACCATAAGTGAGGCCCTGGGTCTATCTATACCCAACACTAGAGGGAAGGCATTGTACATGTGCCTCAATTTATTCTAGTTAAAAATTATTGTTACACATAAAGAAAGTGTTGGTTCAATTTGCTTTATTTAAAAAAACAAAAACAGAGACGGACATAGTGGTGCACGCCTTTAATCCCAGCACTTGGGAGGCAGAGGGAGAGGATCACTGTGAGTTCGAGAGCAGCCTGGTCTACAAAAGTGAGTCCAATACAGCCAAGGCTACACAGAGAAACCCTGTCTCCAAAAACCAAAAACCAAAACAAACAAACAAAAAGGAATTAAGCTTTTTCCCCTTATCTGACACTTGTGATTTATCAAGATGCTGCGGCTTTTGCTAAGATCTCATCTTTTCTCCTCAACCTCAGCTTAATCTCTTTCAAACTCTCATCTACCCACAAACATCTGTTATCTTTGGGGATTCCAATTCTACTGCCTGCAACCTTTTTCATGAGTGTAAATCACTCTTTCTTTCACAGATAAATCTATCTGACGCAATGATGGCCAAATGTCTACCAAGACCTTTCATATCACATGTGAGCTTTCTACTTCTATTAAAATAAAATTCAAAGCAACTCAACTGTTTCTAGCATTACCATTCTGACAT
Source organism: Acomys russatus (assembly GCF_903995435.1). NCBI lineage: Eukaryota > Metazoa > Chordata > Mammalia > Rodentia > Muridae > Acomys > Acomys russatus. The sequence goes on from NC_067150.1 coordinate 35,803,903, forward strand.
TCACAGACCTGAGTTAATATTTGTGTAGTATGTCTCCATTACCTAGGCTGAGAATTCTCCTCATACATTCTTTCTTTTCCCTCCTTGAAGAGACTTATAGTCTGCTTAGTTTTCTTCATCAAATTCTCCATGAACACCCTGAAATACTCATTTTCTCCAAGCGTCTCCATCTTCCCCTCATATCTTGACAAGACAGTGCGGAGATGCTGGTAGGTATCAGGCAGCAAGTCTAAGATATAAGGTGGGCTGTTCTTCAGCGCCAGCTTTGGGTTTTGACACAACCGCACCACCTGCAACAACAAAAAAAGACAGGCTATTACTCAGAGGGCCTTAAGGACAGCTTTCCTTTTTATGTTATGATTTATGGCATATTTGCTGTTTGCATAAATATGACAGATACATGAGGATGAGAAAGGATCTGTAACCCAATGCCATAGGCAACCATTAGGCATACGACTAATAGTCCTCCTACAAAGATGGGTGGTTTCCTGAATTATTGAAATTATATGTATGTGTGTACATGTATCTGAGCATGTGCATGTGAGTGCAAGTGCTCACAGAATCCAGAAGAGAGTCAGGAACTGTATGGAGTAAGAAGCAGCTGTAAGGCACCTTGATGTAACCAAACTCAGTTTGCACTCTTTACCCCTGAGCCATCTCTCCAACCCCAAGGTGGGCTCTTCAAACTCTGTGAGAGGCCAGGGGGTATAGCTCAGTGGCAGAGCATCTGCCTACCATACACATATTGTGGGTTCATCCCAGCACCTGGGGCAACAGAGGACTCTTGAAAGACTAATAGTATAGACAATACAACCAGTGAGGGGGGTGGATTCTCCCACAAATGCCTGAAAATATGCCAGATGAAAATTAATATAAAAGGCTGGGTGTGGTGGCATACACCTTTAAACCCAACACTAGGGAGGCAGGGGCAGGTGATTTAAGACCAGCCTGGTCTACACAGCAATATCCTGTTGAGGAGGAGGAAGAGGAAGAAGAGGAGAAGAAATGTAGCAAACTACTTATACCTCAATAAAGAAAATTCCGGCCAGGCATGGTAGTGCATACCTTAAATCCAGAAAAGGGAAGGCAAGGACAGATCGATTTTCTATGAGTTCAAGTCCAGCCTAGTCTACAAAGAGAGTTGCAGGCCCAACAAGGCTACATAGTGAAAGACTATCTTTAAAAGGAAGGGAGGGGAAGAGAGAAAAGGAGAGGGGAGAGGTGGGGAGACAAAGGGAGGGGAAAAAAAAAAAAGAAAGAAGAAAATTCCTAGGGGTTCAGAGGCAGATAGAAAGGACATAACCATTCTGGAAGGCAAATCTCTGTTGTGGTACATAGGCTTGAGTTGTTTTTGGTTTGGTTCTGTTTTTTTCCAAGACAGGGTTTCTCTTTGTAGCCTTGGCTGTTCTGGACTCCCTTTGTATCCCAGACCGCTCTCAAACTCACAGCGATCCACCTGCCTCTGCCTCCCAAGTGGTGAGATTAAAGGCGTGTGCCACCATGCCCAGACATAAGCTTGAGTTTTAATAGCCACTGAGGAACAAGAGTATAAAGGCCTTGTGCCTAGCAATGCTTGCAAGTGAACTGATACACCCAGTTCTTCCCAAGAAAATGAAGCTGCTCTGGTTTCTCCTTACATTATATACACCTGTCATCTTTTCATCAGTAAATCCAGAATTCTCAGAATTTGCTTCTTATCCTCATCTTTTACTTTTAAATTTCCTTAGTTCTCTTATTAAGTAGGTCTCTTTTAAAACTAGATTTTGCTCATTTGTTTTTTTGGATTTTTTTCATTCAATTTTTACTTTATATGTATGGGTGTTTTGCCTACATGTATGTCACTGGTGCCCATGGAGGCCTGAAGAAGAAGTCAGGTTCACTGGAACTGGAGTTACAGCCAACATGTGGGTGCTGGGAATCACCAGCCCCTGCTTTTACTGTTTTGAGCCGCATGTAACACAGGCTGTCCTTCTTGCCTTCATCTCTCAAGTGAGTGTGCACTCAGCAGTCAAATCTATACTGAGAACCCAATATAACAATCTTTACTTCTAAGTGGTCTATTTCTTGCAGAAGTTGGTAATTTGTATTTATTCCTATTGACTAACTTGTGCTATTTACATCAGATTTCCTGTATCTTGGAAAAGACACTACTCTACAAAAAGTCAAGAAACAGACCACACTGACAAAGATTCCTTTGTCTCAAGGAACTGTCAATTCTCAAAAACGTGTTAGAATAACTGAGTATCCATAATGGGATACTAAATGCGGAAGGCAAGTCTAGAGAGCTTTACAGTACATGAAAACTAGCTGCATGACTTCATGATAAAGAAAGGCTTTCCTTAAAAAAGAATCAAGAAAAGCACAAACCATAAAGGAAAATATGATTTAAGTTCTACTACTTCAAAAGTGGGGAGAGACAAAGCAAAAGGAAGAACTTGTTTAATGAGAAGTCGTAAAAAGCTGGGGCATGTTGGTACAGGCCTGTAAATCCCAGCACTTGGGGCACTGGTGTAGGAGGATCCTGAGCTCAAGGAGCCAGCCTGGGCTCCATAGGAAAACCCTATCAAAAACATAAAAATTTAAAACAGAAGAAAGACAACATAAAAGCAATAACATCCTTAACGAGTTAGAAGATATGCACAGTATGTATGTATCCAGAGTATATATCCAAACAAATATATGGAGGAGACATAAACAACGCCTGTGAGTCAGGAGAAAAGATAATCCAATATACAAGCTATCACTACTTACAATAGGATCCTTACAAAATATGGTATCAATAACAAAAGACATGGGGGGTTGCACGCCTTTAACCCCAGCACTCGGGAAGCAGAGGCAGGCGGATCACTGTGAGTTCAAGGCCAGCCTGGTCTACAAAGTGAGTCCAGGACAGCCAAGATAGCATAGAGAAACCTTGTCTTGGGGGGGAGAGGGGGGAGCCACAAGATGGTACCCAATCTCATTACTCATTCTAGACTGAAAAATCCTACAATCACAATCAGACAAATAACAAACTGGCCATGCCAACCAATAGCAAGGAAATGGAGCAAAGGGTGCATTCAAATATGGCCTAGAACAACCTAAACTGACACAACCAACTGGGAACAGGTCAGCCAGCAATACTGTCAGATTAACAGTCTGTACACTATGAGCCAGACATGGTGGTAAACATTAATTCCATCAGCCAGGAGACAGAGATAGGCCTACCCATCGCTGGGAGTTCCAGGCCAACCTGGACTACATAGTGAGTTCTAAGTCAGCCAGGGAAAGACCCTGTCACAAAAAATACCCAAAATTGAAAAAATAATTTTTGAAATATATATATGAGCAAACACAAAATTCCACGACTAGAAAAATATTCTGGGACATACATATAAGAATGTGTGCCAAGTATGATGGCGCACACCTGTAACCCCAGCACTCGGGGGACAGGCAGGCAGATCTCTGAGTTTGAGGCCAGCCTGGTCAACAAAGAAAGGCCAGGACAGCCAAGGCTCTGTTACACTAAGAAACCCTGTGTTTTTTGTTTGTTTGTTTGTTTTTCGAGACAGAGTTTCTCTGTGTAGCCTTGGCTGTCCTGGACTCACTGTGTAGACTAGGCTGGCCTCGAACTCACAGAGAACCACCCGCCTTTGCCTCACAAGTGCTGGGATTAAAGGCATGCGCCACCACTGCCCATCTGAGAAACCCTGTCTTTAAAAAAAAAAAAAAAAAAGTGCAGAAGAAGATTATCATGAAAAATGGAACAACCCACATATCCATCAACATACAGCAGAAGAATGGGTACCAGCCTCAAAACCACACGTTTACACATTATAGACATATAAATTATGGTACAGTTACTACAATAAATACTATTTATGAATGAGAATGCATTGCACTAACTGCATCATGAATGCTTCTCTCAAAATTGGTCTAAACAAGAAAGAAAACACAATGAAAATGTCATAATGAAACCCATTATGCTAACGAAAAACAACTAACAAAAAAGAAAATATGTAGGCCGGGCATGCCTTTAATCCCAGCACACAGGAGGCAAAGGCAGGCAGATCATTGTGAGTTCAAGGCTAACCTGGTCTACAAAGCAAGTTCAAGATAGCCAAGGCTACACAGAGAGACCCTGTCTCGAAAAACCAAAAGAAAAGAAAATACATGCAATATGCCTGCCTACACACACACACACACACACACACACACATACACACACACACCCACACACGATCATTTTACTATCCAAAGAATGGCCATCTAGCACCAACATGACTGCTCTGCAGGTAATGCCTCTACCTCCAGAATGCTGGGATTAAAGGCGTGCATTCATTTCACAATTTTTACAAAAACTTTTGGGCTGGATTGATGGCTCAGCAGTTAAGAACACTGTTCACTCTTCCAGAGGTCCTGAGTTCAATTCCCAGCAATCACATGGTGTCTCACAACCATCTATAATGAGATCTGATGCCCTCTTCTGGCTTGCTGGCACACATGCAGGCACAATACTGTATACATAATAAATAAATCTTAAAAAAAAACTTTCAGTTGAGTATCAGGTACAGTGGTGGAGCACTTGTCTAGTATGTATAAGGCTTAGGTATACACACACAAAAACTTGCCAATTTAGCTTTTAATTTTTGTAACATAAATAATAGATATATTTTAAGTCCTTGACTGACAATTTCTGGATCCTCTGTGTTTTGTTCCAGGCATGGTTTCTCTGTGTGGCCCTGGCTGTCCAGGGTGGCCTCAAGCTCACAGAGATCCACCTGCCTCAGCCTCCCAAGTGCTGGGATTAAAAGTGTGCACCACAACACCTGGCTATCCTCAGTCTGTTGCAGATATCTGTATGGCCTAGGAAGCCAATAACTGACACAATGAGACGGAAATGTAATTCAAAGTTGCAAGCACTATACTGGGCAGAATCTAAACTACTACCAACCTACTAGTAAACTAAAACTAAACTAAAATAATCCTATGTCCTCATAACCTACTATATCCCAAGCACTTGCCAATCTTATGGTCCTTGAGCAGCGTCTCTCCACCAACTCCCCCTGTCAACTGTCCACTTCAACTGTCAACTTCCAGCTCATCCTCCTCTCCAGGAAGCCCCGCCTTCCACTTCCTGTCCTTCTGCCCAACTGATTGGCTAAACAGCGCTTCATGACAATTGCTACATCTAATCATAGCACTCCTCCATATTTGTGTTTTGTTTTTTCCTTGAGACAGGGGTTCTCTGTGTAGCCTTGGGTATATTGGACTCACTTTGTAGACCAGGCTAGCCTCAAACTCACAGCAATCTGCCTGTCTCTGCCTCCTGAGTGCTGGGATTAAAGGTGTGCGCCACCACACCTGGCTATCCTCTGTGTTTATACAATCCATGTCTCCTATTGTTTTCAGTTGGTCATATACCTAGTTATTGTTTGTTTGTTTGTTTTTCACTAAATGCCGGTCACTGTATAAATTATAAATAATTTGACTGTGGATACTGCTATTCAAAAAGGATTACTTCTACTTGTAGCAGGTAGTCAGAATACCAACATCAGGAATCCTAGATCATATCAATCTAATGCAGAACAAGAGATTAAAAGCTGGTTTTCCTGCCGGGCGGTGGTGGCGCACGCCTTAATCCCAGCACTCGGGAGGCAGAGGCAGGAGGATCGCTGTGAGTTCGAGGCCAGCCTGGTCTACAAAGCAAGTCCAGGACAGCCAAGGCTACACAGAGAAACCTTGTCTCAAAAACAATAAATAAATAAATAAATAAGTTTTAAAATGCTGGTTTTCCTTCCCTATATAAACTGACCTACTTCTGCTTCGTTCTTATTCCTAGAATTTGTAGAGCTGTAGAAGGAATATTTTGTGTATTCTATGGATGTAGACCTGTCAATAATAAATCTGATAGTCTGTAGCTTAGGCAGGGAATGGGAGGTGAAACATCAGATAGGCAGAAAGGATTCTGGGATAGAGACAGACACACAGGGTGTGAAGAGGATGGAGACATGGTGGCTGAGCACAGGTAGCCAGCCATGTGGCAGAATGTAAATTAGTATAAATGGGTTATTTTAAGTTATGAGCTAGTCCGAAAAAAGCCTAGCTATATGGCGTAGGTATTTGTAAAATAATTATCTTGAGTCTCATGAGTCACTATTTTCAGGCAGCCATGGGAAAGGGAGGAGAAACTAACCACTACCAGGAAGCAATCCAATATTTCCCAGGGCCCTTTCCTAAGTTTTGTCCTCCTCAACATCAGACTCAGTTCTTAAAGTTTGATTCATCTTTCATAACTTGACCTCAAAATTTCTCACTGCCTAGAACAGTGGTTCTAAACTTTCCTAGTGCTGCAACCCTCTAATACAGTTCCTCGTGTTGTAGTGACCCCAATCATAAAATAATTTCACTACCTCATAACTAATTTTGAAACAGACTAGTTAAATATGGTGGCATATGTCTATAATCACAGAGCTCAGAAGTCTGTTGCAGGACTTCTTCAAGCTCAAGGCCTGCTTAGACTATAAAGCATAGCATTAAAAAAAAAAAAGAAAGAAAGAAAGAAAGAAAAGCCAGAAATGAAGAAGATGGAGACTTCAGATATGCACAAAGATACCAGGCTCCACAAAGCTGTCTGGACCAGAAGGATGATAATGTCCCATACTGTTCCAAATGTGGCTGCCCAGAAAACATAAGGACAAAGGTTCATCCAATAAGATCTATATACCTGGTTAACCTACATCCCTGTTACCACTAAAACAACAACAGAAACCAAACAAACAAATAAAAACTACCATTAGTACAGAGAACCAATGATTGTTGAAATTATAAACCTGCAAAAATAAATTTTTAAATAAAGTAAACATCTAGATTAGCTGGGTGTAGTGACACACTCCTGTAAACCCAGTACTTAGCAAGTGGAGGTAGGTGGATCAAGAGTTCAAGGCCAGGGGGCTGGGGAGATGGCTCAGCAGCTAAGAGCACTGGCTGCTCTTCCAGAAGTTCTGAGTTCAATTCCCAGCAACCACATGGTGGCTCACAACCATCTATAATGAGATCTGGTGCCCTCTTCTGGTGTGCAGGTGTACATGTAGGATACTGTATACATAATAAATCATTTTTTTAAAAGGGGGCAAGAGGGAGAAACATGGATGAAGAGAGAAAGAAGAGCACTCTGACTAGGGCATAGCTTTAGACTACTGACAACAGCCGGGCATGGTGGCGCACACCTGTAATCCCAGCACTCTAGGAGACAGAAGCAGGCTGATCTCTGTGAGTTCACGGACAGCTTGGTCTACAAAGTGAGTCCGGGACAGCTAAGACTACACAGAGAAACCCTGTCTCGGAAAAACAAAAACAAAAACAAAAAGACTACTGACAAGTGCCTTTGCAAACAGACCTTCTTCTGTCCCCAAAAGCATGTTGTAAGCATGTGATATCTAAATTACTCATTCAGTAAACATAGCTAAGCTATCTATCCTCCTTATTGAATCATGTTGTTTTCAACTCTTCATGACTAAGGTATCAAGGTGATACACATGCTTAGACATGTTTCCTTAAAACAGATCCCAGCTGCCGGGTGTGATGGCACACATCTGTAATACCCCAATATAGTGCCAATACTCTGAGGCAGAAGCAAGTGGTTCCATGGCAACCTGGGCTACATGAAGACCCTGATTCCCTAAAAGAAAAACAAGCTACAAAATTCCTATTTAATAGCAAACCATTAAGGACTCTTCAAGCGAAAAGGCAATACATAGTCTTTAAAGCTATGTATTTATTCTCACCAGGTCATTTCTGGTATACTCTTATAAAATAGCCCTGTGTGAGGCTAGCAAACAAAGATAGGCTAAATCATCAAAAATATTTGATGCATAAATATTTAACTTCACTTTAGGAAGCTGCTCATTCTATACAGTACTAAAAACAGTAAACAACTTAACCAAGAAAAAGGGCTCCTTTCAGAACACCACTATATTCTAAGTGCAACAGTTAAAATTTCATATTAGTAAAATAAATGGTTCCCAATTTGTGTTACATTCCAAAACCTCGTAAGGTTGATGCTACAACCCAAAGCATACCTTATAATAATAAAAACTGTTAGATGGTAGAACCCTAAATACAGTGCATCTTGGGTAGAGGGGAGGCTGACACTAACCGACTGGAACTTAGCATATGCCATAAATATGTATTATTTTATGTGCCAATTAAAGAAAAGGATTCAACAAAGACCTCAAAAGCCTTGTGATTGAAGACTTGAATTATTAAGGCAGGGTCTCGTTCTAGACTGGCCACCATTACCGGCTTGTGACAGCATTCCCTGTTTGCTTTCTTACACAGTGCTGGGGATAGAACCTGGAGCCTCACACACACAAGACAAGCACTGCCAACCGAACCACTCCCCAGACCCGGTTTTTATTTTAGAAAAAGCTGTACATGTTTCACACTGAGAGCAAAGAGATTGATAAGTTTCTGGTAAAACAATAGGAAATGAAACCTGAAGTGGAGTTCAGAAGGGCCACACCATCTAAACAGACTCCTCCTCAAATCGGAAGAAAGGGAGCCAGAATGGGCTTAGACAGCAGCAAATGTGTGGCTACGGAGGCAGTTAAACTAAGCCTGATGCTTTCAATTTTTCTCAACATCTGAATCATACTCTGAGAAATGAAGTGCAAAGAAAAGGTCCCTGAATTTGACAGAGGTGATCAGACAAAAGGAGGGTGGGGCCAACAAAGAAAGTATTGGGTTCCCTGCAGAGTAAGTCTGGAAATATAACAAAGTGCTCCGTGACTGCTTTAAAACGGAAGACGGGTTTCTATGAATTGGGATTTACAGTGAGAGCTAAAATCACAGCAAAGAGTCTGGTCTGTAGAACCCGCAGAATAACCAACGAGACAGCTACCTCAACAGCACTAAGGCACCAATGGATCTGGACTTAGCGGGCAACTACGAAGAATGCAAAGGTCAATCAGGCTAAAGTGCAGCTGCCAAGGCCCCAAGTGTGCTGCAGACATGTATGAACCAGCCAGGGTGCTGCAGACATGTATGAACCAGCCAGGGGGTTGCTAGGCGATATGACAAAGGCTAAACTTGGGTCTTTTATTAACATTTAAAAGGACTATGCTATTTTTTATACTTGGTAAGATTATATCAACCAGCTATATCAAAATGTTCTGCTCAGTCATTTACCTTGAATAAACTTAACACTGGGCCTCAATACTCCTACCTACAAAGAGATAAAATCTGTTTCATGAAATGTGGGTGAAAGGCCCTCCCAGCTGCCAATGACGTAGGCATCCAATGTATACAGTTCCCTCCCATTTCCACACAGCCTTCCCTGCAGCACTGTGCGGAAGCTATCACAGAACCTGCAGTTCCACTGACTCAGGAAGTACAATAGCAAGTCAGAGGAACGCGGTGGTAACCTTGAGAAGCCAAGATTTAAAAGGAGCAGAAATTAACGCCAGCTTAGGCTGTAATAACTAGATCCTGTCACAAAACAAAACAAAAATACAGACAGACACACACACACAACACACACACAAAATCTTTCAAAAAAGTACTTATGAGCATATTTCTTATTAAAGTTGAAATTAAAATATAGTATGTGCCTAATATCTCTAAGACGGGGGAAATACATGTTCCTTAATGACAAAATTTTTTTTAGTTAAACTAAAATTTCCCTGGCATTACATAGAATACCCAGTCTACAACACACAATGTATTTTATTTACAATGAGCTGAAAACAGACAGCTTTATACCTCAACACATAGACTATATAATTCTTTTGTGTATTTGTTTGTTGGGGGTTTTGTTTATTTGGCTTTTTTGCTTTTTTTGTTAGAGTCTCACTCTGTAACCCAGTTTGGCCTCAAACTTGTAGCAAGTCTCCTGCCTCAGGCTCTCAAATACAGGGATTTATAAGACTTGGTTCCCAAAACACTCAATGTGTGTTTTACAAAAAACAAAAAAACTTTTTTATGTGTGAGTGTTTTGTTCTCGTGAACACACAAGGTACTGCAGGCATTCCTCCCAGAGGGGAGCTAGAGAAGGGTGTGGAGCCCCGGGAACTGGAGTTACAGACTGTGGTGAGCCACCACAGACTCTGCAAAAACAGCAAATGCTTTTAACCAATAGACCATCTCTCCAGCCCCATATAATACATTTCTCACAAATGTTATTTATACTTTGATAAAATATGGCCTTATAAAATGGTTTGAAGATTAAATGCCTGCTTTTTCCAAAATATTTCTGAGATGCATCACTGCATCAACAGGGAAATGAGCATTTCACTAATACCAAGCTCTCAGCTATGGAACATTAACACTGACCATAAAGAAAATACAGTGGTAGGTGACCTCTTACTATTAATGTACTCTCTAAGGAAAGAAAATGACTTAAGCATTTGTAGCCTTTTTAAAAGGAGCTCCAAAAAGGCCCTCTGTGAATAATTCAAGGGAACAGCTAACACACATCAAAGCCTTTATGACTTAGAGAATTTTACACTGGCAGCCAGTTAACCTCCTAGGCACAAATGCCTACTGCCTAACTTTAAAAATCATTTACTAAGCCTGACATGGTGGCGCACACCTTTAATCAAAGCAGGCAGAAGCAGGCAGATCTCTGTGAGTTTAAGGCCAGTCAGGTCTACATAGCAAGTTCCAGGTCAGTCAGGACTACATAGAGAGACCCTGTCTCAAACAAACAAACAAATAAACAAACAAAAACCAACAACAATCATTCATCAAAAGTTTTCAGAAAGAAAAGAGTTCTGATTTTCCTACAAACTCTGGGTGTTGAACTTGGGAGGTTGAGGCAGGAGAATTTTGATGAGTTTTAGGTTAGCTTGGATTCACAATGAGAACCAAGTCAATCAAGAATATACAGTAAAACACTGTCTTTAAAATTTTTTTAAAATAAAAAACCTAAAGGAATAAAAATGCTCTACTTAGTCTTATCTTCTATGTGGAGATTTTGTTTTCTATATCCTTCCAAAGTGACTGACTTTTGTTTCTAGCTATATTTACAGAGTTTCTCAGAACAATGTCAACGACACGCGCTTAGCTCTGAGAAACCAACAATGCCCTTGTACGGCTGCCACATGTTCCATTCATAATAGTTTCTCACTGGCTTACGTCTGTCTTTGCTTCTGCCAAGGCTCAATAGTCAATAGACAAAAAACACTGGAAACTCCTATGATCACAATAAAGAGAAGTAAAGCCATGCTTAAAAACTGCTACATTTGGGCCCAGCAAGATGGCTTAAATGGGGAAGAAGTTTGCCTCCAAGCCTGACAGCCTTGGTTTAATTTCTGGAACCCACACAGTAGAAGAAGAGAAGGAGCCACCTGACCGCCACATGCACACCATAGCTTGTGTATGCCCACACACACACAAAACTAGTAAGTTGTTTTGTTTGTTTTTTTTTAAATCACTGAATTTTTTTTCTTTTTTTTAGGTTTTCAAGACAGGGTTTCTCTGTGTTATCTTGGCCACCCTCGAACTCACAGGGATCCACCTGCCTCTGCCTCCCGAGCGCTGGGATTAAAGGTGTGCGCCACCATGCCCGGCTAAATCACTGAATTTTTATAAAGTGAAGAACCACAGAGAACAGTGCCTAGGCCTGCTTCTGTTCTAAATACAGAATGTTTCCACCAGTCAGGAATCTGCATTTCCAACTAGGCAGAATAGGTATAACCAAGCCTGTTTTTTAAGGGCAAGAGCTTTTACTTGTCTTCTTAGCTGTGACTATGGTTTTCAGAACAAAAGTGTAATACTCAATAAATATTCTGAAAATATTCTGTTTCACAATACTTACATAAAAATTTTTTTCTCCATAGACTTTGACCTGTACGTAACAGCACTTTCTAGAGTATACATGGTGTGAGTGTACATACATGTGGAGGCCACGACAACCTCAGGTTTCATCCTGCTCAGACAGTCTCTCACTGGCCTGGGTCTCAACAAGTAGGCTAGGTTGGCTTGGCAGTGAGTTTCAGGGATACTCCTGTCTCTCCAGCCTGGCACCACAGTACTGGCTCCTTCCATGGGTGCTGGGGCTCAGGTTCTGGTTCTCATGTGTATGAGCAGAGCACTTCATCACTAAACTCGGCTCCCGGTAACATACTTTTCATCTACAAGTTTTTCTACAAAAGGGAAAAAATTTCAGGGCCTGAGAGCTGGCTCAGCAGGTAAAATTGCTAGCCACACAAGTGTAACAACCTGAGTCCCACTCCTGGGACGCACATGAAAAGCCAGATCCAGATCTGCGCATCTGTTATCCTAGAGCTCTTACCGCAAGAAGGGAGGTGGAGACAGAGCTGCCCAAGGCTCCTGGGCCAGCTGGTCTGGAGTTCACAGAGCAGCAGAAGACAGACTGCCTCAACAGGGAGGAAAGCCAAACCCAACTCCCAAAAGCTGTCCTGACCTCCACATGCACCCACAAACACTACACACATTTTTTTTTTAAAGAAACGAATGCTATACTGCAAAAGCAAATGTCTTTTAAGTGGAGCTATACATAGAACAGTGTAAAACTTTAGTGCACTTTTGCAGTCGCTCTTGCTCACAGGAAGCACAGTAGGAAAGGTCAGAGTCCCAGGGTCTGGGATCTAGTCTGGTGGCTTCAGACATTAACTACACATACATGAGCGCGGACAATGACTCATCTTTCTGAACTTCAGTTTTGTCTGTAAATGTAAGCATTCTAAAGTCTCTTAAAATATCAGGGTTAGCTAGGCGTGGCTATGTTAGTCAAGGTTAACACGCATGTAATCCCAGCACTTAGGGAGGTAAAGGCAGGAATATCAAAATTTCAAGGTCACCTCAGTTACAAGACACTCTGTCTCAATAAAGCAAAAACAAAAACAAAGAAGGGGCTAGGGAGATGGCTCAGTGGTGAAAAGCGTTTACTATTCAATCTCAGCACCCATGTCAGGTGACTTACAACTACCCCTAACTCAATCTGCAAGGGAATGCCTGGCTCTGGTTCTCGAGGTCACCCCACTCACATACACATGCATGCATGCATACATGTAATTAAAAATAATAAAAATGTTTTACAAAAAAAATAAAACCCACAGAAACTTCAAATGATAGAAAGTTCAAGCTGGCATGACGGAGCACAACCTGCCACCCCAGCACAGGGGGGTAGAAAGAGGCTCGCAGTGTGTATGCACCTGTCTCAAAACAGATCCCTACCATCCCCGAACTGAAGGAAAGAACAGTTTCACAAGTGTAAACACACAGGGAAGCTTTTATAGAAAAGCAACTCATGACTGAATTCCAGAAACAAACGTACAACCTATACTTTTCACAGAAACCTACTATTGCTCAATAATTTAGGGCCCAAGAGAAAAAGCCTTTTTTCTAGCTACTATTCTCCAACACTGATTTATCAAAACCCCATTCAGACTCTAGAATTGTAATTATATTATTGTTATCAAATGCTACCCAACAGCACGTTACAAATACAGTGCCACTTACAATTCACTACCAATCTTACTTTCATTTATCACATCAGCTAAAAAGAAAAATACATTCAATACAAAATGACATGTTCTGACAACTTAACCATACTTCATGGATAAGTTTTTACACATACTCTATTTTTAAAGGGAAAAACATAACTGTCCAGAATTAATCAGTGTAACGTTCAAACCAAATGCTAACCTGAATGAGAGATTAAATAACAAAAACTTTTGGGTGCTACCACAATGCAACTTTGGCTTAAGACATTAAAGGAGTTCCACTGCCAAATCTCTTGTCTCCTTAGGGAGTAAGGAGTGCTCTGGCTCAAGATCTCTAAGAGAGTCCTCAGAGCCCTTTCTATACTTAAAACACATCACAGAGCCCGGCTTTTAACTCAGAAATTTTTTTTTCTAAGAACATTCCTAAAGAAATACTTGGAAGCTGTGCATTGTAGTGTGTGGTTTTAATCAACACTTGGAGGCAGAGGTAGGAGAGCAGTCTTGGTTTGCATAATGGGTTCTAAGCCAACCCAAGATAAATGGTGCTAGCCGTTAATACATGCACTGCTCTTGCAGAAAAACCAAAATGTTTCCCAGCACCAAAGGAGGCAGCTAAGAACCACCTGTAACTCCAGCTCCAGGAAATCCAATTGTCCTCTGCTGGGTTTCATGTGTACACGAGAACACATGCACACACAACACACACACAAACAAGCATGTACTCATACACACACACACACACACACACACACACACACACATTAAATTACAAAAATAAAATTTAAAAGAAAAAAAAAACTTGGAAAATTAGACCAGGAAGTGGTAGCTTACCCTTCTAAGCCCAGTATCTAGGAAGAAAAAAAAACAGTCAGTAGTTTAAGGCTAGTCCAAAAGTGAGGCCCTATGTCAAAACAATACAAACTGTTTCTAATATTAAAACCAAAAAATAGCCAGATGTGGTGGCACACATCTTTAATCCCAGAGGCTAAACAAACTTGCCCACATCTTAACATTTTGCACAGCCCTTTGAAAACTTTTCTAGGGACATCTATTATATAGTATAACATGGAAAACCTTGTAAGTGTAACAAATTTATAAAAGAAAAAGGATTCTTTAAAAATCTCACTGTTTCAGCCAGACAATGGTGGCATAGGACTTTAATCCCAGCACCTGGAAAGCAAAGGCAGGTGGACCTTTATGAGTTCAAGGCCAGCCTGGTCTACAAAGCAAGTTCTAGAACAGCCAAGGCTACACAGAGAAAGCCTGAGATTTGGGGGGGGGGGGGGGGGGGCGGCGCATCCCACTGTTTCTTTTTACAAAAAGTATATTTTAAGTATGTATTACTTTCATAATTTAAGATACCATACTGGCATGTCTTTAACAGAAAATTAAATTCAAGTTTTTCTAAATAAAAGCAACTGTGGTATGGAGCCTTGCTACATCAAGTGTGCTCCTTAGACCACGGTGGATGATGGTCAGCAATGCAGAGCTGCAGGCCCCACTCCAGACCTACCAGATTCTTTCATTTAACAAGCCCCCAACCCTAGGTGATCTAAACTGTTAAACTTTGAAGATTACTAGCTCACCAGTTCAATAGCCACTTGAAAAGGAAAGGAGCTGGGGAAAATATCTCAGTTGGTAAAGTGCTTACCTTGCAAGCATGAAGACTGGAATTCAACCTACCAAAATCCACATGAAAGCATCAATCAACAACAAAAACAGGTGTAATCACAGCACTGGGGAGGCAGAAACAGGCAGATACTTGGGGCTAGCTGGGATTGTATAACGTAGCTAGCCTAGCCTACTTGGCCAATTCCAGAATCAAAGGAAAGGTGGAAGGTGTCCAAGGAATGAATGGGCTGGCCTCTGGCCTGCAAGCACACAGGCGTGCACATGCTCACACACATTCAGTGACATGTAAAATGTTCTTTCTTTTTTTAAAGATTTATTTATTTATTGTGTATACAATGTTGTGCCTGCATGTACACCTGCATGCCAGAAGAGGGCAGCAGATCTCATTATAAATGGTTGTGAGCCACCACGTGGTTGCTGGAACTGAACTCGGGACCTTTAGAAGAACAGCCAGTCCTCTTAACCTCTGAGCCATCTCTCCAGTCTGTAAACTTTTCTTAATGCACATTAGGCTATTAAGTAGAGTATTTTGAGATATCTTGAGTTATAAAAAGATGTGAAATTATAAACTACTCCAAGATAAAAAGAATGATTAATTACTGATCCTTGGCTGTGTCACTGTTGGTCTGGAGTCAGACAGCATTTACACAGTATTCTCAAGGCTTTGAGTTTCATCTCCAGTACCAGAAGTGAAGAAAAGCAAAAGGGAGCAAATGCTAAAAACTTTAACAATCCACTAGTCAGTAATGCAGCAAACGTCTCAAAGATGATGCTCTCTATCAAAGTTCTTAGAGCCACTTAGGACACAGGACCTGGGGAGGAGGAACGAACCTCCGGTCCTTCTGGAGAGGGCGTGGAATAATGAGGAGTTCTGTGTTGTTCTACACATTTTATGATTCATCCGTTGTGTTTTTCCTCTTATTTCTTTTCTTTGGTGGGGGGGGGGGGGGTAGGGGGTGGGAAGGCAGTTTCAAGACAAGGTTTCTGGCTGTCCTGGACTCACTTTGTAGACCAAGCTAGCCTCAAACTCACAACAATCCACCTGCCTCTGCCTCCCAAGTGCTGTGATTACAGGCATGTACCACCACACCCGGCTGTATTTTTCTTTTTCTCAAAAAGGTGCTACAGAACCAAAGCGCTGTTCAAAACAGATTTAAAGAAAAAAGTAGTCCTGAGATGGTACCTCCACGCCTATGACCGAATGCTTGAGAGGCTAAGTAGGAGGATTGCTCAAAGTCTGAGGCCAGCCTGGGCTACACGGCAAGGTCCTATCCCAAACAAAACACATTAGAGAAGTTTGGACCCAACCCTAGCCAACGAAGGACCAAAGAATTAGCCTTGTTTAAAGTCACCTTCCAGTGGGCGTGGTAGCACACACCTTTAATCCCAGCACCCAAGAGGTAGAGGCAGGAGGATCACTGTGAGTTTGAGGCCAGCCTGTCTACAAAGAGAGTTCCAGGACAGCCAGGGCTACACAGAGAAACCTTGTCTCAAAAAAAACAAAAAACAAAAAAACAAAAACAAAAACAAAAACAAACCCTTGCCTTCCATGCAGACCTAAGCCAGAGGGAAGGGAGCAAGCAGTCACAGTTCAGATCCTGTGGCTCAAACTCAAGTGCTTCTTACCCAGTATGCCATTCTAAAAGCTACAGGGAAAGAAGATCCAGAGTCACTACTGAGTCCCTGTGTCATCAGTGTTGTCATGTCCTGTCCCCACCCCAGCACCCTAGTCCCTGGTGGACCCCAAGACTCTGAGCATGCTAAGCAAGCACAGCCCACCACTGTTTACTTCTGACGGCTGTTCTCACCAGTGCCTGGATTCCCCAGAGATATGCAACACAAATGCCATTATTAGACCCCGGTCCCCTTTTGGAAGCTGCTGTAGGAAGGAGCAGTGTGGTGACAGCTCGAGGCTGCCTTCCAGTGCTCCTTGCTGACTACTCCCACCTATTTCCTTCCAGCACAAAATGTGCTAATCATGAAAACACTTCACAATGACTTGCTGGTTACAATCCCCCTGGTAACAAACCTAATGTACATCACAATTAACAACTTTAGAATCTGTGATTACAATTTAGGCTCTGTTTTCAAACTAAAACTCAATTTGCTTTTCTTTCAATGTTCTAGGTTTATTATATGTATACTGCCAGCTAACAACCTATTAAAAACAAATTTTCCTATACTAAGAGCCATTAAAAAGGTTAGCCTTAACTTAAGCCTACTTTAAAATTTTTTTTTTTGTTTTTTGTTTTGTTTTTTTGTTTGTTGAGACAGAGTTTCTCTGTGTTGCCTTGGCTATCCACTTTGTAGACCAGGCTGGCTCACAGAGATCCACCTGCCTCTGCCTCCCAGAGTGCTTGGATTACAGGCGTGGCCACCAGGCCTGGTTTATGCCATCGTTTACTCGTTTTGTTTTTCAAGACAGGGTCTCTCTGTGTAGCCTTGGCTATCCTGGACTTGCTTTGTAGACCAGGTGGACCTCGAACTAACAGAGATGTGCCTGCCTCTGCATTTCTGAGTGCTGGGATTACAGGCATATGCCACTGCACCTGGCTACACAAAGGCACTGTGTCTCAAAAAAAGTAAAATTAAAAATGGTAACAAGTAGCGGGGTATGGTGGTACACGCCTCTAATCCCAGAGGCAGAGGCAGGCAGATTGGATTGATATGAGTTTGAGGCCAGCCTAGTCTATAAAGTGAGTCCCGAATAGCCAAGGAAACACAGAGAAACCCTATGGTCAAAACACCCACCCCACCCCAAAAAAAAAAAGGTAAAAAGTGCTAGGTGGGGTTGTGTACACCTGGTGAGGGGCAGGAGGTGGTCTGAGGCAGAAGATCACTCTGATTCTAAACCAGCCTGGACAGCCAGTCCTTGTCTCATCTCTTCCCCTACCTGGGAGTGGTAAATGCCAATATGGACAACATTAAGTGTAATGGGAAAATAATGTGTACATTCATCCATGTTCACCACACAAAGTAACCAACACACATCATTTGAAGAACCACTAACCCCAAATTAAAAATAGCCAGGCATGGTAGCACATGTCTGTAGCCCCAGCACTTGGGAGGCTAAGGTAAGAGGGCTGAAAGTTCAAGGCCAGCCTGAACTACAGTGAGGTCCAGAGTTCCATACCAGCCAAAGCTATCTAATCAGACTGTCTTGGAGAGGAGTAGCTAACAATTATTTCGCTGAGGGGTACTTGTTAAACACTGCCTTACTATCATTTGAGGGAATGATGGCTTCACAGGGAACAGATGAGGGCCAGGCTGGGAGTGCCCACTGAGAACCTACACAGGTCTCTCTCTAAATACAATCATGATTCTTACAAAGGCATCTCGAGGGTCTTATTGCTGTCTGAACATTAGACTGCACTCACACAAACTTGGAGAGTATAATTAGTCAGATGCTTACTCCTGATTACAGTAAGTGCTGCTGTAAACACGGCATCGACAAGGCTGCTTCCACCTTAACACTGAATGTTGTTTCACTATTAACTTCTCACTGGAAGGAACACGGCATCGACAAGGCTGCTTCCACCTTAACACTGAATGTTGTTTCACTATTAACTTCTCACTGGAAGGAACACATACGCTAAAATGATAAAAACTGTAGTCTAGTAAATGTTATGCATAAACTAGTAACAGTCACCCGTCATCATTACCAAGTATTATGCAATGTAGGAACCACATGTGCCATAATTCTGCAACTGGCCTCACAAAGGGGTGTGTATCAGCACATCAAATAGGACAGCAGTTGTGTTTTCTATGACGCTTAGTAATTGATCCATTAGTATCTTTTGAGACCAGCACAATCTATTGCTCTGTGACTGACAATGTCATTTTAGCCCTACTATAGATGGCCTCTGTGACCAAGATCTGGATGTGCACCTGAGAAGGAAGAAGAACTTATGATGCCTTAGGAAGTAGGTTAATGCTGGATTCCAAGTCAGGAAATTACTTAACCTCTGACTCTAACTACTTTTACCTATAAAACAAGGATGATACCAATAAAGAGCTATGGTAAGAAATAAATTTATTGTGGCTAAAACAAATTATTCCACAACAAAACAAAAACAAGTAAACTAACTCCCATCCGCAGACTTTTTCTTTCCAGTTAGTTCCTTTGTGACATACAAGCAACTACCTATACACTACCTACTACTGTACAGGAGCCCCTGAGCAGTGTAACAGACAGGTGGTTCACATAGCTTGCAAATGCTTTCTATATGGAGTTTACAAGCTTCAGAGGCTGTCTAACATGGTGGCCTTTGGTTGTAACCCCAGCAGTAAGGAGGCTGAGGCAAGAGGATTACAGAAAGTTGGAGGCTCAACTAGTATACAAACAAACAAAAACTATAGTAGGGCTCAAGAGAAAAAAATAACAACAAAAGGCCAGGTGTGGTGGTATGCCTTTAATTCCAGCACATGGCAAACAGAGATAAGGAGCTTCATGTGAGTTCCAGGTCAATGAGACCTCATCTAAAAAAGAAAAATAAATAGGGGCACAAGCATCAGAGGTTAAGATAAACCCAGAACAAATACGTCTCTAAGAGACTCCAGGTCACTCTGGACATACTTTAGCAGTCACTTATCATTTCCAGTCTCCTGGAGTGTGTGAACTTAACGCCTACCACCTGCCTGAAACTCAGCAGACAAATCAAACAGAAGTTAAGGGAGAAGGAAGGAGGAAAAAGCAGTCAGTCCAACAGAACATGCTGAAGACATTTTACTTGCAAAGTATACTAATTTACCCAATGCTCTTTTGGGAGTGGGGAGCAGGTATTTCGTGTGTGTGTGTGTGTGTGTGTGTGTGTGTGTGTGTGTGTGTGTGAGAGAGACAGAGAGACAGACAGAGACAGAGAGCCAGAATACTTTGTGTGTGTGCGTGTGTGTGTGCGTGTGTGTGTGTGTGTGTGTGTGTGTGTGTGAGAGAGAGAGAGAGAGAGAGAGAGAGAGAGAGAGAGAGAGAGAGAGCGCAAAGCACACACGCATCCCCATATGCGTGCTGTGTTCAGAGGACAACTTGCAGGGCCTAATTTTCTCCTTCCACTTTGTGCGTCCTGAGGCTCACACTAACTTAGCAGTAAGTATCTTTAGCTGCTAAACCATCTCACTGCCCTAAGATAATCCTTTTTTTTTAAAATTCTTCTTTTAAATTAAAAAACAGAAAGCTGGGGCTGAAGAGATGGCTCACAGGTTAAGAGCACTGGCTGCTCTTCCCAAGGTCCTGAGTTCAATCCCCAGCAACCACATGGTGGCTCACAACCATCTATAATGAGATCTGCTGCCCTCTTCTGGTGTGCAGGTGTTACATGTGAACACAACATTGTATACATAATAAATAAATCTTTTAAAAAACAAAACAAAACAGAAAGCGGTGTGGTGATGGCTGCCTCTAATCCAGGAGGGCTGCTCTTAGTTCAAGGCCAGCCTGGGCTACAGCGACATCTGAGATCCTCCCAGTGCTACCACTCCAGAGGGTAAAGGTTAAAGCCTGCAAGACTGCATAGGCCAAGAATAATTTTTTGTTTTAAAACATCAAAATAGGATTAAGCATGTTAACCAGCAAGACCAAAGCACTGACTCTCCTTCCCTTCCCCGGGAATGTCTGCCAGCCTGCTACACTTTACAACGACATTTTACATCTCACTACATTCAATATCTTGGCAACTTAAAATTTACATGTGAGTTTTCTTTCCATCTTCTCTTCCCTGCCTGGTCTTTAGTGTACTAGCCAATTTCTTTTTTTTTTTTTTTTCTGTGAGCAACCTCTCTTTATTCCATTTTGCATCAGACCTCTCTTTATTTCTTTCTTTCTTTTTTTTTTTATTAATTTATTCTTGTTACATCTCAATGTTTATCCCATCCCTTGTACCCTCCCATTCCTCCCCCCCCCCCATTTTCCCATTATTCCCCTCCCCTATGACTGTTCCTGAGGGGGATTACGTCCCCCTATATATTCTCATAGGGTATCAAGTCTCTTCTTGGCTACGCCAATTTCTTTATAGAGAAATAATTCTGCAAGCATTTATTACAATATCCTGGTAAAGCAGGGGGCAGGGCCCCCAAAAAAGTCGGTCATGTCCATTTTTGTTTAAGAGCTATTCTACTACAAGCTTTTTTCCCCCAACAAGTTTAAGTTCCACACAACTAAGCAAACTAGGCCCATGTTGAGCAACGCCCACAACTTGCATCAGCTGCAGGCATCCAAAACCAAGGAAAGAAGCAGCCCTCCAGTCTCCAGCGATAACTCATTAAACTGACTAGTAGCAGGATGCAGTAACACACACCTAACCCTTACAAGAACAAAATGACAACTCAGGACTCACTACATAATCCCACATATCGGAAAGATGCAGTAAGAAGCTGGAGAGACGGCTCAGTGGTTAAGAGCACTTATTGCTCTTGGCACAAGACCAGGGTTCAATTCCCACAACCTGCACAGAAGTTCACAATAGTCTGTTACTCCAGTTCCTGGGGATTCAGACTCCTCCTGGCCCTCTCATAGGCAGCAGGCACGGATGCATGTAGATACAAGCAAGGAAAACACTCAAACACATGAAGCAAAAAGAATTCAGTGATCCCCATTAAGACTTTTAAAGCTGGGGGTGGGGGGAGGCAGCAAGATGGTAATAACACGGAAGTATTAAGACAATCTGAAAGTCTGAAAAGTGGTACAAACCTGCAGGCCTAGCGTAAGAAAGGACTAAGCTTTCATGTCAGCACAGTGAGTGTTATGAGACACATGGCTGAGACCATCCTCAGAGACAAGCAGTAAAGAACAAAACCCCTCGCCTTCCAGACTAGATTAGAAAAGCTAGACGCCTACAGTCCCGGAAACCACCAAAAAGCTAAACACAGTTTCAACCAAAACTTAGAGACCATGATTAAACATCTCTAGAAAAATTCAGAAGTCAACACTCTCAAGTGATGAAAGCAAGGGAGGGTTCATTTGGGCTAGCATGGAGAACAGGACCAGCCATAATCTATCACTAGCAGAAACACCATTTTAAAGTTCATTGTTCTAAGGAAGTCACTAATCAGGATCACTCTGATACAGTGAGCCCACTCCATGTCCTACATGGGAAACTAACTGGAAATGAAACTGTTTCTATACCAGAAGTCCAACAGTTAAGCTCCCAAAATGTACACCTACAAACTTCAGATTGTAAAGACATTCAGTATTTTTTAAGATGTCAATACATGGATCTAGGATCTAGGCTGGGGCAGAAAGATTGCTGTGAGTTCCAGACTGGCCTGAGATACAAAGTGAAAGCTTGTCCCAAGAAACAAGGGTTCATTCCCCAGGATCTCCAGGCAGCTTCAGCTATATTGGGGCTGGAAGGTGGTACAGTGGTTCACAGCACTGGTTCATGCATAAGACCCAGGTGCGGCTTACAACCATCCATAACTCCAGGTCCAGGGGAGCCAACATCTTCTTAACCCCAGGGTAATGCATGCATGTGGTGCACAGCCATACATGCACACAGAACACCCACAAACGAAATTAATAAAATAAATTTTAAAAAAAGAAAAAGAAACAAACAAGATATCAGCACATCTTTGTGGTGGTTTTTAAATTTCCACAAAACACACACACACACACAATCAACCTACTTATGTCATTAATTACAATACCAATCGAGACCAGGGAGGGGGCTCCCAACAATTCAAATTACTTAATATTGGGAAAAATGAGGCCTGGAAAAGTGGCTCTGAAACCACTGGTATGCAGCGCTAGAGTGTTAATTCTCACACAGGACTTGTTAAGCATTTATATAGCAGTTACATTGGCCAAATGCTTCATAATAATTTTATTGGCTGTTTCTGGTCCAAAACAACCCATGGAGAACTTTACAGAAGAGGAACCTGGGCCCAGAGAGGAACCAAAGAAAACCAAATTTACCCTGGAGGAAATAACACCATTCGCCAACATGCCAGATCCTCCTAATCACATTGATCTGCAGTAGGAATTTTGAAAAATTAATGACTATGGTAAGAATCAAGGAAACAGAGCACTGAATTCTAACAAAATGTTAAGAGATTGTGTGTCCACGTTTAAGTACTTGAGCCAATAAGACTACATTATACAGACATAACTAGAGGGAAGTAAGAGTCTCTCGAATGACAGACTTAAAAGGCTAAACATAAAACGCCAACCCTAGCCCCGCACCTGATTTTAAAATGGTTATCAAAGGGGTCCTGAAATAACAGGCAGAGAGGCCCGTTACAAAAACCAACCACCACAGCCCGGCTAAAGCACTGAGCACAGGGAGGAAGTTCTGTACAAGTCAGACTGCAATTTAGTACGCTCGGTCAGTCCACCTTTCGAAACATAATGGTTCTAACCAGAACTTGTGGTTTGACCAGTGTCTATCTCAGCAGCAGCAATGGATTACATACAACACTTTGCAAGACCAAAAAAAATCTTAAACCACCCTTAGCGGGGAAGGGAAGTTCCTTCCCTGCCCCCACTTAAACCCACCTTTTTTCTTTGATCTTCGCGTTACATCTTAATGAGAAAAAACTATAAGCTCACCCAGACCGCAGTCAGTCCCGCCCGCCGCCTCCTGACCCCAGGTCCCTCACTTAGGGCGACTCCTCTTCCAACCTGGAGCCCTGGCCGGCAGATCAACACACATCCCTCAGGCCCACCTCCCGGGGCCCACTCGGCGACCCACATCACATCCCCAAGCTCCGCACCCCCATCGCACTTCCGCCCGGGTGGCGCGGTGACCAGCCCTCCCCCCAGCCCCCACCCCATCTTTGTCTGGCTCCCCACACACCTCAACGTTCCCAACTGCCAACGGCAACCTTCCCTCCCTCCCTCTCCCCCTCCCCTACCGCCCACGCCCACCCGGCGCCGCGCGCGCCCGCCCGCAGGCCGCTCACCTTGTCCATGAGCTTCCAGCACTTCTCCACCATCTTCTTGTCCACCGTGCCGGGAGGGTGCGGGCTGAGGTGGTGGTGGTGGTGGTGGTGCGGCTGGAAGGCGTCCTTCATGAGCCCGATCAGGCCGCCCGCGCCCGAACCCCCAGAGCCACCGCCGCCTGCGCCCGAGCTCTTCTTCACGTTGCCGGCCATGGCCAGCGGAGGGTCGGGAGCCCGCTCGGCCGCGAGCTGGGGAAAGGAGCGGGTCGAGAAGGAGGGGCCTCTCGGGCAGCCACCGCCGGGCGCTCTCAGCCGAGGGAGTGAGAGGGAGGCGCCCGGCCTGAGGCGCGCCCCTGCGCGAGCGCGGGCGCGGCCGGCGCAGCGCGGGGGCGCGCGCCGGAGACGGGCAAGCACGGGACTCCGCAGCGAGCACCCCTCCTCGCCTCCCCCCCAAACTCGCTCGCGCCCGAGCTCGCGAGCACCCGCGTGCCCAGCAGCTCCCGGAAAGCCTCTAGCAAGTTTCCGCGCCCACTGCTCCCGCCCCGACCCTCGAGGATGGGGCGTGGCCACCCGGGGCGGGGCCCCAAAAGGAAACTGGGTGCCTGCGCCCTCTGCTGGAGAAGGGAGGGATGGAACGAAAGAGGTGGGGTCCAAAGTAGAACCTGCTCACTAGACAGAAGCCCTGTGGTCCATTTTCTTTATGGACTCTGGCTTGTTGCCGCCTCTGGGAGTGAGTCGTTGCTATGCTCGGATTAAGACAGGTAGGGGTGCGCTGTGAGTTTGAGGCCAGCCTCAGTTTCCAAAGCGAGTCCAGGACAGCCAAGGCTACACAGAGAAACCGTGTCTTGAAAAAGAAAACAAATCAAGACAGGTAGGGGTGGAAGGAGTCTTCCCGACAAATATGGAAGTTGAGCTTCGAGTTATCTGCCTCATATTGTGGGAAAATGGAGAATGCCAAGGTTTTTGTTTTTTGTGGTGCTTGGAATTGAACCTGTGACCTCACACATGCTAGCCAAACACCCCACCTTGAGCTATACCCCTACACCAGGGTCATGTTTCACCACGTAGCCCTGGCTGCCTTGGAATTTGCTCTGTAGACCAGCATAGGTGGCTTTGAACTCATGCAGACTCACATGCTTCTACCTACCCCCGAGTGCTGAGATTAAATTTTTCCTTGGCCCAAGCGTGGTAGCACATGCCTTTCTTTCTTTTTTCTTTCTTTCTTTCTTTTTTTTGTTTTTTTTTTTTTTGTTTGTTTTTTTTGGTTTTGTTTTTGTTTTTGTTTTGTTTTGCTTTTTTGGGACAGAGTTTCACTTAGTGATCCACCTGCCTCTGCCTCCTGAGTGCTGGGATTAAAGGTGTGTGCCACCACGCCCCCAGCGGTACATGCCTTTTAATCCCAGCATTTAGGAGACAGAGGCAGGAGAATTTCTGTGAGTTCAAGCCAGCCTGCTTCAGCTAGTTCAGGACAGCCAGGGCTACACAGAGAAATCCTATCTCGGGGGGAAAACACACACACACACACACACACAAATCTCCTGGGTGTTTATAACTGGCAGAGAATGGGAATTCGGGTGCTACAATTTTTGCAGACTGATTAGGCCCCTGAAAGGCTTAAGGTTTGGGGAGTCAAGTCTCATGTGCCTCTCCTTTTTTTTTTTTTTTTTTTTTTTTTTCCTGTCTCTGAAGAGCAGTTCCTTTTCTGAGAACTGAATATGTATTTTAAAGATTCTATTGCTCAGCGGAATGCGCTGCCAGCACGAGGCCCCGCCCACAGAAGCTGTGAGACAGCTGTGAGCGCTGGCCACTTGCACACAGGGAACAGAAATTCAACTCCCAGTTGCCTCCACTTCCTTTTCTTCAAGCTTCATCTGAAGAACTTTGAAAATAGAAACTTCTTTTCCAAAGGAGGAAGTGCCCTGCCTTGATTTGCTAATCAAAAAAAAAAAAAAAAAATTAGCCCCAAGCCCCGTAGTGCCATTAAAGTACTAAGTTCCGCACTATCTCTGTCTCTTGGCTCTGCCACCAAAGCCTTGGCTGGTAGGTTGTTGAGTTTATCCAGTACTTCAAGCGAGGAAATGTCTCCGAACTCCAGAGCTCTTCAGTCTCACAACTTTGGTTTGCAAATCAGTCGTCTCCAACATTTCTGAATCTTTATTACCATTTCCTGTCAGTAGACTGCCCTTTTATCAGTTTCTTTGTTTTGGTTTTGTTGGTGCTGATGGCTTTGGGGGGTTGTTTTGAGACAGGGTTTCTCTGTGTAGCCTTGGCTGTCCTGGACTCGCTTTGTAGACCAGGCTGGCCTCGAATTCACAAAGATCCTCCTGCCTCTGCCTCCCGAGTGCTGGGACTAAAGGCGTGTGCACTCAGCCTTTTATCATTTTCTACCTAGAAAGAAAAAAAAAAATAGTAATTTAGCAAAGAAAAATCTAAGTAACACTCTAAAATTACTGCTACCTCCCTAGCTGCAGGCCTTCCTTCTGACTCCCGTGGAATATTGAGACCTTTCTCACTGACACTGTCAGTTCATCCTGTCACCATACAGTTCCTAAAGTGTAGCCGGACAGAAGCACACACA
Organism: Acomys russatus; assembly: GCF_903995435.1. NCBI lineage: Eukaryota > Metazoa > Chordata > Mammalia > Rodentia > Muridae > Acomys > Acomys russatus. The sequence continues at coordinate 35,830,432 of NC_067150.1, forward strand.
TGAACTGAACTTTTAAAATCCTCCCCAGTGTTGCATCTGTAATAAAATAAACAGTGACAATCCTGCTCCTAGTTGTAAATGCCTCAATGATACATAGATCCTATGGTGGGTATCTTACCAAGTCACAAAATAGAACAGGCACGATTTCATCCCCTTTGCTGAGGATATTCCCTCTGCCCGGAGTATGCTTCTAAAATGCAAATCATTCTTCGAGAGCCAGGCGCTGGTGGCACACACCTTTAATCCCAGCACTCGGGAGGCAGAGGCAGGCAGATCGCTGTGAGTTCGAGGCCAGCCTTGTCTACAAAATGAGTTCAGGACAGCCAAGGCTAACACAGAGAACCCCTGTCTTGAAAAACAACAACAACAAAAAATCATTCTTCAAAAATCAGGCTAATTGGGCGGTGGTGGCACCATGCCTTTGATCCCAGCACTTGGAAGACAGAGGCTGGTGGATCTCTGTGGGTTCAAGGCTGGCCTGGTTTACAAAGTGAGACCAAGACAGCCAAGGCTACACAGAGAAACCCTGCCTCGAAAAACCAATAAATAAATAAGTAAATATTTTCAGTTTGTGTTATCATCAGCAAAGTCTACATAGATAGCGTGGGATTACACAGCAACATTTTGTTTATGCTGTAGCAGGCACATTTCTGTTTCTTTCCTGTTTGGTTTGTTTCCTGCAACAAGAGTTCACTCAGCACCAGCACCGAATCATTAGGAAGAGGCAAACTCTGAAATTCCAGCAAAAGTCTTCTTTGAACTGTAAAAGCAGCCACTGAGTGCCTGTTACAATTCACTGTGTACACAGCATCACCCATAGCAGCATCTAATCCCAATGTCATTTCTATCCCACAACATTCACTTCTGGCTCACATGGAGGCTGCCAACTGTCCCCTAACAATAGGAAAGGTGGAAGATTTGTCGGAAGCCTGAGCACCCATCATGGCGCTTTGCCGTTGGCCTTTACTGCCAATTTCCTGGGAGAAACATAGCTATCACCATGAACAAAAGACTAGTTCATCTCCCAGGCAGAGCCGGGCGCTGGTGGTGCACACCTTTAACCCCAGCACTAGGGAGGCAGAGGCTGCTTGATCTCTGTGAGTTCGAGGCTAGCCTGCTCTACAAAGCGAGTCTAGGATAGCCAAGGCTAACACAGAGAAACCCTGTCTTGAAAAACCAAAAAAAAAAAAAAAAAAAAAAAAAACAAAGAAAAACATCTCCCAGGCAGGAGTCAGCAGTGCCATCTTTATCTTTAGAGGGTTCAATACTCCTAACCCTGTCCCTACCTCTCCTTACCTCCCCCTGCCTCTCCCTACCTCTCTGTATCCATCAGTGAAGTGGCCAAGGGCCTAGGAGCTCTTTTCCACCAGAGGTAATTGAAGAGAGAAGATGAAAGCCACACTATGTTTTGTTTTTTTAATAGCTCAGGATTCAGCCTAGAGAGGATGAGCACGATTTTCTAGTTTCAGAGATTTGGGAGCCACACACCTCCAGGCCTTTGCAACGTTATCTTCCCTTCTGGGAAGGACGGACACACACACACACACACACACATACACACACACACACACACACACACACTCCCACCTGCTTCCACTAAACTCACCAGGCCAATTCCTCCTATCCAACAGGTCTTTCAAGCTTAGCAATCACCCTTCTCGACCCTTCCAGGCATCAGGGATAGGTAGGCTCTCCACTCCTGGTGGTAGCTTCCCTGGCCTTTGCTGCACAGCTATTCTCTCCGGGAAGATAGGACCCTTTGCTGACATACTGATAGAAACAGCCTCAGGTTAGGCAGGGCCTGGGCTTGGAGCTTCATACATATTTGCTGAACCCACACCAATCATGTAAAAAAAAAAAAAAAAAAGTGAAAAAACAAGATGCATTGGCCACATCCAAACAGATTTTCTCCCATGTAAGTTAATAATTCCTTCTGTGCAGTTAGAGACATCTGCAACCAGAAAAAAAAAATGTTTATCATCCCTTCATCATAAGCAACTGTTGCTTTCTTTTTCTTTTTCTCCCTTCCCCCTACCCCCACCCCCATTTTCCTTTTGAAGACAGGTCTTACTTTTTTTTTCCCCCATGCTGACATTAAATATCTGGGTCAAAGGGTCCTCCTAGCAGAGCCTCCCAAGAAGCTGGGACTATACAACTGTGTCACTCTGCCCAGCTCACGGTCCCTATAGGCCAGTGGTTCTTACTTAACTTCTGGTGATCTAAGAGGGCCATGGGGGTCACCTAAGACCATCAGAAAACACAGATATTTACATTATAGTTCAAAACAATAGCAAAATTACAATTATGAAGTAGTAATAAAAATAATTTTATGGTTGGGGTTACCAAAACACAAGGAACTGTATTAAAGAGCCACAGCATTAGGAAGGTTGAGACCCACTGCTGTAGCCAAGACCATTGGATCTCTGATTAGGACATTTTTCTTTTAATATGTGAATAACCAATCCCGTATTTGAATAAAAGTAAGTGCTTATCCCTCCCCTATCTCTCCTCAAATCTCCTGTCTAGATCAGGGTGTGGCGCTGCACACCTTTAACCAGCCCTCAAGAAACAGAGGTAGTCAGAGGCCCTGATCTATACAGCGTATAGATCAGGGTAAGAAGGCCCTTTCTCAAAAGTCAAACAAAAGCCCTCCTGGATGGAACTTTGTTTTGTTTGTTGTAGGCTCAATTATCTTTTTTTTTCTTTTTCTTTTTCTTTTTCTTTTTTTTTTTTTCCAAGACAGGGTCTCTCTGTGTAGCCTTGGCTGTTCTGGACTCACTTTGTAGACCAGGCTGGCCTCAGTACATGCTGCCAAGCTTGATGACCTGAGTTCAATCCCCAAGATCCACATGGAAGGAGGAGAGACCCAACTCCCACAAGTTGTCCTCTGGCCTTCCCATGTACTCTATAGTGTACACACACACACACACACACACACACACACACACACACACACACACACATGCACACTAAACTTAATACAAATTTTAAAGATTTTTGTCTATTAATTTTAATAATCTGTATATGTGTGTACACATAAGTGGGTCTTCTAGGAGAGCAGCAAGTGCCCTTAACTGCTGAGCCACCTCTCCAGCTCCCAAAAGAATTTTGTTTTTGTTTTTGTTTTTATCATGACAAGGTTTCTCTGTGTAGCCTTGAATTGCACTGGTCTCACTTTGTAGACCAGACTGGCCTCGAACCCACAGTGATCCACCTGCTTCTGCCTCCTGAGTGCTGGGATTAAAGGTGTGCTCCACCACTGCCCAGGCCCCCAAAAGAAATTTAACAGAGATAAATATGATGAAATGATCTTTCTTAGCATGGCTTCTAAACTGAAGTCAATTGAAAAAGGAGAGAGGCCCAAGCTTTTCCTCGCGGTTTTCATCTGGCTTGTTTTCACAAGATGTTCTAGAGATGGCGGTGAATTGCTGAGCATAATGTCATCCTATTCTGGGTTACGTTAGAAACAGTTCTCTTGTGACATATGGCACTTTTTTGCTTCACCTTGACCTCAAACCACATCCTGATCCTGCACCTGAGACTCGGTTGACTGAACATATTTGTAAAATACATGCTCATCTCAGGCATGGGGGGTATAGCTTCCGTTCTGTCATTTCTATCCTCAACGTGTCATTCCAAGCACCAACATGAGTGACAGCGATTCAGGGAAAGAAGTCCCGAAGGAACTCCTGGGAAGGAGAGGGCAGGAGCTCCTACTGTGCTCCAGGGCAGGGAGGGGACATTCTGAAGGAAGAATAAATGAAAATGTGGTGGGGGAAAAAATGAGAAGAAAGATGTTCTCCACGTCCCAGAAGTGTGCATGGGGCTCACCAGCCCTAAGTTACAGGGGCTGTTAAGTATCACAGAGATGAGTATAACGGGCTGGAGATGTGGCTCAGCAGTTAGGGGAGGAGTACTGCTCATGCAGAGGGCTCCTCTGGTTTCTGGTTCCTAGCAGCACATTGATGGACGTATGCCTTTAATCCCAGCACTTGGGAGGCAGAGGCAGGCAGATCACTGCGAGTTCGAGGCCAGCCTGGTCTACAAAGCAAGTCCAGGACAGCCAAGGCTACACAGAGAGACCCTGTCTCAAAAAAAAAAAAAAAAATGTTTTCTAAAATATCTAAAATGCCTGGGGTTAAATAAACACGTGTTGACCTTCTGCTTGCTCTATACAGGTGGAAGATTTTTATTCCCATGTCTGTGTCTGTTTCTTCAGATTTTGCTTCTGTTAATAGGCAACTGACCACGATTTAAGGGACTAGAATAGACAGACGTGCCTAAAAGGAGTCTGTAGGTCCCATAATTCACAGGGAGGAAGGCTTGCTGTTTAAGTCTATGTATGATGGCATTATGATGCCCAGCCATGGCCCAGTTCCAGAGAAAGCCCTCTCAGCTGGAGGGAGGGCAGCAGCAAGCTACCCATCATACTCTCTGCCCACAATCAATTTTTTAAATCATGTACAAGATACTATAAAGCACCCCCCAAAGGGGATGGCCCAAGACATTTAGGAGACTCAGGAGGTCAATCAAGTCCACTAGAGGGAGCCCTAACCAACTCTATGCTAAGGGAGAAAGGGGGGCTAAACACCTGTCTGCAGATTAAAACCTTGAAGGGTTAACAATCAAAATGTAATGTGAATAAAATAAAAAACTTTTAAAAATAAATAGGAAAGCGAAAGCCATCATTATTTATATGTAATCATACTTCCAATATATTACATATATAGAACTATGTCACGTATATGTAGTTCCTTTTCTGTTTTGTTTTGGTTTTGGTTTTTGAGACAGGGTTTCTCTGTGTAACAGCCCTTGGCTGTCCTATACTCACTTTGTAGACCAGGCTGGCCTGGAACTCACAGAGATCTGCCTGCCTCTGACTGCCTGCCGAGTGCTGAGATTAAAGGTGTCTGCCACTACGCAGGGCTAAAAGAGTTATTTATTTGCTTTTGTATATGAGTGTTCTATATGCATGTATGTACACCTACATGCCAGAAGAGATCATCAGATCTCACTATAGATGGTTGTGAGCCCCCATGTGGTTCCTGGGAATTGAACTCAGGATCTCTGGGAGAGCAGACAGTGCTCTTAACCACTGAGTCATCTCTCTTGACCCCCATGTGTTTGTGTTTGTGTGTGTGTGTGTGTGTGTGTGTGTGTGTGTGTGTGTGTGTGTGTGATTTCCACAAAACCCCAATCTAAGAATCAGAGCAGAAATAGGTTAAAAGAATGGAGGAAACCCAATACTAATAGCAGTCAAATAATATGAAAAACCTGGCAGAGTTTCATCTAAGAAGCTCTTGCAGCAGGGCAGCACTCGGGAGGCAGAAGCAGGTGGATCTCTGTGAGTTGAAGTCCAGCCTGGTCTACAAAGCAAGTCCAGGACAGCCAAGGCTACACAGAGAGACCCTGTCATGAAAAACCAAACCAAACCAAACCAAACAAACAAACAGAAAAGAAATAGGAGGAGTGAGGCAAGATTGACTGGGAGAGAAAAAAGTCCTGTAAACACACCATTAGAGTCTGGGGCTTTCAAGAACTACAAAACTTATACACCAAGAAATTCAAGCCAAGCCAAGTCAAGTTAAGAAGCTGAACTCATGACTCTACCTAATTTGTGCCCTTCTGTCTCGGTCAGCATCCTGAGGCCCATGGCTCCACCTCTCTGTTCTCGTTTCTCTTAAATGGAACACTCAACTGCCTGTGCCAGAACATCTTTCCCTCACACACCAAAGTAGCTTTTCTGAAGCAAAGCTTCAGGTTTGTCTGGTTGGTTGGTTGCCTGGTTTTTCGAGGCACGGTTTCTCGGTGTAGCCTTGGCTATCCTGGACTCTTAGACCAGGCTGACTTTGAACTCACAGCGATCAATTTCCCTCTGTCCCCTGAGTGCTGGGATTAAAAGCGTGCGCCGCCGCCGCCGCCACCACCACCGCCGCCACCACTCATCCCAAACATTCAGTTTTAAAGAAGATAATGCCACTGCATTCACAGGACCCTGTGGTTGGCTACTATGCCTGCCTTTTCTCTGCTTCTGTGAAACACTGTTCTCTCAGTCTGTAAATTTCTACATCCTAAAACTGGAGAGTCTCCAGACCGTAGGCAGTGCCTATAAAGACAGGAAGCCTAACTATTCAGCTACAAAGCCTCTTCTTTGGGGCTAGGATTTGGGCGTAACAGGAGAAGCTTCACTATAGGACCTTTGTATGAGCCGATTGAGCTCTCTCACCTGCCTAGGAACGCTGTGTTTCCCAGTTGCCTGGATGGCATGCGGTCTCTGGAAACCCAACAGCCCAGTTCTCGGCCCTGCCTCTGCAAGAAGTTTTCCACCCTGGATTGGCCCGGAGGACTCAGGCTCCTCCCTAGGCTCAATCTACTTGGGTCTCTCTTTGCCCTCCCCGTGGAATGTTGCTCCCAGGGAGACAAAACACAAGCCAGAGCTGGTCCTGCAGGTAGAAAGAGGAAGACTAAGGGACCCTAAGAGGACTGACTGACTGCTACACATCGCATTGTTCTCCCTCACTGATCCTAGCCTGCCTATGCATCCCAGGAGACCAAGAAGAAGCTTCTAAAAAGTGTAAGATACGGGGCCGGGCATGGTGGTGCATACCCTTAATCCCAGCACTCGGGAGGCAGAGGCAGGGGCAGGTGGATCGCTGTGAGTTCGAGGCCAGCCTGGTCTACAAAGTGAGTCCAGGACAGCCAGGGCTATACAGAGAAACCCTGTCTCTAAAAACAAAAAGTGTTAAGATACGCTGGGAGACTAGAATTCTGACCCTGCCTGAGACTCCTGCCTCAATCTAGCAGTCAGGGAGGCATGTCTGTATGCAGACCCACATAGAAGCTCTTCCCCCCACCAGGACAGCAAGGATGCCGCCTAAAACCAAAGGAAAGGGGAGAAAAACCGGGGCACAGAAGAAGAAAAAGAATCCAAGTCCTGGTGAGTCAAAGTGGGTGAAGGGTGGTGCTCCTGCGTGTCCATGTCCTTGGAGGACAACCGGGTGGAGTGGGTTTGTGTTGGTTTGTCTTTGGCTCTCTTGACACAGGCTCACTATGGAACTCAGGCAGCCCTCAAAGCTATCCTCCTGCCTCAGTCTTCCTAGTGCTGGGATCGGAGGCATTGCCGCCGCACTTGGCTAACATGAAGCTTTCTCACCCTCCTCTTCATAGCGTTGTCTCCAGATTCCACCAGGCTGGGGTACTGGTGGATGACCCCCCCCTCCAAAACTCCCCCTGGAACCCGATCTAGTTCTTCACCTTCATGATATTTGTCACCCTCCTTTTGAGCATCCAGCATGGACAGGCTGTGAAGACTCAGCTGTGAATTTGTCAGACTTTGCCATTGGGTGCTCTTCATTCAGTGACTCTTTCTCCATCACACAGGAAGCAGTGCAGATGTGGGAGGAAGACGGAAGACAGGGTGAGGGAGAGATCAGAGTAACCTAAGACTTGTCTTGCCAGGACAGGTGTGGAGGCTGAGGCCAAGCACAGGCTGCTGCTGCTTGAGAAGGAGTTGCTTCAGGCCCACTTAGGTAAGAAGTGTGAAGCGTCAGGGGGACAGCAGACATGCCCTAGTCAGGGTCATCATTGCTGTGACGAAACGCTGTGGCTGAGGAGATGGCTTGTTTGGCTTGTGTTTCCAAAGCACTATTTATTATTGAAGGAAGTGCTGATAGGAACTCAAACAGGGTGGGAACCTGGACACAAGAGCTGATGCGGAGGTGATGGGAGAGTGCTGCTAACTGGCTTGCTCCTCATGGCTTGTTCATCCTGCTTTCTTATAGAACCCAGGACCACCAGCCCCAGGATAGCACCACTCACAATGGGCTGGGCCTTCTCCCATCCATCACTAATTAAGAACATACCCTAGAGGCTTGCCTACAGCCAGATTTTACAGAGGAGTTTTCTCAGCTGAGGCTCATCTCCTCTCTGAGGGACTCTAGCTTGTGCCAAGTTGGCATAGAATGTGCACCCAGCACCTGGCAACATGGGGCATTTCTGGGTTCTTGGAGAACTGGGAAGTTCGAACGGTGTAAAGGGTTAAAGCAAGCCAACCATTCTCTGTTGGCAAAGATTGTGAGAAAGGGCTAGGCAGTGAAGATTGTGGGTGAATAGCCAGACATGGAAAGAATATTGACTCCTTAGGAATGAAAAGTCTATGGGTTTGGGGGGCGCCGGGGAGACACTGGAGAAGAGGTTGACACCTGCTTCCAAGTTCCCAGAGTTGAGCAGAGTTCACCGAGGCTGTGGTAGACAACTCTGTGCGATTCTTAGCCAGACCTGAGCATGGCTCTGATGCTATTCACAGCTCTACAGAGGGAGGAGGTTCAACGGGCCAAGGCTGCTGAAGACAGGCTGAAGCAGAGGTTACACGGGCTGCAAGCTGAACTGGAAAAAGCCCAGAGTGAAGGGAGGGCTGTATATGCAGGTACATTCGACTGATTTGGGGGGGTCTTTGGGGGAAAGTGCAGGAGACAGGTACCTGGAAGAAGACAACCAAGAGTCAGGGAATTCTGGGTAGGGAATGAAGAGAGATTCCAACTGCTATGTCTATTCTCTACCTTCCCGGCATAGGCAGGGTCCTGAGAACCAAAGAGAGATCCCTGGTACGATGTGGGTCACCACATCTAGACTGTCTAATGGTGCATGTTTGGTATGTGCGAGAAACACAATGCAGTCACGGCCCTTCTCTTTTTCATCTTTGGGAGAGAATGGGAAGAAAGGCAGAATTCCCCTCCTAAGCTGCAGCGGGGCCGAGGGTCTAGTTTACTCTCCTCCCAAATTTTTGTTTGTTTGTTTATTTTTGAGACAGGGTTTCTCTGTGTAGCCCTGGCTGTCCTGGACTCACTTTGTAGACCAGGCTGGCCTCGAACTCACTTGGATCTGCCTGCCTCTGCCTCCCGAGTGCTGGGATTAAAGGAGTGCGCCACCATGCCCAGCCTTCCCCCCCCCCAAAAAAAATTTAAGTCTCTCAAGTTTCTTAGTTCTGCTCCTTGACTGAGACTTTCTCCCCACATGAAACTTTATTTTCTTTCTTCATGCCTCCATCCCTGCCTGGGTTCTTGCTGCCTGTTGCTCCTACCTCAGAGATGAGCCGCCAGCGCAGAGCCCTGCAAGAAGAGTTGGCGACTCGAAGCAAGCAGCTGGAGGAGGAAGTGAGAGGTCTACAGAAGCAGCTGGGTAGTCCCTCATCCCTCACCCTTTCTTTCCCAGGCTCATTAACAGGGCCCAGATTGGAAGAGTGGACTCAGAAGGTCCGCCTCTACATGGCTAGTCTGTTGGTTGAATTTTAGCTAGGGTCACCTTCACCTTAACTTTCCTCTGAACAGAGTTCGGTGGCACAAACCTCTATGTTAGGGGCTGGAGTTGGCTTAGCAGTACAAGCACTTGTCCTTACGGAGAACCCAAATTCAATTCCCAGAACCCACATGGTGCACATATATACATGCAGGCAAAGCACTCATATACATAAAATAACGAAGTAAATAAATCTAAAAAAAGGAAGTAATGTGAGCCGGGTGTGGTGGCACATGCTTTTACTCCCAGCACTCGGGGAGGCAGAGGCAGGCAGATCTTCGTGAGTTTGAGGCCGAGGCCAGCCTGCTCTATAAAGTGAGTCCAGGACAGCCAAAGCTACACAGAGAAACTCTGTCTCAAAAAGCCAAAAATAAATAAATAAATAAATAAATAAGAAAGTTGTTTTAAAAGCCTCTGAGGGTAAAGAAAAGTTAGGTCTCAGCCATTTCTCCCTTTACCTAATCTCCCCAAGTCCAGCAGTTACCACCTTTCACTGCCTTGTCTGTCCTAAGCAGAACATTTTCTTTATTAGTTTAGCCAATTTTTACAACCAAACTACAGCAAATGTTTTTGAGTTTTTGTTTTGTTTTGTCTTTTTGGTTTTTTTTACTTCTATATCTTCAAAGTCAAGCACTTAGTAGGCCTTAAATTTCTACTTGCTAAATCAATGAATAAACCAATCAGATAAGAAAGCAGAGGTCAGAAGACTGCATCAGATCCCCTGGAGCTGGAGCTACACGTGTTTCTGAGCCACCATGTGGGTCCTGAGAAACAAACTTGGGTCCTCTGCAAGAGCACCAGCCAGTGTTCTTAACTGCTGAGCTATTGCTCCAGTCGCCTCCTGAGCACCGCCTTTTATATTCTTCACAATGCCCAAGGTGGCCTGGAACTCAGAGTGATCCTCCAGCCTCGGTCTCCTGGGTTGTAGCATTACAGATGTGAGCCATCACATCCTACTTCAAAATTTTCTTATCCTAAAATCTCTTTGGTTTGGCTATAAATATTCATGAGCTGCTTATACAGGCCAGGGACTCCATCTCTAACCTTGGCCTTCTTATAATGAAAAGCCATCATATATTGAACACTTCCTATATTTGATGCTTTGCCATCCATCCGTTTTCACAGTTAAGGGTCACAGCAAACTCAAGGGACATAGATCACTTTCCCTCTAAAGATAGAGAACGACCTAGGGGCAGGCTCAGTGCTTAGGAAAGATGGCTGCTCTTCCTGAGGCCTCGCTTTGATACCCAGCGCCCACATGGTAACTCACAACCGTTATAGTTCCAGCTTCAGGGGGTCCAGTCTAGTGCCCTCTTCTGGCCTCCACAGGTGCCTGCATACACACACACACACACACACACACACACACACACACACACACACACACACACACACACAGAATTTTGTTTGTTTGTTTGTTTGTTTTGTTTTGTGAGCCGAGACAGGGTTTCTGTTACACAGAGCCTTGGCTGTCCTGGACTTTCTTTGTAGATCAGACAGAGATGAACCTGCCTTTGCTTCCCAAGTACTGGGATTAAAGATTTGCACCACCACACCCAGAGAGAGAATATGTTTAAAAAACCCAGATATAAATAACTTTATAAAGGTTTAAAAAAAAACTGAATCATGTTAGGTGGTAAGAGTCTTATAATCCCAACCCTGGGAGGCAGAGACAAGACAATCTAGAGTTCAGTGTTGTCCTTGGCACATAGAGAATTTAAGGCCAGCCTGAGCTACATAAGGTCCTATCTTGTCTTGTCCTTTTTTTTTTTTTTTTTTTTTTTTTTTGGTTGGCTGGTGCTGGTTTGTTTTTTGAGATAGGGTCTCTCTGCATGTATCTTTGGCTGTACTGGACTCAATTTGTAGACCAGGCTGGACTCAAACTCATAGAGATCCACCTGCCTCTTCCTCCAGAGTGCTGGAATTAAAGGCATGCACCACCACAACCGGCTAAGGTCCTGTGTTAAACAAGACAAAGACAAACATTTAAGTCACAGAGACTCAGAGACACTTGTCCCACTCTGAATAAGATAGACACTAGACTTTGGCCAATTCCCCATCCCAATCCCTCTATACCTCAGTGAGTCCTTCAGGGAAGTTGATGACCCAGTAAGTCTGCGATGGGCTCTGGCAAAGCACCCTTTTCAGGAATCTTTGGTTACTTTTCTTGGCACAATGTCATTATCCTGTCTTCTTTATCTTTCTGCCCTGTTCCCTAGAGACATGCCAAAGGGAAGCTAAGACAGCAAGGGAAGAGGCTGAGCAAGCCCTCAGAGAGCAAGCTGGAACCCTGGCTCAGCTTCGCACCCATGTGGCAGACATGGAGGCCAAATATGAAGAAATCTTACAAGTAAGCACCACTCCCCGGAGGCCATCTTCTCAGCATCCCATAGCCCTCTATCCCTGTGCCCCCAAGTAGTGTGATTGACCCACAACCCAAGAAAGCCATGCCATATCCTAAGTGTAAACAGAAGATACAACCATTAACAGAGCCAGTGACTTGTAATCCCAGTATTTGGGTGGCTAACGCAGGAAGATTTCAAGTTCAAAGCCAACATAGGCTACCGTGTACTATGTAGCTGCTACACAGTGAGATCTAGACTCAGAATAATCAGGGGCTAGGGGTATAGGACAGTGGAGAGCTGCAGCGTAGTGTGCAAGGCCCTGGGCTCAATCCCCAGCACAAAGGTCTGTTGGGGGTGGGTGGGGGGGTGGGAGGGTGGGGAGGATTTGGGGTGGGAATAGGAAGAGGAGTTGGAAGAAGAAGAAGCAGGGAAGGAAAGGAGAGGCACAGGCTTGAAATTCTACTATCCAGGAGGCTGAGGCAGAAGGATCATAGGCCAGTGCAGGTACAGAGTTCAAGAGCAGCATAGGAAAAGTAAAAAGAGGACTGGCTATACAGCTCAGTGACAGGGTACTCGCCTAGCATGGGTGAGGCTTTGGGTTCAATCCTGAGCATTGAAGAAAGAAAGAAAAGAGAAGAAAAAGAGAGAGAGAGGAGCAATGGCAGCCAAGCATGGTGGTTCATGCTTGCAGTCTAGCACTTGGGACACTGAGGCAGGAGAATTCTGAGTTCAAAGCCAGCCTGGGCTACAAATCAAGGATATCTTACAAAAAGAAGGAAGGGAGGGAGGGAGGGAAGAAAGTAAGAAGGGAGAGAGCACCACTAGTGAAGAACCCATACTAACCAAGCTGGGCAACTTGAGGCAATGTTCACCCTTCCCTTTCCCTGGGAGCTGAAAGCTTGGTGTTCACAGGGCAACCTGGACTGTCTCTTGGCCAAGCTGAGAGCGGTCAAGCCTCAGTGGGATGCAGCTGTGCTGAAACTCCACACCAGGTACAAGGAGCAGCTACGTCAATTTGGTCTCAACCCCCTGGATCTTTAAGGCCATTGGCTTCTAATCTCTGAGGCCTATCAATAAAGCAACTTGATGTAGAACTCAACAGAACTGTGGATTGTGGCCTTTGGCAGTAAGGAATGGCTCTCGTGGGAACATCTATGTTCTAAGTTGACCCATTGTCCCATTGTCCTAAATACTGAATGATAAAAAATGGACAAGGAGAGCCAGGCATGGTGGCGCATGCCTTTAATCCCAGCACTTGGGAGGCAGAGGCAGGTGGATCGCTGTGAGTTCGAGGCCAGCCTGGTCTACAAAGCAAGTCCAGGACAACCAAGGCCACACAGAGAAACCCTGCCTCGAAAAACAAAACAAAACAAAAGGACAAAGTTCTAAACCTTAAGCATGGAGCACTTTTGATTCCTCTAAACTACCTTGGCTTATCGTGTCCAACAAAAACACAAAACCAGCCGGGCGTGGTGGCACGCGCCTTTAATCCCAGCACTCGGGAGGCAGAGGCAGGCGGATTGCTGTGAGTTCAAGGCCAGCCTGGTCTACAAAGTGAGTCCAGGACAGCCAAGGTTAACACAGAGAGACCCTGTCTCGAAAAAAAAAAAAAAAAAAAAAACCCACAAAGCCAGATTTGTGTGTGTGTGTGTGTGTGTATACAAATACATACACTTATTTATTTATTTCCTTATTTATTTGGACAGTGGCATACTAAGGTGCTTATATAGAGAGGTCAGAGGACAACTTCCAGGAATTGGTTCTCCCCTTCCACCATGTAGTTCTGAGGATTGAACTCGGGTTGTCAGGCTTAGCAGCCCGCGCCTTTATCTACTGAGCCACCTCACCAGCCAGCTGAGAAAGGCTGTAATAGGACATTACAGTGCCCAGGAACGAGCTAAGGTGTCCATAGAAGGAAAATATAGCTTTAATCCTAGGAATGGAGTCGTACCTAGCCTAAATTCTCATTGGCGTCAATCCTAAGTGGCCTCATGGCATCGCCTTCTTAGGTAGAACTTCATATTTGGGGCACAGATGAAGCTCCTCAAATTTTCCACATAACACCTCGTGGAGACCCAGGCTTCCCAGTGAGCCTGCCCGAGGTCTCTGTCTTCACCCCTCTGCTGGAGGTTGGGCTCATGAGAAGGGCAAGTCCCCTGGCAGTCCTGTGGTCAGTGGTGTCTGAATCCTGCAGCTCCCACTTCCAGCTTGGTGAGACCGTTCCTGGCTCCCTCCACCTCAGGGTGCAGGGCAAGGGCAGGAGAGGCGCTATTCAAGTCTATGCCAAGCAGGGGTATCCTATAGCAACTCGGAAGCCAGAGTCCAGGCCTACATAGAGAGGAAGGGGAGTCAGTCTGGAACCAGAAGACTTCACTTTCCTGCCCCAACATGCTCAGATTGCTCAGGATTGGAACTTGGTCAATGGATCCTTCTATGCCAACCTCCTATGACCTACGGTTCCCTCCTGCACTCCCCACACAGCTCTACCCAGCAGCCCTCCTCTCTGCCCTCCTCATGGTTCCATTTGTCTCTTTGACTTCACCTCTCCAGACACTGAGGAAATCCAGGCTTCTAAACCCTGTGGATTCCTAGCTGCCAGCTTCAGGCAGAGGGGTGGCTCGGCCTCAGGCAGCTGCTGAAGCCTATCCAGGTCACTGGCCTCACCCACAGGATAGCCGTTCACCTCCAAAACTGCATCTCCTATTTGCAGCCCTGCCCGGGCAGCTGAGCCTCCTGGGGTCACCTGGCAATGTGGAGGGACACACAAAAGTGTCGGTCAGATAAGGGGGAGGGGGGGAAGGAAGGTGGTAAATGGTGGAAAGATTCCGAGGCACACGGGGTATCAGTCACCTGGGAGATGAAAAGACAAGGCCCACTGGCCACACAGCAAAGTCTGAATCCATAGCCACCTCCAGGCCCAGGGTACAGGAAGCACTGACGGGAGTCCTCAAGGCCAGAAGGCTCAACTGCGTCAACTGCCGGAGGAGAGGCAGCAACCTCTGCATTCTCCAAGAAGAGGAGGGGCGACAGGCGTACCTGGAGGGGGTGGAGGTGGGGGTGGAAGGGCAGCCAGAGCAAACCTGTAGCACCTGAAGCCTATTCCGTTTCCTCCTTCTCCCCAACCCTGTCACTTGCTCACCATGCTGAAGAAGCGGTCAGCCTCAGGATCAACAACAACGAGGGAGACACAAGAGCCCTGTTCTCGGATCCTCGACACCGTTTCCTCATGGCCCAGCCCGTCCACACTTTCCCCAGCCACAGCTACCAGGCGGTCTCCAGCCTTCATCCCAGCCTTGTCAGCCGGGAGTCCTGGATCCACATCCCACAAGAACTGCCCTGGGACATAGACATATTCACTGCTCCTCCCTGACTCACCTCCACGATCTCCCAGAGGCTAACCCCGCAGTACATGGGAGGATGCCATGGGGGCTGTGTGGCACCTCTCATGGACACTGAGAAACATGCAATTGGATATGTACGGCCGACCCAAGGCCCAGTTCCCTATCCACCTCCAGGGATGCCACTCACCGAGGTGGCCATTTGGGCCCTTCTCCTCCCGGAGCAGGAACCCAAAGCCTTGAGGCCCTTTCTCTATGTTTAGACACCGGGGCTTGGCGGGCAGTGCCCAGCCCTCTGCCAGAGGTGCAGCAAGAGGCATTCCCAGTTGGTGACACTGTTCCTCTACATCCAGCCCTGCCACCAGCAGAGTCACCTGATCTCCGCTCTGCCAAAGCTGTGAGGACAGAGCAAGAACGTAAGCACGAGCCATCTGTGCGGGGGGTGGGGGGTGGGGGGATGGGAGCGGGGGGAGGGGGACTGGGGGCTGGGGGACGGGGAGGGCAGAAAGACAGCTATCTCCTTAGCCCCTCCTCCCAGGAAGGAGGGCAAACCTCACTCAAACTATAGAGCGGAGAGGTGACACATGTAGACCCCCAGGTCAGCGGGGTGGGCCCGTGCTGAAAGCCACCTCAGGAAGCCCTACCTTCCTGTTAAGCTGGTTGGAAGTGAACTTCTCCACACAGACCCCATTCACTTCTAGCAGCCGGGCCCCAGGAGGCACTCCGGCCCTCTCAGCAGCTCCCCCTGCAGTGAGCACCAGCCAGAAAGGACCCCGAGCTCCTAAAAGCAGGAAAAGTAAGTCCCAGTGTGCTGCCTGCCTAGGACAGAACCTAAGCTCCCCACCCGTGACTAAGCTCACCATGGGTGACGCTGAAGCCAAAGCCACCTTCATCTTTTACTACATGGCACAAACGGGGCCTGACCCCTGAGCCTAGGGTAGGACAGAGGAAACCATCGCTCCCCTGCTGAGTGTGCACCACATCGTGCACGTGCTGTGCCAAGACTGTCAGCAATACCCGGGGACCGCTGGCCCGGATGTGGCGCACTACCTATAAAAGGGCACACAGGCGTGAGAGAGGTTGGCCCCCTGAAGTCCCAGGATCGCCTAAAATGTGCAAATTTTTTAACTGTAGAAACTACCTTTGTAGATGCCTTCACCCAACCCTTCTAGCTCCAAGTCATGCGGTCTGGGGAGAGAGAGGCTTGACCCACACACCACAGTGCACAGGCAAAGGTGGAGCTTTGCCTCCCTGAAGTGCTATAGAACGTTCTTTTTTTTTTTTTTTTCCTGTTTTGTTTTGTCATTTTCAAGACAGGGTCTCTCTGTGTAACCTTGGCCATCCTGGACTCACATTGTAGACCAGGCTGGCCTCGAACTCACAGTGATCCACCTGCTTCTGTCTCCCGAGTGCTGGGATTAAAGGCGTGCTCCACCAATGCCTGGCAGAGAATATTCTTTTGTACCACGAGGAATACCAGCCCAGCCTCACCACCGCATAGTCCTCATGTGCCACAAAGTTACTGTTTACTGCTAGGATCCGGTCTCCTTCCCGGAGACCCTGACGCTGGGCAGAGGTGCCTGGATCCACCCTGCACACCACGTGGTCAGTCTTGCCCAGTTGCTGCTGCAGATGGAACCCAAAACTCTTCTCCTCCTCTTTGCTCAGCAGACAGAAGCGAGGCCTTTGAAGGTTCCAGGGATCTAGAGGAGGAGGAGATAGGTAGCAAAAAAGAGGAGGGGGGGGGACACAGCCCAGGAGCTTCAAATGACTGGGAGCCCCTGCCTCCTGTCACAACGCTGGGCAGCTTCCAGCCAGTGAAAAGGTGAGCTTTATAGCCCAGTGAACACTGCATGGGCAGGGTGGCTAAGACAAAGGGAGAGCTGCCCCCCTCTACCTCTGCTTAGTTACTGCTATCAGAGGGAGGCAGTTAGTGGTTACCAAAGAGATTGGAGGCTGTGTGGACCTGTAGTGTCTTTAGGGAAAGGTAGCAGTTGCCAGGGATGGGGGTGGGGGTTACCAGAATGGTCCTGGTCTTCAGCCAGGGAGAGAACGGGGTTGTCAATGCCCAGCCGTGGATTAAACTTAAACTTCCTGTAAGGAGGCAGGAGAGACAAGTAAGAGACGCTCCCTCGCTCCCTCGTAGCTGGACTTGGGTCCCGGGTTCTACAATAGGTACTGATAGCTGAAAGGCTCCCCACCTCCACTTCTTCTTCTTCTTCAACCTTCATTCTACTTACAGAGTTAACAAGGCCGTGTCTCGAAGATCTGCTGGACAAAGGCGGGGTAAGAGTAGAGACACATTCCCCTCCCCCACCCTCTGAGCTGGGACTTCCATGATTAAAAAAAAACTGAAAGGGCTTAGGAGAACCCCAAACCCCTTCTGTTCTGCTTTGCTCTCTCTCTCTCTCTCTACACACACACACACATAGGTGTTGACTCCCTTTATTTCTATCCCCCAGTTCTGTGGCACAGAAATCGGAGGCCAATCAGTGCAGGGTGTGGACCAGGAAAATAAGACACAGAAACTCACCTCATTCCTGCCCATGTGCCTCAGGGCTACAAGCTCCAGGAGCAAGAGTGCCCTAGGCCCCAAGATTTCAGACCTGCCCCTCTGCTGCTGGCCCAAAGTCCCCTCTCAAGGACATCTCCACGCTTCCTACCTGCAGCCGCCTCCATAGTTGGATCAGTGACCCAGGACTTAAGGGTAGGGACAAGGTTCATTTTAACCAGCTGACCCTCCCACCTGCCCCCTCCCGAGTCACGCCTTCTTGAAGACACTGCAAGGAAGCAATGGGGTAATGGTTAACAGTAATGGGGCTTCTTCCCTGGGAAGTGTGTGCATACGTTTCCTCCTGCCCCCAGCCCCACACTCTACCTCTAACCACGCCCCCTCCGGCCTCCCCCACCCCCGTTTGCTGTCATGCACAGTAAAGAGTATATCCCTGGTCACTGTAATCCCATGCTGGGGCAGTAAGTTATGAAGAGGGTGACAGGAATCCTAAGGCCCAGCATGAACAACCTCACCTCAGGGCTGTGTACACACAGCCCCTCCAGCAACAAAGTTATCTACAGATACCTGGGCCTCTCCCTTTACCTATCAGACTAGTCAAACAGTGGATCCCAAAGAATTGGAATCTCTCCAGGAATCTTAAACTGGAGAAGAAGAAAAAAGAAGCCCCGGACGCCAGCCAGAACTTGCCTCTCAAGAAGAGATTGCGCACAGTTCTGACAATTTGTCAGACCACCCAGCTGCACAGACTGGGACAGAGACACTGCGTCAGTGGCTCGTGACCACACCCCGACCGGGCTGCTCAGTACACAGACCTCTTGCCCTCTACTGTATCTGAGCCTAAATCTCAGGTCAGGAACCTGAAAGATGAGCCTTTATGGGAGGGTCACCAGACCTTTTCCCAGTGTGGTCACCTCAAACAAATCTCCTTTCTCTGCTTTCCTAAGCTTTAAAAAAAAAAAAAAAAAATTGTGTGGGGGCTGGAGAGATGGCTCAGAGATTAAGAGCACTGTCTGTACTTCCAAAGGTCCTGAGTTCAATTCCCAGCAACCACATGGTGGCTCACAACCATCTACAATGAGATGTGGTGCCCTCTTCTGGCAGGCAGGCACACATGCAAGCAGAATGTGTATAAATAATAAATAAATAAATATTTTTTAAAAATTATGTGTGTGTGTATTTGCTCAAATGTGTGAGTGAAAGAATAACAAAAGAGATGGGGGGTTGGTGCGGGCACGTGTGCAGAAGGTGTAAATGCTCTACAGAGGCCAGGAAAAGGTGTTGGATCTGCTGGAGCTGCAGAGGTTGCCATGAACTCAACTCCTGTCCGCTGGGAGAGCAATGAGTGTCTGTCTGAACCTCCTAAGCTATCTCTCCAGCCCTATCCCTGATTTTTTTTAGTTTTGTTTTGTTTTGTCTTTTTCAAGACAGGGTTTCTCTGTGTAGCCTTGGCTGTCCTGGACTCTGTAAACCAGGCTGGCCTCGAACTCACAGCAATCCTCCTGCCTCTGCCTTCCTAGTGCTTAGATTACAGGCGTGCGCCACCACACCTGGACCTTCTCTGCTTTCTCACTATCCTCTTTTTAAATAGCTTCTTAAGGCCGAGCGGCAGAGCTCAGCTCCATAGGGATGCTGGAGCCCAGGCACTAGTACTAAAACCTCCAGCAACACCACTGCCTCTGAGGCTCGTGGCCAGGAACCACCTTCAGTGGAAGTGAAGCACCAGGCAGGGAAGAGGAGACCAGAGGGAGTGAAAGACACACAGCTTTTTAATAGCAGCAAGGTGAGCACACTTGACCCATCGATACCCGTGCATTTGAGGGGACATGAGGCTGGGAAAAGCACCAATGTGAGGGCATGTTGTGTCCAGAGGTGGGAATAAGGCAGGAATGGGAAGTCCTTCAGTGCATCTGCTGGGTGGCAGAACCCCCAGTGTGGCAAACATGGGAGTCATGCCCCTTGATAACACAATCAGGGGAGAGAGAGGCAAGACCGGTGATGGGGCTGCAGGGCAATTTGGCCACTCACATGCCGTCCCCTTAGTCCTTCTAGGCAGAGGGAGAAGTGACATGCTCCATATCCAAGTCCAAGCATCAATTCACTATATTTGACCCTGGGAATCCTAGGCTTAGGGCTCTGGCTGGACCTGTTGGGGGTAGAGGGGAGCACAGTTGTACCCATTGCTTTGACTGCAAAACCAAAGGGATCTTGCCAGAAAGAGTTGTACAAGCCAGGAAGCCACAGAGAGGGCTAGTGGTCCCACAGCTAGGTAACAGCTGTCAGTTTCTCAGTGTCCAGAGCCTCCCAGCTGCTCCAGAAGGGTCTTGACCTCACTCTCCACTCGAAGCAGCTGAGCCTTGCGCCAAGGATTAAGGGTGGCCCCTCGGCTATCTTCCAGATCCCGGAGCAGCATCTTGAGATGGCGCTGGACCCGGACCGGGTCCCAGCTGTTGAGGTTGCGCTGGACTTCACTCAGGATCATTGACCAGTACTCAGACACTGCTGCCCCCTCTGTCAGCGAGGCCACAACCCGGGCACCACCTTCGCCGGAACCCCCCAAGTCCCGCAGGACCTGGCGGCCCTCTGAACTCAGCTCATTGAAGTAGAGGCTGGTGGGAAAGAGATGGGAGGATGTCATTCATCAGGCGTTTGAGAGGAAAGGCCCAAGGAGGATAGGCAGAGAGCCAGAAGGCCTTATAACCCCTTCAGGATGCTGACTGGGAGGGGACAAGCGTCTGTAATAAGGTCTGGGGCTGCAGCTCAGGTGGTCAAATGCTCAGCAGGCACAAGCCCTAGCTAGTAGGGTCACTCCCTAGCACCACAGAAAGAATCTGCAATAAGCCAGAGACAGAAGTAGAAGTCAATGGAAAATTTTAGTGTGACCAGAGACAGTGGTCCCTGGGAGAAATGGTGGTAGGAAAACGAAACAGGTTAAGGGACAGTCACAGAGGATGTGGGTTGGCTCAGGACTTGGTAAACCAGGATCAGAGAGGGAGCACAAACAGCAGGCTCAGGTCCAGAGCACCCCATGCTTAGGGAGATAAAATGAAGAGAGGGGAAAAGCAGGGCTTGGAGCCTGGGGGGAGCCAGGGGGGTTGGGGGGCATGAGAAGACTTACTGCAGCAGCTCCAGGGAAGGGTGCTCCCGAGCAGCCTTGGCCAAGGCCAGAGCCACTGTGTCACCAGCACCATTGTAGGCCACATTCAGTTCCTGCAGTTGTCTGTTGCGGTCCAGCTGGGCAGCCAGCAGCTCCAGCCCCTTGTCTCCAAGGTCAGTGTGCAGGAGGGACAGGTGTGTCAGGGAAGTGTTTCCTGCCAGCCCCTCCATCAGCAAGGCAACCCCCGAGGCGGTCAGTGGGTTGTTGGACAGCCTAAGGGCCACAGGCAAGGCAAGGTTGGGGCATGGGGCACTGTAGATACCCAAGCTGGCACATCTGGGTTGGGAGCCAGCCTGGACACAAAAATGAGGTCCAGGTGAGGGGACAGGGAAATGAGGAGTGGCCACTGCCTGGGGGGGGGGGGTAGGGGTGGGGAAGCCGGTTTCTTCTCTCTTCTATTTCTCTAACTTCCGGGCTCTCCATTCTTCCTATTAGTCCCCTTCCTACACCTTTCTTTACAGCCTCTCTAGCCTTCGGTCCTCCCTTCTCTCTGGTTCTACCATCTTTCTGCCACCCCGACCCTTTTCAAGACAAAAATACAATCCATTTACTTATATTGTGCGTGTATGCCTGTGGGGGTAGGGGAGGGGAGGGAGCCGAGGCGGTCAGAGGACAACTTGTGGGAACTGGTTCTTTTCTTCCAACCAATGTGAGTATCTGGGTTCCTAGGAAATCAGCTAAGATCTTGGGAGCAACTGGAGAGTATTCAGCCCTATGGGAGTCTGCAGGGATCAGTGGCTCTGTTGCCAGGCAACAGCCTTCCTGTCCCCCAGGCTGTTATTAGCCTGTTATTAGCCAGAGAAAGGCTTTCTTATTGCCTACTCCTGGTGTCTTCCTTGTTCCTTTCTTTATACTTATTTTTGTTTGTTTTTGAGACTAGGTTTCTCTGTTATAGCCCTGGCTGACTTGGAACTTGCTCTCTAGACCAGGTTGACCTTCAACTCAGATCTGCTTCTCTTTCCCTCCCTAGTGCTGGGGTTAAAGGTCATATGGCACCACCTTGCTCCTTTCTTTCTTTTTTTTTTTTTTTTTTGGTTTTTTTTCGAGACAGGGTTTCTCTGTGTAGCCTTGGCCATCCTGGACTCACTTTGTAGACCAGGCTGGCCTCGAACTCACAGCGATCCGCCTGCCTCTGCCTCCCGAGTGCTGGGATTAAAGGCATGCGCCACCACGCCCGGCTTTCTTTCTTATTTTTAAGATTTATTTAATTTAGCCAGGCGTGGTGGTGCACGCCTTTAATCCTAGCACCCGGGAGGCAGAGGCAGGCAAATTGCTGTGAGTTCCAGGCTAGCCTGGTCTACAAAGTGAGTCCAGGACAGTCAAGGCGAACACAGAAAAACCTTGTCTCAAAAAAACAAAAAAAGAAAAAAGAAAAAAAGATTTATTTAATTTTGTTTTTGTTTTTTTGAGACAGGGTTTCTCTGCGTGTATCCCTTGGCTGTCCTGGACTCACTTTGTAGACCAAGCTGGCCTCGAACTCACAGGGATCCACCTGCCTCTGCCTCCCAAGTGCTGGGATTAAAGGCACCCAATTTATTTAATTATTATGTATACAGTGTTTCACCTGCATATACACCTACATGGCAGAAGAAGGTACCAAATCAGTGGTGGCACATTCCTTTAATCCCAGCACTTGGGAGGCAGAGGCAGGTGGATCCCTGTGAGTTCTAGGCCAGCCTCATTTACAGAGCGAGTTCCAGGCCAGCTAGAGCTGTTACACAGAGAAACCCTGTCTCGAAAACAACAACAACAACAACAAACAAACAAACAAACAAACAAAATCTCATTATAGATGGTTGTAAGCCATCATGTCATTGTTGGGAATTGAACTCAGGACCTTTGGAAGGCAGTGCTCTTAACCTCTGAGTCATCTTTCCTGCCCCACTTTGCTCCTTTCTGATGCTTGTAACAGACCTGGCCTGGGGGACCACCCAGGGCCTAGACAACCTCTTAACTAGAGCCAAGGCAGCCATGGTGTTCATCACGTCTGAGGCCAGAGTCTCCCACTAGGCCCCTGCTAGGACACTCACCGAAGAGTGGTGATCTGGCATTGATCATGTAACAGCAGGTCTCGGAGGTCCCTGCAGGCCTCAGGGCCCAGACTGTTGAGTTGCAATCTGGAGGGGAAGGTGGCCAGAGGGGGAAGGCAAGAGACCAAGAAAGCAGTTCAGCCTGGGATCTTCTCATGGACTGTGCCCCGCCTCCCAGCCTGCCTCCTGCCATGCCATCTACACTCACCCACCTCCTGGTGCTCCAGTTACCTCTGCCCGTACCTTCTCCATCCCACCCTGCCGTGCTCTGCTCTGTCAAGGGACATGAGCTGGAGGTTTGTGAAGGGACTGCAGGAAGGCAGGGACCTTGAGAGAGGGAGCCTGCTTTGAGGGTCAGGTCGGGATCTGCACTTGGAGAGAATTAGCTAGACTTGAGAGCTTTGGTTCCCACTACAGTGGGCTGTTGTAGAGCGAGGCTTCTCCGTGTGCTGTCCCTCCACCCCACCTCCTTCTTTTTTTTATTTTGTTTTTGTTTTGTTTATTTACTTGTTTTGGGTTGTTGTTGTTTTTTTTTTTTTTTTTTTTTTTTTTTTTTTTTTTTTTTTTGTGGATTTTCTGTTTTGTTTTGTTTTTGTTTTTTTGAAACAGGGTTTCTCTATGTGCAGCCATGGCTGTCCTAGACTCCCTTTGCAGACCATACGGGCCTCAAACTCACAGAGATCCTCCTGCCTCTGCCTCTGCCTCTGCCTCCTCCAGTGTGCCACCACACCCAGATCCTCCTCCTTTTTCTTGAGACAAGATCTTACATAGCCCAGGCTGGCCTGGAATTCACTGTGTAGCTCAGGCTGGACTCAAACTCACAGCACTCCTCCTGCGTAGTTTTTTTTTTTTTTTTTTTTTTTGGATGCTGGGATTACAGGTGTGTGTTGCCTGGCAGACCTCTTTTCTTTATAAAGTACCTAGCCTTAGGGAGTGCTATAGCAACAGAAAGCAGGCTCATACATGTCCCCTGACCCTCCTCCATCCTCTAGCCTAGCACCTTCTCTTCACTGCCTCCCCTACAACCGCCTCCTGCCTTTATGCTTGTGGGTAAGGAATAGTCCTTACCCCAGTTTCCGGGCACGCAGGAAGACAGGCATGAGGGTGTGCAGCCCAGCAGGATCCAGCTGGCAGGAGGCCAAGTTCACCTCATCCAGAGGGTGCTTCCCACTTCCCAGCACAGCGGCTACCACTGTGCACTTAAGGGGTGTCATGCGCACACCTGCTAAGTTGAGCTGCCGTAGGGAGCCAAGCACCTCAGCCGAGAAGCGCTGGTTCTGGAACTCATAGTGGAAGAAGAGATGGTCAAGAAGCTCCGAGGGGGGCAGCACCTGCCGGCCCAGCTTCCCCAGTTTCTTCTTGATGGCCTGCGCATTTTCCAGGGCATCCAGGTTCTTGATGGGACAGCCAAGCTGAGCCAGCACCGCCCGGTTATGGGCAGAGAGAAGTCCCCCCATGAACATGGGAAAGAGCTCAAAGACTTCATCCTCAGGGGGCTCATCTGGGTGGCGCCGCGGGCCCTCCACACCCAGGATGCTGGCACCCATCTGATCCAGAACATCATCATTGTAGTAATCCTCCTCCCGGAACATCTCCAGCACCATGGCCTGGGCCACAGCCTCCCGACTCTTACTCACCATGCGCCCAAACACTCGTGGAACCACCTGGAAAAGAAGCGCAGGAGGGGGTGTGGCCTCTCACACATCCAACCAGCCTTCAAGGCTCAACTAAGATAGCGGCACTGCCCCTCCAGCTGTTCTAACCTGGCGATCTCCCCTTGAGCTCACAACACCACTTGTCAGATCTCGGCTACTCCTCCTTGCTGGAAAACTCTCCATGATCCCCCCCCCCCCCCCCCCCGCCACTGCCTGTGAGGTAAACCCCAAACATTTAGCCTTGGAATAGGAAGCTTTTCATGATCTGGCCCCAAACTGACTTTTGTAGGCCCATCTCTCAAACGCTTGTCTCATGCACTCCAGATGGTAGGGATCTCTTTCTTTTCCCCGGGGTACCAATTCATTTTCTGGTCCAGGTGGTGGTGGGAAAGCATGAATACATACAGTTGACCCTCCACAGGGAGGGAGTTGGTTCCGGATCCCTCGTGGATATCAAATGTGCCTGGATGCTCAAGTCCCGTATGTAAAACGAGTTAGTATTTGTGCATATAGTCTATGCACACCCTACTGTATATTGAATAATCTTTGGACTACTTGAAACACTTAATAGAATGTAAAGGCTAAATATAGAATGGTTATGTGGGATTATTTGTGCTAGATAAACAGTACTATACCGTGTTGACAGGGACCTGTGTATGTTTACTACAGATACTTTTTGTGGGGGCAGTATTGGGGATTGAACCCAAGGCTTCAGGCATGGTGAGTGCCCTCAGTCATGGCACTACACCCCCTTCAGCTACACCTGGTTTTGTTTTATTTTGTTTCTTTATATTATGTGCATGAGAGTTTTGTCTGCAGGTATATATGTGCATCATGTGGGTGTCTGGTGCCTGAGGAGGTCAGAAGAGGACATTAGAGCCTCTGGAACCAGAATTATGGATGGTCGTGAGCCACCACACGGGTACTGGGAATGGAACCCAGGCCCTCTGCAAGAACAAGTGCTCTTAACCACCCAGCCAGCTCCCTGGCCCCTTGGATTTCTTTTAAAGGTTGTTTGTGTGGTTTTTTTTTGGTTTGTTTGTTTGTTTGTGTTTTGGTTTTTTGAGACAGGGTTTCTCTGTGTAGCCTTGGCTATCCTGGACTCACTTTGTAGACCAGGATGGCCTCGAACTCACAGGGATCTGCCGCCTGTGCCTCTCAAGTGCTGGGATTAAAGGCGTGCGCCACCATGCCTGGCATTAAGGTTTTTTATTTATTTTTATTATTTATTTATTTTTAATTATATATGTGTGTATAGGTGTGTGCAATTTTTTTCAAATCTTTCCCTCTGTCCTTTCTTGTTTTTTTTTTTAAAGATTTATTTATTATTATGTATACATTCTCAGCCTGCACGCACACTTGCAGGCCAGAAGAGGGCACCAGATCTCATTGTAGATGGTTGTGAGCCACCATGTGGTTGCTGGGAATCGAGCTCAGGACCTCTGGAAGAGCAGCTAGTGCTCTTAACCACTGAGCCATCCTTCCAGCCCTCTTGTTTTGTTTTTTAAGACAGGCTCTTGGCAGTAGGTGGTGGCACACACCTTTAATCCCAGCATTTAGGAGGCAGAGGCAGGTGAATCTCTGAATTTGAGACCAGCCTGTTCTACACAGCAAGTCCCAGGACGAAGAAGAAGAAGAAGGAGGAGGAGAAGGAGGAAGAGGAGGAGGAGGAGGAGAAAAAGACAAGCTCTTACTGGTGGAGTCCACTCCAGTCTTGTCCTTCCTGGTTTAGCCTCCAGGGTACTGGGATTACAGGCAGTTGCCACTAGGCCCTAATAGTTAAATATTTTCTTGTTCTTGATCCTCTTTCTCCTCTTGTCCTTCCCTTGAGACAAGGTCTTGTGTCCCAGGCCTATATAGCTGAAGATGACTATGGATTCCTGATCCCCCTGCCTCCACCTCCCAAGTGCTGGGACTACACACACACATGACCACATCTGGTTCATACATTTGCAATCTGCACTGGGACGGATGCACAGCTGTGGAACCGCAGATGCAAGGGCTGACTTTCGGGCTCGCGGTTGGAGAGCAGGCTGGGTGTTACAATGTATCAACACTCTAAACATCCTGACCATCAGAGCAAGCATGGTGGGCGTGGTTTCTGCTGCCTCGTGGTCCTGCGTGGTAAAGCCCCTGCCACCCTCAGTGTCTCCACCCCAAGCTTCCACCCCTGCTCCTATGCTCCCTTCCTGCCACCTTTTCTTGCCCTTCTCAGCAGGCTCCCCCTCCTTCAGAGCCTCCATGAAGCTAGAGTTCCTGCCACCCCAACTGTCCCCTAGGCTAATCCTATGAAAAAGATGTTGAAAGGCTCTTCCAGAAAGCTTTCCTGACCACTCAAAGCAGGCTCATCTATCTCTCTTGGAACATCAGAACTTGGCTCAGAGGCTAAGAGCACTGGCTGCTCTTCCAAAGGTCCTCAGTTCAATTCCCAGCAACCACATGGTGGCTTACAACCATCTATAATGAGATCTGGCACCCTCTTCTGGCCTGCCGGCTCACATGCAGGCAGAATACTGATAAATAATAAATAAATAAATAAATAAATAAATAAATCTTTAAAAAAAAAAAAATCAGAACTTCCCTTCTAGGCATTTATCATTCTCACTGTGTTGACATACTGACTTTTGCATTCGCTCTGCAAACTCAGAGAAGACAGGAACCTGCAGAGTCATTCACTGATTTCCCCACACACACCTAACACAAAGCCCAGCACAGCAGGTACTGAAATGTTTGACAGAGAAACAAGTTACATCTCAGAGGTTTGCTACGTCACCTCCCATCCTCACAAAGAAATAAAGTTGTTTGCTGGCACCCCCTCTGGTGTCTTAATTATTGCTCGGTTTTGAAATGTGAGGCTTTCACCTTGGAAGTGATGGTACTCGACATCGATCTGGAGACAAGACCAGAAAATGTCACCTTGTGAGGACGAGTCAATAAGATCATCATGGAAGGGCTTACAGTGAGGTTCAGGGTTAGAGAGCATTGGCCAGGCACGTGTAGGGCCCAGGCCCAACTCCAGGTCAGGAAGAGGAGGTGGAGGAGGAAGACAAAGAAGAGGAAGAAAAAGGTAGGTTCATGAAGAACAGATGCAATCAACCCTCCTCAAGGCTAATTCTCCCTCTGAGAAGACTTGAGACATGACTTCAAGACAAACTGGAGAGCTCGCAATCCCACAGGGGACCAGCGTTTGCATCCACTGATTCCATGGCTTCAGCAGTGGCCATAGCCTTTCTGTCTGAGGCAATGGTATAAGAGGATCAGGCCACCTAGGCCTATTAATGTTTATGTTAATTATTATTATTAGTATGTGTGCATGTGTGTGTGTGTGCGCGCGCGCGCGCGCGCGCACGCATGTGTATGTAGAGTCCAAGGACAACTCTAAGGAGTTGGTTTTTGTTTTTGTTTTTAGGTTTGTTTGTTGTGAGACAGGGTTTCTCTGTGTAGTCCTGACTGTAGACCAGGCTGGCCTCAAACTCAGAGATCCACCTGCCTCGGCCACCTGAGTGCTGGGATTGAAGGCATACACCACCACCCGGCTCTGCCTCTGCCTCTTGAGTGTTGGTGTTAAAGGTATAAACCAGGCCAGGCGGTGGTGGCACACGCCTTTAATCTCAGCACTTGGGAGGCAGAGGCAGGTGGATCTCTATGAGTTCGAGGCCAGTCTGGTCTACAGAGCGAGTCCAGTAGAGCCAAGTCTACACAGAGAACCCCCCCATAAGATATAAGCCATTATGCCTGGTGCCCTCCTTCTACTTTTATTTGGGTTCTGAAGGTCAAGCCCTGGCCTCTAGGATTGAAAAGTAAGCCTCTTTATCTGCTGAGACATTCTGCCAGCCCCTGTTTTTATATTTTACAATTAAACATCACTTACTAAGTGCCAGAACCAAAGGATTAATTAATTAATTGCCTTAAATGGTATCAATGAATAAACTCTGTTATTGCTCCATTTAACAGACAGGAATCTAGGGCAAGGCTACACAGCTAGCTGGTAGCAGAGCCTGGGATTGGAACTCAGGTCTCCAGGTTACTATATCTCATCTCTGTTCTTAATCTTTATGCTTTGTTGCCTTAAAAAAAAAAAAAAAAAGGAAAAGTTCGAGCCGGGCATGGTGGCACACCTTTTAATCCCAGCACTTGGGAGGCAGAGGCAGGAGGATTGCTGTGAGTTCGAGGCCAGCCTGGTCCACAAAGTGAGTCTAGGACAGTCAAGGCTACACAGAGAGACTCTGTCTGGGGAAAAAAAAAAAAAAAGGAAAAGTTCAGCTTTAGTTCTGCAGCACTAACCAGTGTGCTGCCTTCTCAAGACACCGGAGTTAACTAAGTAAGGGGACAGCAGCTGTCACAAACCCTGAGTCCAAATCTTAGCTGTTCTACTTGCTGCCAACATGACATTAGACAAGCTCTAAGTTTTCTCAACTATTTTTTTCATTTGTGTGTTTACACGTTTGCATGTGTGCAGGCACCCATGTGGGGGTGCGTGTGCACATGTGTGCCTGAGATTAATCCTAGGAATTATCCCGAATCACCTTATTCTTGGGGACGGGGGTCCCTGAATCAGATTGTGAGCTCTCTATCCAGCTTGCTCTAGGGATCCGGTGTCTCAGCCTTCCAGGGGGAGCCATGGGAGGTCTGCCACACTCACTCAGCATTTTCGTGGGTTCCAGAGATGTGAACTGAAATCCTGATGCTTGACCGGCAAACATTTTACCCACTGAACCATCTCTCCAGCCCCATTTTATCAACGAGGTTCTGGCAGCCTTATCCTCTCCAGATCTCCTGGGCTGATGAGGCTGCCTCTGAAGCATCTGGCAGATGTCAGCAGAGACGGGCGCCTCCATCTCTAAGGAACCTCCCACATCCGCTCTGCTCACAGCGTCGCCCTCAGGCCTGCTGGCTGATTTCTGGAGTGGACCTGCACCCAGGATGGACTGTCCTAAACCAATTACCTGTGCCTTTCATCCTCCCAGTACAAATGAATAAATGGCATCTGCGTTATAAACCTGTCTCCAGCAATTGAGTTAGCATGAGTCATTGTTCCTGGGGCCGAATCGCCTCTGAAGGAGCAGGCATAATTGAGTTTCTGAGCATGGGGTTACTGGGCATGTAGCTCTGGGGTAGGCCATTTTTCTAGCATGCGCAAGGCCCTGGGCTCAATCCCTAACACCACAAAAAAAGAAAGGGGAAAAAAAAAAAAAGATTCTGGGCCTCCGAACTAGGTTGACCCAGCGTGCCTCCCAGCAGCCAAAGTTAGGAAAAAATGGAAGAAGAAAAAGAAGAAGAAAAAAAAAATCCATGCAAGATTGTTTCAAATGTCCCTGTAACCTCAAGTCCCCTCTTAGCCCCGCCCCCCCAGAGTCTTCCTGTGGCTCCTTTCTCCCCAGTCTTTACAGCTCAATCCCACTAAGAGCTAATTTCTCAGAAGCTTCACGGCTATGCAAGAGGCAGCCTGTAGCCACTGGGCAAAGAGCAAGGAGTGATACAGATTCATGGGGATCCTTGGAGGGATGAGCAAGGTGTGTGTGTGTGTGTGTGTGTGTGTGTGTGTGTGTGTGTGTGGTGTGTTGGGTGATATTGGGTGTGTATTGGTAGTATTGGGGGGGTGTTGAGGTACGTTGAATGTTGATGTGTGTGTATTTTGAGTGATATTGGGTGTGTTGGGGGGATGTTGTATGTGAGTGTGTGTGTGTGTGTGTGTGTGTGTGTGTGTGTGTGTGTGTGTGTTGAGGGCAGGGATCGTTACCTTGAGCAAGTTGAACAGCAGAGGCAGAATCCGCAGGGGCAGCAGCTTGGCCACGATGCCCAATACCAGGCTGACATCCTCCCCAACACGGCCCACAAACTCAACCACTTCTTTGCCCACCCGCTGGAGGGCGGTCTTACGCAAACCCAACACAATGTAGAGGGCAGCCAGGTATTCCTGCATGGCGGGCACGGTGAATACGAAGGTGCCCAGGTGCCCCTGTTCCACACACGGGGCCAGGAAAAACCTCAAGGCATCCCGGCGGAAGATCTGCAGCAGCTGAAACTCCTCCTCGGTCTTGATGCCAGCTTCCAGGCAGCCACGGACATCCTCTTCAGAGAAGTAGGTCTTGCGGGAGGACACCCCTTCGTAGGCCAACTTGCCCATAGTTCGTGCTGCGTAGGCCATCAGGGATAAATTGGAGGAGTGGGTGCCATCCAGTGTTTCCCCGCTAAAGTTCAGACGCAAGAAGCTGGTATAGATGCTTGTGAGGGTCTGGCCAGCCGGGGTAGGAGCATGCAGGAAGTGTAAGGTAGCACAGACAAGCCAGCAATAGGAGGGCAGGAAACAGGCAGCGGCAATCTGGTGGTGCCCCTCTAAGTTTCGGGACAGCATCTGAATCAAGTTGTCCCGCTGAGCAGGTGTGGCGGAGATACCTGCACCCCCTGCACCGTACCCACAGTCGGGCTGGTTAAGGCGGAGCTGGAAGTAGAGCTTCTGCAGGTTGGTATCAGAGAAGCCACAGATCTCACCATAGCGGCCCACATATTTGCTAGGGATACGGCCAATGGCAGAGGGCCGGGTGGTTACCAGAATGCTGGCCTGCAAAGGATATGGTTAAAGGTTAAGAAAGAAACTTCTCAAAAAAAGAAAAGAAAAGAAAAAAAAAGAGGGGCTGGAGAGATGGTTCAGAGGTTAAGAGCACTGGCTGTTCTTCCAGAGGTCCTGAGTTCAATTCCCAGCAACCACATGGTGGTTCACAACCATCTATAATGTG
The DNA here is from genome assembly GCF_903995435.1 of Acomys russatus. Classification (NCBI taxonomy): domain Eukaryota; kingdom Metazoa; phylum Chordata; class Mammalia; order Rodentia; family Muridae; genus Acomys; species Acomys russatus. Next base: position 35,861,500 of record NC_067150.1, read on the forward strand.
ATTTAATGCCCTCTTCTGGCCTGCAAGTGTTACATGCAGGCATAACACTGTATATATAATAATAAATAAATCTTTTTTTAAAAATTAAAAAAAGAAGAAAAAAGAAAGAAAGAAACTTCTGCATCTCAGTCGGGCATGGTGGCACACGCCTTTAATCCCAGCACTCGGGAGGCAGAGGCAGGCAGATCGCTGTGAGTTCGAGGCCAGCCTGGTCTACAAAGTGAGTCCAGGAAGGCCAAGGCTACACAGAAAAATCCTATCTCAAAAAACCAAAAACAAAAACAGAAACTTCTGCATCTCAAGAAACCTGACTGTCTTAAGCCTCTAAAGATGGAGGGTCCAAGAATGAAAAAGACCAGAGTTATCAACTTTATAACTAATGGCATTGGGCATGGTGGCGCATGCCTTTAATCCCAACACTCAAGAGGCAGTGTCAGGTAGATCTGAGAGTTCAAGGCCAGCCTAGTCTAAATAGTGATCTTCAGGCCAGCCAGAGTTACACAGAGAGAACCTGTCCCAAAAAATCATCAATACCAATTATTGATTGTCTACTATTGTCCAGGGCACAGAGCTCAGCAGTTTATACGTAGTATCTCACTTAACCCAAACTGAACAAGGACAGAAGAACACAAGAATTTGGGAAGGTGAGTGACTTGCTCAGGGTCACACATTTAGAAAGTGGAGGGGCCAGGGGCAAACTAACCCAGGTGCTGTCCTACTCAACAATCATGTAGGCCAAGAACATGAGATTCCCTATGGGGGCCCTGGAGAGATGGCTCAGAGATTCAGAGCACTGGCTACTCTCCCAAAGGTCCTGGTGTTCAATTCCCAGCAACCACATGGCGGCTCACAACCATCTCTAGTGAGATCTGGTGCCCTCTTCTGGCCTGCAGGTGTACATGCAGGCAGATCACTACGTACATTATAAATAAATCTTTTTTTTTTTTTTTTTAATCCCTATGGGGCAGGTTAAGGGGCAGCAGTGGCAGGGTGTGTCAAGGAACAACCTACCTCAGGGAGCATGTATTTGCGAAGCAGGTTGACCATGATGGCAGCTGGTGCTCCGGGTTCTTCTGGGTCATTGCAAAGCCCTGTGCCTGCCAACCGGAAGTCAAGGTTGAGATGCTCCAAGCCATGGAGCACAAAGAGCAGGCGGGATCCAGCAGCGGTCATCAGGGGCAATACCTCCTTCAGGTCTTTGTAACGCTGGGTCACGAGTTGGCACAAGGAAGCTGGGGTGGGGCCCAGGGATGACAAGTCCTCACAGGAGAAGGGGATGAGCAGCTCAAAGGCCGGCAGTCTCCCGTAACACCAGTCTAGCACCATTTTGCGTACCAGCGTGCTTTTGCCAGTACCCACGGTCCCATACAGCACCACTGTCTGCACGCGGCGCCCACAGGCATCTGGGTCAAAGAGATGAGACAGAGCCAGTGGGGGAAGCCCTGCATGGGTTTGCTGATGCCCCGTGGCCAGCTCTGTGGATGGGCGAAGCAACTCATCTGGGGTGCTCTCGCGGATCACAGGGTCAACGTGGACCGTGTCTAGAGCAAAAGTTGGTCCAAACTGGCGCTCCTCTCTGGGCAGCCGGCTAAACCACTCAGTGAGGTTCCGGCGATGCCTTTGGAGAGCTTCTGTATGAAAAAGCACAGGACCTTTGTTAAGACAAGGGACTGGGGATCCTGGCTCTTTGGGCAAGCCAGGGTGGTTGTAGGCCAAAGTAGAGAGTCAGCACTGAGAGCCTAGAGATACGGGATCCCATTGTAGAGTGGGCACATGGAACTTATTCTCTTAACCAATAGATTACTCAAAAGGTTTAGAGTCCCATGACAGAAAACATAGAGCCTTTGAACAAATTCTGATAAGCCTGGGCTGACTGGCTTCTTGATTTTATGGCTGAAGGTAGGGAGAGAAAGTCTCTGTGACTGCTTTGTATAGGGTCCATGTGCACAGATGACGGGAGGGAGGGATACTGGGAGGGAGGGGCCATTGGTAGATGACAGCAGTGGCTCCTCTGTGCCTTCCTCATCCTCCTTCTCCTCCCAGGCACCTCTCCCCTCCACACCCCTCCTTTACCAGTAGCAGAGACAGTCCTGAACAGCTGTCCATGCCTTCCTGGTGGGGGAGCACTGTTTGCTGAGTTTCCATGGTGACGGATAAAGGTCCTGGAAGCAAAGACAAGGGATGATCTGAGGTTTAGAACTGGGCTCAACCCTGGCATTAGCTCAGTCCAGACCAGTCCAGTCTGCATTTTCTAAGATGAGCCCGGGACTGAGGCCTGGCCTCTCCATGCCTAACTGCTGCCTGCTTTAGACTCAGACTGGCCCCTCTGCCCATCTATCCCATTCCCCACCATCATGCATACCTACATGATGGAAGCCAACTTCCTCTAGATCCTTGCAAGTTGCCTCTCTACCATCCCCACCCCAAGAACCCCACCCTTTTCTCCCAAGGGATCAGGACAGTGCCCCAGCCTGACTATCCCCATCTCCTGAGCTATGTCTAGCTATGTTCTGAGGCCTGACACCCAGGTCTCACCTTGGGGGCCCACAGGGATGCACCCCTTTAAAGGGCCAACTCCAGTGGATCAGGAAGGAGATATGCTCACCTACAAAGACAAGAAAGAGGCAGCATCTGCAGACCCATGCACGTTTCCCCACTAATGCACACCTCAACACTGACATCAAGCCCCACTTCTATTTGCTCTTATAGCAGCATGCGCTATTCCTGAATAGCTATTATTATGCAATCTTCTAGTTAGCCATATGATTATTTGATTATCATCCATTTCCCCCTCCGTGAGAGCAGGGTTCACATCTGGTTTTGTTGACAATTATATACCAAAAACCTAACCCACGGTCTGGTACACAGCCAACAGGCAGCTAATGTCTTGGAGAAAAAAAAAAAAAAATCAGATTGAAACAGCTAGAAGGGGCCCAGCTCAGCTCCCTTGTCTTTTTCCCTTGATGAGGCTCTGGGAGGCGAGGAGACATGCCCACGGGCACCAGCTGTGGCACCACACAGCTGGAACTTGTGCATCTGGTGTCTGGATCCCTGCTGTTTTGGAAGAACCATCTGGACCCTGAAGCAGATAGGAGGGGTCAAAACAGAAACCTCAGCTTCCTGCTTACCTGATAACTGGGGTGTTCTTCCCAGACCACGCCCCCACCTCATCCTAGGAAAGTTGGAGCCTGGAACACTTAGAACTACTTTCTTTCCTGTTCTCCTGCAAAAAGAAAAGTATGGAGATGGCTCAGTAGGTAAAGACTCCTACTACCAAGCCCGAGGACCTGAGTTCAATTCCAGGAACCCACCGGGTAGAAGAGAACTGTTCCCAAAAGTTGTCCTCTGACCACTGACCTTTGTACCCACACCCACACAATGAACAAATACATATCTAAATAAATGTATAAAAGAAAAACTTAAGGGGCTGGAGAGATGACTCAGAGGTTAAGAACACTGCCTGGTCTTCCAAAGGTCCTGAGTTCAATTCCCAGCAACCACATGGTGGCTCACAACCATCTATACTGAGATCTGGTGCCCTCTTATGGCATGCAGGCAAAAACACTGTATGGGTAATAAATAAGCAAATCTTAAAAGAAAAGAAAAGCTTAAGAACAAACAAACAAAAATAAAGCAAAAAATAAAATAAAATCAATAGTGTTAATGTATAGCCATCACCAGTAGGTGACCTCTCAAACCTCCCATATCTCTCTCTTTCTCTCACCTCTCTGGTTTTTCTATCTCTCTCCTCTCTCTCTCTCTCTCTCTCTCTCTCTCTCTCTCTTTCTCTCTCTCTCTGTTTTTCTCTCTCCTCTCTCTCTCTCCAACCCTTCCCCTAGTATCTAAGAAGGGACCATCTCCCAAGGGATGCTCAGCCCTTCCTTAGATATGAGCATGTCTGAAGCCCTGGCCTGGCTTCTAGCTCTCCCCAGCAAGGATAATCCCAACCTGAGAGCTTGCATTTCATCTCCTACCAACTCCCCCAGCCCCAACCCCACCCCAAGGCTTCACAGCCGCCTCTCCCGAGTTCCAGCCCCATCACCTGCTTTTAGGTTTTATATTGCTCTACGACTGCTCCAAGCTCAGACAGCACTCCTGTGCTCAGTTCCAGTGTCTTTTCTGAGCCTAGTTTCCCCCAAGTCATCATTATTCATTTCCTGCTGCCTTTGCGCCACAGCCAGCAGATCCTTTCAGCTGAGTTTTAATGGTTTTATCACTGTATCTTCTCTCTGACTTCTGTGTAAGCTGCCTTTAAGGCTGGCATAAATAATAAATGAATGTGTGAATGAACTTCCTGCTTGACACAAGGATGTGCCGCCTCTGCCTCCCACTTCACCCTGGACAACCTGGCCTCTTCACCCTTCTCCTGACCCCCCTGCGCACCCCCCCCCATGGTTACTTTTGCCACAGACCTCCCCCAAGCCCTGGATTTGCATGGTATTCCCTAGGTCTTTAGTTCAAATCCTTCTTCCTCCCCTTCAGACCGCAGAGACAGCCCTACAGGCTTCTCCCTGCTGCTTTGTGCTAGACCCTTAACTTCATCGTTGCAGAACTAACTCAGATCCTTCCAGATCTGACAAAATCCCCATTTCCTCAAGTCCCCTGTGCCTCCATTCTTGGCCTATTCCAGTCCTTGTTCCCAGAAGAAATCAACGCCCTAATCTCTCTGTCTTTGTCTCTCTCTGTCTTCTCTCTCTCTCTGTGTGTCTGTCTCTCTATCACTGTCTCTTTCAAGACAGGGTTTCTCTGTGTAACCTTGCCTGCCCTGGACTCGATTGTTAGACCAGGCTAGCCTTGAATTCACAGAGATGCACCTGCCCCGGCCTCCCTCAGCGCTCGGATTACAGGCCTGTGCTACTGCACCTGGCTCACTCCCTAAACTCTTAAGCTATTTAACAGCTACAAACCCCAGGCCCACACAAGCTATTTTTCTAGCTTTGCCCCCAGTCCACGCCTCATCCTCCAGGACTACCGGACTCTTGCTCTCACCTTCCTAACTTAGTCCCTATACTTTGACTATCATCTCCTTTGTCAGAATCCCAGACACTCTTGAGTGTCAGTCCGCACAAGGTCTTCTCTCCAGAGAAGCCTCTTCTGACCCCATGAGCGCCTTCTTATATCTGTGTCACTATTCTGGCGTGGCTTCCCTCAGCGACACTGAGGGACTGACAGGAGGGCAAACTTGGGAAGAGGCTGTAATGAGCAACCTGCTTTAGCAGAACCAGCCAGAGCAGGAGCTGGCTGGGGTTGACTGGGCTGCTAAGGAGGCCCTGGAGCTGGAGAAAGGTCCTTGAACCCCTGGTAAACCTCAGGTTGGACATCAGTTCAGGGTCCGCTGTAAGACACGCTAGGCCTAGGCAACTCTCTAATCAAACAGTTGTCATGGCACTAACTAAAAGATGGGATGCAGCAAGAAGACGCGGAGCTCTCCCACCACGACTGGGTCCCAAACAGCTCTCCCACTTCCACTTGGCTTCGGGGAGCAAGCAAAGTGAAACTGCCAGCAGGCCCTCATTCAGCGCCCAAGCTCCGGCAGAACTCCCAGTGCCACTTGCCCGCTCCCGCGACCCAGCAGCTCGGCTCTTGCTTCTGGGGCCCAGCGAAGCCGCCCAACCGGGGACCAGAGGAGCGATCGAGCCAGCTAGGCCTTTACGCAGGCTGCCCAGGCCCTGGTGCCCGTCGCCGCGGCCCGGACGGGAGGAAACCGACGTCTCCGGCTGCCTCCCAGCTTCCCCGGCTCGCTCGGCACGGCGCGTCTAGCCTGCCTCCGCCCGCCCGCCAGCGCGCAGCCCGGCCCATTCTGGCACCTAGCCGGACCTGGACACTGGAGCGCACCGAGCGAGCGGAGCCCTACTGAAGGGGCCGGGAGGAGCCGGCGCGGGGCGGGGACTCCGGCCCCGCCCGGCCCTCCCAGGGCCCAGTTCCCGTACTGCCCCCTGCAGGTTCCCAAGCATTCAGGCCCAGCCGAGGACCTCAGATCCACCTCCCAGTCCGGACTTGTTGGTAAAGCCCATTTTACAGATGAAGTGTGGAGAGGTGAAGTGACTCGCGCAGGAAGTCCCAGATGAGTCAGAACAAGAGTTCCGGGTCTAGACTTTCCTCACCCCGAGATACTCATCCCCAAGGCCTCCTGACCTCCGTTCCTGATCATAACCATAGCTTACCTCCAGGCACAAGACGGAACCCTTCTCGGATCCTCCCTTCTGTGTCATTCAGTCCCAAGGCCTCTAGGGGCGGGGCTCTGTCACTTTGGCCAGAAAGGAGGAATGGGGGCTGATAGACACTTCCTACTGCAACCCGTTCTTCCTGTCTGACATCCAGTCATGGTTTAGCCTCAGGACTTCCGGGTTCTAAAAACCCCAACCCTCATCCCTTCCATTCAAGGAACACCCTAGGTTCTCGTAACTGGGATAGCAGAGCCACCCATCGCCGTCAACCAAGGAAAGCTCCACATGCCAACACGGGTGTGCAAAGTGCAGGGAGCAGACATCAAATAGCGAACTCCAAGAGAGGCTCCTCCGGCCAGGGCTGGGAATTGGTTTCTATGATCTACCCTCTGTTGGAACAGAAGTCAATGGTGGTAATTTCATCTAAGCAATTGTCTGTTCATTCCATGCGTGGTGTTGGGCCAGTACTGAACACTCACCCTGGGCTGCCAAGCAGAGCATGCCATGCAGGGACCTACCATGTTGACAGAGGATGTTCTTCAGAGACAGAGGCAAACTTTTAGGAAAGTTACTTACTAACTGCTTCTAACAGAGACTGCAACATTTGAACCGGATGTTTGAAAATCCAGAAGGAGCCGGGTGCAGTGCACACGCCTTTAGTCCCTCCTGGTCTATAAAGTCACTCCCTAACAGCCAGGACTACAAGAGAAATCCTGTCTTAAAACAAAACAAAACAAATCAGAAGGAGCAGGGCCTGGTGGTGCAAGCCTGTAATCCCAGCACTCTGGGAGGCAGAGGCAGGTGGATCTCTGTGAGTTCAAGGACAGCCTGGTCTACAAAGAGAGTCCAGGACAGCCAAGGCTACACAGAAAAACTCTGTCTCAAAAAGCCAAAAACCAAAATAAATAATATAAAGTCAGAAGAGCATACAGGGCAGCATGGAAAATGGTATGTTTGCATTTTAAAAAGAAGTTCTAGGATTGGAGAGATGGCTCAGCAGTTAAGAGCACTGGCTGTTCCTCTGGAGGACCTGGGTTCAATTCCCAGCACCTACACAGCAGCTCACAACCAGCTGTAACTCCATTCTTAGTGAATCTGATACCCTCTTTTGGCCTCTTCGGGCACTACATGTATGTGGCGCGTAGACATACATGCAAACAAAACACCCATACACATATATATTTTTTGTTTTGTTTTGTTTTTCGAGACAGGGTTTCTCTGTGTAGCCTTGGCCATCCTGGACTCACTTTGTAGACCAGGCTGGCCTCGAACTCACAGCGATCTGCCTGCCTCTGCCTCCCGAGTGCTGGGACACATATATATTTTTTAAATATTGAAAACAAAATAAAAGAGGCTGGACAGTGGTGGCACATGCCTTTAATCCCAGCACTAGGCAGGTAGGTCTCTGAGTTCAAGGCCAGCCTGGTCTACAGAGTGAGTGCCAGGACAACCAGGGATACTCAGAGAAACCCTGTCTTGAAAAACAAAACAAAAATAAGATAAAATATTAAAGAAGTTCTTCCAGAGAAGTTGAAGGAGTATGCGCAGCCCCACGGATGTCATCTCAGGGGTGACATCTAGGGCCAGGGTCCTCCTCTAGTGTCACTGACTTACCTAGCCATGGGAAGCCAACTATCACCTGGCTATGATTATTGTACATTGCTCAGAGCCAGCAGCCGTTCCCCTCCCCATGGGTATGACACCTGTGTGGCTTTTTATTAATAACATGTAATTTGACTGGCCTCTGCAGACAGGAAGGCTGTGCGTCATGTTCTAGGCATGTCCTCTGTCTTCTGGCCTCAGAATGGAGCAGCACCAGGTGCTCCAAGAGCCGTGGCACAGAAAGCCATCAGCTCTGCCCTCTAGCACTTTGCACAGGCCCTGACACAGCCAGGCAGCATGTTGAGAACACAGTCTCCGAGGCCTAGCAGGTGGCCATGGGGTGGGGACCCGTTTCCAGACACACCTGGATGGGCAGGTGGCTGGAACTAGGAGGAGGAGGAGGAGGCAGCAGAGCAGGTGGGTGACAATGACAGTGGCAAAAGCTCCGTGTTTGGAGAGGTTGCCTGCCGCTTCTGCCCATTTGGAGTTCCTTTGCTGTCAATGCAGGTGGCAGTACTGCACTTAGCCCCACCTCGGGTTTGCTGTGGGAGTCAAAAGAGCTCTCTCAGCCGGGGGCATGGTGGCGCACACCTTTAATTCCAGCACTCGGGAGGCGGAGGCAGGTGGATCACTGTGAGTTCAAGGCCTGCCTGGTCTACAAAGCAAGTCTAGGACAGCTAAGGCTACACAGAGAAACCTTGTCTCAAAAAAAAATAAAAAAAAAGATTAAAAAAAAAAAAAGCTCTCTCTGTAAATCTATGCACCATTCTGCCAGTGCTCTCTGTGCCTGCAGGCGATGCTGGCTCCCGAAGGACTTTTGCTCTCTCTGTTCTCTGTGGAACTTCAAATCAAAGGTGTCTGATTATATCAGAACTATTTGGGGCTGGGAGTGTAGCTCAGTGTAGAGTGCCCTCAGTATGGGATGGGCAAGGGTTTACATTTTAAAAGAGAAGCAGACAATGGAGGCCAGGAACTGTAAAGGCCCGCCTAGGCTACAGAGGGAGCGCAAAGACAACACGGGTAATGTGAGACCTTGTCTAAAAGTTTAAAACAACTTAAAAAGGCTTGGGGATGTTCAGGGTCTTAGGTTCAACCTGCAGCCAAACAAACAAACAAATACATAGTGAAACAGTAAAGGAAGAATCTGAAGAAAAACTAGTTCATGACAGTAGCTCATTCCTGTAATTCCAGCACTTAGGAGGCTGAGGGCAATGGGGTTGCTTTGATTTCAAGGAAAACCTGGGCTACATGATCTGGAAGGAGCCTAAAGATGTAGCCTAGCTGCCACAGTGCTTGTGTAGTACGAATGAAGCCCTGGGTTTAATTTGCAATGCAATGCAGGAACCAGACACATCTGCCTGAAAGTGTAGCACTTGGTAGGTAGAGTCAAGAGAAACAGGAATTCAGCTGGGCGTGGTGGCGCACGCCTTTAATCCCAGTACTCGGGATGCAGAGGTAGGCAGATCACTGTGAGTTCGAGGCCAGCCTGGTCTACAAAGTGAGTCCAGGATGGCCAAGGCTACACAGAGAAACCCTGCCTCGAAAAACCAAAAAAAAAAAAAATTTTATTTATTTTATGTATATGAGTACACTGTCTTTATGCACACCAGAAGAGGGCATCAGATCATATTACAGATGGCTGTGAGGGTGTGGTAGCTGGGAATTAAACTCAGGATCTCTGGAAGAGCAGCAAGTGCTCTTAACCACTAAGCCATCTCTCCAGCCCCACACCTTTAATCTTAGCACTCAGGAGGCTAAGGTAGGCAGATCTTTGAGTTTGAGGCCAGCCTGGTCTACATAGCAAGTTTCAGGCAAGTCAGGTTAACACAGTGAGACCCTGTCTCAAAGAAACAAGCAAAAACAAAGAAATACACAAAAAAGAAAGACAGAAAGGGAGGGAGGGAAGCAGGAAAACTACCTGGTGGAAGAACTTCCCACCTTTAACTTGTAAAGAGCCATTTGTCAGGCACGCTCTGAGAAGGAAGTCCCTAAGTACCCCTAAAACAACCTAGGAGTCAGACTCCCCTACTTCTCCCTCTCACTCCAACTCTCCATAAGAAATGAAATGAGAGCCAGGCGTGGTGGCGCACATCTTTAATCCCAGCAATCGGGAGGCAGAGGTAGGCGGATCGCTGTGAGTTCAAGGCCAGCCTGGAGTCCAGGACAGCCAAAGCTACACAGAGAGACCTTGTCTTGAAAAACAAGAACAAAAAAAAAAAAGAAAAGAAGAAGAAGAAGAAAGAAAGAAAGAAAAGAAATGAAGTAAGAGGGCTGGAGAGATGGCTCAGAGGTTAACAGCACTGGCTGCTCTTCCAGAGGTCCTGAGTTCAATTCCCCACCACCACAGGGTGGATTACCATCATCTATAATGAGATCTGGTGCCCTCTTCTGGCCTGCAGGTCTACATGCAGGCAGAGCACTGTATACATAATAATAAAATATAAAATCTTGAAAAAGAAAGAAACGAAATGAGAAGGTCTACAGTTGCGCACCCAGCCAGTCATACTTGGACCCTCGTCCAGACCAGGACGCTTTCTCCACCTGGGGTACAACTGTGGTGTCGCAAACAACGGACAGGGATGGTTTCAGTCACTTCTTTCAATCCCCAAACCTCAGGCCCAAAAGAAACGAGGACCAGACAATATACAGCTTCTCGGGTCATCTGCCACCAGCTCTCAAGACCCTCAGGGACTGTCCCACACCAACCATCTGGTGTTTGGTGCTGGTTACTGATGGCTCATCCCTGGAATGTGTGGCCCAGTAGGGAAAAAAAACAGAAAGAAAAAGAGAACATTAGAGTAAGTCCAATGAGGCCCCTGCCACTTCCATCCTGGAGGCAGAGAAGGCTCTAGGGCAGTGGTTCTCAACCTGTGGGTCATGACCCCTCAGGGGTCACATATCAGATAGTTGTGTCATGATTCGTAACAGTAGCAAAATCACAGCTATGAAGTAGCAACAGAAAAAAAACTATGGTTAGCAGTCACCACAACATGAGAAACTGCACCAAAGGGTCGCAGCATCAGGAAGGTTGAGGACCACTGATGGATCTACAGGGTCTTCTCTGCTTCCCATTGCTCTTTCTGAAAACCACTGACAGGCACTCTCCCTCCCCTCTGTGTACTCTCAGGGCTCCCTGAGCCCTGGAGAGAGTCCTGGGTCACTTTGGTCATATGCCCATGCAACAGATGTAAGTGCCCACAAATAGCTTGCAGACCCAGCTATGACCAAGAGCCCTGCCCAGTGCTGAGAACGGAGTCTTGCAGCAGAAGACGTGGCCTCCAAGTCCCACCCCTCACCCCCTCCCCTCTAGGCAGGGTCTCACGTTGCCCAGGCCGGCCTTGAACTCCTTAGGTAACTAAGGATGACTTTGAACTTCCAATCCTCCTGTGTCCACCCCCCAAGTTCTGGGGTAACTCCTGCATGCCACTTCATCTGGACTGTGCAGTTCTGGGGACCGAGGCTAGTCTTCATGCATGCTAGGCAAGCACTCTGCCAACCAAGCCACGTGCCCAAGCCCTCAAGGTTCCATTTCTACTGTTTAAGGGCCCATGTCACCTTTCCCTCATCTGAAAAATGGCGATGATGACAAAGGACGGTGTGGGTTGGCACTGAGCGTTTTGATCAGGCAGGAAGTACGACACAAATATTTCACAAGATCTACATTCATGAATTTGACATATGCCTAAGACTTCACATCCCTGCCACAGCATCCCCCAAAATGGCAGACATTATGCCAAGTGCTTTGAAGACACCCCCCCCTCAATAGCCTAGGGTAGCAGGTGGCAGACCCATATTCACGGACCGCGTACTGTATAAATATAGGTTTTATTAATAATGGGTGAAAACCCACAAATACAACTGGCATCTGTGTAATGAGAAGAGCCTGGGGCAGGTAAAGAAGAGTGACCTTGGGGGCTGGGGACAGAGTCCTGGGGGTGGGCAGACCACATGGAGGTTGATCCTAGACCCACCAGGTAGCTGCCACCTTGGCATCTAGGCCCCACTGTTCTGATGTCCAGGAACCAGCAGCTGACTAGAAGATGGGACTAGGTGAATGGAAGTTTGAGTGAGCGACAGACAGCTGGAGAAAAGGCAGAAGAGCAAGTGTCAGTTTGGAGCACAAAAGGAGGGCCGTGGGGGAGCAGCGGCTGAGGCCAGCTGTGCCCATTTTTGTGCTTGTTGGGTTCTGACCTCAAGGAGGCCAGTACCCAGTGCCACCCCTGCCTCAAGAGGGAGGGAAGACTGGGAGATAGACACCTGCAGACCCCAGAGCCATACTGAGTGGCACCCACCTCATTCTTAGCCTCCAAAGTGGCATTCCCCTGGAGGACATTGGCACTGCCCACCTGCCACCACCCTTAGCTCCATGCCACCGTCACTCCCCTCTGAGCCGTGAGGGATGGAGCCCGTGTTGGGCTGAGATTGCCTGGTCACTTTTGTTTTCCTGTAACTCCTGAGCCTCAGGAGCAGCAAGGAGGAAGGATTGGGTCTTCCCGGGCTTACACCAGAGAATAAAGTGCATTCTCCAGTTCCTGTGGCAGGTGGGAGAGTGACACAGACATTATTGCAGAGATGCTGTAGAGACCTACCCTGACAGAAGGGTTAGGAAAGTGCGTGGGACATCCCGTGGTCTCTCCAATCTCCAGGATTGGGAGTGGTGGCCCAGACAGAAAACCTGGCTTCTGCTCTAACAGATTGTCCAAATCAGCCAAAGTGGGTGTGAGGAGAAAGGAGGAGAAGGAGAAGGAGGAGGAGGAGGAAGAGGAGGAGGAGGTGACTTCCAGAGTCCCTCCTTGCTCTATCCAATGTTCATGATGGGACTCCCTGGGGACCCCACCAGGGCCCAGCCCTGGAACTCCAACCCGATAGCAGTTTACAAACACTAGTGTGGTGGGGACCTCAGAGGGGCATCAGTTTGATCGCTTCTAAGTCAAGGCCTAGAGAACAGCAGGGCTCTCAGGCAAACAACAGAGGAGGTGTTCTGCGCAGAGGAGAGCAGTCTCCCAGCGGTCTTTGCATGCAGGTGTTGGAGAGAGTAGGGGTGAAGCTACAAACTGCATCACTTGGGAAGACTCCTGGTCTTCATTGAAGAGGGCTGAAGCCCTGGGGGGCCAGGCCCACAGCCAGCCTGTGGAGCAACTGAGGAAGAGGAGGGCAGCTGCACCAGCAACCAAATGCCCAAGTCGACAAGTTTAAAACAGTCCCAAAGGACGGGCGCTGGAGGCCTCCTGCCCAGAAGAAGTGAGCCAAGCTCTATCTCTCGGATTTGACCCGATACCGGAGCACAAGATATGCCAGCAGCCTCAGGGCAAGGAAGAAAATGCCCAGGACCAGAAAGTCCATGTAGAGTTTGGCTTCCTCAACATCCAGCTCTCGCAAGATGATCTGTGGGTCCCGGAACGGGCACTGTTCATCTAAGCACGTCAGGTGTCCTCGCTCCATGCCGTAGATGGTTAGGATCAAACCCTCAAAGCCATACCTAGGCAAACAGGGACATCAGAGCAAGCCACAGAGCACAGGACCCCTGTCCCTCAGCAAATCACCAGAGCCCGGCCACAGGGCTCTCGTTACTCAGGTGCCAGCCAGGGTGCAGGGGCAAACAATCAGACACTCACAGCCCCTTTAGAAGCTAGACCTCCTGTGGGGAAGGAAGCTCACCGACCTGACGTAGGAGAGGTAGGAGCTCCACTGCAGGTAAGTGGGGATGGTCTTGAAACTGACAAAGAAGCCGGAGAATAAGAGGACAGGGATGGCAGTAACCGGGCCCACAAAGGTGGCCACCTGAAGGACAGGAGGGAGGAGCTCGGCTGTCACAGGGGTGACCACAGTTCAATCCACCCCATGGCAGCTCTTGATTTCTCCCAGGAGACCCCACATGAGTGCCAACTTTCCCACCTGCAGGGAGTTGGAGGCAGCGCCAATCAAAAGTCCCAAAGACTGGGCAACTAAGGCGGTGGCCGTGGCCAAGGCCGAGAAGAGCAGGAAGCGGCTGGTCTCAGCTGGCTGGCCTGTCATCCAGTACACGATGCTGCAGTACACTACTGGGCATACCACCTGGGGAGCAGCCACAGAAGGGGTTAGGGACTTTCAAGCCAAGGGCAAATGACCAATCATCTTACACTTTCCTGGGGAATAAGTGTTCCCAGGGCTTGTCAGCCCTACACTGCCTTCTTTCTTGTTCATGCTGCTTTTCAGACTGACACATGTCCCCTTCCTCCCAGACAACATCTTATATAACTTTGTCCTTTTGCTCTGACAGGTTCAGGCATCTTCCTTCCACCCCTGGGCATCTCCAGTCCTTCACATCATTCCAGGGTATTCCATGTGTGTGGGGGTGGGGGTGTCTATATGTTTGTGTGTGTCTATGTATATGTGTGAGTGTGACTGTGTGGTGTGGTGTGTGTGTGTGTGTGTGTGTGTGTGTGTGTGTGTGTCTGGTGTGGATGTGGATGTGTTCATTTATGTAGGTGCACACAGAAGGCAGAAAAGGATGTTGGAGTCCCCCAGAGCTGGAATTACATGTATTTGTAAATTGTCTGACATGGGTGCTAGTAATTAAACTCAGGCATTCTGCAAAAGCATCAAACACTCCTAACCATTGAGCCATCTCTCCAGCCACATACATACATATATGTATGGATATGTATGGATATATGTAGGTATACATATAATAGTTATTTAAGATTTGTTTTTATCTATGTGTATGTCTCGGTATGTATATGCCACCTATGTGCAAGTACCCATAGAGGCCAGAAGAGGGTGCTGTTTCTCTGGAGCTAGAATTACAAGCAGTAGTAAGCTGTCTGATGTGTGGGTGGGGGGCTGAACTCTAGTCCTCTGGAAGCGCAACAAGCATTTTTAATCTTTTACAGATGTGCTGTTTCTCCAGTCTCCTTATAGTATTGAAAAATCAACTCTCTCTAGGAGGAAGCTCTGTTTCCCCTTTTGGATTGGTTGGGAAGCACACCATGGAGACTCTGGTTACTGAGGTGACAGTATCTCTGTAATTTTTGTTAGATATGCATGTCATAGACGCTCTTATCATTAAAAAATATAAAATAATGGGTTTGTTAATTTGCTTCATTTTGCTTACTCTACCTAACCCTTAACACCAGCTGTAAGCCTCAAAAAGAAATGATATAATTTCTTAGCACTTGGGAGGCTGATTGCCACAAGTTCAAGGTCATCAAGGTCATCATGGTCTAGATAGTCAGTTCCAGTATAGCCTGGGCTTACAGACTAAGGCCTCAATTCAGAGAACCTAGATAAATAAAGTAAAATAGCTATTTCCTCCTTGGCAGTCCTGGGGATGGAACCCCAGACATGACGCATAAATGGCAAGCGTTCTACTCCCATCCCTCTATGCCCGTGCTACAGGGTGAGGCCCTGTCTCAAAACACACACACACACACACACACACACACACACACACACACACACACACCCGGGGGGGGGGGGGGAGGGGAGAGAACAAGCTCACAGGGAAACAGGAATTTGCCTCACTAGCTACAGTTGTACAGGTTCTTTCCTGCACAAAGGCTCCCAGCTCCCAGACAGAGCCAACCAGAGGCCAAGATCCAGCTTGCACTTCTCTCGCTAAGCTCTGTCCATGGCACAGGCCAGCGCCTGCCTCCCCTTCTGCTGTCTGCCTGTTTGAGACAGGTGTCTCATGGAGCCCATTCTGGCCTCAAACTCCCTTTGAATTCCTAATCACCCTCACCGGCTTCGCCTTCCAAGTGCAGGTTTTACTGCTGTGCCCAGCCACACCTAGCTAAGGGACACTTTTCAGTAACGTGCACAAAGGATTACTGGTGGCCCCGCAGATTTGAACAAGGCACTAATGTGCTTAATAAACATCAGTTGGTATGTGACAAGCTCACTTCTAAAAACTTTACCGGGAGCCAAGTAAAGGTGCTTGCTTGCCAAGTTGGAGGGTTCAGTCCTTAGAATCCAAATATTGGAGGGAGAAAACTGAATTCTGCAAGCTGTCCTCTGACCTCCCCACATATACTGTGGCACAAATGTGTACATGCACACACAAGGTAAGTAAATAAGTAAATGTAAAAAAATATTGCCAGGTGTAGTGGCGCACACCTTTAATCCCAACACTCTGGAGGCAGAGGCAGGCGGATCACTGTGAGTTCAAGGAAAGCCTGGTCTACACAGTGAGTTTCAAGACAGCTATGTAGAAGACTCTGTCTCAAAAAAAAAATCAATAATTAAAATTAAAAATTAAAGTTTATATGCATTCACATTTAATTCTAAAGCATAACTCTGAGGAAGTCACCGGTGCTGGTCCGTTTTCCACTAAAGCAGAGATACTGGGTAGCTTGCCCAGTGTTTTATAGCTTGCAAGTAAGTAAGGCTCCAGAACCTATGAGCTCTCTGCTGCCTATAATAAGATAAAGACATTTGCTGTTCTGTTATTGTGGTCACCTTTTTATTTATTTATTTTGGGATAGGTATTCACATTGTAGCTCTGGCTGGACTTGAATTCATGGCAATCCTCCAGTCTCAGCACCCCCCTCTCTCCACATCCACTCCAGCCCATCTGCCAAGTGTTGGGACGAGGTGAGCCACTACACCTAGCTATTTCTGGCTTGTTGACGGTTTTCCCATTAGACCACACATACTGAGTCTGCAGCGTCAGGAAGGGACTCACCTGAAACGGCACGTCGGCCGTAGTCTTGGCCAGGTAATATGCTTTGAGACTGTACCAGTAGTTCAGGTGTTCCCTCATGAAGACTGCCATCTCCAAGGGAACTAAGGGCACAGGGAGGTCAGGACCCTGCCTCATGCCCAGCAACCCCCCCCCCATGCCCTGCCCATCAGCCAGGCAGCTCAGCTCACAGGTGAGCACGGTGGGCATAAGGGCTGCAAACATGATGAACAGCATGGAGAAGAAGAGGAAGCCGGTATTGTTGAAGACCTTGCTGGCGTCGTCACCGATGTGTAGGTAGAGGAGGCCAATGAGCACGCCAATCAATACATGTGACATGAACCGCAAGTGGGTCAGGACCTACAGCCGAGGTCATCAAGAGAAGAGGTATGTGTCTCAGGCCGAGGGAGTGGGAGCTGGGGTGGAGGACACAGGGGAGGCCATGCTAGAATGGGAACTCGGGGGGGGGGGGGTGGGAGGGAAGGGGGCACCCTGTAGGCACACAGAGCCAAGGTACATCACATGAGAGGATAGTGTCCCCAGTTCCCGTCCCAGCTACTGAGAGTCTATAGCCCAAGAGGTCCAGCCTACACCTCCTGCCCCTCAGCTTGACATCTCACCGTGTCCCTGAGGATGGACAAGAAAGTCCTCCTGAAGAGGATACAGAACTGGGTGAGGGTACTGGTGGCAAACGTGTGGCTTTCAATAGGATCCATTTCCTAGGGAGCAGAAATGGGGCCAGGTGAGTGTACCTTACCCACCCACTACCCATCCAGCTCAGTAGATCGAAGAGTCCCAAGCTCTTCCCGGGACAGCACCTGAGCCTGCCGAAGGAGGAGACTTTGCCCCTAAGATGCTCACCAAGAAGCTGGGTTTAGGGGTGAGGACCTCAGGGAGGTTGAGGGCGGGGGAGAGAGAACCGGAGAGAGAGCAGATAAAGATAGTTGGGTGGTTGAAGAGAAGAAGAAGGACCCCTCTCTGGCTCATCTAACTGGTTCCTTCTTCACTTCCTTTCCACTCACTCTAAGGCCATAATTGTCTATAGAGGCCCCTGGATCTCCTATTGGTTAACAAAGATGACGATGACTCATAGCAACAATAGCCAAGCCTCTGGCTCCCAAGAGTGGCGGCATCTCATCTGAGGAAAAGACCTGGCACTAGGTGGACCCTGCCTGCCCCAGTGGCTGGCTAAGAGCTTGTGTGATTTGCCAGCCAGCTTTCCCATCTGTTCTGGGAAGCTAGTGTCGTCACCTCTGGGTTAGAGATGACGACAGACCATCCTGGCCCTGAGGTCAGCAACTGCACTGGCCACGCTTTCCAGATGGGCCCTGAGTAGGCACTGAGGTTAGTGCATCACCCAAGATGCTCATGGGAACTCAGGAGGAGCACTTGGATGAGAACTCCAAAGCTCAGGAGAGCACACCACTGTTAACACTAGGTCTCTTCTGAGGACCAGGCTGCCCAATACACAGTGGCAGCAATGCCTCTGGGGACCAGCTCTTCGGCAGGGTCATTGCCTGCGGTCCCAGCTCCCCTCCCCACCTCTGCCCTCTGCACTCCACTCACCGGAGGGCACGTGGGGCAGTGGGCAGGGACCTCATTCTTCTCAGGCTTCTCAGGACTGCTTTTTTTCTCAGCCATGGTGCAAAGGCCGTTCTGCACAGCCCTGAACAGCATGGGGTTCAGGTCTCCATACTCGCCAGAGGCCACCTCAATGACTAGGGGGACACAGAGTAGAGTGTTTAGCTAGGCCTCACCCCCCAGTTCCCAAGGGCAGCACAATCCTTCTTTGGTATACCGGGGGAAGGCGCGTGACAGTGAGCTCTCTGTCCCCAAGAGGCCTTCACGATCCAAACCCCAACGTTTGGCCCTCTTCTGTCACTCACCTCCTCACACGAGCCCCTACTTACTGAAGTCGGCAGGGTTGTGGTAGGTGGGGCAGTGCAAGCCAAGCCCCTTCAAATAGGGAATCAGGTTGGTGACCACACCCTTGAAGATGCACTGTCCCTGGCTCAGGATGTAGAGCTGAGGCAGAAAGGAACACATGAGGAAAAAATGACCAGTGGCCTGGGGGACCCCATTGACACCCATGTCCCTCTATCACAGGCCAGTCTTCTTGGAGACCTGGGGATACTGACCTTGTCAAACATCTCAAAGAGCTTGGCACTGGGCTGGTGGATGGTGCAGATGACCGTGCGGCCCCCGTGGGCCAGGGACTTCATGAGGGACACCACTTGGAAACAAGAAGCGCTGTCTAGACCGCTGTCCAGAGAGAGGTCACCAGGGACCAGTGAGGTGGATGCAGCTAAGAGGGGGTGAGTGAGGTGGGGCAGCTTCTGTGAACGGGATGCGACTAGCGGGAAGGCACCCCTCTGGCCACCCCTGTACCAGTTAGTTTGTGACAACTTGACACAAGCTGGAGTCATTTGGAAAGAGGGAACATTACTTGAGAAGATGCCTCCATCAGAGTAGCCTGTGGGGGGCATTTTCCTGGTTAATGATTGACATGAGAGGGCAAAGCCCACTATGGGTGGTGCCATTCCCCATTAGTTGTTCCTGAGTTGTATAAAAAGCAAGCTGAATGAGCCTTAGAGAGCAAGCTGGCAAACAGCATTCCTCCGTGGTCCCTGCCTCGGCTCCTGCTTGAGTTCCTGCCCTGACTTCACTCAGTGATGGACTGTGATCTGAATGTGTAAGCCAAACCAATCCTTTCCTCCCTCCCCACATTGCTTTCAGTCAAGGCCTCTGTTACAGCAATAGAAAGCCAACCAGGACAAAGCCCCCGGATCCTGCACACCTTATATGGCTCAGATATTTGCAAGCCCAGAGCACTGCCAAGCACCTGTTGCATATCAGGCACTGGAATGGCAAGGTCTCATATTAGGCTGGTCTAAAGAGAGACAGACAACTCATGGGTTGACTTGAGGAGATGTGAAAAGGTGACTAGCAACATAAACTGAAGGACTGGCCGGGGATCAGCCATGCCATGCTATAGCGGGGTGGGGGTGAGGGAGTAGGGGTGGGGGTGGGGGGTGAGGGGGTGGAGTAGAGCCAGAGAAGGTTGCTGAGTCTGGAAAGAGCAAGAGTTGAGCTGGTGAAGGGACAATGGAAGGAGCCATGGTGAAGGGCACACACAGAAGACATAGCAAGGGGCATGAAACACGGAGTGTGATGGGAGTTGTGGGCAGCTCAGTGTTATTAGGACATAAAATAGGAAAGACCAGAGAAGAAGCCACATGACTGTGTTGGGCGTGAATGAGGCTCATTGCGTGGTCTGAAGCAGGAGAGTGGAGCTTGGACTTGTCGGGTAGAAAGTCCATTCTGGCCAGGAGTGGTGGTGCAAGCCTTTAATCCCAGCCCTCGGCAGGCAGAGGCAGGCAGATCGCTGTGAATTCGAGGCCAGCCTGGTCTACGAAGTGAGTCCAGGACAGCCAAGGCTACACAGAGGAAACCCTGTCACAAAAAACTAAAAAAAAAAGGAGGAAAGTCCCTGGGAGACTGAAGACAGGGAGATGAGGCCTTGATGATGTCCTGCATTAGGGATGGGACTGAGCAAGTCTGAGAGCTACCAAAAGGAGGACTTGATGACTAATGACTTCTGGGGTGAGAAGAGGGAGACGTGTGGTACGGGGAATCCAGATCTCCACCTGGATGAAAGATAGGACAGCTTGGCTCCGACTAGATTAGCAAGGGTGGAGTCCTCAGAAGGCTGCAAGCAGGAGATCCGGTCCCCAGCCATGGAGCCATTAACCAGACTCCACATCCATCCCTGGCTTAGGTCAGGAGAAGCAAGGAGCTACCTGGTGGGCTCGTCAAAGAACATGACAGGCGGGTTGTTGACCAGTTCCAAGGCAATGGCCAGGCGCTTCCTTTGCCCTCCAGAGAGCAGGGCTGTCCTCGTGTGAGAGCAGGACATCAGTCCCAGGGCTGTCAGGATCTCTGTCACCTGCAGGCACCACGCCCCCCAGCCAGCCCCAGTCAACCTCAGCATCTCTGCTTCACCGAAGCACCACCCCTTTTTCACAAGGCTCGGCCCTCAAGCCCCTGCTCCCCACCCAACCTGGGGCCTGAAACTCATAAGCCTCAGAAGGACCCATTCCACCCCCTCCCCCACCTCCTCCTCCCCCACTCACCAGCTCCTTCTTCACCTCCTGCTTCTCACTCAGCTTCAGGTTGGCCGAGACCTAAAAAGTGATGAGCAAGTGAGGAAGGCCACTTCCTGCCCAGTCCCTTCAGCTTGCAGCGATGGAAAGGGGAGCGTGGAGGAGGAGAAGGCCACCCTCTCCTCACCATCATGGCTTCCAGCACTGTGAGGTGTGGCAGAAGCATGTCATCCTGCATGATGTAGCAGGACATCTTGCGGAAGGTCCTCAGATCTCTCGGCCTCCCGTTGACCAGGATCTGCCCTTTCATCCCGGACTCCCTGCAGGGAGATCGACGGGTAGGCAATGAGCACCCCATGTGCTGCCCCAGGAGGTCCCCCTCCTGAGTCCTGCGCCCCCCCCCCCCCGCTCCTGTTCTTCATGCTCACCTGTACCCTGCCAAGATGTTCATGAATGTTGACTTGCCAGCCCCAGAGGGGCCCATGATGCCAATAAGCTCTCGGCGGCAGAACTTACCAGACAGGCACTTGAGGAGGGTCTTGTAACCTGTGGTGAGGACAAGAGGGAGTCACTGGTGAGGGCTAAGGGGTCAGAGGCATCCTTTTAATTTATTGATTATTATGTATACAGTGCTCTGCCTGCATGTACACCTGCAGGCCAGAAGAGGGCATCGGATCACACTATAGATGGTTGTGAGCCCCCATGTGGTTGCTGGGAATTGAACTCAGGACCTCTGGAGGAGCAGTCAATGCCCTTAACCTCTGAGCCACCTCTCCAGCCCCATCCTCAGAACTCTTAAAAAGGGGTCCTAGGGAGCTGGCTCAGTCAGTAAAATGCTTACCACACAAACACAGGAAGGATTTTAGTTTCCACCCCTAGAGGCCACTTAAAATGCCCGCTTAACCTGTGTTTGGTGATCCTGCTGTGAGCCCTGCTTGGGAAGTTGAGACAGCCTAGCAGTTAAGAGCAGGCATCACTCAGGTTCCCAGCACCCACTCTCACAGCTACCTGTACCTCTAGCTCATGGGGATATAGTGCCCTCTTCTGGACTCTGCAGGCACTGCACTCACATGCTAGCACCCCTTGCCACACACACATTTTTATTTATTTATTTATTTATTTATTTATTTGTTTGTTTGTTTTTCTAGATAGGGTTTCTCTGCTTAGTCTTGGCTGACCTAGACTTACTTTGTAGAGCAGGCTCAAACTCACATTGATCCACCTGTCTCTGCCTCCCAAGTGCTGGGATTAAAGGTGTGCGCCACCACACCCAGCTCACACACACATTTTTTTAAAAAAATGAATCTTTGACAACAATAACAGAAAAAGGCTGGGGTTGGTGGTGCATACTTGTAATCCCAGTGCTCAAAAGGCCAAGACAGAGGGGCTGGAGAGATGGTTCAGTGGTTAAGAGCACTATCTGCTCTCTCAGAGGTCCTGAGTTCAATTCCCATCAACCACCTGGTGGTGCACAACCATCTATAATGTGATCTGATGCCCTCTTCTGGCATGTAGTTGTACATGCAGATAGAGCACTCTTACATAGAATAAATAAATAGAATCATAATCATTCTATTTAAAACAGAAAAGAAAAGGCCAAGACAGGTCACTCCCTGGACCTCACTGGCCAGCCAGGGATCCTATCTCAGAGAGCAAGGTGGATGGATGGATGGCTTTTGAGAGATGATATCTGAGCTTGATCTCTGGTTCCCGTGTGTGTGTGTGTGTGTGTGTGTGTGTTTGTGTGTGTGTGTGTGTGAGAGAGAGAGAGAGAGAGAGAGAGAGAGAGAGAGAGAGAGAGAGAGAGAGAGAGAGAGAAAGAGAGAGAGAGAGAGGATCTTAGAGGAGGTTTAGTCATAGAAGAACTATCCATGGCTGAGTGGAATTGAGCTACAATGGGCAAGCAGTTCTTACACAGTGGCTCCCACCCTCTCATCCTGTCCCCCTAAAAATGACTGCCACCAGTGTTAGAGTCGGGTGGGGGCACTGAAGGCTGTGGGAAAGCTGATGCTGGCCGGCCCTGAATGGATGTGTGGTGAGGGCACCCAGGCCCTAAAAGACAAGACTCTCTCCTTACAGTGTTCGCTGTCTTACACACTCCAGGACACTCCTGCTGAACAGCCCAAGCCTGCTGCCTGCCCTGTGTTCCTACAGCACTGCTCAGATGCCAGCACGTTTGTCACTCTATGTGCCTGTGCTCACACCCCTCCTCCAA
Organism: Acomys russatus; assembly: GCF_903995435.1. Lineage (NCBI taxonomy): Eukaryota > Metazoa > Chordata > Mammalia > Rodentia > Muridae > Acomys > Acomys russatus. The sequence goes on from NC_067150.1 coordinate 35,884,246, forward strand.
CCTCTTAGTCAGGCAAAAATCTTGGGGGAAGGGTCTGTGCCTTGCTCGGCTTCTTTGTCTGACTGCCATGTAATAGATGCTTGGTAAGTGTGTTTTCTCCATGCTTTTGCTCCGTACTGGAAAAAAAATAAATTCCTTTTTTATGTCTTCACTGTTTTACAAGCTTGTCTCTCCAGCCCCAGCCATGGCCAGTAAAATCTCACCTGCCACTCACCCAACGGGAAGCAGTAGGTGCGTGCATGTATCGGTATGGACTCAGGTGGATATGGTTCAAATCCGTGATCCACATTACCAGCTGTGTGACCTGAGGCAAGTTGCTTAACATCTCTGAGCTCCAGGTTCCTCATATGTAAAATAAGGATGAAGGTGGTGCCTACATCATAGGGTCCTTGTGAAGAGTCAATGAGCTAATATATGTAAAGCAGATGGCTCAGTTCTTGGCACATACAGCGCATTTCACAAGGCATATTGTATTAAGACTCTATTTGACAAATGCTAATTGAGATCGACCATGTATTATGCTCTGTACCAGACACTAGACAAAAAAAAAAAAAAACAAAAAAAAAAACTAAGGACGGACATAGTTTATGCGTTCAAGAGAGAAATGGACAAGAAAACACCCATGGTGTGAGTGAAAGTAAAATTAGGGCTAGAGAGAAGAGTGAACAGTGAGATGGAAGAGGTGACACTGGAGCTCAGGAGCAACAAGAGAGGCCCCAAGGCTTTAGGAGAGAAGGCACTGCTACAACAGAGTCCACGGGACAGAGGGCAGAGACTGTCCAAAGCCTGGGAGGTGGAGACGGAGGCTGAGGCGGAGGACCAGGACCTTGCATGTTAAGTTGGCAGACCTGCTGTGGCAAGCGCTCCATCCTTCATCCCTCACCTAGTCCCAAAGCACACTCCTGAGCAGAGGCCATGAGTTTACCTTATGTCACCTGCTGTCTGTGCCCGACCCATGCCCACTGTTGGACCAGACCACACCAACTGCCTGTTCAGAGTCTATTAACCTCAGCTGCTCCCCCAGCATAGGAGGCCACTGGAGGCCACAGCTATCAACACACCCAAGACCACATAGCCAGGTCTGTCCCTGGAGAGGAAAGTCTCAGCCCTCTGGCTAAGTTCCTCATGGTCAACCAGAATGGTGATCTAAAGCACCCTCCAGTGTCTGATCTGCAGAGCCCCTCACCAAAGTGACTTCCTGTGCAAGAAAAGAAACTGCAAGAGTGAACCTTCCCCTCACTTCCTCACAGTCTGTCCAATGCCAGTCAGACCCAAGGCCTGCCACAAATATCATCTTACACTCACTTGCCTTTCTCAAAGATACCAACTCAGCTGAGCTCCTAAGAATCCAATGAGGAAAGTTAAGCCAAGAGAGGGCATTCGGCCTGCCAACAGCCACACGCCTTCCTCTGGGCTGAAAGCATTTGGCTCTTAACTCCCCCTGGATCACAACTGCTCAGATCATGAGGGGCCTATAGACCTCCCACTGAAATACACTTGCTTCAGTCGGTAGCTCTGTAATTTTGTCAAAGCACTAATTATTTTAATTTATTTTATTTACTTAGAGTTTTGGAGATGAGGTCTTCCTATGTACTCCACGCCGGCCTTGAACTCACGACCATCCAGCCTCAGCCTCCACAGGGCTGTGTGCCATTATGACTGGCAAATCTCTAAGTTATTAGCATCTGTGATTCCTCATCAATAAAAGAATAATAACTGGCTGGGATGCAGCTCGGTGGCAGAGTGTATACCTAGAATAAGGAAGGCCCTGGTCCCAGGCTTGGTGGTGCACGCCTGTAATGCCAGCACTCGGGAGGCAGAGGCAGGTAGATCTCTTGTAAGTTCGAGGCCAGCCTGGTCTACAAATATAGTTCCAGGGCAGTCAGAGCTGTTACACAAAGAAACCTTGTCTTGAAAAACCAAACCAAACAAACATACAAACAACGAAGTCCTTGGCTTCTATCTCCAGAAACCATTAAGAAAAACAAAACAAAACACAGTATTATTCCCTCCTAGAGACTTAATAGGGTTATTATGTTATTAAATGGGATCACTAGTAATTAATTGAGTGTGTTTTGAAAAATAAAGGTCATATACACTTGGAGGAGACTCTGGTGACAGATCCTCACCCCAGATCCCTTCATTTTCCTTCTCTGCCACCCTTAATTTCATTCTGTCTCCTCTAGACGGGCAAGGGAGCAAAAAACAAAGAAGCCAGGCAAAGGAGGGCAGAGGGCAGAAAAGGGGCCAGGCTAAGAGGGCAGAGGAGGCTGACAAGATCCTAAGGGAGGAGTCCCTAGCCGGGGCACCCAGCACCCTGATAAGGAGCAGTGCCTAATCTGGCCACATTTCTTTTCACCATTAAGTTCCCAAGGCCAAGGAAATAACAAGGACCTCACCGTTCTACCAAGAGCTTCCCTGAGGATGAAAGAGACTGCTGAGGGCTAGGGTGTTGGGCAGGGAGCCCAGACGCCCCAGGGTCCACCGGCTCAAACGCCTGTTACCTAATTGGTCACCTATGGGGAGTGAGCAAACATGTAGAGGCAGCTCACACTAAACTCTGTTCTCAAGCACCCCAAAAATGATTTCTTAAGCCTCAGAGGACACTGTCTCAGCCCCACCTCTAGCAGCACACCCTGCCGTGGGAAACAAACCCAGCCCAGCCTCTAGGTTCCCAGCCCAGCTACTGGATTGGCACAGGGAGCTCTAGAAAACCTGTCCTGATGGAGAGGAGGCGGGAGAGGGAACTTCAGTGCTGCTAGGCCTTGAGCCCTGCTCTGCCTCTTATTAGCAGGGTCATGTTATTCAACTTCTCCAAGCCTCAGTTTCCTCACTGGTAACACGAGGATGACATCCCTTCTGTCTAGCCTCCACCCTCCCGCTCCCAGGGACTGTGGCAAGACATGAATGAAGTAAGACGGCAGGAATGAGACCATCTTTAAAAATAGGTGTAAGGCTACTGTTGGACATTGAAAACAACCTCCACAGATAGAGAGGCCCCTTCCCCAAACCAGCCTTCAGAGTCACGAATACAGAGATACAGACACCCACACAGAGAGACAGAGACAGAGGCAGAGGCAGAGACAGAGACAGAGACAGACAGTCTGAGAGAGCCTGAGAAAGAGAGCGACAGCACTGAAAGAGACTGAGAGACTAATGCAAGGACCAGAGGTCATAAGGTCTATTTAGAAGAAAAAGCTTTTATATCCTGGGCGAACTTAGCTCCCAACAGTGCCGGCTGCCGTGGAGAGTACTTGTACTCCAACTGCATGCAGTGAGTGAGGGCTGTGACCTGCAAAGCTCACAGAGTGAGGTACCCCTAGCCTTCAGGCTTCTGGAGAGCCCCCTGTTCTCCGTGGGGCTGCCACCTACCCCGTTTGCGCCAGCAGGGCCCCTCTCGCACCGAATAGGACAGTTCCACAAACTCGATGTCCACAGCAGAGCGCTTTGGCAGGTGAGAGAAGCGCTGTGCTTCTGTGATGTGGTTCTCCACCTTCTTTAGGTGCGTGGTCAGCACAGGGGGCTCTGCCCCGTCCTCCAGTGCCACGGCCATGGCCACAGCCCCAGGCCCCAGGCCACAGCTCACAGTTTCCAGTGCCTTCTCCGCCATCAAGCAACCAGCCCTGCAGGGAGAGGGCCTGCTAAGCTCAGGGCAGACCCTCCAGCCCCTTGCTCAAGGCGCCATAGCTTTCTGATGCTGCCCCGCCTCCACTCCGCCACCCATTCCCACTCCCCGCGCCTCCTTCTCAGGGCAGATCCCCCAACTGTCCGCACCCCTCTTCTCGCTGTGCCTTCTGCACCCGACAGCACACTCCGGATGCAGTGACACCCAGTAGCGACCTCTCCCAGGTCCTAGGCAGTCCCAGCTTTGCCTAACTAACCCGGCCCCGTCGAAGCTGTGCCGGCTCCTCCCTCCCCGCCCCGGCCTTAATCTCCTTACCCCGCAGGCGGGCAGTCCCCGGGGGCCGGACAAGGGCGGCCACCCGCTCCGAGGTCCGGGAAGCTGGGAGGCGCAGGGTGGGCCCGGGGAGGCTCTGGCCTTGGCTCTGCGCCCCACCTCCTCCTGCACCTACTGGTGCCGTTCCTCGCCTGGCCTCTTCATCCCGCGTCGATGGCCCTGCGCCTCCGGACTGTCCCCAAAGACAGACACAGACCCCAGACCCTCCAGACCGACCCTCTTGTCCCCCACTCGCCTGGTCACCTTGACGCTCCTCCGCCTGGTGCGACGCAAGGATGCTCAGCAGAGATGCTCAGCCGGGATGCTCGACCCGGATGCTTAGCGCTGCGGCGCGGGAGGCGGACACTCCCGGTTCTCCTCACCTGCCTCTGGCTGCGGCACCCGCGCCCGGGCTCCCTGTCCCGGTGGCCCGGGCCGGGGCGGGGCTAGGCCAGGGCGGGCAGTAGAGGAAGGCCGGGCTCCGATCAAAAAAAATGATGACACGGTTGCGGAGGGATGGTTGAGTCTCGCCCGACCCCACTAGGATAAACGAGCCGGGTTTTCGTAGTCTGGTCCCCAGCGTCTGTCCTCCTGAGCTAGTCGGGCGTCAGTGTTCTCTCTCTTCCAAGCTTCTGCTCGCCGGTCCTGCTGCTCTTAAAGGGCCCGCGCCACCCCACACCCCGCGGGTGGCAAGGATGGAGGTAACAAGAGCAATGCATGCAGCGTGATGACCCGAAGGGGCACTTTTGTGGGCCCCGGACTGAGGGCTAGCTGCATAAGGTTAACCCCAAGGTCGCTAAGGGAAGGAGACTTGAAGTCACCAAAGGGGCAGATCCTTGGGCAGTAGGGTGCAGATTCTGTCAAGCCCAGGAGGTTGCGAAGCCGTCGGTCTATCTGCACACACAAACCTCTCGTTGCTTATCTACTCCAGTTCAGCTTTGGAGCCCAGCCCCACCCAGCCCTAAAGTACAAAGGACTTCTATATATAATTTTGAGGGTATAATTCTTAGGACTTTGAGAGAGCCTCTCTCACACCTATTCAAATCTCCCCTCTCTGAGGGCCCAAGAGGACACTAGTTATGAAGAAAGAGGGGACAGTAGTTATGGCAAAGCTTACAGGCAGCTCCAAGGTTCATCTATGACCCAGGCACAGCCTGCTTCGGCCATAAAAGCCTTTATCCCACCAGCCAGATACAGGTCTGCAAGCCGGTATAGTCTGATCTGGGAGGCTCCAGGGCATGCGCGAGGCTCTTCAGCCACCGTCTTGGACATCTTCTCATACGCATGTACCTCCTCCTCGTTCTCTCACCCTACAAATGTGGGCTCTGAGTCCTCAGAGTGCTTACACTAGCAGGCCCACCCACCCCCCACCCGCCGCCACAAGTTTTGACCCTTTCTCAAACAATTACTCTTGGCCCTGGCCTGCCCTATCCTCTGTGTCTTCGAGGGGTAAGTAGGTTAGCTAGCCAAGACACGTGACTTGAGCTTTTTAGTTCCCACATGTCACACCAAGAGGCAGGTAGGAGGCTTAGGCTGTCGGTACCGCTGCCACCACTGAGCCGGCTGCTACAGCAGTGGAGCCTCCCGGCAGTCAAACACCTGCTCCACACCCCCACCTAAGTCTCTCTGCAGCCTGGGAAACTAGCGACCCCTACAGGGCATGTCCTCGCCCCACCCTGAAACTGTGAGGATCACCAGGGTTTGGGATCCAGTCTTTCCCAACTTCCTTTCATCCCCTGTCACAACTATGGCTATTGCTCAGGACTAACCTCATTTTTTCAGATGGACCCTCTATTCTTCAAATTAATCTCCAATGCCTCATGACAGACAATTCCCCAAGTGTGTGTGTGTGTGTGTGTGTGTGTGTGTGTGTGTGTGTGTGTTAGGGTCTCACAAACTCAGACTGTTGCTGAGGCTGGCTTTGATTGCATCAGTCCTCTGGCTATCACCTCTTGAGTGTAGTGATTACAGACATATATCACCAGGCCTCCTAACAGTTGTATTTATTGAACAATTACTATAAAGCAGACATTCTTCTCAGTTAATTTTTTGTTTGTTTTTTGAGATGAGGTTTCTCTGTGTAGCCTTGGCTGTCCTGGAGTCACTTTGTAGACCAGGCTGGCCTCGAACCCACAGAGATCTGCCTGCCTCTGCCTCCCTGAGTCCTGGGATTACAGGCATGCGCCACCACCGCACCTGACTTTTATTTATTATTGCTGTGTGAATGTAAGCATGTTCCTGTGCCAGGGAGCTCATGTGGAGGTCGGAGGACAAATTGTAGGAATCACTTTTCTCCAGCGTGGTCTCCAAGGATCAGATCAGCTACTCAGACTGTTAGGCTTGCACAGCTCACCAGCCCAGTATTCCAATACACCTACATAACATGTAGCGCTCTCACTAGATGTGTTAGTCAGTGTTCTAGCACTGTGAAGAGGCACCATGACCAAGGCAACTCTTATCAAAGAAGCATTTAATAAAAGAAGCTTACAGTTTCAAAGGCTTGGTCCGTTATCATCATGGCAGAGAGCATGGCGGCAGGCAGGTACTGGAGTAGTAGCTGGGAGCTGCATCCTGATCCACAAGCAGAGAGAGAGAGAGAGAGAGAGAGAGAGAGAGAGAGAGAGAGAGAGAGAGAGAGAGAGAGAGAGAGAGAGAGAGAGAGAGAGAAAGAGAGAGAGAGAGAGATCCACAATGGGCTTGGTGTGAGCTTCTTGAAACCTCCATGCCCATCTCCCAGTGTCCCCCGCCTCCTAATCCTTCTCCCAACCCCTTTTGGTTCCTAATTCTTCTTAGTTTCTTACTGAGACCCCCACATCAGAGTGATGGCATGTATCTCCTCACATATTCATCATTTTTTTGGAGGGGGGTTGGGTATATCCAGTCTACTAGCTTTTTTGAACTACCTAATTACCAGCACCCACAGTTAGTCTACTGTCTTGTAACACATTAGAAATTATTTTCCCTCGCCTGAGGATATAATTCAGTGGTTCAATCCCCAGCACCACACACAAGATAGCTTTTCGTGATTTTACTACTGCACTGTGTGCCTGTGGACCATCTCTCTCTACCCCCACCGCCCCAAGCCCACTGGTCTTTCTCTTAAGCACAGCACAACTGGCCAGGCATGAGGCACAAGTCTGTAGTCCTCGCACTGCATGAGGAGGTGGATCTTGAACTCAAGGATGGCCTTTGGAGTCTCAAGAATGGACCATACAGCCAGGGGTGCCCAGCCCTTGGGGTGGGGGTGGGGCATGCTGTCCATGGCTCAGAATAATTTCTTTCTCCAGAACAATACCCCACTTCTTGGCAAAGGAGAAGCACATTTATTGCACACCTACTCTGTGTTAGGAACACAGCACAGAGATAAACTCCCTGTTGCACTAGGTTTCTCCTTCCTGCCTGTGTTCCTAGACTTGATATGTATATAGAAAATCCACCCAATAGCCAGTTTCTGAGCTGACCATGGTGACCTACACCAGAGATCCCAGAATTGAAGGAGAAGCAGAAGCAGCAGACGTTCAAGTCATCCTTGCTTCATAGTGAACTGGAAGCTGACCTTGAAAAAAAACCAGAACTGGTAAGATGGCAGGTGGCTCAAGTGGTAAAGGCACTGACCACCAAGCCTGACACCTGAATTTGAGCCCCAGAACCCACATTAGTGAGAGGACTGACTCTCATGAACTGTTCTCTGACCTCCACATGCATGCTGTATTTATGCTCGCGTGTTCATGAGCATGTGTGTATGTGTGTGTGTGCTCACACACACTATAAATATAAAGCAAAATAAAAACAACACAATTTCTTTCTTTCTCTTCCTTCCTTCCTTTTTCTCTTTCTTTCTTTTTTTCCTAGACAAGGTTTCTCTGTGTAGCCCTGGCTGTCCTGGAGCTCACTTTGTAGACCAGGCTGGTCTCGAACTCACAGATGTCTGCCTGCCTCTGCCTACCAAGGGCTGGGATTAAAGGCATGCGCCACCACACCTGGCTCCAGTACAATTTCTTTATGATGTAACTAGATCTGTCAGCCTCTTTTTGGTGTTAGTGCTATCTATTATCTCTTGGTGTTTCAGATTTAAAAACACACACACACACACACACACACACACACACACACACAGAAAGTTGGAGTTCAACTGTGAGGTGACACACATCTAGAATGATGAATCCAGCTATTAAAATTCACGGCTTAGTGGCTCTACGCTATTTCTACCATGTCAAACTTCTTTAGGCACTACTATCACCTTCCCATCTTTTTTCTTCCTTTCTTTTTTTGAGACAGGGTTTTTCTGTGTAGCCTTGGCTGTCCTGGACTTTGTAGACCAGGCTGGCCTCAAACTCACAGAGATCCGCCTGCTTCTGCCTCCCCGAGTGTTGGGATTACAGACATGCGCCACCTCTGCCAGCTTTCACCTCCCCATCTTAATTTGGGTTTCTTAGATAGGGTCTCACTGAGTAGCCCAAGCTTGATGTCAAGTTGCAGTCCTGCCTTAGGCTCCACAATGCTTAGGTTACAGGGGATAGATCACCGTGCCTTTCACATTTGATGTTTTTAGATAGGGTCTCATGTAGCCTTGGATTTGTAATCTTCTGCCACCACCTCCTGGATGCTGAGATTACAGTGATGGACCACTATACCCTGCTTTATGGAATGCTGGGGCTCAAACCCAGTGCTTTGTGAATGTTTTTTTTAAAGATTTATTTATTATTATGTATACATTATAGATGGTTGTGAGCCACCATGTGGTTGCTGGGAATTGAACTCAGGACCTCTGGAAGCACAGTCAGTGCTCTTAACCACTGAGCCATCTCTCCAGCCCCACTTTGTGAATGTTAAGTCAACACTCTACCAAGCCCTCCTCCTTCTCAGTAAAGAAGATCCCTCTAACATTCTTTCATTATAGAACACAAATCTTATGAACATAGCAGAGATATAGTAAAATAAATCCTCCCCACTTAGGAAACACTCCCAGAAAATGTACACTTCAAACTCCTAAGGTAGACCTTTGTAACTTAGCAACATGCTGGGCAGACTTTAGTGTACACCCCAAATCCTCAGGAGGGCTTAAGGTTCAGAGTGCTGGGCCAGGTGGTAGTAGCCTGGCCTTTAATCCCAGCACTCAGGAGGCAGGAGGGGCTCTGTGAGTTTGAGGCTAGCCTGGTCTACAAAGTGAGTTCTAGGACAGCCATGGCTACACAGAGAAACCCTGTCTCGAAAAACCAAAAATACGCGATACAGGGCTGGAGAGATGGCTCAGTGGTTAAGAGCACTGTTTGCTTGCTCTTCCAGAGGTCCTGAGTTCAATTCTCAGCAACCACATGATGGCTCACAACCATCTATAATGTGATCTGATGCCCTCTTCTGTCCTTCTGTACATGCATAATAATAAATAAATAAGTCTTTAAAAAGAAAAGGAAATCATGACATTTGCAGGCAAATAGATGGAACTAGGAAAGATCACCTGAGTGAAGTATTCCAGACCCAGAAAGCCACACATGGTATGTACTCACTTAGAAGCAGATTTTAGCCATTATAGTACAGGATAAACATACCACAATTCACAGACCCAAAGAAGATAGTAACAAGGAGGACTCAAGATTTAAGGATGCTTAAATCTCACTCAGAAAGGGAAATAGAATAGACCTTGGAAGGAACAAGTTAACCCACGGCCAAGATGTGGCGCAAGAAACCAGCTGACAGGAGGTCATTGAGAGCCCTCTTTCTCTGTCTCTCTCTCTCTCTGTGGTACCCCTCCCCCCTTTTCCTTCTCCCGCCATGTTCATTTAATAAACTCCTCTACAACATTAAAAAAAAAAAAAAAAAAAAAGAGAGCACTGACAAGGATCTCTTTATCTCTTCCGCTTTTAGATTTCGGCTTTCTCCTCCTGGGGCACTGTTGGATGAACTGAATAAGCTTCTTCTTCTTGACTTCTTCTTCCTCCTCCTCCTCTTCCTCTTCTTCTTGGACATGAGCTGAGTAGGAAGGTCAGCTGGTGCTTTCTCTACCTCTCTGAGCTAGCAGGCTTTCACCTCAGCATCTGGCTCCTGAGTCTTTATTGGTAACATCGGAACATGTGCGATTTTCTTTCGATAACAACATGCCCCCATTTCTACCCCCAACCAAGCAGTTTCCCTCCACAGCAGGTTTCCTGGGCCCAGACATGCAAAGGTTGATAAATCTCATCTCAGCTTAGTGCTGGGCATTAATCTAAGCAACAGGCTGCTCTGGACAAGGATTTGTGTGAGAAACAGTTGTTAAGCTTATGGGGTGAAAGGAGTGTGGTGGGATCCTGTGGGATCCAGAAAGGACTTAGACTGGCCCAGTTCTGTTTCCAGCACCCACATTCTTTGTCCACTGTGACCTCTCTTGCCAGACGTCTGGCTCAGTTTAAGACTTTAAATTTGACTCGGGAGGCAGAGGCAGGCAGACTGCTGTGAGTTCCAAGGCAGTCTGATCTATAAAGCGAGTCAAGGACAACCAAGGCTAACACAGAGAGACCCTGTCTTGGAAAACAAACAAACCACACACACACACACCTTAAATTTGTCAAAAAGAGACCCCTCTGCTGGCCACTTGGGGGGGGGGTGCTGCTCAGAATGAGAAGGGCGGGGCGGTGACTAAAAAGGAGTAAGCTTCCTCCCTTCTACAACACAGCAGCAAAGTTCATCCTCTCTTCCTAACTCCCTAACTCAGGCATCTAAGTGGTGTACATGGCGGGGCGCCTACTATTACCTTTCTTGAACTCTAACATGATGGTCCCTGGCCACTACAGGCGAGCAGATCGCCTCCATCACAATCTCCCTGCATGATGCATTTCTTACCCCAGGCCCAGAAACAACTGCAGGCATGGCCTGAAACATCTTTTTAAAAAAATGAGCCAAAATAAATCCTTTTTGCCTTATATATCTTGAGTTTTTGTTTTTGTCATAGCAACAGAAATTAACATAGAATATAAAATATGGGTTTTTGAGACAGGGTGTCTCTGTCTAGCCCTGGCTGTCCAAGAACTCACTTTGTAGACCAGGCAGCAATCTACCTGCCTCTGCCTCCTGAGCCCTGGGATTAAAGGCATCACCACACCCAGCTCCAACAAAAAGTAATTTCACGGAAACACTTAAAAGAGTGTTCTACTACTGAGCTACATTCACGGCCTCTGAAGCAGCATTTCTCTTTCTCGGTTACATATTATTTCCTTTGATAGGAAATGTGAGGTTCTCTAAAACTGCAGAATGTCAAGTTCTCTACAAAACTCTTTCAAATTTCTTATTTATGTGTATGGGTGTTTTGCCTGCATGTACATCTGTGTACCACATGCATGTGTGGTGCTCAGAGAAGCCAGAAGATAGCATCAGATCTGGAACTGGAGTCACAGATGGTCATGAGCCACCTGTGTGGGTGCTCAGACTCGCAGCTGAGTCCTCTGAAAGCTCTTAAGCCCTGAGCCACCTCTCCAGTCCATGTATATGATACTGTGTACTAGTTTCCTTTTCTGTTGCTGTGACAAATGCCATGCTAAAAGCCCCTTAGGGGCAAAGGGTTTATTCAGCTGACAATTCGCCAAGGTGGCAGGAGCTCGACAAGAGCAGAGAGAGCAAATGCATACATGCTTACTAGCGCTCAGCTTTCTCTACAATACAGACTCCCCAGGAAATGGTGGCACCCACAGTGGGTGGGTCTTCCTACCCCAACACAAATCAGGATAATCCCACACAGCCACAATGGGTCACCATGACCTAGGTGTCCCCAGTGAGACTCTCTTCGCAGGTGATTCTACACCTATCACAGCTGAACACTGAAGTCAGGGCTTCGCTAGGTAAGCACTGTACTTATCAGCCCATGGTCTTGACCACTGTTTCTCTCCCTTCCCTCAGTAGAACTTCAAGTCATAGAATACCCTTTGGTGCATCTTTCTTGATCTCAGAGGACACGAGTTCAATCCCCAGCACGGCACGGGAAGATCTTCTCCTTCTCAGCCTTAACTCCTCCCCAACCCCTCTCTCACCCACACACAACACATGAGAAGATCATGCTCTTCATGTTTTCCAGTCCTGAGCACAATTTATCCGTTCATTTAATATTCAAGTGCTCTGTTCTGTGGACTTGTCCCACACAAGCAGCCACACTAGGTTCTAACTTCTGGGTCCCTGTTACGCCCCGTCTCAACAACCCCCTTCAAAACACTGCCTGAGTCAGGGTTTAGTATTTTCTTTTTTTACATTTTTTCTTTCTTTCTTTTTTTTTTTTTTTTTTTTTCCTTTTTTGTTTTGTTTTTCGAGACAGGGTTTCTCTGTGTAGCCTTGGCCATCCTGGACTCACTTTGTAGACCAGGCTGGCCTCGAACTCACAGTGATCCGCCTGCCTCTGCCTCCTGAGTGCTGGGACTAAAGGCATGCGCCACCACGCCCGGCTTGTTTACATTTTTTCAAATTTCATTTTATGTGTGTTTTGCCTGCATCTCTACGTGTGTTTGATGCCAAAGAAGGTCAGAAGAGGGCATCAAATTTCCTGGAACAGGCATTACAGTTGTGAAATCTCATGTACAGGTGTTGGGAATCAAACCCAGGTCCTCTGGAAGAGCCACAAGCACTCTTTAACAACTGAGCCATCTCTCCAGCCCCATAGGGTTTAGTATTTTCAATTCCAATCCTTCAGGCACATGAAAAAACAAGGCCCTCCAATCCTTCTAGGGCTGCCTTCATTTTGTTATTGGTTAGAAGGTAGCCTCCTCCTGAACTCTTTCCCAATTTCTTCATGTATCTATGCTTAATTCAGCCATCACCACCGTCATCTTCCATGCTAAATAGGAACTTTTTGAGCTCTGTCCCAAGCCTTTGCTTCTTACTCTGGACCTTCTATTACTTGGCTTACCTTGCCCTGCCTGCAAGCCCCTCGAGGAAAGTCCCAAATGTTTATCTTTGTGTTTTTAGCAGCCTGCCTAAGCTATAGTCAAGACAATTTCTTTCCCAATTCTACGTGTAATAGGCAGCTTTTTTGCTATTGTTCTTGTTTTTTGAGACAGGGTTTCTCTGTTACACAGAGCCCTGGCAGACCTGGATTCTCTTTGTAGACCAGGCTGGCCTTGAATTCACAGAAATCTGCCTGTCTCTACCTCCCAAGTGCTGCGATTAAAGGTGTGTGCCACCACACCTGGCCTCTTTTTTATTTTTTAGGCAACGCTGGAAACGAAACCCAGGACTTTGTTTAGGCAGACAAGATAAGCAGTGACAGGTCCAAAGTCAGAAGCAGGAGTCAGGATGGAGATGGTGGTGGTGGTTGAATTAGACATATTTACTTGGACAATTTAGGAAGGCTTCATCCTGGAAGAGGCCAAAGGTCAGAAATCCCTGAGAATATTTCCCTTATACAGACTGGCAGCCAAGGAAAGAGGAACATGCTCAGAAGTGGCTGAGCAGACTTAGGAGGATGGCTCCATCAGGGCTTGCTTTCCAACACACAATCTGAGTCCAGATGCCCAGCACTTACACAGAAGCTACACACAGGATGCTTGTTAGTAACCTAGTGCTGGGCAGGGGCAGAGATAGGCAGCTCTCTGGTCCACCAGTCTAGCCAATACGTGAATTCATACATATCACATACCTACAGAGACACGCTCACATACACATTTTTTTAAAAAGTTTTTGAGAGAGGATTTCTCAGTGTAGCTTTGGCTATCCTGGAACTCATTCTGTAAACCAGGATGGTCTTGAACTCAAGAGATTCACCTGCCACTGCCTCCTGAGTGCTGGGATTAAAGGCATGTGCCACCACCATTCAGCTAATTCTTCAATTGGTAAAAATAAACAAACAAAACACTTTGAGAAATGTCAACTTCTTAGAGAACCCAATGAAAAGTCAGATGTGGTGGCGCACATCTGTAATCCCAGCACTTGGGAGGCAGAAGCAGGTAGATCTCTGTGAGTTCAAGGTCAGCCTGGGCTACACAGAGAACCCGCCTTGAACCAATGAAAGGCGTTAAGACTGCTAAGCAGTTAGAGCACCTGTTGCTCTTACAAAGATCGATTCTGTCCCCAGCACCCACACAGTAGGTAACTCCAGTCCCAGAGGACTGGTCACCCTCTTTTGACCTCCATGGGCACTGAACACCTGCAGCATATACTTGTTAAGTGCATCCATGCAGGTAAAATACTCATATGCAAAATAAAAATGAAATGAGGGCTGGAGAGTTGGCTCAGAGGTTAAGAGCACTGGTTGCTCTTCCAAAGGTCCTGAGTTCAATTCCCAGCAACCACATGGTGGCTCACAACCATCTGTAATGAGAGCTCTATGAGATCTGGTGCCCTCTTCTGGAGTGCAGGCATACATGCAGACAGAATGTTATATACATAATAAATCTTTAAATAAAATCAAATGAACATGTATGTGATAGATACGATTTTTTAAAATTTTCCCAAAAAAAAATCTATCAAAATCTGTCCACTCTCTAGGAAAATTTATAAACAGACCATTTTCTAGCTTGATTCCTGGCCCTCAAGTACGCAGCACTCTCTGGGGAACTTCCCAGCCCACCTCCACTCCAAACTCCTTTGCAGCCCCACAACCCCAACCTTTCCTAGAGGCAGAGTTCTAATTAGGAGGAGAGTGCATTTATGTCCTGGGGTCATTTATGTCCATCCTGTAACACTGCTGGCATTCACTCAGAGAGAGCCGCGCACTTGGGGCCTCCTTCCACAGAGCTGGTAGATGCTCTGGAGGAATGGACAACCTCCAAAAACAGCCCAAGTGCTTCTTCTTTTATTACGAAAAAACCAACTGTTCCACATATACAGCGTCTCCGATCCTGATCCTGTCCCTGAAGATAATGAGAGTCCCTGGAATGTAAAATGAAACATTGAGAGAAATGGCACCTGTTCTCAGTGGGTGATCTACAGTGAGGAAATAGCCCTCGTATGGAGCTCATGCCTGGTCTAGCGGACCGTGGGATAGGCATAGATATGGACTGAACATCACGGTCTAGCATGGCAAGGGAGTACCCGTACACCTGGTAACGTCCTGTAATGAGAACATAGAGGAAGGATTTCCTCAGTGAATCCACACCCTCAGGTTCCAGTCAAAGAGCAGTAGGGGAGGGGTCTACAGAATGATGCCGCCTGAGTCAGAAGGGAACACTGTCCTCAGCACCACTCTAAAGGCACCCAGAACAAGGGCGCCCACCAGGGCCTGCTTCCTGCCTGGCTCCAACTCCAAGACCTCGAGTAGGAATGGTCAGGCTCTGCAGGCTCAGCCCATCTGGACCCCGGGATCCTCAGGTATCCCTTGAAGCTTTTCCATTTCTCTTGAAGGTGCTTCAGAGACTGGCGGGGACCCTCTGGGAGCTTCAGACAGCACATAGTAGACAATGTCCCGCTGGCCTTGAGTGTCTGGCTGACTGACCATATGAGTGGGGTTGCCCTGAGAAGCTGAGAGGGCTGTCCCCTCAACAACCCCACCTCCCTCCTCCATCTCTTCCTCAGGTCCTGGCGCCCCCAGCACTGTTTCTAGAACGATGCCCTGCAGGCTGCTCTCATTCAGTGCCAATTCTGGATCTGATCCTTCTTGTAGCTGCTGCAGCAATTGCTGTGTCAGCTCCACACTCTCGTAGCGAACCAGCTGTAGCCGCATGTAGCCATCTTCATGCTCCTTGTACCTGCAGAAGGCGGTGGCAGACAGCAGAGGATGAAGACAGGCTGAAGGCACCTGGAGGAAGGCTTTGGAGTCTGTGATAGAACTGAATGAAGACTAAGAAAAGTTTTTTTTTAAGGTAATATGTAGAAAGGTCAGAGGAGAAGACTCAAATGGGAAAACTAACGCAGAAGCCCAACCCAGTGGAGACTGATCAGCTCTGCAATAGGGCAATGTCAAAAGTTTATGAGAAAGCCGCGGAGCTGAAAGCTGAGGAGGGTCAGCTCAGCCTTTAATTCTGGCTCTGGCTCTGGGACTTTTGACACTATTTGTTAAGTCTGACATTAACCTTTGTACTAGAAAAGGCACAGCCATTGCCCAGCATGGTGGCACCTGCCTTTAATCCTAGCACTCAAGAGGCAGAGGCAGAAGCAGGCCAATCTCTGTGAGTTTGAGGCCAGCCTGGTCTACAGAATGATTCCAGGATAGTCAGGGCTACACAGGGAAACCCTGTTGGGCGGCAGCGGGGAGGTGGGGGTGGGAGGGGCAGTCACAGCTTTGCATGGTGGAGCACACCTTTAGTCTCATCAGAGCAGAGCAGACACAGATGGATCTCTGTGAGTTCAAGGCCAGCTTGGTCTAGATAATAAGCTCTAGGCCAGCCAGGGCTATATGGAGATCCTGTCTCTAAAACAATCAACAAGATAAAACATACACACATACACACACACACACCCCAACAGAACAAAACAAAAAACAATCTTTGCTCCACCTTTTTAATTTATCTTTTTTTGGTTTTTCGAGACAGGGTTTCTCTGTGTAGCCTTGGCTGTCCTGGACTTGCTTTGTAGACCAGGCTGGCCTTGACTCACAGTGATCCTCCTGCCTCTGCCATGCTCTACCATTTTTAAGGCTGAAACTAAACATAGATGGTAGGTATCAAAGTACCATATATCAATTTCTTTTTCCTTGTTAAAAGGTCTGTCAGGTGCTAGGTGTGGTAGCAAACACCTTAATCCCCGTACTCAGGAGGCAGAGGCAGGTGGATGGGTGTGAGTTTGAGGCCAGCCTGGTCTACAAAAAGAATACCAGGACAGCCAAGGCTTCTCAGAGAAACCCTGTCTCAAAAAAAAAAAAAAGAAGAAAAGAAAAAAAGTCTGTCAGGCTGGTGAGATAGCTCAGGGTGTAAAATGCTTGCCATGCATGCCTGATGCCCGATGAGTTGAGTATCTGGAAGTCACGTAAGAGTAAGAGAGAAGCAGCTCCAAGAGTTGTATCCCGAGCTCTCCAGGAGCACGGGAACCCCCGCCCCCAAATACACACAGTAATAAACAAAAACAAATCTGTGGGGAAAAGATTTAGACCTACCGAAAACGAGGGTGTCCCGAGGGCCACTTGAACTGGTGCTTCTTGCGAAGGTGCACGGTGAGGTTGTTGCCACGTGTGAAGCATTTGTCACAGACATGGCACTTGTACCTTGGCTCTGAGTCTCCCTACGGAGAAGGGAGGAGGAAATGAGGTCAGCTCCTCAGCCACTCTCCTGCTGACCCTTCCCGGGCAGCCGCTTACCTCATGCACTTTGCGGTGATGGGACTTGACAGAGCTGAGCGATCGAGCACTGAAGCTGCAGTTCTCAAAGTCACACCGGTAGGCGGACTCCTTGCTGTGGGTGTCCAGGTGCTTCCGGAGGTCAATCAGATTCTTGCAACTTCCAGAAGAAATCAGGAAGGGTTGGAGGGCATATGGAACCCTGAAACCTGAGCCCTGTATTTTGCCCCCTGAGTCCTCTTACCTGTAGTCACAACAGTCACATTTAAAGGGCCGGTCTTCACTGTGTCGAAAGCGCATATGATTACGGAGAGAGGAAGGCAGTGGGCAGGTCATGTCACACAAAGGACATTTATAGTGATTCACTGAGGAGCAGAGAAGAAGGATCTATGAAGGGACTCACAGGGCCTTGAGGGGAGGCCAGGGAGGCTTGGGCGCAGGCCACTCACCATGGTTCCGCATGTGGTCTCGCAACAGCCTCTCTGTGGCAAATCTCTTGGAACAGTGGGAACACTGGAAGCGCTGCTCTGGGGTGGGGTAGGCAGAACAAAGGGGCTGAAGAGAGCAGTGAAGGGCAGAGAGGAGGAGAGCCATCCCAGACAGAGGGAACCACCCAGGGAGCCAAGGGAAGCTACAGATGGGGTTTGGAGTCGAGACCTGAGTTAAACCCCAGCTTTACCACTTACTAGCTGTGTGATCTCAGGTAAGTGGTTTAAGCTCTCTGAGCCTCAGTTTCCTCATCTGTAAAAAGGGGAATAAGAAGCCTACCTCATGGGGCTGTTGTGAGGATTCCTGAGGTAGCTGATGCCGCCAACAGAAAGTGCTGAACAATGTCTAAGAGAAGTTTAGGAGGCTCCTGGTCCCAAAAGGGGAAGAGAGCCCGGGTACAGATCTCTGTGGCAGCCACCTCCCCTGGGAACATAGCCTCAGCTTCACTTTAAGTAGGGCAGCCCACTCTCCCCTTTCTCTCTAACTGCTTACGATCCAATGAGGTCTGGCGCCGGATGTGATCTAAAAACTTGGTGTTGTTGGCAAACATGCCCCCACAGGTGGGACAAGCCACCACCTTCTCCTGGGTGTGGCTGCGGAGGTGTTCTCGAAGCTTACACCGGTCCTTAAAGGTACAGGTACAGCCTGGGAAGGAAGAGCTGATCATGTTCCATCCTTAAATCCCCCTCCCCAAGTTGGCTCTGGTACCCGCTATTTTCTCTAGCCAGTAGCCTACTTTGTCTTGCAGGATTGGTCCCATCCCTAGCTCCTCCAGACCCTAACACCTCCAGAGTTTTAACCAGAGGCCAGAGAAGAGGGGTGGCCCTACCTTTCCAACCACACAGCACCACATGGTTGTCCTTGCTGATAGCTTGGTAGTCACAGCACAGGCTGTGCGCATCCACGTGCCGATAGAACCACTCAGGATTGTCGAAGGTACTCTGTGCCAGGGCAACTTGGGGTGAGGACTGACAGTGGTTAGAGGGACTCTCACCCATGTCAAAGGGGGGTTTCTTGCTCTCCCCCAAATTAACTTGTGGGAATGGGGAAGGTTTAAGACAAAGGAAGTACACAAGAAGAGAGGGGAGACAGTAGCAGGAGTATCGGAAATATAAGGCAATTGAGTCAAGATCCCCAGCTTCCTTCTACCCCTCTTTCTAGCATTGTCTGCTGACCTCGCAATGCTCCCATAGACACAGGAAATGGTCAGGGATGTCAGGGATGACGTTCCGGCTCTGGAAGTCCAGGATGCAGGGGCTGAGATCAGCCTGGCTTTGCAAGGCTTGCAGCCCCCACTGCTTCAGCTTGGTGTGGTAGCAATGGAAGTAGACATGGCGGATGAGGTCGGCAGAACTGTCCAGAGAGCAAAAGCCACATTCCTGCCACAAGCAGGAGAATTCTTCCTCTGCAGAAAGGTTTAGAAGGAATGGTCTGACACTTTCCAAGCTCAGTTCACTTTCCATCTCAGACATTAAGCAGGACTCTGACTAGGGATGAACTAGGAGTTTATCCGCCTTTGTAACATTAGTCAATGACTTTCAACTGAGTCAGGGATTTCCGACTTTACAAGTAGGCAAGAGTCCCAGCCACATGGCTCTCAGAGAACCATAGTTACATAACTGCAACTAGTGGCAAGGGATACGGGGTCAGGTATGGGCACCAGACAAGTTTTACACAGAATTAGGTATGCTGGCTCTTATCTGTAACACCAGAACCCAGGAGGGTGGGCAGGCAAACTGCCACGATTTCAAGACCAACCTGAGCTACAAAGTAAGACCCTGCCACAAACTAAGTGGTAAGCAGAAGTAACCTGACGCTGACTGCAGCTACACAAAGCCCCTACGCTAAGAGCGAATGAAAAAGAGACCTGTACTCCAGGCTGAGGTGAACAGCTGGTAGAGGCCTGAGCCAGAGACCAGGGAGAAGGTGTTAGGGTATCCCTGGCAAACATGCACAACCTCTCCTCAGTTTCCCATGGTCCCTGAGGAAGGCAGGGCCCCAACACTCCAGTTCTCTTTTCCCTTCCACTCTGCTTACTTCAAGGCAGACTCATTATTTATTTCAACCCACTTCCTGTCTCTCCAGCCCCTCTAAGCACCACATTTCCAATATTTAACAGAAATTCACTTCTTTTGAAAAGCTGAGAGCCGGGTGTGATGGCACACACCTTTAATCCCAGCACTTGGGAGGCAGAGGCAGGCAGATCTCTGTGAGTTCGAGGCCAGCCTGGTCTACAAAGTAAGTCTAGGACAGCCAAGGCTACACAGAGAAACCTTGTCTCCAGAAAAAAAAAAAAAAAAAAAAAAAGAAAGAAAAAAGAAAAGGAAAAGCTGAAACTTCCAAAAGTAAAACCACCTCTTAATTTCACTTCTGTGTATTATTTGACTTTGCAAACAGGTGTGGGTACGTAACTATAATCCTAGAATCTCTGCAGGATCAGGACTTAAATGTTCCACCTTAGTTGCATAACAAGTTTAAAGTCAGTCAGGGCTACAGGAGACAAAGAAAAGGAAAAAAGAATAAAACAGAATGAAGAGCACTTTTGAGTGTACTGAATAAAGCTGTTCAGTTATCTTCTTAGCTGTGATATAAATGTACTCCAAAACCTTGTGTGGTGGCTGATGCTAGCAACCCTAGCATTTGGGAGGCAAAAGCAGGACTTCAGTGGGTGTGAGGCTGGATTACAGAGACCCCTCTCGGAAGTAAACAGGGGCTCAAGATAGCTTAGCTGTTAAAGAGTATTTGTTGCTCTTGCAGAGGACCTGGGATTGGCTCACACATGATGGCTTATAACCATTCACAAATCCAGTTCAAGGGAATACAACATCCTCTTCTGGCCTCTATAGGCACCAGGCATGCTCATGGCGCTCATTCACGCCGCAGGCAATACAGACACATAAAATAAATAAATCTAAACAAAAAATGCAAATAATTATAATAAAAAGGGAAAAGAGCTAGCTGGGTGTAGTGGCACATGCCTTTAACTACAGCACTCAGGAGGAAGTAGATCTCTGTGAATTCAAGGCCAGCTGGTCTACAAAGTGAATCCAGGGCAGCCAAGGCTACACAGAGAAACCCTGTCTCGAAAAACCAGACAGAAAAACAAGGCAAAAGGAGACTGGGCATAGTGATACAAAGCCTTTAATGCCAGTATTCAGGAGGCACAGGCAGGGAGACACCTTTAATCCCAACACTCAGATCTCTATAAACTCAAGGTAAGCATGGTCTAGATAGATAGACAGTAAATTCCAGGCCAACCAAGAATAAAAAGTGAGGCCTTGTCTCAAAAAAAAAAAAAAAAAAAAAAGGCCAGGTATACACCGTTAATCCCAGCACTTGGGAGGCAGAGGCAGGGGGAGCTCTGTGAGTTCAAGGCCAGCCTGGTCTACAAAGTAAGTCTAGGACAGCCAGGGCTGTTACAGAGAAACCCTGTCTTGAAAAAACAAAATATGTTGGGCGTGGTGGCGCACGCCTTTAATCCCAGCACTCGGGAGGCAGAGGCAGCCAGATCACTGTGAGTCTGAGGCCAGCCTGGTCTACAAAGTGAGTCCAGGACAGCCAAGGCTACACAGAGAAACCCTGTCTCGAAAAACTAAAAAATAAAAAATAAAAAATAAGCCGGGCGTGGTGGCGCACACCTTTAATCCCAGCACTCGGGAGGCAGAGGCAGGCGGATCGCTGTGAGTTCGAGGCCAGCCTGGTCTACAAAGTGAGTCCAGGACGGCCAAAGCTACACAGAGAAACCCGGTCTCGAAAAACCAAAATAAATAAATAAATAAATAAAAAATAAAAATAAAAAATAAAAAAAATAAAAAAATTGGGGGAGGGGTAAGGGGGGACAGCAAGCTGGTTCAGCAGGTAAGGCACTTATCGCCAAGCCTAATGATCTTCTGAGTTTTGATTCCCAGAACCCACACAGTGGAAGAGAAGGATAAACTCCCAGTTATCTTCTGACTCTACACATAAGCCACGGTGTGCTCACACTACCCACACACTATACACACACACTACACACACACACACACACACACACACACACACACACACACACACACACGTCATCCATCCATCCGCACCCTCAAAAAATGTTTAAGGAAAGAGGTGCAGCAGGATGCGTTAGCAGGGAAAGGAAGCTGTATCAACCCTGATGGCATGGGACCTCCGGGTGAAGGAACAGACGCCCACGAGTTGTCCCGTGATCTCCATACTTGATCCACAGCATGCACGTGCCCACACACATATACACACAAAATCACAAATTGTTTCTGATGGTAATCATTCGACACATCCTTGTTGATTGAATTCTTTATAAATGACTTCACGATATTTTTATGAATGAAGAAAAGTATAGTTACAAAAACAAACCTAGGAAGCTGCAGAAATGGCTTGGTGGTTAAGAGCACTGGCTACTCTTCCAGAAGTCCCAGGTCCGATTTCCAGCACCCACATGGCGGCTCACAACTGTCTGTAACTCCAGCTCCAAGGGATTCAACACCCTCATTCAAACATAAATGCAGGCAAAATGCCAAAGCACATGAAAGTAAAAACAAAAAAAGAAAAAAGCCAAGTGTGGTGGTGCATGCTTAGGAGGCAGAGGCAAGTTGATGTCTCAAGAGTTTGAGGCCAGCCAGAAATACAAAATGAGTTCTAGAACAGCAAGGACTACAGAGAGCAACCCTGTATGGAAAAAGAAAAATCTGTTTTCCCAGCTGTCCTCTCTCTCTAGGAGTCGGATTTCCCACCTGCCCTTGCGCTGTTTCCTGCTCCCTTACCAAGTGGGTCCTCTTCCTCGTCTTCCTCCTTAGAGCCATGCATGTGCTGCTGCAGGTGCTGAGTGGCGTGCTCGAAGAACTCCTCCATGGCTGAGCACACAAAGGAGCAGGACCCCCACTCGCACTGGAGCCCCAGGTTCTCTTTCCGGGCAACTTTTCCAGGAGGCGACATGGCCTTCACCTTCCAGGAAGAGGAAGAAACCCAGAGCTGTCAGTCTGTATTCCGGGCTGCTGGAGGCAGCGTGCTGGGAGTCAGCAGGTACTCTTCAGTATCTTGTGCTTTGTTTCCGTAAGGATGGGCCGCAGTTTCTCAGCCCTAGAGGCCGGCTGGTTTCCTGAGAAGAGAGAACAATACTGAGCACGTGCCAAGCGCTAAGCTAAACACTTTAACAGACGGTTTCTCACATAGCTGCAGAGCATATTCCCACGGGAAATAGAACAATGCTCAGCTTCAGAGACTAGAATTAAAACCCAAACTCCACTGCTTACCACCTACTAGCTCTGAGGCCTTGGCCAAAATGGGGGGATAACAAAAGTTTTGTTCTGAACTTCACACTTACTATACATAGGATACAATACTATTTTGTTGTGCCTGGAGAGATGATTCAGGTAAGGGCCGTGACTACTCTTCTAGTGAACCTGAGTTAGAGTCCCAATAACCCTATGGTTGCTCACAACCATCCACAGCCCTAGTTCCAGGAATGCAGCCCCCTCTTCTGCCCTCGGATGGCGTTGCAGACATCCATACAGGTAAAATACCCCACATCCATTAAAGTACAAATAAACCTCAAAAGGCTGGAGAGGTGACTCAGTGGTTAAGAGTACTGGCTGTTCCTCTAGAGGACCTGGGTTCACTTCCCAGCACCCACATGGCAGCTCATAAGTGCCTGTAACTCCAGTTGTAGGTGATCCAACACCATCACGCAGACCTTTGTTTAGGCAAAACCCATTGCATAAGAAATAAAAATAGGGGCTGGAGAGATGGCTCAGCGGTTAAGAGCACTGACTGCTCTTCCAGAGGTCCAGAGTTCAATTCCCAGCAACCACATGGTGGCTCACAACCATCTATAATGTGATTTGATGCATACTGTATACATAATAAATAAAACTTAAAAAAAAGAAATAAAAATAAACAAATTAAAAAAAAATCAAAAACAGGCTGAAGAGACGGCTCAGAGGTTAAGAGCGCTGTCTGCTCTTCCAAAGGTCCTGAGTTCAATTCCCAGCAACCACATGATAGCTCACATCCTTAATGAGATCTGGTGCCCTCTTCTGGCTCTGGTGTGCAGGCAGAACACTATACATATAATAAATAAATCTTTTTTTAAATAAAAATACTATTTTGTTGTTGTTTTGTGTATTTTTGTTGTTGTTTTGGATTCAGGGTTCCTCTATGTTATCATGACTGTCCTGGACTTGCTTTGTAGACCAGGCTGGCCTTGAACTCACAGCGATCAGCCGGCCTCTGCCTCCCGAGCACTGAGATTAAAGGTGTGCGCCACCATACCTGGCATTTTGTGTATTTTTTACACTGAGAATTGAACCTAGAACTTTATATATGGTACCTAGGACAGGATTCCCTAAGTGGCGCAGGCTGACCTTAAGCTCACTCTGCAGTTTAGTGTGCTGCGATCCTCCTGCCTCAGACTCCCAAGTAGCTGGGATTACAATCTTGTGCCACCAAACCCAGCCATAGTAAGCACTAGATGTGTGAGGTTTTTTGGTTTTGCTTTTTTGGAGGAGGATGGGAGGAAGGGAGTGTGGACCTGTGTGGTTCCTCAAGAATCAGCCATCTGAGGGATTTTTGTTGTTGTTTTTCAAGACAGGGTTTCTCTGTATAATAGCCATGGCTGTCTTGGAACTCACTCTGTAGCCCATGCTGGTTTCGAATTCAAGAGAGCCTCTGCCTCTCGTATGCTGGGATTAAAGGCCTGCTCCACTGCACCTGGCTATTTGCTTTTGATATAGAGTTTCATGTTGGCCTAGAGCTCACCAAATAGGCTAGACTGGCTGACCAGTGAACTCCAAGGATCCTCCTGTTTCTACTTCCCAGAAATAGGATTACAAACACTCACTGGCCCTCTTACAGTAGAGGTTGGCCTTGACCCGCTCATCTACCTCCAGAATGCTAGGATTAAGTGGTTTCACCACTCTGGAAATCAAACCCAGGGCCTCCTGATGTTTATGAAACAATCACTTTACTGACTGAGCCACCTCTCTAGTCTCTTATTAAGCATTTTATTTGCATCATGTAATTGGTGACACTACCCTATGAGGCAGGCACCATATAAACCTCATTTACAGCTGGGAGTGGTGGTGCACGCCTTTAATCCCAGCACTTGGTAGGCAGAGACAGGCGGATCGCTGTGAGTTTGAGGCCAGCCTGGTCTACAAAGCGAGTCCAGAACAGCTAGGGCTACACAGAGAAACCTTGTCTCGGGAAAAAGAAAAGAAAAGAAAAAGAATATTGGGGGCTAGAAGATGGCTCAGAGGTTAAGAGCACTGACTGCTCTTCCAGAGGTCCTGAGTTCAATTCCCAGCAACCACATGGTGGCTCATAACCATCTATAATGTGATCTAATGTCCTCTTCTGGTGTGCAGGTATACATGCAGGCAGAGTACTGTATACATAATAATAAATAAATATTTAAAAAAAAAAGAATATTTAGCAAACTATAAACACTGAAGTTAGAGTGAAAACAGGGTTCCCACATTCTGGTGAATTTTTCATTTTAACATTAGAGGAGTGGTGGAATCAAGCATTGGGAAGGCATCACCATGGCCAGCTAAATATTCTTAAGAATATAGTTAAGGGGGCTGGAAAGATGGCTCAGTGGTGAGGAGCACTGACTGCTCCTCCACAAGTCCTGAGTTCAATTCCCAGCAACCACATGGTGTGTCACAGCCATCTATAATGAGATCTGATGCCCTCTTCTGGCCTGCAGGTGTACTCGCAGACAGAGCACTCTATACAAATAATAAATAAATCTTTAAAAAAAAAAAAAAAATATATATATATATATATATATTTAAATATTTGTTTTAAAAAATGAGAACAGGAGCCAAGTGTGGTAGCCCACGTCTTTAATCCCAGCACCTAGGAGGCAGAGGCAGGCAGATCTCTATGAGTTTGAGGCCAGCCTGGTCTACAAAGTAAGTCCAAGACAGCCAAGGCTACAGAGAGAAGCCCTGTCTCCAAAAAACTAAAACTAAAACTAAAACTAAAAATGAGAACAGGGGGAAGTGAAAAAATGAGAACAAAGTTAAAGGTTCATGCCAATATTTTAGGAGGAATGTTAAAAGGGCCAATTCTGCAGAACATGGGTGGGGGGGGGCAGGGGGGACCCAAAAAACAAAGCTTCTTGTCACACTAGCCTGACAACCTGAGTGTGAGCCCAGGAACCCACATAAGGATAGAATGAATTCACTGCAAAGTTGTCCTCTGCCCTCCTCATGCATACCTTGGCACGTGTGTGCCCCATCTCATTATTTGCTCACACCATTAATTCTTTTAAAGAGGGTAATGGGGTTAGGGGTACAGGCCAATGGCTTTAATCCCAGCATCCAGAAGGCAGGAGGCAGAGGGGCAGAAGGATCTGAGTTCGAGGCCAGCCTGGTCTACAGAGCATGGTGTGTGTGTGTGTGTCCGCGTCCACGCACGCACAGTGTGTGTGGTACTGGCATTTGAGGCAGGATCTCTTGGCAGTTTCCGGCCAGCCAGAGCTACAAAGTAAGAAGGTCTCAAAAAAGAAGCTGCTATGTACTACATATTATATGTGAGTGTATGTGTCTGAAGAGGGAATCAGACTGGTGGAGGGAAAAGGAGCCGCGCGTTGCCGCACTAGCCTTTTATCTCAGTGCTCAGGGAGGCAGAGGCAGGCAGATCAATGCCAGTCTGGTCTACAGTGTGAGTCCAGGGCCGGGCATGGTTGCCCACTCCTTTAATCCCAGCACTCGAGAGGCAGAGAGAAGATCGCTGTGAGTTCGAGGCTAGCCTGGTCTACAAAGCGAGTCCAGGTCAGGCAAGGCTACAGAGAAACTCTGTCTCGAAAAACCAAAAAACGAAACAAACAAACAAACCAAAAACCAATGTTAGTCCAGGACAGGCAAGGCTACACAGACAGAGCCTGCCTTGGAAAAGAGAGAGAGAGAGAGAGAGAGAGAGAGAGAGAGAGAGAGAGAGAGAGAGAGAGAGAGAAAGAGAGAGAGAGAGAGAGAGAAGAAAAAGAAAAATGGGACGAAACTCCTCAGTTTTGTGATCTTAAAATTACTTAACCCAAGCCGGGCGTGGTGGCGCACGCCTTTAATCCCAGCACTCGGGAGGCAGAGGCAGGTGGATCGCTGTGAGTTCAAAGCCAGCCTGGTCTACAAAGTGAGTCTATGATGGCCAAGGCTACACAGAGAAACCCTGTCTCGAAAAACCAAAAAAAAAAAAAAAAAAAAAAAAAAAAAAAAAATTACTTAACCCATGTGGGACTATCGCATTACTACAGCTCAGTAAAGGTTAGCTACAAGTATCCTTGTTTCTGAGCGCTAATTCGGGGATGGGGGACATTCAATCCACAGGATCCCTGCCTAACACTTCATCAGTTGTCACAGTACAAAACCATGCCATCAACAAATACTAAGAGAGTACGTTGTATCGCTAGGCACCAATGAACTCTGAGCCATAAATCCAGAAAAAGACAGACCCAGGTCTTAAACAAGGACTCACAGACGAGGATCTGATGGCTGAACACGACAACCAAACCAAAGCGCACGACGAGGACGATCTGGATACAGCAAGGCCCGTGGGCAGGCTCGCCTAGGCGCTGAGGCCAAAGCCGAGCTTCGGAGGATGGCCAGAACTCCGAGGAGGAAGGAGACCGTCCCCGAGCGCCCAGCCCGGAGGGCTTCCCGCAATCAGCGACGCCAAACGTGGCACTGACCGAGACCAGCCGCAGCGACCCCCCCCCCCAAGACTGAGGGCGCGGAGGCGCAGGGCGGGCTTGGACGCCTCACCAAGCCGTTCCAGGACGCCCGGCCTCCCGCAGGCTCCCGAGGGCAACCCTAGCCACCAAGCCACCGGAGCCCCGAGACCCACTCACCTGCCAGCGCCCGGGGATGCCCAGCGCCCCACCCACCTTCACCATATACCCGGAGGAGCTTGAACGACGACCAGCGACAGCCAATCGCCACTCTCGAGCCGACCGGCAGCCAATGGTCGCTGCGCCTAATGGACACCATGCGCACCAAAACACGGAAGAGGCGGGAACGGTGGGGAGGAGAGGGCTCCGTTTCCCAAGGGGTAGAGTGAGGGACGACCGGATGTGGAAAAAGTCAGTGTCACTCGCCAAGGGGGTTGGGGCTGCTCTAGGATGTGTGCAGGCGGGAAGCTTTGAGGCTCGAATGCCCTCTACTGCGCAGGCTCCGCACCAACTGCCTATTGGGCATGCGCTTAGGGCTGGGCTGTCTTTGGCCTCGCAGCTTCTGTATAGTTCATTAAGTTAGTTGGGTGGGCGGTTAATCCACACTGGGGCCCTAGCTCCAATTTGGTCTAGATTTTCTTGGTCTTCCCTGTTCTATATACGCCAGGCTGACCTTGAACTCACAGAAGTCCACCTGTATTTGCCGCCCAAGTGTTCGTATTAAAGGCATAGGCCAACACATTTGCCCAGTGACCTTAACCTTCAAACCCACCTGCTCTACCACAGCATGCTGAATTATATAGATTTTGCCACCTCACCCCGTTTATGTGGTGCTCCAGGAGCCAATCAAGAGCTGCTACTTGCTAGACAAGCGCCCTAACAATAGCCACAAACCCCAGCCCGAGACTACTTTCTTCAACGCGAGATCACCTCTACTCACTTATCTTCACTTCCATTCTAGTCCATGGACAATACCCATCCCAGAATTCCACTCGAACTTAACATGTCCCATGGCTCATTTCTTTACAGGGCATCCTCCACAGAGCTCAGCAAAGCGATCTTTAACACCAATTACAAAAAACCTCCATACCTGATCAAGTCACTACGCCGGGGTAAAATATTCAAAGACATTCTGTAGCCTTCAGTACAAAGGGCCCAAACAAAACGGAAAATTTCTAAACTCCAACATCTTGGGCCCTGCCTACAACAAATTGTCATTTCCTGCACCTCAGCCACAAATTTTAGTTTCCTTGCCACACGGTGCCTTCTTTTATTTCTCAAGGTTTGTGCTTGTTTTCCCCTGAAAGTCTCCCCTTTGCCCTTCCACTTATGTAACTGACTTCCTAGCTATTCCGTGTTTCAACAGAGACAGTTCCTTCTCTGAGAACTGGCTCTCCTTATTATCGTGTATTGCATCTGTGTGTTTTCTACACTGCATTTTTCAAGAGTCAGCGAGGAAGAACAGTTGTGTCTATTTTATAAACCTCATAGTCCAGGCGAGGGAAACTCAGTAAGTATTTAAAACTGCCAGGCACAGAGGCACATAGCTTTACTCCCAACACTTGGGAAGCAGTGGCAGGTGGACCTCTGAGTTCCAGGCCAACCTGGTCTAGATTGTGAGTTCTAGGCCACCCAGGCTTACACAGTGAGACCTCATGTCAGAAAACAAACAAGCCAAGCACCACATGAAGCTTGGTGTGGTAACACACACACACACACACACACACACACACACACACACACACACACACACACACACGTGTAAACCCCAGTGCTGGAGAGGTGGAGGCAGAAAGATCATAAATTGAAGGTTAGTGTGGGGGAAGGGTACTATATAGTAAGTTACAAGACAGCCTAGGCTATGAGACTCTTTCTCAAAAATAATTTTGTCAACCTGGGTATGGTGGCGCATACATGCCTTTAATCTCAGCACTTGGGAGGCACAGGCAGATGGATTGCTGTGAGTTCGAGGCCAGCCTTGTCTACAAAGTGAGTCCAGGACAGCCAAGGCTACTCAGAGAAACCCTCTCAAAAAAACAAAACAACAACAATAACAACAACAACAACAACAACAATTTTGTCCTACATAAATAAGTTTAAAGACAACATAAAACTAGGTCAAGCTGAGGCAGGTGTTCACAGACCAGGTCTTCTGCAGCTAGGGAGGCAGGAAGATCCCAAGGTAATGTATTGGGACATTATCTCAAAAGAAGAAAGCAACTGCAGTCATGATGCTTGGCTTCTATAATCTCATGCAGACCTGCCTGCCTCTGCCCTCTGAGCGAGGGGATAAAGGGTGTGGCCACTACAACTAGCTAAGATTTCTTTCTTTTCTTTTCTTTCTTTCTTTTTTTTTTTTTTGTTTTTTCGAGACAGGGTCTGTGTTAACCTTGCCTGTCCTGGACTCACTTTGTAGACCAGGCTGGCCCCAAACTCACAGCGATCCGCCCACCTCTGCCTCCCAAGTGCTGGGATTAAAGCCACCACGCTCAGCTAAGTGTTTCGACTAAACGTATGTGTGGCCTGGTACCAGAAGAAATTATCAATCAGATCCCCAGCAACTAGCAATACAGACAGTTATAAACTGTCAGATGAGTGCTGGTAACTGAGCCTCAGTGCTTGGTAAAAGGAGCAAGTGTTCTTTTTTTGTTTGTTTGCTTGCTTGCTTGCTTAAGATAGGGTTTCAGGCATGGTGGAGCACGCCTTTCATCCCAGCACCTGGGAGGCAGAAGCAGGCAGATCTCTGAGTTCAAGGCTTGCCTGGACTACAGAGCAAGTTCCAGGACAGTCAGGGCTGTTACACAGAGAAACTCTGTGTTGAAAAGCAAAAACAAGCCGGGGGTGGTGGCGCACGCCTTTAATCCCAGTATTCGGGAGGCAGAGGCAGGCGGATCGCTGTGAGTTCGAGGCCAGCCTGGTCTACAAAGTGAGTCCAGGATGGCCAAGGCTACACAGAGAAACCCTGTCTCGAAAAACCAAAAAAAAAAAAAAAAAAAAAAAAGAAAGAAAGAAAGAAAGAAAGAAAAGAAAAAGCAAAAAACAAACAAAAAAGACAGAGTTTCTGTATGTAACAGCTAGGGCTGTCCTGGAACACGCTCTGTAGACCAGGCTGGCCTTGAACTCACAGCAATCCACCTGCCTCTGCCTCCCAGGTGCTGGAATTAAAGGTGTGTGCCACCACCGCCTGGATCAAGTACTCTTTTTTTGATGAACCTTCTCTTCAGCCTCACCCTCCTTTATAGATTGCTGGGAATAAAGGCATGTACCACACCTAGTTTTTTTTTATCAACCTTATTCATTTAGAAATTCCTATTTCTAGCACTACTTCATGAAATACTAAACCTCTTTTTTTTTAATTTCTGATTTTTTCGAGACAGGGTTTCCCTGTGTAGCCTTGGCTGTCCTGGATTCCCTTTGTAGACCAGGCTGGCTTCAAATTCACAGCAATCTGCCTGCCTCTGGCTCCTAGCTGCTAACCCTCATTTTAACTTGGATTTATAGCACTGAAAATGGTCCTTAGCCTTTTTAGTAATTTAATGAAGAAAAACTTGTCACAGAGATGTGTGAACTCAACACAAATCTCAGTATTTTATGGATCTATGTTTCCAGATCTTAGTTGCCAGGATGTGGTGGGGTCTGCTTTTATTCTTGTGAGTTTGAGGCTAGCCTGGTCTACAAAGCAAGTGCAGGACAGCCAAGGCTACACACAGAGACCCTGTCTCAAAAAAACAAAAACAACAACAACAAAAACAAATCCCAAACAAGTAACAGCCAAGTATAATAGCACTAGGAAAGGCTAAGGCCCTGTATCACATGAATAAAAAATCCATGGTGCTATTCAGGAGCCCAAGCCCAGGTAAATTATACATCAAGGTGGTAAGTGACCTGATTATCCAAGGCCACTTTCACTTTAGAGGTGAAGAAACTGGGGTCCAGAAAAAAAGTAGCAGCTTGGGCCAGATTTGTGGTGGGCCTGTTTTCCAGCTTGTTGATCTTGCATTCTCCCCACCTCCTAGAGCAGCTTCTCTGGTTCAAGTCCTGTGTGATACCCCAAAGTACATGAAACAGAGACATATTTATAGGTACCTGAAAACTGACCCATGTTTAAGAATATGTTTTTGTTTTGTTTTGTTTGACAGGGTCTCATTATATAGCCCTGACTAGCCTGGAACTCACAAAAGATCTTCCCAGGTACTGAGATTAAAGGTTTGTGGCAACACACCTGGATCCACCCATTTTATTAAATGGTGCGACAGACAAAACCCAGGGCCCTGGGTATGCTAGGACAGTGCTCTAGCTTTGAGCTATGTCCCCAGCTCACAGTTCCCATTTTACAGGGACAAAAACAACAAAAAAGACAAAAACCTGAGCATACAGCCAGGTGTGGTTGGGCACACCTTTAATCCTAGCACTCAGGAGGAAGAGGGCAGGTGGATCTCTGAGTTCAAGGTCAGCCTGGTTTACTTAAGGAGCTCCAAGCATCTAGGACAACATAGGTGAGACAAAAGCAAACAAACAAAAGCAACCAGACTTGGCCATAGTAACAAAGGTAACCAATGGAGCTGGGTCTCAGATAAGAACAGCCCAGTCCCAGAGGCCACACTCTGGACTCTGTTATGGCCTAGAAAGAACAGCTTATTTGAGGGGTGTTAAGTTTCAAAGCTGGAGCTGGGCGTGGTGGCGCATGCCTTTAATCCCAGCACTTGGGAGGCAGAGGCAGGCGGATTGCTGTGAGTTCGAGGCCAGCCTGGTCTACAAAGCGAGTCCAGGACAGCCAGGGCTATACAGAGAAACCCCGTCTCAAAAAAACAAAATAAAATAAAATAAAGTTTCAAAGCTGGAACAAGTGGCTGAAGCGCCTATTTAACACAGCAAATCGGACCCGGCCTCCAGGCTTTCCCAGCATCCCTCAGTCCCTACCTGTTGCAGGGCATGGCTAGCATACCCTGCCTTCTGCCCTGAGCTTTCTAGCCAGTGGGCTGGGCTGCCCACCCGCAGGGGCTCTTCCCTCTATAATGCGTTCTGGTTACCTGCTCTCTGCCCCTTCTGTGGGCCTGCTAGCTGCAGGACTTGACTCCCTTCTTTTCCCCCCCCTCCCCTCCTCTCCCCTCCCCTCCTCCCCACATGGTTCAAAGTCATGACCACTCTAGACTCTCCTAGATGTGTATGCCTCTGGCTACGCTCTCCCACGGAGCTATAATAAACTTTCTCTTCCAAAGTACCTAGGAGTAGTCATTTCCTTTCCTTTTCTTGTTATTTCTTTTTCACTGTGGGGGGGGGGGTGAGGGGAGTGAGGGGGCAGGGCATGAAGAGGAGTGAACTGGATGATTGGCTTTGACTTTTCAGTGCTGTCACTCAGACCTCCCTTCCTGTGTCCTTGGGTCCAAGAGCATGTGTCCCACCTGACTGCCTAGGTTGCCGTCAGTGGGGCTCTTGCCCTAGCAACACCACAGCCTCTCAGCCTGTTTGCTTTTCAAAGGATAACCAGCAGTTCCCATTTATAAACTCCAATTTGATTTTAATTAAATAAATTAAATTCCAAGCCATCACACAGCAATGGACATCATCAACCCCCAACATACAGAGGTGCAGCCTTGCTCTATGATCAGACTGTCTTTAAAAGCTCCTAAAGCTAGCTCTCTAGGGAAGGCTTCCTCCCAGCTTCCTGGCTCCTTCCTTCCGGCTGAGCCACTGCTCCTGGAGAAGGCATCAAGTACAAAATGGTAAGAAAGGGGAAGGAGAGAGGAGAGAAGAGAGAAGAGGAGCGGTGTGGGAGGTAGGGAGGTGGGGAGTACCGGCCCCCCAAATCCCGGGCACTAGCCGGGCTTCCTATGATCTGCCAATGCCTTCCGAAGAAGGCAGACATTGGTGCTGGTCTAAGTGAGGACCCCCAAGGGAGGAGTAGAAACCCCTCCTGGGAACTGCCTTATCCTCCTGGGACAGAAAAGGGTCCCCTGGGAGAGAGATGCCCTCTATCATCTGTTTGCCAAGGGTCCCAGACCACAAGTATAAATAGAAAAGAGAATAAATAAAGGAGAAGGGTCTGCTGAGGAGACAGTGCCCTGGGGCTCCTCCCTGGGGGCAATACCAGCAGAGGGCACAGGCTTCTGAAGAATGCCCACACATGCCAAAACAGAGCCTGCCCCTTACTCCCAAGCTGCCAAACTCTTTTCTATGCCCACAGCAACAAGTACAGCCGCCTCTCAAATGCTTCCTAGGTCAAACACCCTTCTAACTCACCCCACAGCCCAGAGTGCCGGGGCTTCTTAGAACCCGAGGGCTTTCCTGGGCCCAGCACTGGGAATCTGGGAAGGGGTACTGGAAGGGGATGGTGGGGAACGGACTGAGAGAACTCTTGCCCTCTCCTAGTTCAGGAGGGCTCTCAGAGCTGGGGGCTGGGGTTGCCGTTGGCCTTGGGTTTGGATTTGAAGGAAAAACGCTTGATAAGGCGACGAGAAAAGCTGCCAGCCTTTTTCCGGACGCTAGGTGTGGCTGTGGTGTTGGACAGGTCATCGTGAGACTGGCTCAGACCAGCTTCCTTCTGTCGGGGCCTCCGGCGGAAGATGAGCTTAGTGCCACTGCGCAGGAAACTCACTGTGGGGAAGAAGGGAAACTGAGGCAGATGAAGGGGCACAGGGCTGGGGTGTAGCTGGAGAAAAGACCTAGGATGTTAGTTCAGAGGATGAAGAACGGAAACAGCCTCTTATCTAACGCCTGCCTTTCTCAGGAAAGGCAGTGGAAGCACAAAGAACCTTCCCCCATCCTGAGGAAGGAACACACTTAGTCCTAGGGGAGGGATCTGTAGGCTTCTGAACCCACCCCCAGGAGGAATAACATAGGGAGGGCCTGCTGCTCTGGGAGGACTCTCTGGGAGTGAGCCTCCTTCCTGTGGAAAGACAAAGGCTGCACAGAGGGTGTTCCTTAAAGCCTACAAATCATAAAAAGAAAGGTGGGTTAACATATTGCATTGGGGGGGGGGGGAGTTGAGAAACCTCAAAGAGGTGAGTAAGAGAGAGGAGGGTGCTCACACAGCAGGCTTCTGACTTACCAAAGAGTCCATTATCTCAAGAAGTGATGCAAGCCACAAACTGAAGACTTTTTTTTTTTTTTTTTTTTGCCCCCTCAGACAGGATTTCTCTGTGTATCCTTGGCTGCCCTGGCCTCACTTTGTAGACCAGGCTGGCCTCGAATTCACATCCGTCTGCAAGCCTCTGCCTGGATTAAAGGCATGTGCCACCATGCTTGGCCGAAGATTCTTTTTTGTTAGTTTTGCTGGAAGCAGAATCTGGATTTGTAGCTCTGGCTGGCCTTGAACTCATTACATAACCCAGGCTGATTTTTAAACTCACAGCCAACCTCTTGCTTTAGACTGTCAAGTACTGAGATATCAGTGGGATTGACTACCATGATAGTTTTTAAATCATAAGTAGATCACAGTCGACAGGGTCATTGGTCGACAAAGGGTGAAGACAGCGCAAACTCTTTGTCCTTTGAAGTTAGAAAAACTGTTTGCAACCCGTGTCACTCCGAGAGGGAGTATGACTTCCTTCCTTCCTTCCTTCCTTCTTTGGCAGCATCAATATGTGACCTGTAAACTGCCTTCAACTCAGACTGCTGCTCCAGCCTCCCAAACTGGGATTATAGGCATTGCCACCATGCCTGGCTCAAAAGAACAATTCTTTTTTTCTTTCCTTTTCTCTCCTTCCTTCCTTTCTGAAACTAGCTCTCACTGAGTATCCTTTGCTGTCCTGGAACTCTCATTGTAGACGCTGCTGGCTTTGAACTCACAGATCCACCTGCCTCTGACTCTTGAGTGCTGGGATTAAAGAGTGTGCTACTATGACCTGCTTAGAGGAACAATCTTTGTTTTGTTTTTTTGAGACAGGGGTTCTCTGTGTAGCCTTGGCTGTCCTGGACTCGATTTCTAGACCAGGCTGGCCTCACAGATATCTGCCTGCCTCTGCCTCCCCGAATGCGGGGATTAAAGGCATGCACCACCACACCCAGGCTATATATGAGGGTTTTAAACTCACAGCAATCTTCCTGCCTCAGCCTCCTGTGTGCTGGGATTATAATTGTGAGCCACCATGCCCCAAGGGAGCTCTGAGCCAAGCTTGGCTATAGTGTGAGATGCTGTCTCAAAACAAAAACAAACGCACAAACAAAAACTAGAGTCAGCATTTATCTCAGCAGGAGGCTGGAGAGATGGCTCATTGGCTAAGAGCACTTGCTGCTTAGGGGACCAAGGTTTGAGTCCCAGAATCCACAAAGTGGCTCATAAATGTTTATAACTCCAGAGCCATGGGATCCAACAATGTTTGACCTCCTTAGGCACCAGGCACACATGTGATGTACAGATATACATTTAGGCAAAACACCCATACACATTAAAAAAAAAAAAAAAAAAAACCAAAACATTGTTAAAGATGTCTCAGTAAGTAAAAACTGTTGGCTGCCAAAAGCTATAATCCTAACAATTCGGAAGTGAAGGCCTGAAGATCAGACATTTGAGGCCAGCTTTGGGCATACAGCAAATCTAAGCCAGCCTAGACCACATGTGACCCTATCTTCAAACAGCAAAAACAAGTGAAAGCAAACAAGCACTTTAGCTCAGAATGGGGGGAAACATGGCACTTCCCTTGCTATCACTCTCCTTTGTCATATCCAAGCTAGGAACCGAGGCACCAAGTTTTCTGATGGACTGGAGTTAGCTGAGGCCGCCTAGTAGGACTGAGACTACAATATGGTGATATTAAAAACCAGTAGACAGCCGAGTGTGGTGGCCCATGCCTAGAATTTAGCACTTGGGTAACTGAGGCAGAAGAATTATTACAAGTTTGAGGCTAGGCTGGGCTATATAGAAAGTTCCAGGCCAGACTCAGTCTCAGCCCTGCCCTCTCAAAAAGCAGTAAGGGGGACAACTTGTCGTCGCTCCTCACCTTTGTGATCCTTGAGGCTTCGAGTCTCTAGGGCACCAGTAGACCCTGTTTCTGACTCAACATCATCTACTGATGGCCTCTCAGAAATGTCTGAACGTGTCGTCTCATCTGCTTCCTGGACACTTGTGGGACTGGAGAGGGCATCCAGGGGTCCTGGGGATGTGGCTGATGGGTCGGAGGGAGGTGACGAAGGACCACCACTGGTTCCTGCATCATCTTGCATTGAAGCTTCCAGAGATGCTGCATAACCCAAGGACAGTGCCAACTCGTCCTGAGCGATGGGCACCTGCCAGAAGGGACAGGTTTATTGGGCAAGAATGACCCATGAGGGCTTTCTCCCCATCTTAGCTCTCTCCCGAGAGCTCTGTTACCTTGGAAACACCAGAGATGATGAGCGTGCTGCGCTTGGTGGGTGTCTTTTTGGCTGCCCGCCCACTGGGCTCAGT
Organism: Acomys russatus; assembly: GCF_903995435.1. Taxonomy (NCBI): domain Eukaryota; kingdom Metazoa; phylum Chordata; class Mammalia; order Rodentia; family Muridae; genus Acomys; species Acomys russatus. Next base: position 35,920,901 of record NC_067150.1, read on the forward strand.
CAGCTGGCGAATTGCTGTCTCTGCTACTGGGTCCAAGCCATTGGAAAGGTGGCTCTCCCCTGCTGGGGGACAGAGGATAGACGGCTTGACTTCTACCAGGCTCCTTCTTGGATCTGAACTGCTCTTGCACCACCCAAAGTCACTCCTGACTACATACAGGGGCCTTAGGACCACCAGTGCTCACTCATTCCCCTTCCCTACTCACGGCTGCTGCTGTGGGAGGTGTTGCTAGGGCCGCTGCTCTCACTCAACACGGTTGTCATCTTTTCAGTCACCTCCACCTTGGACGGGGAGCGGGAGGGGGAGTCTGGTGGGTGGGGGAGGGTCAGTGAGCTGGGAGGTGCTTTAGAATGGCCCCACCCCAACTATCTTTATAGAGATGCAGACTTTGATCCACTCAGAGGGCAAGGATGATTAAGGGGGATTAATCACTAGGGTGATTAAAAAGACTCTAAAGGATGCTGCAGGAACCAAGGACAGTGTGGGAACGTGCCATGGGGACCCCTTGAGGGTATAGAGAGGTACCAAACATATATGGAGAATGTTTAGGGGCCCCTAGAGATAAAGAAATTGCCATAGGATCCCTAGAGATGCAACAAGTGATATAAGGCCACTGGGGATAGAAAAGTGCCACAGAAGCCACTGGGTTTGCTAGAATTCCCCAGAGACCACTGCAGGGTTGGGAGTAGAGGTGGGACGATTAACCAGTTGGGGCTAGATTCAAGGAAGGAAAAAGACAGGTGGGAACTTAGAGCAAGCGGAGAGGAAAGTCCAAAGTACTGAAGGGTGAGAGGATGGATGACGGGATGGAGAGGCGCTGGGGAAAGTCAGAGAGACAAGGATGAGGAAGAAGCAGATGGGTCAGAACGGGACATCAGGAACAAGACACGCTGCCACTAAGGCTTTCCCCCCTCCTTTCCTTGTCAGGCAACGGGTTGTGGTCTAAGGCCCTGACTAGAGCTATTCCCTTTTACCTAATTTGCCATCTACTCGGGGCCGGGACTGGACGGTGGTGACGGTGGTGACAATGGTGCCATCGGGCATGATGGTCCGGTCCAACTCAATCTTCTTGGTAGGTGTGATGCTGGGGCGAGGGGTGGAAGAGGTGGGCGTGCCCAGATTCCGAGGGGAGCTCTGTTCATAGTGCAGCTGCCAAATGGCGAGGAGAGAGCAAGGGATCAGGATCTCAAGAGACTGCCCAGCCTAGGCTGCTTACCCATCTCCCCACAGTGGTCACCGCCTCACCTCTGCTGTCATGGTGGCTGCTGGGCCCAGGGATTTCCCGGGCCCTGGAGTTAGTGGGCACACTTGTTTTCGTGACAGTGGTCTAGAGGGTGAGCCTACAGGCAGTGTGGCTTGGCCAAGGAGTTCAGCTGGAGACAAGGGTGACACTGTGAGCTGGGCCCAAGAGCAGGACCCATTCTGGTTTTTTGGGGGGGTTATTTTTGGGTTTTTGTTTATTTGTTTTTTCAAGACAAGGTTTCTGTGTGTATCCTTGGCTGTCCTGGAACTCACTCAGTAGACCAGGTTGGCCTCGAACTCACAGTGATCCGCTTGCCTCTGCCTCCCACCGCGTGCTGGGATTAAAGGCGTCAGCACCCACTCTTAAGTGCCCCTTCTGCCCCACCACACTCACCCTCTCCAAAATTGCTGCTCCTGAGCACTTTGAGGGTCAGCTCCCGGCTCTGGGGACCCAGGTCCCTGAAATCCAAAAGACAAACAGCTTGGTAAAAGAAGGAGGAGCCTAGCAAACTGAACTGACCCTTGAGTCAGTCAGTCAAAGGCTAGAGATGGAGATGTGGGTAATTACGGAAGAGAGTACCAACTCCAGCCCACCCCGTCCTCCAAGCTGCCCATCTTCCCAGGAGCATGGAGCATGTCAAGAGTGGAAGCCACTTTCCTCAGCCAGGTGCTCCCCATCACTCTTCCACCTGGTGTCTCGCTGGGTCTGAAGCTGCCCTCCCTGTCTGTGTTTTCAAGCTGATCACACTGTCAAGAAGACTACTCTTGCTTGAAGGTAAGGTTCAAACATACCTCTTCCATGAAGCCTCACCAGGTCTTCAGTCCATTAGAAGACTTCATGTCCCCTACCTAGGCACGCCCATGGCACGCAGTGCATTAATCTCAACTGGTGCGCTTGCCCATCTGTCCCTGCCTCAGGCCTGTGATCCACCCAGAGGTAGGACTGGACCTACTCCTTGTCCGTATCCCCAGGCTCTGGCATACAATAGCGGTCCGTACTAAAGGCTACCGGAATCAGGGCTGACTGCAAAGGTTCCTTCATCCTGACTGCCCACGGGAGCAGGGCGTGACTTACAGTGCCAGATCCTCTGTCCACTCCACCTCAGGACCAGCCCTCACGGGCTTGGTCCATTTCTCTTGCATGGGGTTATCGAGCTCGGCGGCACAGCACAGTTCCTCAGTGCCTGGAAGGAAACAGAAGTTAGAGGATATTCAGACGGAAGAAACGAAGTCCAGGGAACAGAGAAGCCGTGTCCTTGACTAGAGGGAAAGGGACCCCCCCCTTCCACTAAGGCAAGTAGAAAGAAGCCTTACCCTCCAGCTGGTTTCCCAGGTGAGATGCTCGAAGCTGCCGTAAGAATAACCGGGTAGGTCTGGGGATGGATGGCTGGGCCTGGGACGTCATCGGTGGCTTCTCACCGGGTACCTAAGAGCAGAAGGAGGCAAAAAGAGCAATAATCTTGATATGGCATCCTGGGGGTGGAGTACATGCAAATCTTTTCCTTTGGGTGTCCACTCACCAGGCCTCCGGGGGTAGAGCAGGCCCTGAGGTTGACCATCATGGCGGGCTGCGTGCTGACTATAGTATCCTTGACCAGTTCCTCGACCGTCGAAAGTTCTGCTTGTCCCTCATCCCTCTGCAGAGAGGAGAAGAGGTGGAGCCCCTGCTCTGTTGCACTGCTCGTTCAGCCTCACCTCTGCCTGCGCCCGCCCCCCCCCAGCCCCCTGCTTACCTCCCTGCTCTGCTTAGGAAGCACCGTGAGGCTGAGATCTGGGCGGTCAGTGAAGGCCCATGACACCAGCAGCCCCTCATCTGGGATCTCCTCCAGGCTGACTTCCAACTGCAGACAAGAACAAGAGGATTTAAACGACCTGCCCCATTCTTCCAAAGACCCTTCCTCTCCAAATTTCATCCCAGAGATGAGCCAAAGAGAAAATGCTGGGCCCCGCTTCAACCGCCCCCCCTGCCCAACTAACTCAGTTTCCCACATTTCCCCCCACCTGGGTTGGTGGCAGTGTCAGAGTGACGTGGTAGGTCTCCATGGAGACGGCAGCGGGGGACTGCTGGGTCACAGAGATGGGGAAGCGCACCTCCTCAGCGGAGAGCTGGCAGTGCAGCACCTGGAACAGTGGGTATGAGGCACTGAGGAGGACACTTGCTCAGCCCTGCCCTACAGCGGTTCAGGAGACCCTTCCCCACTTCTGCTTTCCCTGGGATGTCACCTTTTGGGGGCCCTATGCCTCTCAATGAATTAGATAAAAGCCAAAAACTCAGCCGAGTGCTGGTGGCTCACACCTTTGATCCCAGTGTTCAGAAGGTGGATCTCTCTCTGAGTTCGAGGCCAGCTTGGTTGTCAGAGTGAGTTCCAGAACAGCCAGGGCTATACAGAGAAACCCTGTCTTGGGGAAGGGGTGGGGGCTAAAATTCCTCTCCCTAGAAAAAAAGGCAGACATAACACACACACACACACACTTTGCCAATCACTTTAGTGAGATTCTCAGACCTCCTGAAACAAACCCTTAGGTCTTTAAGGCACACAGAAACTCCAAATTAAGCACCCTCAGACTGAGCTGGGCATGGTGGCACATGCTAGCCTGGTCTTCAAAGTTAGTCTAGCCAAGGCTACACACACACACACACACACACACACACACACACACACACACACAAATTCTGTCTCGGGGAGGAAAAAAGAAAGAACCCTCAGACTAGGCCTGGTGTGGTGTGCCCACACCTTTAATTCCAGCACTCGGGAGCAGAGGCAGGTGGATCTCTGTGAGTTCAAGGCCAGCCTGGTCAACAGATCAAGTCCAGGATAGCCATGGCCACATAGAGAAACCCTGTCTCAAAAAACCAAAAACAACAACAACAACAAAAAGGAACCCTCAGACTAAAAAGGAGCCTTGGGGTCAGCTCACCCTGGCCCCATCAGGTAGCACCCACCAGACCCTTACCATGGTACGCTCTGATTGGTCTACGCAGGTCACACGACTAATGCTGGCTCTGGGTGGGAGTTGGGATACCTCCTCAAAGGCGATTTGGATGGAGCTCTGAGGAAGTAATGTGGGCACAAGATCAAGTCTCTGGAGCTGTCCCCTGCAGGGCTGGTCTGCTCAACTGCTGGCTGGAGTCTAGCACTGCAGAGGCCTCAGGGCACTCCTTGGCTCAGGACTTTGAGACAGAAAGTATTCCCTCAAGCCCCGCTATCTCCAGAGACCTGCAGCTTCTGGGGCTGCTGAGGACCTGGAGGCTGAACTATCCTAGAGGCCAGCATGTCTTGTACCTTGGATACCTCTTCAAATCCCAGGAACCTCTCTGTTCTCCCCGATTTCCTCTTCACCAAACCCTTCATTCTAGGTCCTTAAGGCACACAGAAACTCTAATCACAGGAAAATAACAACTAACAAAACTTGGCACGTTCGTTGCTGTCTGTAGCTGGGCAGGGCTGGGCTAAGGATGAAATGGTTGTGTCATTTGCTATAAGATGATGGAGAAATAAGGCTAAGCCTTTTCACAAACAAATTGGGTGTGGAATGGTCAAAGGTATCATCCTAGGTAAATTCTTAGAAACGAGGACTGACTTAGCGGTGACTCCTCGGAGAAAAGGAGCTAGCTCAGAGGTCCCAGGCCTGGTTAATTCCTTAAGGTGGACAGCAGGGGTATTAGGGAACAGAAAGCCGATTAGCTTAGCTCTCCAAAGAGCTACTCCCTAATCCTACAGCAGTGGAGAAGAGCAGAATGGAAGAATTGAGGAGTGACGGCAATGTGTCCTCAAAGCTTGGGACAGAGAAAACACTTTCACAGAGTTCACTCACTTTCCCTGGCAAACCAGGGGGAGGAAAACCTCCCTGCTATGGTAGCTGTCTCCTTCAAAAGTCACACCAAAGTGGGGAGACCAGTGCTTAGGGACTATCTCTCCTCCCCTTGCAAGAGAGGCCAGTGTCCAGCTGAGTCAGCTGCCCCAGCAAGTGGCTTCTGACCCAGGGACAAAGTACAGGAAGGCTGGAGGAGTGGGTTCAATGTGTGAAGGGACAGATGTCAACTGGCCAGCTGGGAAGAGGGAACAGGACACAACTTCTCAGGGCCACTTCTGTTTCTAGGCATCTGGATGAATAGGGCAAAGACTCCAAGCTCTTATGGCTGGAAACACAGAGAGAGGCATCTGAGCAAGGAACTGACAGACTGAGGGCCAAGAGACGCTGCTTGCATCACGAGGGAAATGGTCCTGAAAAAGAGAGACCTCTGCCTTCCACTCAACCTCAGTCTCATGACTCTGTTTCCTGCCCATTTCCTGGGAGGTCAGATACCCATGGTGCAGTGGGCGGGGAGGTAGGCTAAGCTGGTTTATGACTGACCCTCAAGGGGCAGCCCAAGTTCATTTATTAGAAAGGACGTAGGTTATCAATTCGTCCTTTAGCTGAGATCCTTTCCCTTCAACTGCTGGCCAACCTGGAGGTAGTGAAATTGCTGATAAACGAAGAAATGATTCAGTTACCCTGGGGGTTCTACCTGACCACCAGGGTTTGGGAGCCTGAAATCTTAACTGGGTGGGGTGGCATGAGGACCAGGCAAATTCCTTCCGCAGGTGCACCGGTCTCTCTTGGCCCAGCCAGCTCAGTCTAGGCGGAAGTGCCCTCAGGCACACGGATTAGCGTTGCTATGAAACAGAAACTTGTACTGGGTTTGGAACCAGAATATACTGCCCATAAAAATAGAAAATTTGGTACATAACTGGACTTCTACAAGCCCCAGTCTAACGTGCACGCTTTTCTATGATTTGAAAGAGAAAGCTATAGGGTTCTCCAGTTGCTCCCCAGCCCTAATCCAGCTCTCTTAACATAAGCAACCTCTTCCCTAGAAGGCAAAGCTAAAGGGACGACTCAGGGGCTCCGTGCGACTCACCCCGTCCCTGCAGGCCTGTTCATTCAGGGCTCGCACCCAAGCCCGTTGCCAGTTCTCCCGGAAAGACTTGAAGGCAAAGAGCGAAGCCAGGAGGCCTCTGACGCCGGCTTCCTCGGGGGCGCCAGTCCGGGTCGCCCGCAGACGCAGCAGCGAACGCCACACACCCAGCTCGCGGAGTGAACCCCCGGGCTCGGAGGCTGAAGCAGGTCGGGAGTCTCGGCCCCCACCGGCCCGCGACAGCCACAAACCCCGGGCATACTGCAGCAGCCAGCCCAATACCGTGAGCAGCGAGGCGGCAAAGAGGAATATCAGGGCCGCCCAGCCCACGTCCCGCTGCCCCCAGCCAGGATCCATGCTCCCGCGGGCTCGGGTCTCGGCTCCGGCTCAGCCGCTGCCCCGGGGGAGCATGGCCCGGATGGACCGCGGGGCGTGGGCGAGCTCCCCCGGGGCTGAGCGCGCGGGCTCCGGGGCTCTCCGGCGCTGCCGAGATCCCAGGACCAGTAGGTGCCACGGATAGAGAAGAGGTCCTCCCGGGTAGCAACGCCCGGGCTCTGTCTCTGTAGCCGGGGATCCGGGTCGCTAGGACCGGCGGTGACCCTAGCTAGTCGCCAGCCAGCCAGCACCCGACTCCTCCCACGGCGCGGGCCCCGCCAGACCCCGGCGGGGACCAGTTTGCAGAAACACTGGGGCTCGCGGGCCGGCACCGGCTCCAGGAGGTCTGCGTGCGCAGAACTGACACTGACAACACCGCCGGCGCCCCGCCCCCACCCGCCCTTAAAGGAGCCGCGCCCTCGCCGGGCGGGGCCGAGCCAGCTGGGCGCCTAAAGCCTAGAGGAGGGCGGGGGCTTGAAGCCGCACACGTAAAGGATTCCGGGAGGAAAATAGGCGGAGTCTTTAACCGAACCGCCCCGTCCTGAAATCCGGGCGCACCCCTTCGCTACCAGGCTAGGGAGCTTCATTTATCTGAGATCCCGCCTGCTTTCCCCTATGCTTCTTAGATTTCTGCAGGTGGTGGCGGCTGTGGGGTTAAGAATGAGTTGGCCCCTGTGGAAATCATCACCCACTTCCAACACCTCCTAGCTCAGCATCTTCTGATCTTACTCCTTGACTGAAGCTAGCCACTGGGAACGGAGGGGGTAAGGTATCGCCTCTAGATAGATAGAGGTGCCTGGTAAAAGTCTAGCAGTTACCAACGGCGAGAACAATGAACCTAAGCCAACCTAAACCAAGTAAAAAGTTGAGAACAGAACACTACCATCGTTCTCCTTTCCCTAGGAGCTAGGCTTCAGGAACCCCGCCCCCCACCTCGCGCGCTACCCCCACCCGGCGCCCCATGAACCTCCTTGCTTGCGTGGGTTTGTTCTCTAGATATTTCCCAAGCCCAGGGCTGAATCTGTTTTTAAAAATAATACATTTCCATAGTAACAGCTCTTGCCTGTGGAGCACGTGTAGAAGGGATGGTAATGAGAAGAGAGCTGGCATTGTAGCACTGGACTATCAATAGATTTGGTTAAAAGACTCTCATCCAAATATGTGGCAGCTCGTGCAGTGCCACCTGACTGGAGTCCTAGCTGCTTGGGAGGCTGAGACAGGATGATACATTAGCCCAGGAGTTTGAAACCAACATGGATGAGACCTTGTCACAAGCGAACTCCACCCCACAAACCAAATATACGATATGCCACCCAACTCCAAAGAGACGGTGTTCTAGGAACACTATGCAAGTGACTGCCTCAAGCTGTACCCTTTCCTTTAGATCATTGGAAGACTGAAGCTCATCTTTCTTGGGAATCAGGGGAAGGGCTGGAGAGACAGCTCAGAGGTTAAGAGCACTGTCTGTTCTACCAGAGGTCCTGAATTCAATTCCCAACAACCACACAGTGGCTCACAACCATCTATAAAGTGATCTGATGCTCTCTTCTGGGCTGCACGTGTACATGCAAACAGAGCACTATACATAATAATAAATAAACAAATTTTTAAAAAGGATTCAGAGGAGAAGGAGGAGGAGGAGACAAAAGGATTCAGAGGTGTTCTAGTGCATAAGAGCCCTTCTTCATGACATATGGTGAGGTCTTTGACACAGTTGCTTCTAAACACAAGACAGGATTGAGGAGATGTTAAACGTCTTTCAAATCCATTTGTCTAACGAACAAGCCTATGAGAGTAAACAGTGCTTTACAAGGTCTAGGGTTGTGGGGCTAGGTGAAACACTGAAGGTCAGCAACAGTCTCTGACCCAGAAGAGGAAAGGTTATGTTGTAGCTGGAGATAGCCCCGATTTCACTGCAAGGAATGATGGGCAGACGTGAGATGATGAGGCAACCTTGCTGTGCCCCTGACCATGCACAGTGAACTCCAAAGCTAATGGAGACCCCAAGAGTCTCAGTCTTTAATCTAAGAGCAAAAGGCATGGCCTCAAGGGCGGAGAGAACTCTGGGTATATATAACCTAGGAGGAAATAGTCAGTGGGGAGAAAGGCTATTTATTCATCAGGGAAACAAATGATGGAAGAAAATGTAGAAATGCAAGGCCCTTCTCCACCAAGAACCCTTCCTGAGGTCCATTTAGACCTCTGAACAATTGTTCTCTGGCAATGGGGGAGGGGAGAGGGGAAAGGAGAAGAGATACACTCACCTTCCAGCCCAGCACTCCGAGGCTGAGTAAGGTCAGCCTGGAATATATAGGGAAGCAAGGTATGGTGGCTGATGCCTTTAGTTCCAGAACTGGGGAGGTGGGGCGTGATGATGGGGCGACAAGGGTGGGAGGCAGGGAGGAGGCAGAGACAGGCTGGTCTCCATCACTTGTTGGCAGCCTGATCTACATCGAGAATTCAAGGCCAGTTAAAGCTGTACATTAACACCTTATCTCAAAAGGGGGGAGAGGGGCATTTCTCCACTATCTTAGGTTTATTTCTGCAAGTTTTTGAGTGGACATTTGTCCCGTCTTGCAGATCCTGCTTGATATCAACCCCCTGGTTTCCCCGTCTCCCCTCCACCCCTTACGTAGCCTTTGAGTACTGATTGCATCTTGCTTTATGGTTTAGCTGGATGTTTATATGAGCGCTCATCAGGAAACTCAAAATATAGAAATGGTTGCGACATCATTTATCTTCAGTGAATGCATCTGAGTTATGCTAGAGTAGTTGCTTAGTGTCAGGCATCCCTTGGTCTTATCTGCTGCACAGCCTAGCTGGCATATCCTGCACGCCCTTTACCCTGAATTTCCCAGCCCAGGGGCGGGGCTTCCCTTCCTAGCCCAGGGGCGGGGCTTCCCTTCTCCCAGAGGCCTTTCACTATATAATCCAGATATTTTGGTTCCTCCCCCTCCTCTCTCCGCAGCTTCCTTATAAATCTGTATTTATATATCCTAACTTCTTGCCATAATTTCAATCAGGAAGCAAATGCAGTTTTGGTTTTCGAGACAAGGTTTTTCCATGTAGCCTGGGCTGTCCTAGACTAGCTTTGTAAACCAGGCTGGCTTTGAACTAACAGAGATCAGCTTGCCTCTGCCTCCCTGAGTGCTGGGGTTAAAGGCGTGCACCACTGTGCCCAGCTGTAACTGCATTTTTTTTTTTTTTTTTTTTTTTTGGACTTTATTTATTTATTTATACAGTATTCTGCTGGCATATGTGCCTGCAGGCCAGAAGAGGGCACCAGATCACATTATAGATAGTTGTGAACCACCATGTGGTTGGCTGGGAATTGAACTCAGGACCTCTGGAAGAACAGACAGTGCTCTTAACTACTGAGCCATCTCTCCAGCCCTGTAACTGCATTTTTGTTTTGTTTTGTTTTTATGGTTTTTTGAGACATGGTTTCTCTGTGTTAGCCTTGACTGTCCCGGACTCACTTTGTAGACCAGGCTGGCCTTGAACTCACAGCGATCTGCCTGCCTCTGCCTCCTGAGTGCTGGGATTAAAGGCGTGCGCCACCACGCCCAGCTTTGTAACTGCATTTTTAATCATTGTATTTCCTGTAGCACTTAGGAGTTACTTGCACCAAAGAGATTTGCCAGTTGTCATTTTTCTTGTTTTGTCTTGCCTTTTGAGACAGGGTCTTACCTGCTGGCTTGGAGCTCATTTGTAGATCAGACTGCCCTTTCACTCATGGAAGTGCTCCTGCTTCTGCCTCCCCAGTGCCATGACTAAAGGGGTGCACCACCACTCCCCCACCTCAGTTATTTAGGAGCTGGAAGTCCAGCTCAATTAGTGAGTATCACTCAGCATACACAAAGCCCCGAGTTCAACCCCGCACACCGCGTACACTAGGCATGGTGGTGCACACCAATGATTCAACCCTCAGGAAGCAGAAGCAAGTTATAAAGATCAGAAGTTCAAGGTCAGGGTGGTAATATGGACTACTTAGGAAATTCAAACCCAGCTTGGAATATGTAAAATGTCTTAATGGAGCTGGGTGAGATGGCACAAGCCTGTAATCCCAGCACTTGGGGAGGCAGAAGCAGGCGGAGCTCTGTGAGTTCGAGGCCAGCCTAGTCTACAGAGGGAGTCCAGGACAGCCAAGGCTACACAGAGAAACCCTGTTTTGGGAGAAAAAAAAAAAGTATTAATGGAAAGGCCAAAGGGTTTGGGATATAGCTCAATGGTAGAGCCCCTGGGTTCCGTCTCCAGCACTACAAAAATAAATTTAAAAAGGCCACATCAAGGAGACATACAATAAGTAGTACCTCAGTGGTTGAGGCTCAGATCACCTCAGAAGGTAGCTTTCCTTCGGGTAGGGCATGGTGGCTGAGACCTATAATCTCAGCATGCTCATGAGAGGCAGAGGCAGATTCTGAGTTCAAAATCAATCTAGGGAGCCAGATAAGGTGGCATACATTTTTAATCTCAGCACTTGGGAGGCGGAGACAGGCAGATCACTGTGAGTTCGAGGCCAGCCGGGTCTACAAAGTGAGTCTAGGACAACTATGACTACACAGAGAAACCCTGTCTTGAAAAACCAAAACCAAAACAAAAACCAACCAAACAAAAAAGATCAATCTAGGCTACATAAAGAGAGCCAGTCTCCCCCCTTTGTGCCCCCCCACACTCTCAAATCAAACAAAGAAACAGAAATTAGAGAAGTCAAGACATCCACTACAAAGAACATTAGGACAAATATCATGAGCCATATAAATCTGAGTTGATGATTACCATGCATTTTAAATTTCAGGCTGACCTCTGTTAGTATTCATTTTGATCTAGCTCTTTTTTTTTTTTCTTTTCCTTCGAGACGGGGTTTCTCTGTGTAGCCTTGACTGTCCTGGACTCACTTTGTAGTCCAGGCTGGTCTCGAACTCACAGCGATCCGCCTGCCTCTGCCTCCCGAGTGCTGGGATTAAAGGTGTGCACCACTACACCCAGCTTTGACCTAGCTCTTGAAAGAAGAAAAATTGTATCGCCTGAATACATACTCTCCTCCCTTTATTTGTAGGAATATTTGGAATTTCTGCCTGTTCAGAAATCTGATCGTCTTTCCCAACCTCTCTAGAACACCTATTGTCAGTCAAGTTTAAGAATCAGTATGCTCAGCCAGGCGTGGTGTAATGCCAGCTCCAGGTCACGCTGCTGCTCTACATAGTAAGTTCCAGGCCAGCCAAGTGGGCACTAGGGCTTTCTACAGTGTGTCCATTTTTCAAAGGAGTGGGCAATGTTGGGTTTTACTTCGAGTTGGTGACTTTTACTAGCCAGAATGGAAGGAGAAAGGAAAGAAGAAAAGAACAGGGCCACAGGGGGCTGGAGAGATGGCTCAGAGGTTAAGAGCACTGACTGCTATTCTGGAAGTCCTGAGTTCAATTCCCAGCTACTACATGGTGGCTCACAACCATCTATACGTGATCTGATTCCCTCTTTGGCCTGCAGGTGTATACACAGGCAGAGCACTGGATGATGATGATGATGATGATAATTAATAATAATAAATCTTTAAAAAAAAGAAAAGAAAAAAAGAACAGGGCCACAGGCAGGCCTTGCAAGTTCCTGAGCCCCATACTTTGCATAGTTCTCTCGTGGTCTTTTTTTAAAAAAATATTTATTTAATTGTTATTTATACATATTCTGCTCACATGTACATCTGCCTGCCACAAGAGGGCACCAGATCTCATTGTAGATGGTTGTGAGGCACCATGTGGTTGCTGGGGATTGAACTCAGGACCTTTTGGAGAACAGACAGTGCTCTTAACCTCTGAGCCGAGCCATCTCTCCAGTCCTCTTTTGTGGTCTTTTTACAGTGCTGAAACATTTCTGAGCCAGGCTTTGACAGGCAATTGATTTCATAGCGGGTTGGCCTTGCTTACTGGGAGGCACTCGGGGCTGCTTACATGTATGCTGCCTGCCCGGCCCAGGACAATCACAATTCAGTACATCCCAGCGTCCAGTGATGGCTCTCCGGGATTCAGGCACATGCTTTAGACACAAAGGTTCAAGTGAGTCAGACATTTCCTTCTTTCTCTGTTAATCAAGGGAGCAGCATGCCATCTGATGAGAACAGGTCCATGCAGCTGATAAATCCCTAATGTCTTTCTTGTCTTTAAACAAGTCCTTAGACCCTCCTGGGTGGCTGGTGGATGAGATCGTGATCTCTGGAGAAGAAAGACATAAAGAGATTTTAGGACTTAAGCCAGGTTGGAAAAGAAATTTTATTAGGACTAGCCTCTAAATTAAAAAAAAAAACAAAAACAAAAAAAGATATAGACTATCCCTCACACCTCCAGGGAGTTTCAACCTACTTCTGATCAACAAGATAGGTGAAAGCTCCCTCCTCTGGGGACCTTGCAAGCTCCGCCTTCCCACCTGTTCCCTGCATCTCCTGGTTTGGAAGACCATTCCCCTCTCGCCACAGAAATACTGTAAGATAATATCCGCTCAATTCCATGTGCACATGACTCACTCATCGTGTTTGATGATGCCTTATACACAGATTATCTTTGTGCCCTGTGCCTCAGGGGACACCAGCGGAAAGCAAAACATTTGCCTCCCTGGTGTTTGCTTGCACTCGTACACACACAGAGAAGCAAACCAGTATACTCTTAAGTGTGTGTATGTGTGTGTGTGTGAGAGAGAGAGAGAGAGAGAGAGAGAGAGAGAGAGAGGCAGACAGAGACAGATAGGCAGAGAGAGAGACAGACAGACACAGATAGACAGACAGACATATGGAGCTTTTAGTGTTAAGAGCCTTCGTCAAATAGAAGGGACATTTCACACCTGTTTTTTTAAACACATTTTTATTGAAAAATAAAATAATTCATATTACATCTCATTTTCTATCCCATCCCATGCATCCTTCCATTCCTTCCTCCCTCCCACTTTCACCCCAATCCCCCTTCCCTATGACTGTGACCGAGGGGACCTCCTCCCCATGAATATGGTGCTAGGCTATCAGGTCTCTTCTTGGTAGTCCGCTATCCTTTCTCCGAGTGACATTGGGCCTTCACACTTGTTTTTTAAAATTATTTTATTTATATGCATTGGAATAAGGTGTCAGATGTCTTGGAGTTACAGACAGTTGTAAGTTGCCCGGTGGGAGTTGGGAATTGAACCTGGGACTTTGGTGTTGACTCTGTTTCTTAGCAATTAAACTTTATTATGCAACCCAACTAGCTTATACAAGAAGGAAAAAGGTTAAAGGGACAAAAGAGTGAACCTTCCGGTAGCCGTTCCACGGGACGGGTCCTTAGGTGTCTCTCTGGCCTGCGTGCTGGTCCAGCTCATCCGCTGCCCCCGCACTCTCTCTGCAGCCGACTTTGTTATTCTCTCTTCCCCAACTCCTTCAGTCACGTGGGAAGGACCGGCTCCTTCTCCAGGTGAGGGTCCATTAGAAAGACAATAGTCCAGGTGGGGTCCCAGGTCTGCTTCCTGAATTCCAGACCCAGGATGGCTCCACTCAGTCTGTCACAAGGTATTCATGGGGTGCCCCAAGGGTAAAGCCCGCCAAGACTGCTCCCACCTGTGACAAAGCTTACTCCTTCCCGCACTAAGGAAAAGCAGACACTGCTCTTAATCACTGAGCCTTCTCTCCTGCCCCTTCAAAGCTGGTTGTGAGGAAAGGGAAAGGCTATCTCTGACCTAAAAAGTGTTAACTGCATCCTTACTCTAGGAGTGTGCAGTATTCAAAAGTGATGGACAAAATGTCCTGCTATTGTCAACTCCCTGACTCTCTGTAGTGGATTCCTCTCTGAGGAACGGAAAACATTTGCCACCAAGAGAACAATAATCCAGCAAACAACTACTTGCAGAGGCACAGGTGTCAAAAGGCAAGTGACTTGGGAAAAGAAACTTAACTGGGAGACCCACAAGCTCATCGGTGGTATGGACATGCCCTCCTGCCTCAGTTCTTTCCAATGCCTCAGTTTCTGTCTCGTGTTTTGAGATCTTGACACAGTGCTGTGATCCAACACCAAGTTAAAGTTCCTGCTTAAATCCAACGCACAAACAGCTCCCTCAGTGGCGAAACGCAGCGGTAGGTTGCCCAGCAACACTCTGCTATAGTGGAGGCAGAAGGTAGGTGGGATGTTGAGGGGAAAGTACCTGGATCGTGAACAAGAAAAGTAGTGGGGGAGGGGGAGAGAAATGAAAAAAAAAAAAAAGTAGTGGGAGGGGCTTTTCGAGTGTCTGAGCTTTCGAGTTTATAAAATCTCTTCAAATTATGGCTGCGTTTCTGGAAACAGTGTTAACCTCGGCTTCCTAAAGTGTGAGCAACAGTTTTCCTGCAAAGAGCAGGTGTGGTTCCACGCTCTCATCTCTCCTGACCGCTGCCGCCTTTCTGCAGCCGTATTTCCAGCCCCAGGGCATCCCAGATTGAACTCAGGCTGCTAGCCCTTTAAACCGGACCTGCGGGGGACGACGTGGAACCATAGAACAAGCGGTGTCAACCACGTGGTTCATACAAGGCAGCGTTCATGTTGGAACAGGGCAAAGCGTATTTCCTTTCTGAGCTGTACAATTTGATGTTTCGAGAGTCTCCGTTCTGTTTTCTTCAGTTGAGTTTCCAAAAACTCTAACGATGCCGCTCCTCTAGAACAAAAGTTTGGTTTAAGATAACACCACCCGTCTGTCTCTAGTGCCCTTTTCAAAAATGGTGCCTCGGTCTTCAGCAGGGATAGTTCTTTTGCAATTAAGATCCGGGTGGAAACAATGGGTAGGTGCAGCGGGGCAGAGCCGAGGTTGCTTCATAGAGCCTCTTGCGGGTCAGAAGGGAGGGTCAGGTCATAGTTGGGTTTTGTTCCTGCTGGAGCGGGAGTACTCTGCGTGTAGGGAGCGGCACTGCCGGCTGCCGAGGCCTCGGGAGTGTCCCCGGCTTGCCAGTTAGCAGAGTAGGCGGCGGAGCGGCGGCCCCTGGCAGGTCACCATGTGGGCCTTCCCGGAGTTGCCGCTGCCGCTGCTGGTGAATTTGATCGGCTCATTGCTGGGATTTGTGGCCACTGTCACCCTCATCCCTGCCTTCCGTAGCCACTTTATCGCCGCGCGCCTCTGTGGCCAGGACCTCAACAAGCTCAGCCGGCAGCAGATGTGAGTAACCGCAGGCACACGAGTGTCCTGGGTTAGGGGACTAGGTTGTGCAGGGGCGAGGGCTGCGGTGCTTGGCTTTGCGCTGGCCGGAGAGCTAACTCAGGCAACCCAGAACTCTGGAAGGCGATAGAAATATCTATCCTGGCAGGGCGCGGTGGAGCACGCCTCTAATTCTAGCACTCTGGGAGGCAGAGGCAGGTGGATGGCTGTGAGTTCGAGGCCAGCCTGGTTGGTCTACAAAGTGAGTCCAGGACAGGCGAGGCTGCACAGAGTAACCCTGTCTCGAAAAACAAAACAAAACAAAACAAAAAGTAATCTATTCTGGGAAGGACGTAATGGGACCTTTGGCTATCAGGACTTCCAGCAGTGGTATCCTTTCCCCTGTGCACACTTCCTACTCCGTCACAAACTACAAAATACTTGGAAAGAAAGCCACTCTGGTTTACGGAAACCCCTACTATAGTGAGTGACCACGCCCCTTTCTTCTTCCTCCTCCTCCGCCCTTGCTGCTGGGCTGCAGACCAGAGTCCCAGGGAGTGATCAGCGGTGCAGTTTTCCTCATCATCCTCTTCTGCTTCATCCCCTTCCCCTTCCTGAGCTGCTTTGTGGAGGAGCAGTGTAAGGCATTCCCCCACCATGAAGTAAGTGCGTTAGTGGCGACTGTTGGCTGGGGCCGGGCGCTTGGGTTGGGGTTATTCGGATTTGGGAAGGAGGGTGCTTGTGGACCCAAGAAAGGAATTCTGGGATTGGTGATATAGCTCAGTGGTAGAGCACTTCCCTAGTCTGCGGAAGGCCCCAGGTTCAATCCTAGCTCCGAAAGGAAAAAAAAAATGGGAGAGAGAGGAATTCTTGAAAGGCGGCATAGGACAAGGCTTGAGTCGTGACTTGCCCGAGCCTCCCCAGTTTGTGGCCCTAATAGGTGCCCTCCTCGCCATCTGCTGCATGATCTTCCTGGGCTTCGCTGATGACGTACTCAATCTGCGCTGGCGCCATAAACTGCTGCTGCCCACAGCTGCCTCACTACCTCTCCTCATGGTCTATTTCACTAACTTTGGCAATACAACCATTGTGGTGCCCAAGCCCTTCCGATGGATTCTCGGCCTGCATTTGGACTTGGGTGAGTAGCCCTGTCACTACTGCCCCTGTGGTACCTACTTCGGGGTACCCTCCCTTCTGAGATCCCAGTAGAAGACCTCTCCTGGTGGTCCATCTCTCCATCAAATATTCCTTTTCTGCCCCGGGCGGTGGCACGCACCTGTAATCCCAGCACTCAGGGAGGCAGAGGCAGGCGGATCAGTGTGAGTTCGAGGCCAGCCTGGTCTACAAAGTGAGTCCAGGACAGCCAAGGTTACACAGAGAAACCCTATCTCTGAGGGAAAAAGTATTCCTTTTCTGCTTCTGTGTCTGCTCAGATTTCTCTCTTTTCCCTTCTCTCTTTTTCTATCTCTTCTTTCCTTCCTCATGCTGGCTAGGCAAGCACTCTGAGCTATATCAAAGCTTTTCCTTTCTCTTCTTTTCTCTCTCTCTCTCTCTTTACAAAAGTTCAAAACAAGATCACACAATAAATTGCCTTGCACTTACCTTAGTCCAGGCAGGCCTTAAACTGGTAAGCCTCCTATCGCCAGCCTTCCAAGCAGTTGGAATTACAGGCCTGTGCTACCAGGCCTTGCTTATTCAGATCCCTTTTGGTGCTCATCCATCCTGCCGTCTGCTCTCAAGGAATAATTAAATAATAAGTCAATCCAAATCCTGCTTCCTCGCGCTACTGATTCTGTGTCTCCCCAGGGATCCTGTACTATGTCTACATGGGACTGCTTGCAGTGTTCTGTACCAATGCCATCAACATCCTCGCAGGGATTAATGGCCTAGAGGCCGGTCAGTCACTAGTCATCTCTGCTTCTATCATTGTCTTCAACCTGGTGGAGCTGGAAGGTAGGTGGGACTGGGGACCAGGGGAAAGAGAAGCCTAGATGTTAAGGGACTTGCCTGATTTTAGAGAATCCCTGGGGGAAGGGGACAACACAAAAGTCATTTTAGAGTGGAAGATATTTACTTTGCAAACAGGAGTTTTGCAGTAAGGAATTATTAAGCATGAGAAAGAAAAACAGCAATGCTGTCATTTATAGCTTGATTGTCATGCATAGCAGGACGGATGGTTTCTTTTTTTTTCTTTTTTTTTTTTTTTTTTTTTGGTGTTTTTATTTTTATTTTTTTCTTTGAGAAAGGGTTCTCTATGTTAGCCTTGGCTGTCCTGGACTCGCTTTGTAGACCAGGCTGGCCTGGACCAATGGTTTCTACTGGATTTACTTTCACAGGATCCTAGCAATAGAAAGGGTCACTCTTGCCGGGCATGGAGGTACACACCTTTAATCCTAGCACTGAGGCACAAACAGGCAGATCTCTGTGAGTTCCAGGCTAGTCTGGTCTACACAGTGAGTCCAGGACAGCCAAGGCTAACACAGAGAGATCCTGTCTCAAACCCCCTCCCCCCCCAAAAAAGAGACAAGAGTTTCTCTGTGTAGCCTTGGCTATCCTGAAACTATCTCTGTAGACCAGGCTGCCACAGAGATCGGCCGGCTTCTGCCTCATGAGGGCTGGGATTAAAAGCATATGCCACCACCACCTGACTCTTCCTACTTATTTAAAAAAAAAAAAAAAAAAGTGTGTGTGTGTGTGTATATATAAACAAACAAACCTGGGAGGCAGGCAGAGGTCTGTGAGTTTGAGACTAGCCTGGGTTACACATGGAGAAACCATATCCTGACAAAAGACAGAAACAAACCCCTCCCAAAACAAAACTAAACAAAAAAATACTAAAACTTACTCGTGCCTTCTGAGAGCTCCCAGTTCAGAGCACATCTCCACTTCCTGTCATCCTCTCCCAAATGACCCCAAACCGACCCTAACAGGAGCACCTCATAGCGCCCTTGCCTGAAATGGCTTACGACTCCTTGTCACATGTGACTTCAGACGTCTTCGTCTCTAAGTGAGTCCAAGTTCACTCTCTGTCATTTCTGGTTGTCTTTAGTTGATGAACATCAACAAGTGTTCATTAAGCGTGAGCACTGTTTTGTTCTGAGGCTGAAGCACATAGCCCTGAAACTGAGAGATCCAAGTTCTGAGATGAAAGGCCAGTGCACCCCCCCTACGCCCAGCTAAAGCTAAGCACTTTTTTTTTTTTTAAGCTAAGCACTTTTTAAGCATTATCTCATTTACATCAAATGATGACTCTATGTAACTGGCATTACCCAGTTTTATAGATGAGAAAATGGAAGCTTAGAGAAATTCAGTGTCATATTCAAATTCATACAGCTAAAAAGTAAAACTGGTATTCAAACCCAAGCTGGAATCTGTTTTTTTTTTTTTTTTGGCTTTTTGAGACAGGGTTTCTCTGTGTAGCCTTGGCTGTCCTGGACTCCCTTTGTAGACCAGGCTCGCCTCAAACTGACAGTGATCTGCCTGCCTCTGCCTCCCAAGTGCTGGGATTACAGGCTTGCACCACCACCACCCGGCCCAGCTGGAATTTCTAAGCCACACTTAAGACAACCACTAGCTTTTGTTGTTTTTTCTCTGTGTAGCCCTGGCTGTCCTGGAACTCACTGTGTATCTCAGGCTGGCCTTGAACTCAGAGATTCGCCTGCCTCCGTCTCCTGAGTGCTGGAGTCACTAGCTTGTTTTTTTAATATTTACTTATGTGGATGTTTTATCTGCATGTACGTCAATCTGTACACCAGAAAATATCATCTGATCCTATGAGACTACAGTAATAAATGGTTGTGAGCTTCCATGTGGGTGCTGGGGATCGAACTAGGACCTCAGAAGCAGCTGCTAGTTCTAACCACTGAGCCTTCTTTCCAGCTCATCACTAGCTTTTTTGAAGGCTCGATGAACGTGATAGAGTATTGGGAGTTGTTTGGGAGACACGGATGTTAGAGGCGGTCATGGTGGCGACGTACTTGTAATCGCAGCACATGGGAGGTAGAGGCCAGGCTTGGCTATATAGGAAGTTGGCGGCCAGCAGAGGCGGCATAGGGTAGAGTTAGTCTTGAAAGTGACTTGGGTGAGATGTTCCCAATGGCTGGGAGCATAAATTGGATGCAGATGAGACCAAGGAACGTAGGGAGGGTAGGTACCGACTTTCTTCTTTTTCCTCTGCTCCAAAGGTGACTACCGGGATGATCATGTCTTTTCCCTCTACTTCATGATACCATTTTTTTTCACCACCTTGGGATTGCTGTACCATAACTGGTAAGTAGACCTCTGTGGATAAGGAGAAAGTGACTGGTGTGTGCGGCAGAGATGGTCTTGACATAACCCAGCTTCCGATGTCTAAAATACTCTTGTTGGGTATTCTCTGGGTCTTCCCAGAGTGGTTCGCCGGTCCTGGTGTTGGTGTGTGTGAACACAGGCATTCGTGGTGTGTGTGTGTGTTCATGCTGCAGAGATCTCTTAGGGTCAGGAGTAGCCTGTTGCTGAGTGTGGGTCACGTGAAAGAAAGGGTCAGTAATGACTCCTGCCGTGGCTCAGATCCTCTCTCCCTTCTAGGTACCCGTCACAGGTGTTTGTGGGAGATACCTTCTGTTATTTTGCTGGCATGACCTTTGCTGTGGTGGGAATCTTGGGACACTTCAGCAAGACCATGCTGCTCTTCTTTATGCCACAAGTGGTCAACTTCCTGTACTCACTGCCTCAGCTCTTTCATATCATCCCTTGTCCTCGACACCGCATGCCCAGGTAGCTGTTGTGGGGCTTGAGAGCGTCACTGTAGCTTTTTGCTTGAGGTAGCTAAAGCCGACCCATACGTTTCCTGTGTAAAAAGGAGTGGGGTGGGGGGAAGACGGGATAACTGTCTGTGGGTGGCATGTGATCCTTTACAAAGCTCATTTGCTCCCATCATGTGTGATGCTCACAACAGTTTGGCTCTCCCGGACGTAGGAAGAAACTTCAGTGCTCAAGTCCTCAGTCCCCTTCCTAGTAACCACAGGGTGGAGAAGCTCTTTGATTCAATCACGTGAAATCATCTTCCTGTTGCAGACTCAACACTAAGACAGGCAAACTGGAGATGAGCTATTCCAAGTTCAAGACCAAGAACCTCTCTTGCTTGGGCACCTTTATTTTAAAGGTAACAAGGTAGCAAGGAGGTAAGGCCCCAGGCCGCCATCCTTAACTTGAGGGGGAAAAAAAAGAGTTAACCTAGGTTTTCCCAGGCCCAAGGGGGAGTTTGGGAAACATCAGGAAGATTCTTGATGAAATGTCACTGAAGTTGCCTTCGCTTCTGGTCCTTCCAGGTAGCCGAGAGCCTCCGCCTAGTGACAGTTCACCGAGGTGAAAGTGAGGACGGGGCCTTCACTGAATGCAACAACATGACCCTCATCAACTTGTTGCTTAAAGTCTTTGGGCCCACGCATGAGAGAAACCTCACACTGCTCTTGCTGCTATTACAGGTAAAAGCAGAGGGTGGGGCTTATGCACACTGCCCTGTCTCTGTCGCACCTCGGTTCTAATTCCAGTCCGTTTCTCCTAGGTCTTGAGCAGTGCTGTCACCTTCTCCATTCGGTACCAGCTTGTCCGACTTTTCTATGATGTCTGAGTTCCCTGACGATCGCCCTTAACCACACAGTCTCCACAGGACCTCACCCGGGGCCAACCTCTCACTGATCCAAGACTGCCTTCTGGTCCAGGTCTCTCGACTGTTCGTTTTTTTCAGATTTTGTTTTTCTCCCATCTGTGATTCCTGGCGTCCTGGAGGACCTTATCAGACTTAGTCCATTAGTTGGACTTCGCCTACGGCTTTCTTCAGCTTACCACTCTCTCCCTTTCTGTCCCGTCTGGTGGGGGTGGGGGGGCTGTGGGATCTTTTATGCAGATTGTCACAGCTCAACTTTCTGAGCCCTAACCCTAAAGGAATTCGCTGGACCTCGAGAGAGAACCTGGGCGAGGGCTAGAGTTAGGGCAACATATACTCCGAGGAAACCTCACATTTGACTATGAAATTAAGTGTTCTGATTGGGAAGAGCAGAGGCAGGGCCATGTGCTCAAAACAGTGACAATAAAGGACTGCCTTTTGCTTGCTCCTGTAGGTATATCCACTCCTCCCCCTTTTTGTTTTTTCTTTTCAGCGGGTTGAGGTGCTTGAGGACTGAGGCCAGGGCTTCCTTGTACTTAAGTGCTCTACCACTGAACGGTAGTCCCAGCCTGGTATATTTGTTTTTCGTATGGGCATTTTAGGATATTTTGGAAGAGTTAGAGTCCGATAGGGTACTTACCTCTGCTCCATCAGACCCTTTCTTGCAACAGAACCAAGTAACAGAACCAAGACCAGACAGAACATGTTGAATAAATATTAAAGTATTAACTTCCCCCTTCCCCCCTCTCCCATGACAGGCTTTCTCTTGTGTAGCCCTGGCTGTCCTGGACTTTCTTTGTAGACCAGGCTGGCCTCAAACTCACAGACATCTACCAACCTCTGCCTCTCAAATGCTGGGATTAAAGGCCTGTGCCACTATGCCTGCCTAAGGTACTAATTTATAGTAGCACAAAGAATCACAGTGCTCGGCTTTGGCTAGGATTAAACTCTGAGGAGCTTTCGTTTCATTCTTTTTTTTTTTTTTGGTTTTTCGAGACAGGGTTTCTCTGTGTAGCCTTGGCCATCCTGGACTCACTTTGTAGACCAGGCTGGCCTCAAACTCACAGCGATCTGCCTGCCTCTGCCTCCCGAGTGCTGGGATTAAAGGTGTGTGCCACCACGCCCGGCTCTCGTTTCATTCTTTTTTTTTTTGTTTGTTTTTCTTTTGTTTTTTTCGAGACAGGGTTTCTCTGTGTAGCCTGGGCTGTCCTAGACTCATTTTGTAGACCAGGCTGGCCTCGAACTCACAGCGATCCGCCTGCCTCTGCCTCCCAAATGCCGGGATTAAAGGCGTGCGCCACCACGCCAGGCGAGGTTTCTTTTAAACCTTCTCTTTGCAGCCATGCTGGTTGGTACACGCCTTTATCTCCCAGCACTAGGGAGGCAGAAGCAGGCAGATCTCTTGAGTTTGAGGACAGCCTGGGCTACTCTGAGAAAGCCTGTCTCAAACAAAAGCTTGGATGGCAATGTTGCACACCTTTAATCCCAGTTTTTGGGAGGCAGAGGAAGGTGGATCTGAGTTCAAGGCCAGCCTGATCTACAGAATGAGATTCAGGGCTATACAGAAAAACCCACTGTTTCGGGGCCGGGCGTGGTGCCACACGCCTTTAATCCCAGCACTCGGGAAGCAGAGGCAGACGGATAGCCTGAGTTCAAGGCCAGCCTGGTCTACAAAGGGAGTCCAGGACAGCCAAGGCTACACAGAGAAACCCTGTCCTGAAAAACAAAAAACAAAGCAAAAAAACCCCCAAAAACAAAAAATCACTGTCCTGAAATACCCCTCTCCCCCGGAAAAAAAAAAAAGCCCTCCCTTTGCCAGATCAGAGGAGGGAGTGTAAGGTTTTACTGCAGATCCTTTTTCTTTAAAACCCTAGGCCAGCTCAGATTTCCCAGGGACTAAAGAGGTGGCTCCAAACTCCACCCTTCTTGCCTTCCGGGTTTGGTGTCGCGCGGTAGCGTTTAAATTTCGCGCGCTTTATACGGATAGGCCATTTCCACGGGTGACTTAGCAGCCAGCTCGGAGGCCACTCCGCCTTGCCCTCTTCCCCGGGTAAAAAGGTTTTCAAATTGGACCAATCGCTGGGCGCGCTCTCCCCGCCGAGACGCGTCACGGAGGGGTTAATCGCAACCAACCACAAGCGGGTACTAAAGAAAAGAGCCAATCAGAGGAGAGCGGGGGGCGTGTCCTGGTGGCTTATAAGGGCGGGCCCGCCCGCGCGCGGCGACAGTTGACTGCAGCGGTTGGCGGCTCGTCTCCCGTTGGCGTCGCTCTCGTCCTTCTCTACCTCGTTCACCATGTCGGGTCGCGGCAAGACCGGCGGCAAGGCCCGCGCCAAGGCCAAGTCGCGCTCCTCGCGCGCCGGCCTCCAGTTCCCGGTCGGCCGCGTGCACCGGCTGCTGCGGAAAGGCCACTACGCGGAGCGCGTGGGCGCGGGCGCGCCGGTGTACCTGGCGGCGGTGCTCGAGTACCTGACGGCCGAGATCCTGGAGCTGGCGGGCAACGCGGCCCGCGACAACAAGAAGACGCGCATCATCCCGCGCCACCTGCAGCTGGCCATCCGCAACGACGAGGAGCTCAACAAGCTGCTGGGCGGCGTGACGATCGCGCAGGGCGGCGTCCTGCCCAACATCCAGGCCGTGCTACTGCCCAAGAAGACCAGCGCCACCGTGGGGCCCAAGGCGCCGGCGGGCGGCAAGAAGGCCACCCAGGCCTCTCAGGAGTACTGAGCGGGAGCCCGCCCGCGCCGCCGCGGCCCCCCAGCCCTCCCCACACCTCCACAACGGCCCTTTTAAGGGCCACCTCACCCCTCACGGAGAGAGCTGAGCCACCTCGGGCTGCGAGCCGCCCCGGACCGCCGCGTTCCCGTCTCCTCCCCCTCTCGGCCCCTCTCGCGCGCGCGTCTCTCCGCCTCTCCCCTTCCCTGCCCCTTCGGGGTCCGCCACGGAGGTCGCGGGCGCCGCCGGCACCTGCCCATCCCGGAAGACACAGCCTCCGCCGCTCTCCGGTCGTCGTCGGTGGGCCGCGCGGAGAGAGGCCGGGCCGCCTTCCCGAAGTCTCGGGCGGCCTCTTTGGCTGTGACGTGCGGGCCGAGGTGGGCTTGAAGGTGAGTCCCTCCGCAGCCGCAACCTGGGCGTCTTTTCTTCCGCTTGGTGCTTAGACCTCTCCTGGACCTTCCAGAAGTGACTTGATAAACCAGGCTTCGGTGAAGAGGAGTGTATCGCATTGTTTGGTCCTGTGTGTCGCGCCCCCACCCGCCACCAACCTTGCTGGCTTTTCATACCGGTCTCCCTCCCTCCCCCCTCATATTCATTCATAGGACGGTGTGTGGAGTGATCGGGACAAAACTCACTAATAGGAACCGGTTTTCTCCAGGATGCCTCCTGGAAAGGTTCTGGGAGACGCTTACAGGCCTGTGGACAGAAGAGGAGTTGCGTTCTGCCGCAGGACTCTGGCAGCCGGGCCTAACCATCCTCCCCTTTCCCAGCGACTCAACTACAACCCATACACCTAGATACCAGCACAAGTCGGTGGGTCCCTGTCTGGACTGAGCCTTTGTTGGCTTGTGAACTGGAATTTTGCAGCTATTCTAAGTCTAGAACCTTAGGTAGTGGGGCGTTTCAATTGGTTAATTTTATTAAAGGATTGTTTGGTTTTTTAGAAAACTGTGTCTGATTTTTGAGTTGCTGTAGGCCCGACGCGGGGATGTAAATAGCTCCAAGGTAGAGCCATGCTAGTGGCGTGAGTTGTGGTGGGAGTGGGTTACTGTAGGGTAACTTCCCTTCAGACGGGGAGTGGGAAGGGCTGTGGAAAGGTCCTGTCACTGTACAGTCTGTAGGAACTGATGGCTGCTGTTTTCTCTTTGCTTGCTTGGTGCTTCCTGGGGCTACATTCCCAGAACATAAGGCAGTCACAGGATGTTTTAAAACAGAAAAGTCCCAGACTCAGAATTCAGGCTTAAAAGGGCTTTGGGTTTATTTAATATTTCCCAAACTCCACCAAAACAACCACATTCAGAGGCGGTTTGCTAGTGGCATTGGTTACATTCAAATATTGGCTTGGACTTAAAAGCCCCAACTACTGAAAGGCAATGAGTCATCAAGGCCCCAAGGTGAGGCATGTCTCTGGAAGTCTCAACACCCTGTGCTTCAGTGTCCTGGGATGGTCACCCCCTTAGGAAGCACAGGGCACTTGAAAGCCAGATGGAGGCACTGGAAAGTGGCAGCCAAGATTCCTATGCCCTAGAGCCAGTTAGTGTGCATCATTAAGCTGCCTTGCAACATCCAGGATGTTCTTGGCCCCTTTGTTCAGCAACAAACTGGCCAGACTGATGCCCAGGTTCTCAGCAGCTAGCTGGGCTCCTCTTGGAATGTTCCGGGCGGTGATTCCAACCAGCTGTGGGTCATCCTCTGGGCCGTCTTCATGCTGGATGACAGCGGTAAGAATTTGGTGAGCCAGAAGCTCACAAGCGGTTCTGTTTATCCCTCACCTCCCAGTCAGTACCTGGATAGGGACCTGGATGGTAGCCTGCATGGTCTCTTGCATGCTATCTGAGCCATCTAGACTCCAGACTCCCCCAGTCAAGTACAGCTAGGAAACAAAACCGACCAGCACATTTAGAGAAAACTGCTTGGAAGTTTGGTGTACACAGAAATACCAGTCCCGCCCCCTCGTTCATTTCCCTGCTTACCTGCCCATCCTTCATCATGGTATGTACTGCTACTGGCACGCTACAGCCTCCTTCCTGCAATGATAAAATTCCTTTGAGCTCTAATGGCCTTTAATACCACTTTTGACCTATAATTTGGTATAGGTCTTTATATATATCTGAAGATATAACTGAGAAAGGCTGCTGGAGCCAGACAAGATCCTCACCACACATACAAAACGTCACATACAGCAGTTACCTGAGAAATCTCCCTACTGCCCTCCTAGGTTCCCCCAGGCCCCCACTCCACCAGGGAAGAGGCCCAAGTCTTACCAGGTGCCTCAGAAAGGCCCTTTCAGCAATGCAGCAAAGCAGCGTCTCAGGGTCATGCAGCGCACTCACTAGATCCAAGATATCCTGGTCCTTGGCTCGGACTTCCACAGCTAGGGCTCCCTAAGGGTACCACAGACCCACATGTGGGAAACCCCTCCTCCGCCTGCCTCCAGGGGCTTCTGCATGCCAAGCCTGCGCCTCCCCGAAGAACACTGACTTCCATAGGAAGCAGGTGCCAAAGGCTATGACCCAAGGTTCTTGAAGGGGCACATCAGCAAAGCCCTCTCCAGGCAAGCTTACCTGACCCACCGCATACATGCATTCCTCTGGGTGCAAGATCTGGGGAGGCAGACAGAACACACAGAATGGTGGGATGGGGCGTCCAAAAGCAGTGACCTAGGGTTTGCCAATCTAGGAGGCCTGGGGGAGGGGAAAGCAGGAGTCTGGCCATTAATTCCAACCTCCCTAGCACCACTTTACTTCTGGTTCGTAGTCTTATTGGCAGAATGGTCAAGATACACCAAAGGCAGACAAGAGGCGGCCCCTACCTGCCCCAGGCGGTTCTGCCAGCCCATCCGCTGTAGGCCAGCCACAGCCAGGATGATGGCACTGAACTCCTGCTGCTCATCCAGCTTCCTCAGGCGGGTGTTGAGGTTTCCCCGCTGTGGAGAGACGCTAAGGAGATACGACCGACCCACATAGAGCACCCTCGCTTCCCTCCACTTTTTTTTTTGTTTTGTTTTTGAGACAGGGTTTCTCTGTGTAGCCCTGGCTGCCCTGGAACTCAACTGTAGATCAGGCTGACCTCGAACTCAGGGAGATCCACCTGCCTCTGCCTCCCTGAGTGCTGGAATTAAAGACATGTGCCACTATGCCCAGCTTGTAGCTAAATTTTTTAAAAGACCTTTTTTGTCTGGGTTGTGGTAGCTATAAATGCTTTTAATTCCAGCACTCTGGAGGCAGAGACAAATGGATCTCCATGAGTTCAAGGCCAGCCTGATCTACAGAGTGAGTTCCAGGACAGCCAGGGCTACACAGAGAAACCCTATCACCAAAAAAAAAAAAAAAAAGGAAAAAAGAACCGGGTAGTTGTGGTGCATGCCTTTAATCTCAGCACTTGGGAGGCAGTGGCTGGCGGATCGCTGTGAGTTCGAGGCTGGCCTGGTCTACAAAGCAAGTGTAGGGCAGTCAAGGCTACAAAGAGAAACCCTGTCTCAGAAAAGACAAAAAGAAAAAAAAGAAAGAAGACAGACTTTTTTTCAGCGGGAGTGATGGCACACACCTTTAATCCCAGCACTAGGGAGGCAGAGGCTGGCGGATCACTATGAGTTCAAGGCCACCCTGCGCTACAAATCGAGTCCAGGACAGCAAAGGCTACATAGAGAAACCCTGTCTCGAAAAAACTAAAAAAAAAAAAAAAAGAAAGAAAGAAAGAAAGAAAAAAGCTGGGTGTGGTGGCACATACCTTTAATCCCAGCCCTCGGGAGGCAGAGGCAGGGAGATCACTTTGAGTTCGAGGCCAGCCTAGTCTACAAAGTGAGTCCAGGACATCCAAAGCTAATACAGAAAGACCCTGTCTCGAAAACCCCCTGCCCCCTCAAAAAAAGGAAAAAAAATGTGTTCGAGGCCGACCTGGTCTACAAAAGTGAGTCCAGGACAGTCAAGGCTACATAGAGAAACCCTATCTCGAAAAACCAAAAAAAAAAACAAAACAAAAGGAAAAAAAAAAAACCCAAAAAACAAAACCCTTTTTTCAACAGGATCTCACAGTGTAGTGCTGGCTGTCCTGAAATTCACTCTGTAGACTGGGCTGGCCTTGAACTCATAAAGATCAACCTGCCTCTGCCTCCAAGAGTGCTGGGAGTAAAGGCATGTGCCGCCTTGCTGGGCTGGGACATACTCTCACTAGTTTTTATTTTTGTTTTATGTGTGTGGGTGTTTTGAATGCACGCATGTGTGTGGAGGTCAGGAAAGGGCATCAGGTCCCCTACAGGTGAAGTTAGAAAGACTGGTGAGCCACCATGTGAGTTGAACCAGGGTCCTCTGGAGAAGCAGCCAGTGCTTTAAACCACTGAGCCATATCTCCATCCCCAGGGCATACTGTTTTTAAAATTAGGGTTTTTGTTTTGTTTTGGTTTTTGGTTTTTCGAGACAGGGTTTCTCTGTGTAGCCCTGGCTGTCCTGGACTCACTTTGTAGACTAGGCTGGCCTCAAACTAACAGAGACCCTCCTGCCTCTGCCTCCTGAGTGCTGGGATTACAGGCATGCACCACCATGCCCAACTTAAAATTAGTTTTATGAAGCATCCCACATATTCACTGTAAAAATCAAAGCCACCTGGCAGCATAGAAAGTAAAAACGGAAGCCGCTTGCTTCCACTCCTGCCACCCAGACGTCATCATTTGTGTTGCCAAGGCCTGTCTGTCTCTAGCTAACATGTCAACTCTACATAAGCAGGAACAATGTCCATTTCACAAGGATTCTGGTTGCCAGGCACCTGCCTGGGTTTAAGAAAACATTAAAGGGGCTGGAGAATGGCTCAGAGGTTAAGAGCACTGTCTGTTCTTCCAAAGGTCCTGAGTTCAATTCTCAACAACCACATCATGGCTCACAACCATCTATAATGAGATCTGATGCCCCCTTCTGGCGTGAAGGCATACACGTGGGCAGAATACTGTATAAATAAATAAGCCGGGCATTGGTGGCACACACCTTTAATCCCAGCACTTGGGAGGTAGAGGCAGGCGGATCAATGTGAGTTCGAGGCCAGCCTGGTCTACAAAGAGTCTAGAACAACCAAGGCTACACAGAGAAACCCTGGCTAAAAAAACAAAAACAAAAACAAAATAAAAGAAAGAAAGAAAAACATTAAAGGACCATAGATGATGGATGGAAAGACAGACAACCCGCTGCCTGGACAGACCCACTTGCTTTGGAAGGCCCTTCTATTTTCAGGTCTCTCAGAGTCTCCAGAACTTCTCTTCCTCTTTGGCCACTGCCCTTCCCTCTTCTGAAAGGATACAATACTCTTGAATTCCAGATGTGGGAACTTTCTCTGCAGCTGGGCCACTCTCCTCAGGGAGCTGGTTCCCACAGTGCTGCTCAGAGAGAGTTTAAAATTAAGCACAGGCTGTCCACTGTTCCCCACTGTCCATCCCTTTGTCCTCTGTATACCAGGCCCCACTCACCTTTTCTCTGGTAAGGTTTCTAGGGTCTTTCCAATAAATTTGGGGTGAAAGACAACAGCATCACAAGGATTTTCCCGTCTGGAGAGAGCAAATGATGATATAAAATTATTATTATTTGGAGACAGAGTTTAACTCTTGCCCAGTCTGACCTAAAATTTACTATGTTTTTATTTCACTCTCTTGACTGTTTAAATTTTTATTTGTGAGGTGAGAAGCATATGCATGCTGTGCCATGTGTGTGCGAGTCAGAGGGCAACCTCTGGGGTTCAGTCCTCCCTTCTACCCTGTGGACCCCAGGGACTGAACTCAGGTCATCGGCTTTGGCAGCAAATGCCTTTACCAGCTAATCCATCTTAAGCCAATATTCTTGCACACTTATACCTTGAGATATAACCTCACTAAGTTCCTCAGGCTGACTTAAATCACTCTGTAGCCCAGGGGAAAAAAAAAAATCAAAGACCCCCCCATGGTAGGACCAACCCTGCCCAGGCCCCGTCACGCGCATGACTCTTACTTGCAGATGGCTCCAATGGTAAAGCCAGGAGGTAGTATGGTAGGCACATCCTTCAGGGAGTGAACGACCAGGTCCACTCTAGAGATAAGAGGGGAGGACACGGAGAGAGACTTACTCATTTCCACCCACTTGAGCATCGACTGCAGCCATCCCAGGGCCTGAGAGCCTTGAGGCCTCACCTGCTCCAGCCCCCCTCCCCCCCCCCCCCCCCCACCAATCTTATACCCCAGGCAGTTAGGTGACTCCAAAACAAGACACTCTCCTTTGTGGAAGCCTATGAGCTCCTTAGCCTAACCCAATAGTCCCGCTAATATTGGAGAGCCACTTTGAGATTCTAGCAAGAGTCTGGAGGGGTACCACACTCTCCCAACTTCACTGACTCATTTTTCTCCAGGGCGTTTTCCAGCTCCTTGGTAAAGAGGCTCTTCTCTCCAATCTGCCAGGGAATAAAGAACCTCAGAGTGAACCTCTTGTAGGAGCAAGTGGGGAGACAGGCTAGCAGCAGGGATGGGGACTGTCATTACCTTAGAGAGCGCAGTATCAAGAATCCTGTCCCCAGTGGTGGACATAGCAACTGAGGAGAGAGTCAATCAGGTACTCATTAGGCAACGTCTATGGAGCCACCTGCACCGCATTCACATACCCTAGCTCCTACCCTCCAGGGATACACACACTGACAGAAAAGGCAGACACGCTCATAAAAAGACCCAAGGCAGAAGGTATTAAATGCCAGGCTAGCCCAGGCAGTTGGAGGTGAAGATATTCACAGGGAGGCAAGCCCTCCCATCTGCAAGCAGCCAAAATAGAGTTTTACAAGCCAGAAAACGCTGTGTCCTCCCATTCGCTCCTCTCAAGAAAACTTACTGATTTCAAACTGCACACCAGGGTACAGGGCTTTCAGCATCGCCACCACAGTGTCGGTCTGTATTCGAGCCAGCTGGGGACAGAGACTCAGATGTTTCCTGCCCTCCCCTGGCCACTGCCCCAGGTTCAAATCCTTACATGGATCAAGGAAGATATGAAAAGGACTGGACTTCTCACATGGAGAAGGGCCTGGCCTGGGACCCCATCCTCTGTACCCCAACCCCTTCCCTGGCTCAGGGACCTTTTTGTCAGAGGAAGTAAGTTGCCGATCCCCATGAAATTAACTCCCAGGCACTCTGTTTGCTTTATACTAGGAACTAACCCTTTGGGTCCCCTCAACTGGTAAGCTTGTGTCAGTCAGACCTCCTCCGGTAACGCGCTCTGCCTGTACTCACCTGGCTCTTACGGGTACCCACTCGAATCACCCTCATCTTTGAGCCGTTTTCTTCCTGCAGAAGAAAGTCCCCAGGTTACAGTCTGTTCCACGACACCTTATCCAAGAACCAGGACCACAGGCTTAGGAGAAAGGATCCCCCCAGGCCCTTGGCCAGGTGAACCTGCAAGTCGGAGAAGACTCCCACAACTGGTCCGTTAACTTCCCCTGGTACCTTTTGTCCTCCTCCAGGATCCAAAGAAAAGCTGTAATTGGCTCTGTTGTGGTGGCGGTGGCAGCAGCTAGGACACTGAGCCCCAAAGCCCAGCCTGACTAAGGCAGTCCAAAGTGGGAGGCAGGGCTGCACACAGCCAGGTGGGTTACATGATAAGGCCCATCAGTCTAAGCACAGTGAGGGTGGGCCCGGCTGGAGGGCGGGGCCTACAAGAGGCTGGGGCAGGAGAGCCCCCACATCCCATCCCTCCAGGACAGGCTCACGGTCCACAAGAACAAAGGCACTTGAGAAAGCCACCCCAGCCTGCAGGTGAGACACTAAGTAGTCCTTAGTTGCACTAGGATGCACCCTAAAAAGATTGAGGTCAACCAATCCAATGGGATACTCCTGTTCGTCTTGGCTTGGTGACTTTGGGGACATCACCCAATCAAGGGCCTGTTAAGTTAGTTACATGGCACCTAATGCTTCAAGATGTCCCCTAAGACTTTAAGGCTAAAGTGCCCAGACTTCATTTGGCTAAAGGCTTCCCAGAGCTCAAAGGGACACACCTCTTCCTCCTGTCAAGGTGCCTCGGACAAAGGTGTTCAGTGCCAAGCAGGTAGAACTGGGTTCTGCAGGCTGACACAAAGATCTTATTTCTTCCTGCTGAGCAGAGCCTCTGTAGAAACTGCCCATCTTTCCTGCACTGGGCTGCTCACCTCACAGGCTCTTCCGTTGCCAGGCACCCAGGTTCTTAGTCACTGGAGGAGGTGAAAACTTGCTTTGGATGCCATCTACTCCACTATGATTACTCCTCCAAGAAATGGCTCTGAGATGGCCTTTGCAATTTAGCTAGGCTTGAAATAACACAGAAGGCCTAGGCCACAGGGAGCCCATAAAAAGGAACTGCCATTCCTTTCTCTGCTTAACTGATTCTTTAAATTAATTGAGCCCATCATTTGCGCCATCGTCCTTGCACTGTCCTCACAACAGCCCTACTAGGTTAGACAGGGTTGGCACATCCCCAAGTGTCACAGAAGCAAAGATGCAGTGGGGTCAAATTACTAGCTAAAAGTCTCACAGCTATGAAAAAGGCAAGACGTGGGCGCTGGAATCCAAATCTTGCACCTAAAATGACTTCATTAGCAAAGGCTCACGCAGCTCACAGCCTGGGCAGGAGATAAGCAGGTTTCACAGGTCGGCCTTTATCTCAGGCGGCCTGCCCACAAGTCCCGGGCTTTCTAGGCAGGAGAGAAATGACAAGGCCCAGGGGTGGTGCCCCACTCACAGTAGTAGCTGAGGTGTGTCTCAGCTGGGGACTCTGTGGGTGGCTGTGTGACTTCTATAACGGAGAACGGGAGGTGGTGTGCACACCTCCAAAATGTTTGTATACAGTTCTAAGATTTGTAGACAGTTCTCCCCTGAATCAAGTGGATCGTATTCCAAGGTACCTCGGCCCCTACTTCGTGAAAGAATCAAGTCTGTGTATACACCTTTTCTGGCTGGATCACTAACCCGTGAGCCACGGGAAATCCGCCAGAAGCCCACAGAGATGGAATTCCACCATGGGCCATATTTCCAGTTTCAGCCTCGCCACAACTGCTCGGGATCACCCCTTCCCTAAGGGCAACCGTGTTACTGGCCCTTTAAAAAGTCTAGCGGAAGGGGATAAGAATGACAGCTAGCTATTCTGACCAATAGCCGGCGAGCATGGCAATCCGGGACCAATCGTTGCACCCAGAAAGTCCCGTGAAGTGCTGGCTAACCGGCTCGGGACTCACCACGGTTGCAGCCGCGCTGCCGTTACCGGACATGACTCCGCCCAGGGCGCAAGCGCGGCCCTGCCGCTGCGGTCCCCTGGGGTCTGCAGAAGCCGCCGACCTGGGCCGGCTGGGACTGAAGGCACATGGGGCCCGAGCCCGCACTTCAGCCGGGCTGCCCGACCTGCTGAGCTCTGCGTCACGTCCGTTGCCCTCCCTCGAAGGGGCGGCACCTTCCTCTGGGCGGGAATTAGGATTGCGACATAGCCGGCTTCATTGCTGGGCCACTGCACTAAACTACCAGATTGATTTTTTTTTTTTTTAACTTTTTTGTTTTGTGTTTTAGTTTATCGAGACAGGGTTTTCCTGTGTAGCCTTGGCTGTCCTGGACTCGCTTTGTAGACCAGGCTGGCTTCGAATTCACAGAGATCCGCCTGCCTCTGCCTCCCTTAGGGCTGGGATTACAGGCGTGGGCCACCACGTCCGGTTTACTCATGTTTTCGGTGTTTCGAGACAGGGTTTCTCTGTCTATCCTTGGCTGTTCTAGAGCAAGCGCTGTAAACCAAGCTGGCTTTGAACTCACAGAGATCACGTGGCCTCTGCCTCCTGAGTGTTGAGATTAAAGGCTTTAGCCATCACCGCCCGGCTATTTTATATTGCATTTATTAAATGTGTGTAGTGTGGTTGCACGTCTGCCGTGGCGTGCGTAGAGAGGTCAGAGGATAATCTGAGGGAGTCGTTTCTTGCTCCCCTTTGTGTCCCAGATTATTTGAACAAGTTACCATGCCTGCTAGGGTGCCTTCATTGTTGACAAATAAAAGAGCCCCAGAAGGCGCCTCAGAATTTTATAGCTTCAGCCGGGAATGGTGGTGCACGCCTTTAATCTCAGCATTTGGGATGCAGAGGCTACTGGATCTCTCAAGAGTTCGAGGCCAGCCAAGGCTACACAGGGAAACCCTGTCTCTGAAAAACAAAAATCCAAAAACGAACAACAACAACAAATATGTACATATACCTCTCCAGCACTGGCATAAGCAATTAGTGTAACAGTGGCTTTTCTTCTACTCTATTTAAGCTTTGCTATAGTCATCAGGTAAGCAGGTGGCTTTGGTTGTGGTTGTTGTTGGGGTCTTTTGTTTGTTTGAGACAGGGTTTCTCGGTGTAGCCTTGGCTGTCCTAGACTTACTTTGTAGACCAGGCTGGCCTCGAACTCACAGAGATCCGCCTGCCTCTGCCTCCTGAGTGCTAGAATTAAAGGCGTGCGCCACCACGCCCAGCCTGTGTCAGGTGGTTGTTTTTTAGGCAAAGTTTGAGCTACTATGAGCTCAGGCTGGCCTTGAAGTTTTCCATTTTCTTGCCTCAGCCTCCCATTTCTTGTTTTTTTGTTTGAGACCATCTCAAACTTACTGTGTAGCCCAAAATGACCTTGAACTCTACCCCCCCCCAAGTGCTTGGATTACAGCACATACCACCAAGCTTGAATTTCCAGAGAGAGAAAAGATCATGTCCGGGTCTGGAGAGCTGGCTCGGTGGATAAAAGTATTTGCTGCTCTTAGAGAGGACCTGGATTTGATTCCTAGCATTAGCATGGTGCTCACAACCACCTTTAACTGCAGGTTTCCTAGAGGTTCTGTCTCCTACCCCTGATCTCCCCTGGTACCAGAAATGCATGAGGTGCGCACATATGCAGCTAGGCACCCACAAATGCGTAAAATAAAAACAACTTCCCTAAAGGAAAAGATCATACCGACAGCCAGGCTTTATGGTGTTCAATACCAGCATTTAGATCAGGATCTCAAGGTCAACTTCAGCCACAGAGTAATTTTTTTTTTTTGGGGGGGGGCAGGGTATTGAGACAGGCTTTGTCCATGTAGCCTTGGCTGTCCTGGACTTACTCTGTAGACCCGGATGGCCTTGAACTCACAGAGATCTACCCACCTCTGTCTCCCAAGGTGCTGGGGTTACAGGAGTGCATCACTATGCCCAGCTGCCACACAGTAAATTTGAAGTTAGTCTGGGCTACAAGAGACCCTATCTAGATTTGGGGTGGGGGGGAAATCCAGCTAGATGGGGTGGTACATGACTTTATTCCCAGCACTCAGGAGACAGGGACAAA
The DNA here is from genome assembly GCF_903995435.1 of Acomys russatus. Classification (NCBI taxonomy): domain Eukaryota; kingdom Metazoa; phylum Chordata; class Mammalia; order Rodentia; family Muridae; genus Acomys; species Acomys russatus. The sequence goes on from NC_067150.1 coordinate 35,956,184, forward strand.
TCTCTGCAAGTTTGTGAAGTTTGTGGCCAGACTGGTCTATATAGTGAAAAAGTGTATTGTGGAATGTGCAACCCAAAAGACAGTGAGTGTGTGTGTATGGGGAGGGTATGCAGCTCTAAAGACAGTGAGTGTGTGTATGGGGAGGGTATGCAACTCTAAAGACAGTGAGTGTGTGTATGGGGAGGGTATGCAACTCTAAAGACAGTGGGTGTGGTGGGAGATGCACCCCGAAAGTGAGTGTGGGGGAGTGCACAACCCTAAAGACCAGTGAGTGGGGGGGGTGCAACCCTAAACACAAATGAGTCGGGGGGAACCCTAAAGACAAGTGGGAGTGTGGGTATGAGTGCAACTAGAGACAAGTGGGTGTGCCAACACTCATGAGGGTGAAGTTCAAGGCCTCATGTGTCCTAGGTGTACTTTGTACCACTGAGCTATATCCCTAGCCTAGAAAGTGTTTGTCAGGTGTGTGCCAGCGCTGGGGAGGCTGAGGCAAAAGGATTCTCAGTTCAGTGCCATGCTCGATAGCAGGACCCTATCTCAAAAGCAAACAAAAAGAACCCTAGCACACACAAACACATGCTGGACTGGCATGCACAGCACAGTATAGCATGCCCAAGGTCTTCGGTTAGTCCCAAGAAACACACATGCATGGTTCTTTCCACTGCTTTGATTAATAATAATGAATTGAGCATTGTACAGACAGACATAGACAGCCATTTGTTTCTTAAGTCATAATTGCTGTTCAAAGTTATGTCCAGATTGGAAAAAAAAAGAGGTTCTGAGAAAGTAGAAATTGCCCTAAGTTGCTAGAAGGAGTGGTACACACATCTGACTCCAGCTACTGAGGAGGCTAAGACAGGATGAGGATGCCTTGTGCCCAGGAGTTCAAGACCTGCCTAGACAACACAGGAAGAGCCCATCTCAAAATGGAAGAGAATGGCCCTGGAGCTGCCAAATGGCTCCGTGGGTAAAGCACGTAACGGTACAGTCATGGTGACCTGAGTCTGACCCCCGAGTTTTAATCCATGGTAAAGGTAGGAGAGAACCCACTCCATAAAGTTGGCCTCTGACCTCCACATGTGTTCCATCACATGCCTAGTCCACCTCCACATCACTCACACTAAACAAATGTAAATAGAAAAATTTAAGATTAGCTGAAAGACAGTGTGGTGCACTCCTGTAATCCCAGCACTCAGGGAGGCAGAGGCAGGTAGGTCTCTGTGAGTTTGAGGCCAGCCTGGTCTACAAAGTGAGTCTAGAACAGCCAAGGCTACACAGAGAAACCCTGTCTTGAAAAAATGGAACAAAAGCCGGGCGTGGTGGCGCATACCTTTAATCCCAGCACTCGGGAGGCAGAGGCAGGCGGATCGCTGTAGGTTCAAGGCCAGCCTGGACTACAAAGTGAGTCCAGGACAGTCAAGGCTAAACAGAGAAACCCTGTCTCGAAAAACAAAAAACAAACCGGGCGTGGTGGCGCACGCCTTTAATCCCAGCACTCGGGAGGCAGAGGCAGGCGGATCGCTGTGAGTTCGAGGCCAGCCTGGTCTACAAAGTGAGTCCAGGGTGGCCAAGGCTACACAGAGAAACCCTGTCTCGAAAAACCAAAAAAAAAAAAAAAAAAAAGAAAAAAAAAAAACAACAACAAAAAAAGGCTTTGTAAACTGTACAAACCCAGGAAAACATCTACCATGCTGCCTCTTTAACAAAGCTGCCCAAATCACAGTGCCCATGATTTTTCTCGTGGCCCCAGCTGGCCTGGACTTCAGGGAGATCTTCCTCAGTACCGCGTGCACCACCAGCTTGCTTGTGTTTCTTTAAACAATCTCAAGGGAGCAATTTGCTGACAGGGCCCCAAATAACATAAGCACAGTAATATAACCTTTAACTTGAGAATTTCAAAAGGGGAAAAACATTTGAACAAAAGATCTTTTATCTTGTTTATCTGATACTGAATACAGCAGGATACTAATCTGTCTAGGCTCAAGGCTATCTGCCTTCTGTTATTTTAAAACACCTTATGATTATTACATGTGTGTGCATGCATGTGTTTGTGTGTGATGGAAGAGGCTAACCTGAGGGAGATCTTTCACCCTGTGGCCCTAAGGCATCAAACTCAGATCATCAGGCCGTCGTCATCTCATGGGATCTGTAGTTTTTGAGACAGGCTCAGGCAGCCAGCCCACAGAGAACTGTGTTGAGGCTGACTTTTTTTTTTTGGTTTTTTGAGACAGGGTTTCTCTGTGTAGCCTTGGCCTTCCTGGACTCACTATGTAGACCAGGCTGGCCTCGAACTCACAGCGATCCACCTGCCTCTGCCTCCCGAGTGCTGGGATTAAAGGCGTGCGCCACCCCGCCCGGCTCAAGGCTGACTTTAAATTCCTGTCTCCACCTCAGAAGTTCTGGGTTACAGGCATGGGAGGAGAGTCTTTCCCAGTTTCTGTTTGACTAAGCAAGAGCTGTTTCGTATGTCTTGCTCCAGGATGCCCTTGCAGTTGAAGTTCAGTAATATTTTTGTTTTGAGAAGTCTTCGTAGTGAAGGCTGCTCCTAACTTGTGATCCTCCTGCCTCAGTTTCTTGTTTACTAGTGTGTGATACCACACCCAGCATCACTAGGCCTTTTGACAAGGTTCTTCAGAAGGATGGTGGTGCATAGCTTAGTGAAATACTTGCCCTGTGTTCAAGTTCCAACACAATAAAGTTTTTCAGTGAGCTTAACTTTCCTAGATGCCACAGGCCCCACCCCCTACTGAAATGACATGAAGCCAACCAGATAGGAGGACCTGGGGCAGGGACCTAGAGCTCTAGAACTCAGGGAGCTTCTTAGATACAAATTAGAGTCACCTGAGGGCTAGGTGTGATGGCACATGCCTTTAATCCCAGATTCAAGAGACAGAGCAGGAGGATCTTTGGGAGTTCAAGTTTCGGGGCTACACAGACTCTGTCTCAAAAACAAAAAAAAAACCACCTGAAAATATTCAGCCCTCATGCCATTATACTCTTTTATTTATAGGCGTTGAGAGCAAGGACCCAAGCACAGCCTGGTGCCCTTGAATGGAGAACAAAGCAGCTATTGTCCACAGAGAGGTTGCCGAGGTGCCCTTCCTCACTGGTGTGGAACACTCTATGTTGCTGGTCAGCAGGAGGACAGCAGGCTGGCAAAAGGAGGAGGCAGGAAAAGCAGATCCCTTCTTGAGTCCCGAGGGTCTAGAACTGGTCATGTCTGCTACCACAGCTTGCTCTCTGTCTGTGTTTCAGGGGCCCAGGGCTATAGGCTTTCCCAGGAGCTCCTTAATTAAGTTCCCCGCCTGGAGTGCATCAGCAGGTCCCGCTGAAGGCCAGCCTCCAGGCTGGAGGTCAGTCTGGCTGTAGGAGGGTCGGTCAGCAGAGTCAACTTGTTGAAAACCCCTCGGCCAAAATAGTCAGCGATCACGGAGAAGCTGTCATTCGAACACTTGAGCTAGAAGCAAAGAGGAGGAATTAGACTTGCATTGCTCTCGTGCTAACTGAAAAGGGAACAAATCCTCTGGACTGACCAATGAAGGCCAGAAGAGGGCATTGGATACCATGGAGTTGGACCACAGGCATGGTGAGCCTCCTGATGTGGGCAATGGGAAGTTAACTCAGGCCTTCCAGAGAACAGGAAGTGAGCTCTGGAAGTGAGCAGGAAGTGCTATAACTACTGAGCCCTCTCCACACCGCCCTGTCCCCCACCTTTTTTAATCTGCTCCTCATCCCCACCTGATGCTGGAACTGATCATGGAGATCTCGTTTCTGTTCCTGGGCCCGGATCATATCCATTACTTTCCGGTTCTCAGGGAGGCAGGTGGGGCAGTCAGCATCACTTTCTGAGTAACTCTCAAAGCAGTGCTGGTGGAAGGAGTGGCCACACAGGAAGTGGACTGAAGGCAGCTCCAAGGCACTGTTACAGATGCTGCACTTGGTTTTCTGGAAAATCTTTGGACTACAGGCAGGAGACATAAACAGTGGTAAAGACTGTTAGGGTTAGGGTAAAGACTGATAGCCACACACCCAGTGGAGAAACAGGATGTAGAAGAAGGTCCCTGCACCGGGCATGGTGGCGCACGCCTTTAATCCCAACACTCAGGAGGCAGAGGCAGGTGGATCTCTGTGAGTTCGAGGCCAGCCTGGTCTACAGAATGAGTCCAGGACAGCCAAGGCTACACAGAGAAACCCTGTCTCAATAAACAAAAACAACAACAACAACAACAGGTCCCTGAGAAGGGCTGAGAAACCCTCCTGTTCTTATCACCCAAAGGGAGCTAAACGGACAAAAATCTCCAACCTGTGCCAGGTGGTAGCCTTTAATCCCCGGAGGCAGAGGCAGACAGATCTCTGTGAGTTCAAGGCCAGCCAAGGGTATACAAAGCAACTCTGTCTGGGGGTGGGGGTGGGGGCTCCAACCTGCAGTGACGTTTGTAATTGCAAGTCATCCAGAAGGATAACCGCTTTCCTTCAGTTTTCAAACTCTCACCAAATCTTTTTTTCTTTTTCATTTTTTGGGTTTTTTGAGACAGGGTTTCTCTGTGTAGCCTTAGCTGTCTTAGAACTCACTTTGTAGACTAGGGTGGCCTCGAAATCACAGAGATCTGCCTGCTTCTGCCTCCCAAGTGCTGGGATTACAGGCATCCACCAACACACCGGCTCACCAAATCCTTTTAAAGGAGCCTTTCCTGCCTGCCTTATCTAAAATTGCCATAGGGGAAGATGAGAGATGCAGACCTAGTTTAGTAGCAGTGTTTACTTAGCCCAGGGTCTTCCCACGCCCATAAAGACAGACAGACAGACAGACAGACAGACACACACACACACATATTGTTTTTCTCCCTTTGTTATTTCTAAAGATTTATTTTTTTAAATTTATTTATTTATTATGTATACAGCATTCTGCCTGTAGGCTAGAAGAGAGTACCAGATTTTGTTATAGATGGCTGTGAGCCACCATGTGGTTGCTGGGAATTGAACTCATGACCTTTGGAAGAGCAGTCAGTGTTCTTAACCTCTGAGCCATCTCTCCAGCCTTTTAAAGATTTCTATACCTGGATTTATTTTTATTTTATGAATATGAGTGTTTTTTCTATGTAAGTATGTATACCACAAGAGGCCGGAGGAGAGTGTTGGATTCCATAAAACTGAAGTTATATATGGTTGTAAGCCACCATATGGGTGCTATGAATCCAACCCAGGTCCTCTGCAAGAACAGCTAGAGCTTTAACCACTAAGCCATCTTCTAGCCACCTCTGCCACTTTTTTTTTCTTTTTCTTTTTTGTTTTGTTTTGTTTTGTTTTTCCAGACAGGGTTTCTCTGTGTAGCCTTGGCTGTCTTGGGCTCGCTTTGGAGACCAGGCTGGCCTCGAACTCACAGCAATCCGCCTGCCTCTGCCTCCCGAGTGCTGGGATTAAAGGCATGTGCCACCACCGTCCGGCCTTAAGATTTCTTTTTTAAGTTATGTACACATGAGTTCCGAGGAAGGGTCCGGATCCCCTGGAGCTGGAGTTATAGGCAGTTGCTAGGAACTGAACTTGAGTCCTCAGCAAGAATAGGACATGCTCTCAATCCCTGAGCCATCTCTCTAGTCTCCTTCTTTTTCTCCATTTATTTTCTCAGAATTTACAACAATTTCAAACACTGTAACCATCTACCTATTTTTTTCTAGATTTCTTCCATGTGTTAAGTGTATGCCTGAGTGAGTGCATGTGCACCACCCGACTGTGAATGCCTGCAGAGGTCAGAAGAAGGCATCACATTTTCTGGAGCTGGAGTCACAGGCAGTTGTAAGCCACATGATGTGGATGCTGGGACCTGAACCCAGGTCCCCTGCAAGCACAGAAAGCACTCTTAACTGCTGAGCCCCATCTCTACAGCCTGGATTCTGCTTATTTAAAATGTTTAAAGTAGCCTGGCATGGTGGCGCACACCTGTAATCCCAACATTCAGGAGGTAGAGGCAGATGGATCTCTGTGAGTGTGAGGCCAGCCTGGTCTACAAGTGAGTCCAGGAGAACCAATGGCCACATAGAGAAACCCTGTCTCAAAAAAAAAAAAAGGGGGGGGGGGGGTAATGCTGGAGAGATGGCTCAGAGGTTAAGAGCACTGGCTGCTCTTCCAAAGGTCCTGAGTTCAATTCCCAGCAACCACATGGCAGCTCACAACTATCTGTAAAGTAATATGGTGTCCTCTTCTGCTGCACAGGTGTACATGCAAGCAGAACACTGTATACATAATAAATAAATCTTAAAAAAACAAAACAAAAAACAGGTTAAGGTATGTCTCAAGGACATGAGGGCCCAGAAGGCAGGGCTACTTGTCTATTATTTATGAAAGGCTTTATTAGGAAGGACATGATAAAGGCTAACTGGAATGAAGACAGCATTCGTAATAAACATTTTGCAGTGTAATGGGCAGAGCAGACCGAACCCTGGAGAGCTGGGCATGTTAGTGGATGCCTATGATGCCAATACTTGAGGGAGAGTAAGGAGTGCAGGGCGAGCTTCAGCTACATGAGACTGTCTCAAACAAAGAAACCCCTGAAGATTTAACACTTGAGAATACTTTCTACTATTAATAATTCTATCCAGGCATGATATTCCTGCAATCCCAGCACGTAGGAGGATGAAGCAGAAAGATTGCTTTGAATTGAGTTCAGGCCAGCCCAGGCCACAGGATAAGACTTAAGTCTCAAAATTAAAGCAAAATATGAGCTGGAGAGATGGCTCAGAGGTTAAGAGCACTGACTGCTCTTCTAAAGGACCCAGGTTCAATTCCTAGCAACAACCACATGACACCCATCTGTAACTCTAGTTCCAACATCCTCACTCATATGTATGCAGGCAAAACACTAATGCCCACAAAAAGTAAAATGAAAAAAGTAAAAACAAACCAAGCCTAGTGGAATAGGCCTATACCACAGCTACTGTGAAGGCTAAGGCAGTGGAATCGTTAGTTCATGAGTGCAAGAGGAGGCCAGGAAACTTAGTGAGACCTGTCATAAAACTAAAAGGGCAGTAAGATGGCTCAGCAGAGGAAAGTGCTTGTTATTCGAGCTGGACAGCTGAGTTTGAGCCCTGGAACCCATGTGGGAAAATAGGATGTGGCAGTGCATGCCTGTGATCCCACCAGCACTCTTAGAGGTAGAAACTTGTGTGTCAGGCAGACTAGAGTACGCAGCATGGCAGAAATAAGAGTCCCTACCTCAGCAAGGCGAGAATTACTGAAAGCAGCCCTCTGTGCTCCACACGTCCCTGTGGCACACATACCCACACTCACACACACACAAAAACAAAAAATTTTTCTGAGATTGCTGAGGGTACAGCTAATTGGCACTGTGTCTGCCTAGCACTTAAGTGGCACTGAGTTCAATCTCCAGAACTGCAAACAAAAATTTTGAAATTAAACTATCCACTTTCTGCATTTTCTAAAATCAAATATTTCAGAACAGTTTCACAATTTAGATGTTTGCTCAGAAAAGATAAATATTATGTAGGCAGAGAAGTACTAGCCATAAAATAACCTCCCAAGGCCATTAAAGACTTATGGGGCAGGAAAGGTGGCTCTACACGCCCTTGCAGAGGACTTGAGTTCAGTTCCCAGCATACATGGGGAGTGGAGGTGGGGCTCAGAACTGCCTGTAACTCTAACTCCTGGGGCCTGATACCTCTGTCATCTGCAGGCACCTGCACTCAAGTACACATACTCACACACATGTACATAATTTAAACATGAATAAACAATTTAAAAAGTAATAGGGCTGGACAGTGGTGGCACATGCCTTTAATCCCAGCACTCGGGAAGCACTCGGCCAGCCTGGTCTACAAAGCCAAGTCTAGGACAGCCAAGACTACACAGAGAAACCCTGTCTCATAAAACAAAAACAAAGAAAATAAAAAAAGAGTAATAGGGCTGAAGAGATGCATCATTGGTTAAACATACACATTCCTTTTGAAGAGAACTTCTACATTAAGGGCCTATAACTCCAGTTCTAGGAAATCCAATAGTTTCTCTGGCCTCTTATTCAAGCACAAGCATACTTGTGTACACACACACACACACACACACACACACACACACACACACACACATGCACACACACACAAAAATCTTTAAAAATAAGATTTATGGGGGCTGGAGAGACGGCTCAGCAATTAAGAGCATTGTCTGCTCTTCCAGAGGTCCTGAGTTCAATTCCCAGCAACTACATGGTGACTCACAGCCATCTATAATGTGATCTGATGCCCTCTTCTGTCATGCAGGCATACATGCAGATAGAGTACTCATATACATAAAATAAATATTTTTTTAAAAAATAAGATTTATGACTAGGTATGGTGTGAAGCCCCTTGAATCCTAGCATCTAGGAAGCAGAAGCAAGTGATTGCTGTGTGTTTCAGGCCAGCCCAACCTACACAGGAAGTTCTAGGACAGCTAGAGCTATATAGTCAGACTCTAGAAAGAGGGGAGCTCAAACCCACTTTATGAATCCTCTGTCCAGGAAAGCATTGCCCCCAGCACACTGACAGCCCAAGTCATGCCCGCACCACTCTGCACATCCCAACATGGTACCTCGCCTTGAGCTCTTGGATTTCCTGCCGGATACGCATGGTCTCCTCTCTGTACCGCCTCACCCGAAGCTCATCCTGTGCAATCTGCTGGCTCTGTTTCTGCAGTTTTTGGACCAGGTAGTCTCGAATGATGGACAGGGTAGCTGTGGAGTTGTGGGCCAGGGTCTGCACCACTGAGATTGGGGCGGGGGCAAGATGAAATAAGGTCATGAGCCAAGCAGCACTCTGTGAACAGAGCCCACACTGGGGCAGCCTGTCTTCCCCAGTACCTAGGAGAGGTGGCATGAGGTTCTTGCTCTCGATGTGCTTGAGGACAGCCGCCACATACTCCTTGCAGTCTTCCTCCTTGCGGGCGAAGTAGCTGAGGGCCTGTTCCCACAGGGAGGGATCCTGCTCCCCATGGCGCTCACACACCGCGACCACCTGCCGGTACTGCTCGTGCTGCATGTGGTAGTGCATGATCTGCTGGAACAGCTTCCCCTGCTCATAGAGGTACAGGACTCCATCCTGGAAGTCATGCATCTGGCACAGGACCAGCGCCTTGTCAAACACATCACAGAATCGGCCACTCTTCAGCAGGGAGATAGCCTCTGCATGAAGTTTCTCCTTGACCTACAGGAGAAAATGGTTGGGCTCTTAGTCATCAGAAGGCAAATCAAGTGTCTCCCTCAGTCCAATTTCCCATCAGGAAAGCCCATTTAGCCCCACAGGTAAGGTGCTACTCTCTGTAAGCCAGCAGTTCTCAGCCTGGGGTTACAACCCCTTTGGAAAACCTTGATCTCCAAAATAATTTACATTATATAATTGATAAAAGCAGCAAAATTAGTTATGAAGTAGCAACAAAAATAGTCTATGGGAGCTGGGCACAGTGGTGCATGCCAGTAACCCCAGCACTTGGAAGGCAAAGGCAACGAATCAATGTGAGTTCAAGGCTAGCCTGGTCTATAAAGTGAGTCCAGGACAGCCAGGGCTACACAAAGAAACCTTGTCTTGAAAAACCAACAACAAGCTGGGCACAGTGGTGCATGCCTTTAATCCCAGCATTCGGGAGGCAGAGGCAAGCAGATTTCTGTGAGATCGAGACCAGCCTGGTCTACAAATCAAGTCCAGGACAGCCAAGGCTCCACAGAGAAACCCTGTCTCAAAAACAAACAAACAAACAAACAAACAAACAAACAAACAAAAAAAAAAAAAAAAAAAAAAAAAAGGAAAAGAAAAGGAAAAAAAAAGAAAAACCGGTAACAACAAAATAGTTCTATGGTTGGGGATTACACAAAACTGAGGCGTTGTATTAAAGGGTCGCAGCATCAGGAAGGTTGAGAACCATTAGTCTAAATAAAGCAACACAGGCAGCCACAAAGCTGGAGAGCAGGCATAAGAGAAACTAACTTTTCCTTATTCGCCACCAGGGCAACACCAGTGAGCACCCAGCTGTTTTTTTTCCAGCACCTCCCATGGCTCTGGCCAAGTGTTACCTGTGGATCCTTCTCATGGGCCCAGTTCTGCAGCCGCAGCTCCAAGAGTGTGTCATAGATACCCTGGGGCGAGTCTGGCTGCACTTCGCTCATGTGCTCCAGGAAGGCTTTCAGCTCTCTTGGGTTGTTTGCAAAGATGGGGATGAACTCCTCAGAGTTGGCCTAGGATAAAGGAAAGGAAGAGGGGAGTGGCTAACATGGCTCAGTACTCACATGCCTCTAAGCTGATCCCTGCCACTCAAAACTATTTCCCAAGGTCTCACCCGGCAGCCTAGAGCCTCCCGATCGCCTCGGCCTTCCAGACTGGGCCGATAGTCAGTACAGAGTCCTTTCAGCAACTGGGTTGTCTGCTCCGGTATGTGGTGCATGAGGATCTTGCCATATCGTTTCATGTTACTCTCTGCCTGCTCAAAAGGCAGCTTACCAATATACTGAAGGGCTTCCTGATAGTTCTGTGGAGAGGTTAAAAAGTGAGCTAGTACCTCCTCTACCAGGATGCATTTCTATCATTCCCAGTATGTCTTCAAAGCTGCATTCTGCCCAATGCAAGAACAAACGTCACCCACCTTAATGTCCTCTAGCTGAATCTTCAAGTACCACTCATGATGTGCATGGTTCTCAGCCAGATAGAGGGCATGGGAGTAGTAGCCAGCCTGCCGAAGGACCTTGATGGCTGTCTCCACATCAAAGTGGACCTCACTCTCACTCTTTGTCTGCCAACAAGATATTAAACAAAACATTTGCATGGTAGTGTCTGCAGAAGGGGGATGAACAGGCATTGGACACTAAGGCCTACTTCTAAAGGGCAGTTACATGCTGGCTTTGAAAACACGGTAGCCAGCCCCTGCAATTCTGCTTAAAGACCCAAGGCTTTCCTCTGTCCCTGTCATTAGGGTCCAAAGTCTTCCTTAATGGTACTTCCTGGGCTTCAGTGCCATGGAGTGTTCTAGACAGCTAGCAGGAACAGCTACACTTCTTTCTTTAGAGGAGAGCACTGGTTCCCAAGTAAAGCTGGCCCTCGGTTTTTCTATGCCCTGTTAAAGAACAGCTAGTCCTGGTAAAGCCACCTCAGGCTCAGTGAGGCTTCTAGGAACCACTGCATCCAACACCACACTTCCTTCACCTTGATAAACTCCTCCAACTTGGAGCTGTCCTTGAGCTTGGTATAGCAGTTCAGAAGTAGGGTGGTGTGATCAGCATTAGCCAGAGATTGCCGATGCAGGGTCTGTAGGTAGGCAGTCAAGTTGTGGATGCGCTGGGCATCCAGAAACTTACGGATCACATAGGATGGCTCCAACTTTCCAATGGTTCTAGAGAAATGTCAATATCATCAGGATTAGAGTGCTTGGTCAAGTCAGCTGTAGAGGCATCACTGCAGACCTGTGAGTGGGTCTTGGCTTGCTCACCTCTAACAGTCAAGTTGCTATCAGTCACACAAGACTGACTGACACACTGGTTCTTTTGCTCTTTTCATTTTGTTTGGTTGGTTTTGGCTTTATTTTATTTTATTTTATTTTTATTTATTTATTTTGGTTTTTCATGACAAGGTTTCTCTGTGTATCCTTGGCTGTCCTGGACTCACTTTGTAGTCCAGGCTGGCCTCAAACTCACAGTGATCCTCCTGCCTCTGCCTCCCAAGTGCTGGGATTAAAAGTGTATGCCACCAATGCTTTTCTTTTTCCCCAGATTTTATTAATTTATTTATACAGTATTCTGCCCAAATGTGTGCCTACACACCAGAAGAGGGTACCAGATCTCATTGTAGACAGTTATAAGCCACCATGTGGTTGCTAGGAATTGAACTCAGGACCTTTGGAAGAATAGACAGTGCTCTTAACCTCTGAGCCATCTCTCCAGCCCTCTGATCTTACTGTTTTTGAGGCAAAGTCTCATTATGTAGTCATGGCTGCCTTGGGAAATTATTATCTGGGCCAAGTTAGTGTTGAACTCACAGAGATCCCCCTGCCTCTGCCTCCCAAGTGCTGGGATTAAAGGCATGTGACACCATGCTGGGTTTTGTGTTTTAAGATAGGTCCACTGTGTACACAGACTAGTCTTGAACTCACAATTCTCCTGCTGTAGTCAGTCCGGAGACTACAGGCATGTTTCACCACGCCCAGCTGTCCTCTCACTGGCAGTACCACAGTTTCCATAGGAAAAGTGAATACTTCCTGGTGAAATACAATACCCCCACCTGTGCCCTCACTTCCAGCATGGGTTTCAGCAACCTAGCTGTCTATTCTGCATCCAGAGCTACATCCCACAGCACATCCAGACTAACCGGATATACTGCTGCACAGCTCCATCATGGTTGCCCTTGCTGTAGAGATGGTCTCCATACTGCATGAAGATTTGAGCCAGTCCATCGCTGTCCAGATGTTGACTCTTAGCCAAGTTAATTGCCATCTCAAACAGATTCTTCTTAAATAGCATCTAGAAGAAGAGAGATCAGGGCATTGGTAGAAGCAGTTCTGAGGTATACCCTCCCAAAACATCCCCACAACAGACACAGGAGACAGCCCTGGAGTTACAACCTACCTACAGTCTAGACAAAGACCTCAAACCAACACCAATACACTTCACCTACAGGTCTCTGTAGACGGGGGTGGGGGGTTGGGGGGTGGCCTGGCTCCCAGCCATTACTTCCCTCTAAGGCCACATCTTAGATTCTAAGGAAACTGAAGAAGGCTGTGACCCAAAGGAAAGAAAAGTCACTGAGCCCAGGGCCTAAGAAACCCATTTATAGATGCTTATGCCAGCTCTGAGAACCTGGTGGCCTTGCCTCCAGTTTGGTCTGTGTGTCCTTCTCCTGCAATGCGTGGACCCGCCCATCCCGCGTCAGCACGTACAGGGAGCCCCACTCAGCGAGCACATCCACCACATCCTCAAAAACAGCACTGTAGGCTATGAACTTGTTGCACAGGTCATAGATGTTGAGAATTTGCTTGTCAGAGTTCTGTGTGTCCCTGCCGGTAAACTCTGACCTGCACAGGAAAGAAAAGCACCCACTGTTTAGACCACCTCTGTCTCAGTTCCCTTATGGTTCCTTCCCATGACAACTTTGGTGCTGCCCCACTCCGGTTAGAACAAATCACCTCATTAGCCCCTCCGGCAGCTCATCTCATACATGCAGAATTGTGCTGACGGCTGTAGAAAAGAACACATAATCCTGGTCTTACCCTTCAGCATCCTATCATTAATCCTAGCCAACAGAGTAGAAAGTCAAGCATCAGATGTCTGCTCAACAGAAACATCACCCATCGCCTGGAATGTTAGACAGTGTGCTGGGTTCGGAATGAAAACAATCCAAGAGAGGCTGGGAGAGGGCTGTGGATAAAGTACTTGCCTTGCAAGCACAAGGACCTTACTTCAATCTTTAGAGCCCACATTTAAAACCAAATAAAACAGGAAAGAACCCAGGAACAGGGCTTGGAAGTGGCTCAGCAGTTAACAGCACTTACTGTTCTTTCAGGAGACCCCAGTGCAGTTCCCAGCACCCCTATCAGGCAGCTCACAACTACCTGTCATTCTAAGGGATGGGATGCCTCTGACTTCCAGAGCACCTGCACACATGTGCACAAAACCTATACACGTAACTAAAGATAAGAAGAAATGAAAACAACAGGTGTGGTGCCATATACTTGGGCCGGGGAAGTGGGTACAGGCAGATCCTGGAGCCTCCCTGGTTGCCAGCCTATCCACTTGGTGAGCTCCAGGCTAGTCAGAGACTCTGTCTCTAAAACAAAGTGGACCGTGCCTGAGGAATAACACCTAAGGTTGTCCTATGGCCTCTACACACATGCACACATATATGCACCTGCACACACAAGCCCAACAGGGAGTGCTTTCACTATGCAGAAGACTCCTCATTCCCTTTTCAATTCTCTGGGAAACCCATGCCATATACTTCCAAGCACTTTGCAGTTCCTCTGACACTCGTCCTTTCTGGCTCTACCTAACTTACCTTAGCCAAAGAGTAAAATAACCCAATCCCAGGTCAGACTCCCTGAGCACCTCACATTTACAGAGGAGTTTTACAGAAGATGTCTGCAGCAAAAATACATTTGTCCATAAAAATAGCTAACTAAATGCAGTGGAAGAGCAAGCGACATAAAACTCAAGCGAAACTGGCTGGGTCCCGGCATGAGGATTTAAAAAGATCACAGTTCTGGTGACAAGTCTAGTCCTCTCCTTCTCCCTGGAGTCTTACTTGGGAGACACCTTCCGGTCACGGGAGACGATGACAAGGTAGCCTCTAAACCAGTGGGCGATGAGCTTATGGCCCTCGAAGGCAAAGCAGGGCCCACGTTCATCTGGCTGGTAAAGGTAGACACACTCATCTCCAGCAACAATGAACTGCAGATCCTGAGAAGGGTCGCTCAGAGCTGAACAGCGCAGCCCACAGCCATGGGTGTCCAACTCCACACGAGGGTAGTCCTTTCCAGAAACTATGTAGGACTGCCAAAGGTAAGAAAACGTTAGCAGGCTCCTTTGAAGAGGCAGCGCCTACGCCTTCATACAGCCATTCCTGGTCTAGCCTGACCCTCTCACCATCTCTCCACTTGGCTCTCTAGTTTCCCTTCAGCGACTTGCCTTCTCCATCACTGTCACCTTGCTATAGAGAATGTACTGCGGGGCCACAGTCATAAGCCACCACCAGAATCCTTCAAGTTAAAGAAATGCAACGGTTCTCTGTTTTATCTAAAGTGTATTCCTAGGTTGGGGAGGCAGGTCAGCAACGGTATGAGCACAGTAAACAGGAGGTTCTGGGCTCCATCCTTGGTACCAAACACTTTCCAAAGGCAGCTCACAACTGCCTGTAACTCCAGAGTTTCAGCTATTTGAGTTAAAGCTATCTAAGTATGCCTAACAAGAGAGAATCGCATTACTCTATTAAAAGCAGAATTCTTTTCCTAAGTCTACCTCTTCTTAGTCCCCCACATGAAGAAATAAAATATTAAATGGGGCAAATGGTTCAAGGCTCTATGATAAAACACTTAAGACTCCCCAGCCTCTCCTTGAGCACTGAGAGGCCCTTATTGGTTCCCCTTGAGTATGACCTTAATTATACCTGAACATTTTCAGTTGTCACAACAAACAAGTGAGTGGTCTTTCCTGCTTGGCGAAAGGCCAGTCCAGTAACAGGATAGTTGCCCTTGTGTAAAATCTGGGTTTTGCTATGCCGGTCCCGGGTGATATCTCCCTTGTTCAGAGTAACACTGCCATCTGTGAAACCTGGAAAACAGAAAGCAGTATTTCAGTGTGGATGAAAAGATAAGGA
This sequence comes from Acomys russatus, assembly GCF_903995435.1. Classification (NCBI taxonomy): domain Eukaryota; kingdom Metazoa; phylum Chordata; class Mammalia; order Rodentia; family Muridae; genus Acomys; species Acomys russatus. The sequence continues at coordinate 35,971,516 of NC_067150.1, forward strand.
AACAGAAAGAGAGAATAAGGCCACTGGGGCACTTGTAAGAAACGACAAGCGAGCCGGGCATGGCGGTGCACGTCTTTAATCCCAGTACTCAGGAGGCCGAGGCAGGTGGATCACTATGAGTTTGAGGCCAGCCTGGTCTACAAAGTGAGTCCAGGACAGCCAAGGCTACACAGAGAAACCCTGTCTCGAAAAACCAAAAAAGAAAAAAGAAAGAAAGAAAGCAATGACAAGTGTTCTCCTCATGCCTCACTAGCATGGTACCTCAGTACATGTATTCCCTGGCTCACCTTGTCTTCTCTTCCCCTGTCCCCCCACCCCCTCTTTAAACAAGGTCTCTACACAGTCCTGGCTGTCCTAGAACTTACTATGTAGCCAAGGCTGGCCTCAAACTCCAGCATCTGCTTACCTGTACCTCCTGAATGCTGGGATTAAGGTAGTACACCATCACACCCAGCCCATTCACTAACTCATTTAAAAAGAGCAAAAGTAAATATCTTCCCATTACAATTTTAAAAAAGATTTATTTATATGTCAGCGTGGTGGCACACACCTTTAATCCCAGCACTCGGGAGGCAGAGGCAGGTGGACTGCTGTGAGTTTAAGGCCAGCTTGGTCTATAAAGTGAATCCAAGGCTACACAGAGAAACCCTGTCTCAAAAAACAAAACAAGATTTATTTATTTATTTATTATTTATACAGTATTCTGCCTGCACACCAGAAGAGGGCACCAGCTCTCATTGTAGATGGTTGTAACCCACCATGTGGTTACTAGGAATTGAACTCAGGACCTTTGGAAGAATAGACAGTGCTCTTAATCTCTGAGCCATCTCTCCAGGCCCCACTATAAATTTTAATAAATCTCAACGCCTCAAATCAGTACCCTGAGAACAACACATATGAACTGCAAAAACTACTTCAGGGAAAATACATTTTAAAACCTAGCAATGGGGGCTGGAGAGACGGTTCAGTGGTTAAGAACACTGACTGCTCTTCCAGAGGATCTGGGTTCAAGTCCCAGCACCCACACAGCAGCTCACAACTGTTTGTTATTCCAGTTCTGTGGGACCTGACACCCTCACACAGACATGTAAACAAAACACCAATGTACATAAAATGAAAATAAGTCATTTCTAGAAAGACCTAGGACTGCTGGGTTTTCCTCCTTTCTGCTTACCGATGGCCATAAAGTTGAGATTTTCATGGACCGTCAAACATGACACAACAGTTGGCTCTGTTCCTGGGATGGCAGGGAAGATTCGAGTGCAGAGTGGATTGCCACCATCTCTCTTCTCCAGGTTCCAGATCTTTACCTGGCGACAGATCACAGACACACATGAGTGTTAGTTTCCCTCCAACCAAAGCCAGCCCCTCGCCTCTGGATCTTTCTTTTCTGGGACTTACCAGGGGGTTGATGCCCTCTTCATCCTCACCAACTGATGCCAGAATATTGTGCTGCTTCAGCTGATAGAGGTGTGTCACCCGCAGTTTGTAGGCCTGGAACCCTGTAAGCTGTAGGGAACGTGGCAAGAACCAGATCTGGCCCTCCATATGTGCAGGCAGTCAAGGAGCCTCCTTTCAAGGAGCAACAAGCCCCACCCCACCTTCTTGTCTGTGGCTGCACTGCTTTAAGTTACCTGCAGACAACGAAACTCTGAAAGCATTACTATAGTACAACCAGGAATTAAAATATTTCACGAGGGCTGGAGAGATGGCTCAGCGGTTAAGAGCACTGGCTGCTCCTCCAGAGGTCCTGAGTTCAATCCCCAGCAACCACATGGTGGCTCACAACCATCTATAATGTGATCTGGTGCCCGCTTCTGGGATGCAGGCAGAATAAATCTGCCTGTATGAATAATAAATAAATAAAGCTTTTGTTAGTTGAGACAGGGTTTCTCTCTCTCGCTCTCTTTCTTTGAGTTTCTCTGTATATCCCTTGCTGTCGTGGACTCACTTTGTAGACTAGGCTGGCCTCAAACTCACTGCAACCTGCCAGCCTCTGCCTCTGAGTGTTGGGATTAAAGGTATGCACCACCACTGCCCAGCAATAAATAAATCCTTAGAAAAAATACCAGATAAAATATTTTATGAGAAGCCAGGGCTGGAGATGTAGCTCGGTTGATACTTACTTAACACGTAAAAGAGCCCAGGTTAGATACCTAGCAGCATATGTAACTGGGTGCAGTGGCACATGTCTGTAATCACAGTACTCAGGAGGGGGAGGCAAGAGGGTTAGGAGTTCAACGTCACCCTTGGCTATATGTGAGCTATGTGAGATCTTGTGTTGAAAAATTTTTAAAAAGAGAAACGGAAATGAAACACATACATACATCTTAAGAGAGATCACATTCACACAACTTCAATCATATGATACTGTTACGACTTCTGTTTTAGAATTATCGTTGCTAATTTCCTACTAAGTTTAATTTTTTAAAAAAGATTTATTTATTCATTTATTTATTATATATACATTGCTCTGCCCACATATGCACCTGCACACCAGAAGAGGCCACCATGTGGTTGCTGGTAATTGAACTCAGGTCCTTAGGAAGAACAGTCGGTGTTCTTAACCTCTGAGCCATCTCTCCAGCCCAGCTAAGTTTAATTTAGAATTAAAGGTATGGTCAATATGTGTTGTCACTGACTTAGCCATTTTTAATTTACAATGATGTGCAGTAGAAATCCTACTTTGAAGGTCTGAGCGGCAGAGCACTAGAGGAGGAATACTTCTAACTGCCAGCCTTTCCTGGGCTAGTAATATGGGCAACACATCTCTTGGAGGGCAGCCTTTAATCCCAGTGGGGACAGAGGCAGGCAGCCTGGTCCACAAAGTAGTCCAGGACAACCAAGACTACACAGAGAAACCCTGTCTCAAAAAACAAAACAAACAAGATTCTCTCTTGTGCTGCTGGTCAGGACTACTTCCTGTCAGCAATGGATTCAGAAGAGAAGTGCAGTGACTCTGCTACTATCTAGACTGGTAGACTAGGCATATCAAATGCATTTTTGGCTTATAATACGTTCCATGGGGCTGGAGAGATGGCTCAGAGGTTTAAGAGCACCGTCTGCTCTTCCAAAGGTCCTGAGTTCAGTTCCCAGCAACCACATGGTGGCTCACAACCATCTACAATGAGATCTAGTGGCTTCTTGTGTTGAGCAGGCACACATATGGGCAGGATACTGTATAAATAATAAATAAATCTTTTTTTTTTTTTTTTTTTTTTGGTTTTTCAAGACAGGGTTTCTCTGTGTAGCCTTGGCCATCCTGGACTCACTTTGTAGACCAGGCTGGCTTTGAACTCACAGCGATCCGCCTGCCTCTGCCTCCCGAGTGCTGGGATTAAAGGCGTGCGCCACCACGCCCGGCTATAAATAAATCTTTTTTAAAAATATGTTCCATTTATAATGGATTAGCCTGGGTGCAACCCCGTCGTAAGTTGGAAAAAGCAGCGCCTAAGTAGTTTGTCACTGTGGCTTCTGGGGCCTCACTGTACTTACTCAGAATCCAGGTAACACCAATATGCACATACCCTCCTTAAACATTCCAAGGGCTTTCCCACAAATCTTTCAAACAAAGCAAACAAATTCCTTGTCTCGCTGACCTCCCTGCCTACAGTATTAGACAGGCAGGGTAACACCTTGCACACACTTTTTCTTTTCTCTCAAGACAGGGTTTCTCTGTGTAGCTTTGGCTGTCCTGGACTCGATTTGTAGACCAGGATGGCCTCGAACTCACAGCGATCCGCCTGCCTCTGCCTGTGACACCACACCTGGCTGACACACACACATCTTTCGAAGGCAAGTTGCTTCTACTTGCGAGGAGAGCGATCTTAAACTTGTCAAATTGGCATTAACCACCTTTTTACAGAAAAGGAAACTGAAGCTGAGAGCTAAACGACTTGCCCAGGGCTGCTCAACTGACAAGTTAGAAAATGAACTTCCTTCTTTCCTCCATCAGACCACAGAGAAGTCTGGGCTCGCATGTAAGTGGCGAGCGTGCAAAGCGCCACTGACAGCTTCCATCCCAGCTGGAGGGATCTCTTCCGGCATCCTCTGAGAAAAGAAACAGATCCAAAAGAAGGATATCTCCAAAGACCAGGCTTCCGCGGCCTGAGTCGCAGACAGTGATGCCGGGAGGGAGACAGAAGAACTTGGAGGCAGAGGATCCAGAGGCCGGCGCGGCCCCAGGAGCGGCCCCATCGTTACCCAGCGGCTCCTTCACCAGCTCCTTCTCAAAGAAAACGAAGCGCCGCCACTGCAGGTAGGCCGCCATCTTGACCGTGGGTCCCCGCCTCCGGAAGCAACATCACGTGAACCGCACCGGCGAGTCACGTGAGCGGCAGCCTCCCGGAGCATGCGCACACAGACGCGCTTGAGTAGGCGGTGCCTGCTTCGCGCAGCTTCGGCGAGGGAGCTTGCTCGGTAGCTCTCGGATGCTTTGATCTTGTTGGGAGTGCCAAGGTTCTTCCCACGTGCGGTTGCGCGTTCCGTAGGCACGGCGCCCTCCACAGCGAGACTGTGTCTGAAAACTAAAACCTTCTGTTCGGTGTCGCTGTGCAGAGAAATGTTTTTGGAAGCTACCTAATGCATCAGCTTTTTAATGCTGTAAAATAGAGCTGAAATAAAAATGTCACCTTTTCAGAGGTGGTTTAATAGACAGCCCGATCAAAATCAAAGATTTTTAGATGTATAAAATTGTACAAATGGAATTATTCTGTCAACAGGCAAGTACATGGGTCGTACGTAATTTCTGTTCATATTCCCTATAATAAATGCAATCATTGTATACCAGTCAGAAATCTTATTCCAACAAAGAAAGTTTGGGATTTGTTTGTTTATTTGCGGCGGGAGTGGGGGGGGGGTGTGTGTGTGACAGACAAATCAATAAAATTCTCAGACTTTGGTACCTCTTGATGAAGGATGTGGCACATTTTGTGCCGTGTAGCTTGCTGTACCTAAATGGGTTATGTTTTTAACCTGTCAAATATTTTATGTCATAAATGAAAGAAAGCAGCTATATAAAACCGGTTTTTCAACTGCTGGAAAGGAGAAATACAAGCTTATGTCTGCCACCTACACATTTGGAAACACCATTGTGTGTTATATCAGTTTTTTGCATCTGTCAGTGTGTAGCACTTAATACATGTTTGTTGAATGGGAAATACTGCTAAAATGGAAACTCCCAAAACCCTTTTAGCCTTCTCATCCTTTCTATAGAGGCAGGATATTGGGGGGGATGGGGGCCGGGGAGCAGTAGCAAATACCAGCTTTGAGAGCAGAGTGATTTAGTAAGTGGTAAGTTAAGGTGTGCCATGGCTGTTCCAGCAATGTTCTTCGTAGAGACAGCTCTGTGTCCTGTTTGTGTGACAGAAGGAACCATGAAGTCTGTGTCAAAAGAAGGCGAGGAAAGTGACAATAGCAACTCTGGCCACCAGGAATGATTTCCTTTATTTTGTTGTCTAGGCAGATGTCCCTTCTCTCATCACTCCATGTGTGGCCTCCTGTAGCATGTTCACTTGAAGGCCCTGACCTTCCATGACAGAGGAGAACCATTTCTCAGGTCAAGCATAGGAGGAGCTGAGCTCCCCTACTACAACCTCCAAACATGCTCTCAAGAAGCAGTGTCAGTGCTGGAGAGAGGGCTCAGTGGTTACGAGCACTGGCTGCTCTTCCAGAGGACCTGGGTTCACCTCCCAGCAACCACAGGGCAGCTCACACCTGACTGTAAGTAACTCCAGTTCCAGTGCTGGAACTAACAACCTGACAGACATGCATGCAGGAAAAACACCAATGGACATAAAATAAAAATAAATTCTATTTAAAAGAAGAAGAGGAGGAGGAAGAAGAAGAGGAGTGAAGGATGGCTAGCCTGGTCTATACAGCGAGTCCAGGACAGCCAAGACTAAACAGAAAAATCTGTCTTGAAAAACCGAGAGGGGGGGGGGGGGGGGGGAGAGGGAGGGAACAAACAGTACAGGGCGAAGCGTTCCAGCATGTGCTCCCCATCCTGCTAAATGGCAGAAGTCTTTCTTTCTCTGGTGTCTGGATCTGGCCCTGCCAGTACCTATAGGGCCTTATTCTCTGATGTCTGGATCTGGATCTGGCCCTGCCTTATTGGTGAATGATAGCAAGGCAAAAATTGGCCTGCCAGAGCAACCCGTGACACCTCTGTACACCGACTACTTGGCTTTTCTACTTTTTGGTTTGGTTTTTGTTTTTGTTGTTGTGGTTGTGGTTGTTGTTATTGTATTGCTTGGTTTGGTTTGGTTTTTTTTTTGAGACAGGGTTTCTCTGTGTTAGCCTTGGTTGTCCTAGACTCACGTTGTAGACCAAGGTGGCCTCGAACTCACAGCAATCTGCCTGTCTCTGCCTCCCGAGCTGGGATTATAGGTGTGCACCACCATGCCCAGCTGCTTTTCTACTTCTTGACAAATATATTTTCCACACAACCCACTCTGGAATTGTACTAAATGCCCAAAAGGTTAAGAAGCAAAAGGTGATCCTTGACCACCACCCTAGGGAACAGGCACTAAAAGCGAGACAGTAGCCAGAGATGGTGGCTCGTGCCTGTTTTTTGGAAGCTCGGGGCAGGAAGATTGCCATGAGTTCAAGCTAGCCTAAGCGACTCTGTCTCCAAACAAAAAAGAGGCAGTAACCAGACCTCAATTTCATGTAGCAAATTACACCTAACAGCATTCTTGCTTTTCATAGAATCCTTGTAGCAAAAAGAGGTATAATTATCCTAAGGGAGAAGTGATTCTCTGGCCAAAAACATCAAAGTTATTTGAAAATAAAACAAGAGCTCTTCATTTGCCTGATGTTTAATTACATACTTTTCTGGGCTGGAGGCTAAGGTACACTTGTCAGAACACACAGTGGAGTTGCTCATGAGTTCTGCTTTCCTGAAGCTAGGAATGGCAGGCAGGTAAGGAAGAGCAACAGGGAAGGACGGTGTGTACAGATTCACTAACAGTGCCTGCTGAGAACGCCAGCTCTGAAGGAATTCAAGAATCAATACAGCCGGGTCTGATGGTGCACGTTTTTAATCCCAGCATTTGGGAGGCAGGGACAGGCAGATTGCTGTCAGTTTGAGGCCAGCCTGGTCTACAAAGTGAGTCTAGGACAGCCATGACTATACAGAGAAACCTTGTCTCCAAAAAATATATAAAAAAACAAAACAAAAAAAATCAATATAACTATAAAATGTCTTACTTTACTATTTTATCTATATGGGTGTTTGGCCTGGATGTATGTGCGCCATGTTCCTGTGGTGCCCGCAAATGCCAGAAGAGGGTGCTGGAGCCCTTGGAACTTCAGTTACAGACTTGTGAGCCAATATGTGGGTGCGGGACTCAAACTCAGGTCCTCTTGAAAAGAAGCCTCTTCTGACCTCAGCACACAGGTGGTGTACAAACATACACACAAGAAAAACATTTATATAAAATAAAACATTTTGAAAAATAGGGTTTTTGGGGTTTTTTTTTTTTTGTAGTTTTTCCGAGACAGGGTTTCTGTCTTGGACTTGCTTTGTAGACCAGCCTGGCCTCAAACTCACAACAACCCACCTGCCTCTGCCTCCCGAGTGCTGGGATTAAAGGCATTTGCCACCATGCCCAGCTTGAAAAATAGTTTTAGAAGGCTAAAGATGTGTCTGCACAGTCAAGCTCTTTCCTTGTATGAAGGTGGCCCTAGTTTCAACCACCTTCACTGGGGGTGTAAAGAAGTTACAATTCAGAGTCAAATGCTGAAGCAAAGCATGGTAAAATACACCTAGGATCACAACATTTGGTAGGCTGAGCCAGGAGGATCACGGTAACTTTGGAGCCAATGTACGCTAGCTACATAGTGAGTTTAAGGCCAGTTTACACTAAATGACAAAACCTTGTCTCAAGTTTTTTTTGGGGTTTGGTTTGGTTTGGTTTGGTTTTTCGAGCCAGGGGTTCTTTATGTAGCCTTGACTGTCCTTGACTCTCTTTGTAGACCAGGCTGGCCTCCAACTCACAGCAATCCACCTGCCTCTGCCTCCCAAATGTGTGCCACCACTGCCCAGCTCAATTAATTTTTTTAAAGAGGGGCTACAGAGATGACTCCGCAGTTAAGAGCACTTGTTGCTCTGGCAGAGGACCCAACAGCCACATGGTAACTAACCACCATTTATAACCATAGTCCTTGAATCTACTAGATGATCTGACACCATCTTCTGGCCTCTTAAGGAACTGCAAATTCAATGCACATACATCAATTCCAGCAAAATTTCCTATACATATATAAAATAAATATAAAGATACTCTTTTAAAAGGTTTGGTTTTTTATATATTCTTTCTACATGTACTCCTGCATGCCAGAAGAGGGCATCAGATCCCAGAATAGATGGTTCTGAGCCACCATGTGGTTGCTGGGAATTGAACTCAGGAACCTCTGGAGAAGTCAGGGTTCTTAACCTCTGAGCCATCTCTCAGCCCATCTTTGTCTCTTATTCCCTGCCCTTTGTCCCTCTGGGGCCAATAAACCTCCTTTGTGCTGAGAACTTGGTCTTAGGGTTCCTGAGCAGATACTGTTCCCTTCAGCATCCACATGGTGACTCACAACCATTTATTTTTATTTTTTTAATGTAAAAATTTAGCCAGGCGTGGTGGCACATGCCTTTAATCCCAGCATTCAGGAGGCAGAGGCAGGGGGATCACTGTGAGTTCAAGGCCAGCCTGGTCTACAAAATGAGTCCAGGACAGGACTACAAAAGAAACCTTATCTCAAAAAACAACAAACAAACAAACAAAAAACCAAATGAGTGAACATACGGCGTGGATACTTTGGCTGGGTTTCTGTCTGGCTAGTTACCCTATGCTGATCTTGAACTCTAGATCCTTCTGCCTCATTCTGCCGGCTTCCAGTACAGGCCTGTGCTGCTGTACTCAATCTGTGCCCAGTTTAATCTGGTCAGTTTTGCCCCTATCCATGCATGACAGAAATGGTCTTTTCTCAGATTTCTGCACATTGCCAGAGAAGGGCTATCTTAATTCATTGTTCTGGTTTGGAGCAGGGAGTTTACCAGCCAAGGTCAATCCAAATGAGTCATTTTTACAGGAAAATTTTCCATTGTTCTACAACTTGTTCTTGTGAAATACTGTTCTCTTTTCTGGTTGAAGAACAAAACAGGCACTTACCCAGAGCAATCACACCTGCTGCACCTCCCAGAGGAACAGATATCCAGGCTGAGGTCTGTCATGGCAATTGCATTGCTTCTGTCAAGTGTATTCTGGGGGCAAGAGTTCCATTAAGAACAGGAGGCTAGGCTTCCAGTTAGCCATCACCTGATAGGTTTAAATAAATATATGAAGCCTTTGGACATATTTGTAACTTTTATGAGGGCAAAGATGAATTCATGACCCTTTCTGGAGCCCTAGCACTTAGAATGCTGCTTGCCCATCACAAAGGCCTACTGCGTGTTAAATACACAGTTCTTCAAAATAGATGGAACATTCAATCTATTGCCTCTTTGGCCAAAAGTGGAGTTATTGTTGAGAGACAAAATCTTTCCCCCTGCAATTAAGCACTTGAGGGGTGGAGCCAGGGGGACTGTGAGTTCAAGGCCAGCCTACACGAGACCCTGTCTCAAAAATAAAAAACCAAAATAGAAGCAAACAAAATAGAAGCTGGGCATGGTAGCATATACTTATTATCCCAACACTCAAGAGGCAGAATTTTAGGCAAGAGGGTTGCCTCAAATCATGGCCCATAGCCAAACTAGTCCGTATTCCTCTCTGGCACACACTAGCACTATATAGTGAGACTTTGTTTAAACAAAAAACAAAAAAACCACACAGCAGATCTCTCATTTTGAGGCTAGCCTGGTCTATAGAGCAAATTCCAGGACAGCCAGACCTACACAGAGAAACACCAAACAAAAACAAAACAACAAAACATGAAGGGGCAAGACACAAAGGGGGAGGGGAGGGAAGGTGCACTAGAGAGATGTCAGGTGCCCTGCACAAGCATGAGGAGCTGAGTCCAGATGAAAATAGTCACATTAAAAAAAAAAAAAGTTAAAAAAAAAAAAAAATTTAGTGGTTAAGAGCACTGTCTGTTCTTCCAGAGGTCCTGAGTTCCATTCCCAGAAACCACATGGTGGCTTGCAACCATCTCTAATGAGATCTGGTGACCTCTTCTGGCCTGACAGTTCACATGCAGGCAGAATACTATATAAATAATACATTAAAAAAACAAAAACAAGCGGGGCGTGGTGGCGCACGCCTTTAATCCCAGCACTCGGGAGGCAGAGGCAGGTGGATTGCTGTGAGTTCGAGGCCAGCCTGGTCTACAAAGTGAGTCCAGGATGGCCAAGGCTACACAGAGAAACCCTGTCTGGAAAAACCAAAAAACAAACAAACAAAACAAAAAACCCCACAAAGCCGGACATTGGTGGCACACACCTTTAATCCCAGCACTCGGGAGGCAGAGGCAGGTGGATCACTGTGAGTTCCAGGCCAGCCTGGTCTACAAAGCAAGTTTAGGGCAACCAAAGCTACACAGAGAAACCTTGTCTCCAAAACCAAAACAAAACAAAACAAAAACCCCCCAAAAGGAAAAATAGCAAATAATGTAATTGTACATTTGGGGGACTGGAGAGATGGCTCAGTGGTTAAGAGCACTGTCTGCTTTTCCATAGGTTCTGAGTTCAATTCCCAGCATCCACATGGTGGCTTGCAACCATCTATACTGGGGTCTGATGCCCTCTTCTGGCAGGCAGGCAGGTGTACATGGATAGAGCACTCATATAAGTAAAATAAATAAATCCTTTTTAAAATTGTGTATTTCCTGAAAGAAACATGTATATGTAAACCAAAACGAGCAGAAAAGTGATGTGTCATGGTACAGATGAGAGTGGGAGGTTGTGGTTGATGTCAGGAGCTTTTTTCTGGTTTTTTTTCTTTTTTTGGTTTTTTGAGACAAGGTTTCTCTGTGTGTTAGCCTTGGCTGTCCTGGACTCACTTTGTAGACCAGGCTGGCCTCAAACTCACAGCGATCCACCTGCCTCTGCCTCCAGGTACTGGGATTAAATGTGTGCGCTACCACACCTGGCCTAGGGGATTTACTTTTTATTTATAAATCTTTCCAAGACTGTATCTGTGTCCTCTGGTGTGATTACACTGTTATGACTTTAAGCAAAGGTCTGTTTATATTTTGTTTTGTTTTTTCCAAACAGGGTTTCTTTGTGTAGTCTCGGCTGTCCTGGAACTTCTCTATAGACCAGGCTGGCCTCGAACTCAGTGATCCACCTGCCTCTGCCTATGTGCTGGTATTAAATGTCTGCACCACCATGCCCAGCCTGCTTCTAATTTTTTTTACCACCCAATCCTGCTTACTTTTCTTTCTTTTTTTGTTCTTGAACAGTGTTGTTGATGGAAGTCAGAGTCTCAGGCATGCTAGGCAAGAGCTGTATGTCTCACTGAGCTACTTTTCCAGCCCTGAACCATTCCTAAAAAGAAACAAAATAGCCTGCCCAGTGACAGTACCAAAGGTTTCCCTAGGCACTGATACCAGATTGTTTTAGCTTTTAAATATGAAACCGTAAAGAAGAGAACAAGTAAGAGTTCATTAAGCTCAGGCTTTGCAGAACCTGGCACCAGGGTTTCATCTGCTAGAATGGAAGAAAAAAAAAAAAAGAAGTACGAATGATCCTTGGAGGCACTGGTTTCAATAGTGAGAACAAATCTCTAAGCAAACGACTCTTTTTTTCTAATTTATATATCACCTGAATACTAATCTTTTGTTTGGTGCTGTAAAATATGTGCACTCTCCAAAGACCGCATTTCCACTAGACCGTAACTTAATAGAAGGGGGAGTGAGGAGTGAAGATAGCTGGGAAGATGGGTGCATCATTTAACTGCATGACCCAAGCAGTTACACGGAAAGGACAACACAAGACCTAAAGGAACGGATGGATGACGTACATAATACGGTCAAGCCAATTAAAAACTTGTTTTAGTTTGTAATATCGTCTCTCCTACTAATGGGGTTCAGAGCTAAAAGCCAAGTTCTGTCACAAACACGGTTTATCTCCGGCTCATCAGCGAACATCATTTTTGTGGCTTAGGTTTCCTCAATGAAATAGGAAGGTTGGAGTAACGCAGCAGTCCTCTGGCGTCTAACCCAAGCCCAGGGCAACTGAGCGCTGCCAAAAGCACACGCCTCTTACGCATCGCCACAGCAAATGCAGCGGAGTGCCATTCCTCCGCGCGGACGCCCCGGGTAACCGGAAGAAGCCCGCTCACTTCGCCACCCGCGACAGCACCTGCACGCGCGCGGGGTTATACGCCAGGCAAAGAAGCGTCTAGCACCAAGGCTGGCACAAGTCCCGCGAGGAACAACCCGGCCGCGAACCGTGACGTGGCCCAATCTGCAGCCGGTTCAGGCAGTTTCGTTTCAACCGGTTCACAGGCAGTCCTTCTGCCTGGGGTGGGCGGAGCCGGAGAGGGGCGGGCGGGCCTAAACGTGGCCCAATGGAAACACGCGCCCGGCCTCGGGGGCGGGGCCAGGTGCGCGGCGCACGGCCGGGCGGCGGAGGCGCCAATGAGCGTGCGCCGCGTCCGGGGCCGGCTGGTGCGCGAGACGCCGGGGAGAGGTTGGTGGTTACTGTAACAGTTTGCAAACGGAGGGGAGTTGTGAAGGGCCTGGGGTTGGGGTCGTGCTGTTGGCCTTGTGAGTACGTCCGCAGCGCGTTGATCCCGGAGCGAGGGCCGCAGGAGCTGAAGGCCAGAGGGAGCGGGGGTGAGGATGGAGCAGCAGCCGGGCCGCGGCTCCTAGGGGAAGGCAGCGTGCTAGCTTCGGGGGCGGGCCGGTAGCAGGAGCGAGGGCCGCACGGACACCGGTGCCTTCGGCCCTGCAGTTCAGGCTCTGGGTTGCCCCCTCGCTCTCGGGGTGGGCCGGAATCCGCTTCCGTCAGGTGAGGTTTAGGTGAACACTGGCCAGCCCAGTAACCTTAGCCCGCATAGCGTCTGCGGAGGCAGCGGAGGCCAGGAGCAAGATGGGCAAAGACGGTGGGCCGGACAATGCTCAAGGGATGCAGAGGAGGGAAAGGGCCCTTCCATGCCAGCCGTCCCCAACGTCATCACCTTCCAGTTCCTGTCCAAACCCAGCCTGGCTTTCCCACCATCAGGGAAGCTCCAGGTGTGAGGTTGTTGAGCCGGTTTCGAGGGTCCCTGGCTCCGCTCCAGGTGTCTGACAGGTGCCGCGCTGTGGTGCGCCAGTTACTTACTTGTGTGTGCACGGAAAAAAAGGTCAAACCTCCTTCCTATTTGTCTAAAGATGTTGTTGAGGGCCCTTTGGTCTAGGTTCGAATGTGGGACACTTGGGAGGATGTTTAGAATGATTGAAACTAATGAGGAAGGAAGGGAAGCGGGTCAGGTTGCTCTGCCTTCAGCCAGAAGTGGAATAGATAAGAACTTGTATGTTCTGGGATGTGGTTCTATTTCCTTCTTCACTTAGCATCCTTACACGTGTTTTTCCTTCTCTGCCAGGGTCACAATGGCAGCCACAGTAAGAAGGCAGAGGCCACGGAGGCTACCCTGTTGGGCCTTGGTGGCTATCCTCTTGGCAGACCTTTTGGCACTGAGCGGTGAGTACCCGGCAAAGGGATCAAAGAAGAGTAACATGTAAGGAGAGAGCCGGAGGCGCCCACTCGTCGTTTTGGTGGGTTAGGCTTTTTATTTTGTCTTTGCCACCTCTCTCCCGTAGAAAGTAGGGCTGCTCCAATCTAACTCGGGAAAGTGTGGCAAGCAGAGAAATAAGACATAAACCTACTTTCTGTCTTCCCTTCAGACACATTGGCTGTGATGTCCGTGGACCTAGGCAGTGAATCCATGAAGGTGGCCATTGTCAAGCCTGGAGTCCCTATGGAGATCGTGTTGAACAAGTAAGGGGAGAGAAGTGTGTCAGGGGTGTGTGTATAATTTGTCACTCACAAAACAGGCAGCGTGCGATCTGGAGGCGCCTGGGGTCATCCTCTACTGCTCGAAGCTAGGCTAATGCTGCTTTTTTATTAGGGAATCTCGGAGGAAAACTCCAGTGACTGTGACCTTGAAAGAAAATGAGAGGTTTCTAGGTGACAGTGCAGCAGGCATGGTAAGCAGCAGCCCCTTCCCCAGATTGGCTCCCCAAGAGAATAGCCTTTTGTGTATCTTGTTGAAGTAGAGGAGGCTGAGCTGGGTGTGGGCTCAGAACCTGCTGGGTCTTCTCCTTTCAGGCCATCAAGAACCCAAAGGCGACGCTCCGTTATTTCCAGCACCTCCTAGGAAAACAGGCGAATAACCCTCATGTCGCCCTTTATCGATCCCGTTTCCCAGAACATGAGCTAAGTGTCGACCCACAGAGGCAGACTGTGCGCTTCCAGATCAGTCCGTGAGTGTCCAGAAGGGAAAGTGGGCTCAGCCACCCTACTGGGCTCCTTGTTGGTCTCAGTGTTTGCCTTCCCTTGTCACAACTCCTCCTCTCTCAGGCAGCTGCAGTTCTCCCCTGAGGAGGTGCTGGGCATGGTTCTGAACTACTCTCGCTCCTTGGCTGAAGATTTTGCAGGTGAGGACAGTGGCAGCAAGGCTCCCCAACATCTGCAGTGAGTGTCAAGCAGAGGCACTTTTATTTCTCATTGAAAATTGGACCATGCTGGGCTGGAGAGATGGCTCAGTGGATAAGAGCATTGTCTGCTCTTCCAGAGGTCCTGAGTTCAATTCCGAGCAACCACATGGTGGCTCACAACCATCTATACTGGAGTCTAATGCCCTCTTCTGGCCTGCAGATGCACATGCAGATAGAGCATTCCTACATAAAATAAATAAAATATAAAAAAGAAAAGTAAAGAAAATTGGACCATGCTTGATTGTCACAAACTTGGGGTTTGTGCTACCAGCACTTACTGAGTAGAGGATAGGGAGACTAGTCAACACCCTGTGTTGTAGAGGATTGGCCCAACAAGAGAGCATTAATTACCCGCCTCAGTGTCGGTGGTCCTGAGTTCAGAAACCTTGGTCTGGGGTTTGGAGTTGGTGAAATCTTGATCTTTTGTCCTCTGTAGAACAACCCATTAAGGATGCAGTGATCACCGTGCCAGCCTTCTTCAACCAGGCTGAGCGTCGAGCTGTGCTGCAGGCTGCTCGAATGGCTGGCCTCAAGGTGCTGCAGCTCATCAATGACAACACCGCCACAGCCCTCAGCTATGGTGTCTTCCGCCGGAAAGATATCAATTCCACTGCACAGGTGAGCCAGGGAGGCCTTTTGACCGCTAGGTACAAGAGTTGCAGAGTCTGAGGATGGGAGGGTCCTTGGCCCATTTTGCATCTTGTTTGCATGGTTCTCCCTTGACAAAGTGTGACAGTAGCCTTCTTTCAGTCCCCATTGGAATTGGTCAGGTTTATGTTGGACAGCTTTTTGTTTTCAGGCAGACAAGTGGACTGGCTTCCCCTATTTGGTAAATCATCGATCATTTTGTTAGGGAGGTGGGGCTGAGACAGGATTTCTTTGTGTGGCCTGGCTGTCCTGGAACTCACTGTGTAGACAAGGCTGGCCTTGAACTCAAGAGATCCACCTGCCTGTCTCCTGAGTGCTGGAATTAAAAGAATACACCACCACAACTAGCTTGGCTTTGGACATTTGATAAAGTTCCCATGACAGTGCCCTTGGTCTCTCCACAGAATGTCATGTTCTATGACATGGGCTCAGGCAGCACTGTATGCACCATCGTGACCTACCAAACAATGAAGACTAAGGAGGCTGGGATGCAACCACAGCTGCAGATCCGGGGCGTGGGGTAGGTTACTAAGACCTCAGGAAGGGTTTCTTCCTGGATTTCGGGTGCCTTTTTTCTGATTCCCTGAAGGAAGACTCCTGGACACAGCATTGGTTACTGTAGGGGCTGCTCCCCAGGAGGAAATGTGTGAGGGTGGGGCAGTTCAGGAAGAAGATATAAGTTGTCAGGTACAATTGATTCTTGGATTGAATTATCGAGGTTATCTCTGTCACTCTTACCGGCCTTCTCCCCCGCCCCCCCGCCCCCCCTTTAAATTTTGTTTGGATTTTCGGTTTTGAGACAGTTTCTCCATGTCCTTGGCTGTCCTGGAACTGGCTCTGTAGACCAGGCTGGCCTGGAACTGAGAGATCCTCCTGCCTTTATCTCATGCATACTAGGATTAAAGGCGGTGCTCCACACCTTTATTTTTGCTGAGGTTGACTCTAGGGTCTCACACATGCTGCATACGCTTCTGCTACTGATAGCCCTGGGACTTACCGTGTTGACCAGGTTGGTCAAAATTTCTGCCAGTCCTACTTCTGTCTCCCCACTTACAGAATTTAAAAAACAAACCAAAAAATTCTTTCTAAACAAGGTATTGGAGTATAATCCTAGCATTTGGGAGGTAGAGGCAAGGGGATCAGAAAATCAAAATAATCTTTAGCTTAGTATTGAGTCCTGGTCCAACATAGAGTACATGAGACACTATGAAAAAAACTAAAACCTCCTTAATTCTAGAACTTTCCTTTTTTTAGTTCCTCAGTATTCAACTAGGAGGTTCTCAATTACTGATGTAATTGCCAGGTGTGGTAGTGCACACCTTTAATCCCAGCACATGGGAGGCAGAGGCAGGCGGATCTCTGTGACTTTAAGTCCAGCCTGATCTGCAAAGTGAGTCCAGGACAGCCAGGACTATGTAGAGAAACCCTGTTTCAAAAAACAGACAGACAAAACAATGTAAGGGCAGTAGATCCATAGTGGGGGTTCTTTCGTGGTGGCCATGGGCCCCAGACTCAGTCTGTAGCACCAATAAAGAGATAAAGAAGTGAAATGCCAATGTGACCGTAATCCATTTCTTCACTTCTCCCTACACCTTTTTGAGCCCTGCTTGCTGCAGCCGTGGCTGAACTGCCTTACTCTCTTTTGTTTTTATTTTTTGGAGATGTTCTCAATACATAGCTCTGGCTGTCCTGGAACTCTCTATGTCCACCAGGTTGACCTTGAACTTACACACCGTCGTGCCTGGCTCCTCTTATTCTTAAGGAATATGTTTGTTGTCCTTGAGCTTTCCATGCACTCTCCTTCTTCCTTGGGTCTTGAGCAATGTAAGTGTCTAGAATGTGCTTCACTCTCCTCTTTGGCTAGTCAACTCCAGCTCTCAGTTTGAGTGCTGATTCAGGAAGGTTCCTCTGACTCCTGTGCGAGTTCCACTCGCCTTGTCTGCTTTTCTTCATTCAGTTTGAGGCAGGGTCTTACTATATAGCCCTTGTTGGCCCAGGAGTCTTTGTTTAGTGCAGACTAGCCTCAAACTCACAGAAATCCACCTGCCTCAGTCTCCCTAATGCTGGGCACTACTTTATGGCGTGTGTATAATTTCATATTTAGGAGGTTATTTGTCTTACTAGATTATAAAAACTCCTTGGCGGCAGGAAGCTGTCCCCTCCCCTGCTCCTGTCACTTATACTCAGATAGTTGATACTCAGTAATACGGCTGCAGGCAGCATGCTCCTGTGCCAGTGGGAGGGCCAGCTGTGTCCTCACACTTCACCTGCTCCTTTTCTTGAGCAGATTTGACCGCACCCTGGGTGGCCTGGAGATGGAGCTTCGGCTGCGAGAACACCTGGCTAGGCTCTTCAATGAGCAGCACAAGGGCCAGAAAGCCAAGGATGTTCGGGAAAACCCACGTGCCATGGCCAAGCTGCTTCGGGAAGCCAATCGGCTTAAAACTGTCCTGAGTGCCAATGCTGATCACATGGCACAGGTGCCCACATGGGGGCTTGGTAGAGGGCAGGCTGTGGCTCCCACATGGGTGGAAAACCTTTTCTTCCCCCTAAGTTCTCTTGAATTCTGTCTTCTCTTTCCTAGAGAGTAGATCTAGTGAGACCGTCTTAACAGATTCCTCTCCCCACAGATTGAGGGCCTGGTGGATGATGTGGACTTCAAGGCAAAAGTTACTCGAGTGGAGTTTGAGGAGCTCTGTGCAGATTTGTTTGAGCGAGTGCCTGGGCCTGTACAGCAGGCCCTCCAAAGTGCTGAGATGAACTTGGTACGGGCATGAAGGAGACACAAGTTCCTGCGGGAAAAGATAGAGCCCCACAGAGTGTCAGAGAGAAGGGCACTAACTCCTGCATCTCACCCTCCCCTTCCGCAGGATCAAATTGAGCAAGTGATCCTGGTAGGTGGGGCCACTCGTGTTCCCAAAGTTCAAGAGGTGCTGCTAAAGGCTGTGGGCAAGTGAGTATGGCGACGGAGCTAGGCATGGAGCTGTAGGCTGGGTGGCTACAGGGACAAGGGAGAGGGGAGGCCACGCCCAGTGGATAATGCTGCAGCTTGTGTCTGCTAGGGAGGAACTAGGAAAGAACATCAATGCCGATGAAGCGGCTGCCATGGGGGCCGTGTACCAGGCAGCAGCACTCAGCAAGGCCTTCAAGGTGAAGCCATTTGTTGTGCGCGATGCCGTCATCTACCCCATCCTGGTAAGCTGGCCCAGGGACGTGCTCCCTTTGCTTCTCTGAGAGAGAGCTCTGTTCACCTCAGCCTGCCCCTTTTTTTTCTGCTGAGAGAGATCCCACTCTTCCACACCTACCCACAGAACCTTCCCTGGTTCTCCAGTGCACCTTCTCTTTGCCTGTGTGTAGGTGGAGTTCACACGGGAGGTGGAAGACGAGCCTGGGGTTCGAAGCCTGAAGCACAATAAACGTGTGCTGTTCTCCCGGATGGGGCCCTACCCTCAGCGCAAAGTCATCACCTTTAACCGCTACAGCCATGATTTCAACTTTCACATCAACTACGGTGACCTGGGCTTCCTGGGGCCTGAGGATCTTCGGTGAGGGGCGGGGGCAGGATGGCACCTCCAGGGAGTGGGAGGTGTGCCCGCCAGTTGACCTAAGGATGGGGAGGGGAATGTGAGACTTGAAGGGCTGAAGGTGGGTTAGGGTCAAGCTGTGAACAGCCTGCCTCAGCGAGAGGGTCCATTCTTCTGAGTGTCCTTCGTAGGGCCCCAGTAGGCCATGTGATCTGGGGTCGGGCCAGGTGAGTCTCAAACTCTTTTGCTTTTCCTCCCTACCAGGGTATTTGGCTCCCAGAACCTGACCACAGTGAAGCTAAAAGGTGTGGGAGAGAGCTTCAAGAAGTATCCTGACTATGAGTCCAAAGGCATCAAGGCCCACTTCAATCTGGATGAGAGTGGGGTGCTCAGTTTAGACAGGGTGAGAGAATAGGGAACCCTTACAGGGTAGGGGTGAACCCTGGACGCACTGGCCTCTCCCAGAGTGAGTTCCACAGCATGAACACAAAGCGTTTGGGAAGCTGATTTGATGGAGCTTGCCTTTAAACACAATGCAGCAATGCCTCTTCGTGGCCAGCATGTGCTGATGGTCACTGTAACTTGCTTGGAGGGAAGTACAGAACTTTTTTTTTTTTTTAAACACATGTATATGGGTGTATGTCTGTGCACCAGTTATGTACCTGGTGCCCACAGAGGCTGAAAGAGGGTATTGGGTCCCTAGAATGGAGTTACAGATGGATGTTGATGCTGGAAGTTGGACTCAGGTCCTCACTGCTGGGCCATCTCTCCAACCCCTTACAATTTTTTTGACTATGTGTATATAATAGGGTGGGACTTAGGCATGTCACAGCAGATGTAGAGGCAAGAAGAAACAGGAAGTGAGTTGGTTTTCTTCCTTCTGTCTTTGGTGAGAGTAGCACCTTTACCTGCTGAGCCATCTTGCCAGCCCAGAGAAACTTCTTTCTTTTTTAATTTAAAATGTGTATGGATGGTTTGCCTGCATGTATGTCTGCATCGTATATGTGTCTGATGCCCAAGGAGGCCAGAAGAGGGAGATCTTCTGGAACTGGAGTTATGAGAGACACCATGATGCTGAGCATCCTACCTGTGTTCTCTGGAAACTCAGCCCATGCTCTTAGCTGCTGAGCCATCTCTTCAGCCCCCAAATAAAAAGTAATTTTGAGTTAGTGTTTTCTGGCACACTGGGAAACAGTAGTATATTGTATTTCCAAGTGGAGACCTGGAGGACTCTAAGGATTGATGCTTAAAGTGGGTGTGGCCATTTGGGAGTCTCAGAAAAGGAAGGTGCGAGTAGGCACGCAGGGCTGCAAGTCATTTTGTATTCCTAATGTATGCATAAGCAACTAGCTTATGGAACAGTGTGGGTTACTATGCAGTTCTTTATTTTGAACCCATTTTAAAATAGGTGGAGTCTGTATTTGAGACCCTGATAGAGGACAGCCCAGAGGAAGAATCTACTCTTACCAGTAAGATGAACATGACTCCTGTGTGCATGCAAGTGTGTGTGAGCAAGCAAGAATAAACACACTTTGGTGCTTGGGGGAGGTAGTGGTGTTCTGGGGTAGGAAGTGCATTTGCTGCTTGATTGCCTCTTGAACCTCTTGGCTCCCTTCCTCCTAGAACTTGGGAACACCATTTCCAGCCTGTTTGGAGGTGGCACCTCATCAGATGCCAAAGAAAATGGTACCGATGCTGTACAGGTAAGGACAGAGAAGCATGGAGAATAGCAAGCAACTGGGGTGATGGAGGCAGAAGCAGAATCTGGGGGCTTCCCAGCTGCGTGGACTTGAGTGAACCTTGGTGGTTGTCAATTCACAACCTACGGCAGGTTGCCCCACTCCTGCTCCATTAGACTTGAGCCGCTACAGAGCCTCAGGCTGAGTGTTCTCACTCCAGCTGCCTTCCCTCTATCTCTGCCGATCCCAACAGTCCCTGACTGTTTGTCTCCAGCCATCATCTGCTTGACCCCAAGCTTGTGTGTTCCCAGAGGAGCTGACATGGTCAAGGCTGAGTGTGGTCACAGGCTCAGCTCATGGTATGTGTAACCTCTGGGGTTCCTGTAATTGTCTCCCAGGAGGAAGAGGAGAGCCCTGCTGAGGGGACCAAGGATGAGCCTGGAGAGCAGGGGGAGCTCAAGGAGGAAGCTGAAGCCCCAATGGAAGATACCTCTCAGCCTCCACCCTCTGAGCCCAAGGGTGATGCAGCCCCTGAGGGAGAAAAACCTGATGAAAAAGAAAGTGGGGACAAGTCTGAGGCCCAGGTGAGCTCCCTGCTGAGGAAAACAGTGGTGTCCAGGGGCTGGTGTGTGCACGGAAGCTTGTTTATGCTTTACGGATGAGGAGACAGCTAATCTTTTTGCTTAATCGCTGCTCTTTTTATTCAGAAGCCCAGTGAAAAGGGACAGGCAGGGCCTGAGGGTGTCCCTCCAACTCCTGAGGAAGAAAAAAAGCAGAAACCTGCCCGGAAACAGAAAATGGTGGAGGAAATAGGTGTGGAGCTGGCTACCTTGGACCTGCCAGACTTGCCAGAGGATGAGCTGGCTCGCTCTGTGCAGAAGTAAGTGCTGGGTGTAGAAAGGTGATCCAGAAAGGGCCCCCAGTTCCAACCCCACCTCACCCCTGCCTCTTGTTCATCCTACAGACTTGAAGACTTGACCCTGCGAGACCTAGAAAAGCAAGAAAGAGAAAAAGCTGCCAACAGCTTGGAAGCTTTTATCTTTGAGACCCAGGTGAGCAGGCACTCCCTCCCCTGACACTTGTGCTTAGAAGCATGTGGCTCTCTGATCCATTCCCCAGAGTGCACTGCACACATGGATTTGTGTCCTTTACAGGACAAGTTGTACCAACCTGAATACCAAGAAGTGTCCACTGAGGAACAGCGGGAGGAGATCTCTGGGAAGCTCAGCGCCACGTCCACCTGGCTGGAGGATGAGGGATTCGGAGCTACCACTGTGGTGAGCTGCCTTCTGGGATGTTTGAGGCACATAGGAGTGCTGACTTCTCTAGAGTCAGAGTGAGGAGGGCTGGGGTGTCGGGCCATGAAGCAAGATACAGGGCTGGGTCCAGGACACTCGTGCCACCCTTCAACCCTCCTCCTCATGCCGGTCAGATGTTGAAGGAGAAGCTGACTGAACTGAGAAAGCTGTGCCAAGGGCTGTTTTTTCGGGTAGAAGAACGCAAGAAATGGCCAGAACGGCTTTCAGCTCTGGATAATCTCCTCAACCACTCCAGCATTTTCCTCAAGTGAGTGTTCCCTGCACCCTTTCTTCTTTACTCAGTCCTGCCGAGGCCATGAGTCCCCTTTCTGTCAGCTTCCTGTTCCTCTGCCCTAGGCTGATCTTCTCCTCTTCGGCTTTTAGGGGTGCCCGGCTCATCCCTGAGATGGACCAGATC
Source organism: Acomys russatus (assembly GCF_903995435.1). Taxonomy (NCBI): domain Eukaryota; kingdom Metazoa; phylum Chordata; class Mammalia; order Rodentia; family Muridae; genus Acomys; species Acomys russatus. Next base: position 35,993,711 of record NC_067150.1, read on the forward strand.
TTCACTGAGGTGGAGATGACAACGTTAGAGAAAGTCATCAATGACACCTGGGTAATCTCTTTCGCTATGTAACTGGACACTTTAGCTGGTACCCTGGGACGATAAGGGTGGCAGGGTGATTTGCAGTCAGCAGGACTTGCTTTAACTGGCTGAGGGTGATACCTGCCACATCCATGGCTAGTTCTGAGTCTTGCCTGGCCTCATCCACAGGCCTGGAAGAATGCAACTCTGGCCGAGCAGGCCAAGCTTCCTGCCACAGAGAAGCCTGTACTGCTTTCAAAAGACATTGAGGCCAAGATGATGGCCCTGGACCGTGAGGTGCAGTACTTGCTCAATAAAGCCAAGTTTACCAAACCCCGGCCACGTCCCAAGGACAAGAATGGCAACCGGACAGAGCCTCCCCTCAATGCTAGTGCTGGTGACCAAGGGGAAAAGGTCATTCCACCTGCAGGTGAGGAGAGAGGGTGCTTGGCTCTAGTCACTGTAGGCAAAGAGACGACCACCTACTCTTTTTCCTGGGGCTGCATCTAACTCTTGGTTTCTCTCCAGGTCAGACTGAAGAGGCAAAGCCCATTTTAGAACCTGACAAAGAAAAGCCTGGTGAGTTGAGGAGCCTGGTAGGGAATGGTGCATTTCATTAGTCTGGGGGCAGGCAAACTGGCAAGCATCGCCTCATTCTTCTGCTCAGCCCATGAATTGTTGGTGGCCTTCAGTTTTTAAAAGCATGTAGACAGGCTGGGGAGACAGCCTCAGTAGGGAAAGTGTTTAATTGCACAATGTGAGGATCAGAGTTTGGATCCCCAGCACCATGTAAATGCCAGGCAGGCACAGTGCCCGCTTACTCTCTGGATGAGTCGCCAGCTCCAGATTCACATGAGAGACCTTCCCTCAATATATAAGAGAAGAACAAGAAAGAAGCCCTTCATCAGCCTCTGGCCTCCACGTGCATGGGCAAAACAAACTTTTTTGGGGGATGGGGGCAGCATTCATGACTTTTTCTGAGAGTACAACCCTGGCTGTCCTGACACTATCTCTATAGACCAGGCTGGCCTTAAACTCAGATCTCCCTGCCCCTGCCTCCCAAATGCTAGGATTAAAGGTATGCACCACCACCTGGCAACACTTTTTTTTTTTTTTTTTTTTTTTTTTAAGCAAAATTTGCTGTGCATGGTGGCACATGCCTTAGTCTCAGCACAGGGGAGGCAGAGGCAGGGGGATCTCTGAGTTCAAGGCCAGCCTGGTCTACAGAGCAAGTTGTAGGACAGCCAGTGAGACCCTATCTCAAAAAAAAAAAACAAAATACCAAGGCAGGGCTAGAGAAATGGTTTAGTTGTTGAGAACACTTTTGCAGAACTTGGCATGGTGGCACATGCTTTTAATCCCAGCACTCAGGAGGCAGAGGCAGGTGGATTGCTGTGAGTTGGAGGCCAGCCTGGTCTGCAGAATGAGTCCAGGACAGCCATGGCTACACAGAGAAACCATGTCTCAAAAAAGACACACACACACACACACACAAAACCAAGAACCCTTGTTTCTCCTGCAGAGGACGCAGGTTAATTTCCTGCCATTATGTGATGGTTCACAGCCAAGTGTAAGGAGTTCCAGGGACCCAGTATTCTCTTCTGACTTCTGTGGCATCAAGCAGAGATGTGGTGCCCGTGTGTACGTACATCTGGGCAAAACACCTAAAATGAATACACTTTTTTTTTCAAGACGGTTTCTTTGTGTGGTCCTGGACTAGACTGAAATTTTGAAGATGAGTGGGAGAAAGGGCTGAAGAGATGTCTGTAATTCCAGTCAGAGAGGATCTGACACCCTCTTCTGGCCTCTGAGGCACATATATAGTGCAGAGGCATACATGTAGGCAAAAGGTCCATAAATATTAAATAAAAATTTAAAAAAGAAAAAAAGGCAGAGACTGCACCGTGACTCACACACTTGTAATATTTTCCATCTGGACATGTAGCCCTGTGTTAGCATCTCCCTTCTTTAGTAACTGGCCTTTTCCTTCTAAATGCAGATGTGGAGCCAGCAGACTCCGAGTCTCTGGAATTAGGAGGCCCTGGAGCAGGTAAGGGGAAGCTGGGGGTGAGGGGTAGTTTTTTTAGGGATGGAGGGAAAGAACAGACTGTTGAGCCTTATACCACCACTCTCCCCCCCCCCTTTCTCCCGACCACCCAACAGAATCTGAAGAGAAAGAGCAGCAGGCAGCTGGACAGAAGAGGCCTCTGAAGAATGATGAATTATAACCTGCCTCCTGCCTTCCCACTTGCCTCCAGCCCCTTCTCCTACAACCTCTATTTATTACATGTCAGGGTTGGAGTGGGGGTTGGTGCCCTTAGGGCCTCAAGTTCCTTTTCTCACCTGGGGCAGAAGGTAGCTGCTCCATGTCCCTGGAGTAGCTCCATAGGGGAAACCAGCTCTAGTTGTGTCCCCAGCCCCACCCTCTGGTCTCCTATTCTCTGGCTCTGTTTTTGGGGAAAATCACTATTATGTCTTAATTCTTTGCCTGTGGGTAAGAGAATGGTTGCCAGTAGCTGTTGGAGACTGGGTAGTGGGAAGGATGTCACGGGACAGAATGCCCAGTCTTCTGAGCATCCTGTCATCCTTTCTTCCATAAAATCAGTGTCCCCAGAGCCTCAGTCATCGTTTGGTTCTGAGAGCCTTTTTTCTCTCCTGTGTCTTTCCCTTGCTCTTACTCCTTGGCTCTTCTCTCTGTCCTTGCCTTCCTAGTACAGATTGGGCTATGGTCTTTTGCCCAAGCCTTGCATCTGGACTATCTAGAGTAAATATGTTCTCACGGTTTGTGCGACCCCTGGTGGCCAGACCAAATAAGACGGGGAAGCCCTGTAGTTCCTACTATGGATTGTTGGGCCCAGGAAAGTACAAATCAGAAGAGTGCTTGGCAAGGATGCAGATACACGGCCGACTCTTGCAATCCCTATCATCCCCAGTTCCTACCCCTTCATGGTCTTTTTCCTCTTCCCCCTGGGCTGACCAAAAAAAGTGCTATCTACTGTGAGCCCCTTTCTCAAGACCCTGGGGGACAGAGAGACCATGGTGTGAATGTAAAAATGCCACCTCACTCTCCGGCAGGCTTTATGGCTGAAGAAGAGGGGTCAGGGCTCAACTTCCAGTGTACTTTACTAGGAAGGAGAGCCCCTTTCCCGTATAACTATACCTAGAGTGCCTGTCCTCCAGTATTGCACCTGTAGCAAGAGTTAGGGCCACCCCAGTACCGGGGCAAAGCAAACCTGATATGTCAGTCATTTTGTCTTTTGTACCCCCCCCCCCACCTCTTTTTTTTTTTTTCCACATTGGCAGAGGGACCTAAAGGTCCTACAGTCACCTCCTATGTGTTTTGAGTTCTTTCATTAGCAGTTCAGGCTGGTTGGACAGGTGTGATTCAAATTGTACTTTGTTCCATTGTTAATTGAGAAGCTGTTTCAATAAAATATTCTTTTCTATAGATTATATGTTTTGCTTCCTCCCCTTCCCCCCTCCCTTTTTGTTTGTTGTTTCCAAACAGGTAATCTGTAGGTTACCTATAGCTACCCTCTAACTCATAACTGAGGTTGACTTACCTCTTTCCTCCCACTTGTCCAATGCTGCAATTATAATTGTGAGCCACCAAGTACAGTTTTTATATTTTGAGTTTTGGGTATTTTAAAAACATGGTTGCTAAATAAATCTTTAAATAAAAAATTTTTTTAAGGCTGGAGCGATGGCTCAGAGGTTAAGAGCACTGTCTGCTCTTCCAGAGGTCCTGAGTTCAATTCCCAGCAACCACATGGTGGCTCACAACAATTTATAATGAGATCTGGTGCTCTCTTCTGGCATGCAGGTATACATGCAGATAGTGCATTCATATGCATAAAATAAATAAATCCTTTAAAAAAAAAACATGGTCACTGGGTGTGGTGGTACACACCTTTAATCCCAGCACTCTGGAGCCAGATGCAGGCAGGTCTCTTTAGTTCAAGGCCAGCTTGGTCTATCAAACGAGTGTAGGTCAACCAGGACTATTACACAGAAAAACCTGTCTCAAAAGACAAAAATGCTTGCTTTTGGTTTTGCTTTTTCAAGACAGGGTTTCTCTGTGTAGCCTTGGCTGTCCTGGACTCACTTTGTGGACTGGCTGGCCTCAAACTCACAGTGATCCACCTGCCTCTACCTCCCCAGTGCTAGGATTAAAGGCGTGTGCCACCATGCCCGGCTAAAAATGGTCTGTTTTAAATGAATCGCACGAGAAACCAACAGCAAGAATTCAGTGTGCACAGGTATTAAGGTCCATGTGAGTCTTACTCGCCTATTCCTAATCTGTATTAAAACCTTACCAAGGGGGGCTGGAGAGATGGCTCAGTGGTTAGGAGCACTGGCTGCTCTTCCAGAGGTCCTGTGTTCAGTTCCCAGCACCCACATGGTGGCTCACAACCATCTGTATTATGATCAGATGCCCTCTTCTGGTGTACATGAAGACAGCATACTCATCTACATAATAAATAAATGAATATATTTTTTAAAAAACCTTACCAAGCCTTTAGTCCAGCACTCTGCAGACAGAAGACATCTCCTTGAGGTGGTTTGTTGTTGTTTTTTAAATATGTATTATGTATGCAGTGTTTTGCCTGCATGCACACCTACAGGCCAGAAGAGGGCACCAGATCTCATTATAGAAGTTAGCCACTCTGTGGTTGCTGGGAATTGAACTCAGGACCTCTGGAAGGTGGGGACACCCTTAACCTCTGAGCCATCTCTCTAGCCCCTGCTTGTTTTTCAAGACAGGGTTTCTCTGTAGCCTAGGCTGACCTAGACTCACTTTGTAGACCAGACTGGCCGTGTACTCAGCAATATGCCTACCTCTGCCTCCCAAGTGCTGGGATCAAAGGTGATTTTCACCACTCCCTGAGTTTAAGCCTAGTTTAGCATGCATAGCCAGTTCCAGGACAGCCAGAGCCACACCATGAGACCAAAGAAAACCAAAAAAGCTGGGAGGTGGAAGCCCACACCTTTAATCTCAGCATAGGCAGGCGGATCTGTTGAGTTCAGCTTGGTTTTCAGAGCAAATTTAAGGACCGACAAGCCTACACAGACCCTGTTGCAGAAAAACAACAAATTTTGGTGGATGGTCTTCCCTGCGTTGTATTCAGATGCTGATTGATGTGCCCAAGAGTTACAATTCAGACATGGGTATTGTCATTTCTATGAAGAATGTCTTGTCTCAAGGTGTAAAAAAATGTTCATCATCTTTGACTGGTTAATAAAGAAGTTGATCAGCCTATAACTGGGCAAGAGGGAACAAGAGGCAATACTTCCGGTCCCAGTCTGTGTGTGTGTGTGTGTGTGTGTGTGTGTGTGTGTGTGTGTGTGTGTTGGGCAGAGACAGAGAGAAGGATCCAGCTGCACGACTCTAATCCCAGCACTCGGGAGGCAGAGGCAGGTGGGTCAATGTGAGTTCGAGGCTAGCCTGGTCTACAAAGTGAGTCTAGGACAGCCAAAGCTACACAGAGAAACCTACCCTGTCTCAAAAAAAAAAAAAAAAAAAAAAAAAAAAAAAAAAAAAAAAAAAAAAAAACCCAAGGGGGGGGGGATCCATGAGTTTGCTGACCGCTGAAGACAGATGGACCAGAGACAGCCAAGGCAAGACTAAGATGACAAGTAACGTGGGGCAAGTGACCGGGAAGTGGCTAGGTCAGTATAGATGGGTTAGAATAAACATCTGCCCACCTGTGGTACTTTAAAGCTTACTGATAAATTTAACAGGTGTCTGTGTCATTATTTGGGAGCTAGGACAGGTAATAGAAAAAAAACTATACTGTTATTTTACACAACAATAACAAAGCAAAATAACATACACAAGTGGAGTGTAACCCAACCAGACAGATCAAGATCTGAGGACAGACAGAACTGAGAAACACAGAGACGCAGTTCATGTCTGTGAAGGGAAATAACCATTCATTGGTGATTGACAGCCAATGAAACAGGCGGCTAGTGATTTTGAACTGTGATAAATTTCAATATTGTGGAAAGACACAAGCATACATACTTAGATTTCTTTGGGGGGGGGCTGTGGCTTTTTTTTTTTTCTTGGTTTTTTGAGACAGGGTTTCTCTGTGTAGCCTTGGCTGTCCTGAACTCGCTTTGTAGATTAAATTTTCTGCTGGGATTAAATGTGTGCCCCACCACGCCTGGCACTAGTATGTGCTCTTAACTGCTGATCCATCTCTGTCTTCCAAGTGCTAAGATGACAAGTCTGAGCTACTATGCCTATGCCTAAGGGGAGATTCTTTGTTACAACTTAACTAAACACAGGCACACACAAACACACAAGACCATTAAAAGGATTCTAAAAGAACACGAAGTTTCGTTGGGATTCTGTCTTTTAAATACTGGGACTGTATTGTTTTGTCTCTGTCCCCACTAACCTGACCTCGACTTAAAACTCCAAACTGTGCTGCATTTATTTCTTGAAGAAAATGCCATGCCTCTACAAGCTGGGAATATTTCTTTAGTTTTCTGAATATGCGCCGTACCAGAAGGCATCCTATAGAAACTGGTGAATTGAGTATAATGGTACGTACGGGTGGTGCTCAGCCTATAAACGTCATTGTCCTTAGCCAGGGAGCTGCGTGACAGGCTGGATGACGTCTTCATCACAGGGCTGATCCGCCCACCTTTGTGCGTGCGCACCAGTCTTCCTCGAGCCCCGCCTCCTTCCAGGTAGGGGTGGCATGCGAGGGTGGGGCATGTGAGGGCGGGACTGGAGGGCAGTCTAAAGCTTTGGGGTACCCCTCACTTCCGACTACGGCGGAGGCTGTCCCTGTGACTGCCCTTCCGGGATGGCGACAGTTCCATGGCCTAGGGACGGCGGTCGAGCACTCGTGGCTGCAGCGCTCCATCTCCGCAGCTCTCCTGCTCCTGTCCCCCAGGACCCGCAGTTCCCAGCCTGGAGTCGGGTGTCCTGGGTGGCTTGAGGACATAGGGTGCTGCTGGGCAGGTGCCGAATGCCTATCCTGACTGGCCGAGCCTAGGCTCCCGAGGCGACGTGCAGCTCCCTCGCGCCTACCCCTTCTGCTCCAGCGGCCGCGCAACCGAGCGGAACGGCGGCGTGCTACAGGGCCCACACCCCTGCAGTACCGAAGCCCGACTAATGTTGCGGGGTAATAGGGACCCAGATGCAGTTCCAAGGGGCTCTCGTCCTGACCTGAGCCCTTAGCGCGCCTTCTGGGAATCGCTGTGAGCCAACTAAGGGGCCTTGTCCCCAATTAATTTTGCAAGTTAGGTAACTCCCTCTTATTCACTGTTGTGCTTTGCACATTTCAGTGACCGAATGAAGTGGGAAATTCCAGAAATAAACACTAGGCTTAGGAACTTTTATTATGGTGCATTGTATTTTATTAATTCTTTTCTAGGCCCGACTTATATATTTACGTTTTATCACTGTATATAAATGTAAGGAGTGGAGCCGGGCGTGGTGGCGCACGCCTTTAATCCCAGCACTCGGGAGGCAGAGGCAGGCGGATCGCTGTGAGTTCGAGGCCAGCCTGGTCTACAAAGTGAGTCCAGGATGGCCAAGGCTACACAGAGAAACCCTGTCTCGAAAAAAACCAAATAATAATAATAATAATAATAATAATAATAATAATAATAATAATAATAATAATAAATGTAAGGAGTGTATACACTGTTCACTACCACCATGAATGGGACACGGAATGTATCGCTGATGAAGGGGATACCTGTTAGGAAACTATACCCATTGGGTAGTCAGCTCTAGAAAGCTCGGGAGTGGGTATGGGGCTGTTTGAAAGAGGCTGAATGTAGAAACTAGTCTAGTGCCTTTCATGAGGTCTAGCAACCTGGAACCCTCAGTGAACTTGAATGAGAAAGTTCACTGACTAAGGGAGTAGCTCAGCTCTGTTCATCCTACCCCAGCCTCCCCTGGGCTCATGCAGACAAAAGTAATTAGGCTGAGCCTTTAATCACAGCTGCTTTTACAGGCAGGAGGACATGGGAAAGGGAAAAGCAGAAATCCTAGGGACAGGCATGGCTTCTTCAGGGACCCTCTCTTCCTCCCCCAGTTAGGTTCTTAGTAATCTACTGTTTCCTTGTCTCCCTCAGGACACTGGGTTCCCTGGTTGTTGCCCCAGGCTTAATGATTGTCCAGAAGGTGGCTATAAAGAGCCCGGGTGGAGGAGGGAGCAGAAAAACACAGCTCAGCAGAACCAGGCACTAAAGGGAGCTGCAAGCAGGAGCAGTCAAGAGGCTGCGCTCAGAAGCACTGTGACCTGGCCAGCAGGGCCTGCTTTGTCCACCATGGCAGCCCAAGGCTATGGCTACTACCGCACTGTCATATTCGCAGCCATGTTTGGGGGCTACAGCCTCTACTACTTCAACCGCAAAACCTTCTCCTTTGTCATGCCATCGCTGGTGGAGGAGATTGCTCTGGACAAGGATGATTTGGGTGAGCCTTGGAAGGGTAGGGTGGTGCTGTGGGCTACGCTGTTTGGAGTATAGTGCAGGCAGACATGATGTGTCCATGGAGGCTTTCTAGCACGCATTAGGTGCAGAGGTCGCGCTCCATGTGAGTAGGTGTGGGTGAAGGACTGAGGCCAACTGCTTATCTGCTGTGCATGCCTGTGACCCACGTGTGCCCAGGAGGCACTACTTGCCGGAAGGGGTTAGCAAGGTTTCATACCACCTGTAAGTGCATGCTGCTCCCAGAGGCTACAGTGAGCACTGGCCAGGTAGCCCCATGATTTAGTGTGGCCTGCCAAGATCTTTGAGTCTATGCTAGAGCCCTTCACCCCACATTCAGGCATGGTGGGGCAGCAGAGCTGCTTGAGGCCTTCTGCTGGCATTCAGGGTGAGGTGGGAATTGCAAATTCCAGGGAGAAAAAAAAAAAAAAAATGTTGCCCTTCTAATTCAGACAGCTACAGATAGAAATCCAAGAGGCTGAGAAGTCCCAAGTCAGCCTAGTCTGGGCCTATGACGCATGGCTCGGCAGGCAGGAAAATGTCAGCTCTGCAGCACAGGTCCTCCTGTTAACCTGGGAAGGAACCTGTTTCCCCCTGCCAGGCACCTGTACACACCTGACCCCCTTGCCTTCCTCCACCCCTCCTGTGCCTCTGCCTTGTCCCTAACCCCTCAGGTGTCCTGCTCCCGCTCCTCTTCTGCTGCAGGGCTCATCACAAGCAGCCAGTCGGCAGCCTATGCCATCAGCAAGTTTGTGAGTGGGGTGCTTTCTGATCAGATGAGTGCTCGCTGGCTCTTCTCCTCTGGGCTGCTCCTGGTTGGTCTGGTCAACGTAATCTTCTCTTGGAGCTCTACAGTGTCAGCCTTTGCTGCTCTCTGGTTTCTTAATGGCCTGGCCCAGGGCCTAGGCTGGCCCCCCTGTGGGAAGATCCTCAGGAAGGTGAGTGCATCTGACACGCCTGCCTGGAGTGGCGGAGGGTACCTGACGAGCACTTGGAAGAAGAACCCCTTCGTACACACCCCTTCCTCCCTAGCCCACAGCAGGTTGCTGAAGAGTTCCCTGCCAGCTCCTGCTGCTGTCGGGATATTTTGGGAGCCTGAGAGTGGTGGGATCGGGTGGCAGATGAGGGAATTGGCTCTTTCCCTCTTCCCTGTAATGTGAATCTCTAGGTCTGGCGCACTTGAGGTGCTCCCTCACTGTGGACTGCCCGCTCTGTCTCACAGTGGTTTGAGCCATCCCAGTTTGGCACTTGGTGGGCTGTGTTGTCAACCAGCATGAACCTGGCTGGAGGTTTGGGCCCTATCTTGGCAACAGTCCTTGCCCAGAGCTACAGCTGGCGTAGCACGCTGGCCCTGTCTGGGGCACTGTGCGTGGCTGTCTCCTTCCTCTGTCTGCTGCTCATCCACAATGAACCTGCTGACGTTGGACTCCGAAATCTGGACCCTACCCCCTCCAAGGGCAAAAAGGGTGAGCCTCTACCAAGGTGATGCCTGGGGCCCCTTCATTCACCCTTTACTTGGCACAGTTTTGTCAGTCTGGTCTTTTTTGCTTTGCCTTGTGCTCGCCAATGGATGTAAGGGAAGGAATGGCAATGGAGGTTGGGGTGGAAAGGCAAAATTCTATTCTGAAAGCCAAAGCCAGCACATCCTGGCCCCTCCCCGACAGCACAACACCCCAAGCATTACCGGTCTGGGTGCCCTCTATTCACACCAGCCCTCAGTTTCCCTTTCATTTGCTGAGGCATTTGCAGCACGGTAGGGGAGAGGAGAGCTACCTTTCACATCAGTCCTGGTTGTGCCCACAGGCTCTGTCCTGACACCGGGGAATGAGTGGTAGTGGTACAGTGGGGGCAGAGCCCAAATCCTACCTGGCCGTTTCCCATTTGTAGGCTCATCAAAGGAGGACAGCACCCTACAGGATCTGCTGCTGTCCCCCTATCTATGGGTGCTGTCCACCGGCTACCTTGTGGTCTTTGGAGTCAAGACCTGCTGTACAGACTGGGGCCAGTTCTTCCTTATCCAGGAGAGAGGGCAGACTGCCCTTGTGGGTAAGATGAGTGTTTGGACAGGGAAGGGTGTGAAAAGCAGGCGTCAACGCAGGAGGCAGGGTACCCAGGCCTCGCTTCCTTTTCTCCACTTACAGCTTCTCTGAGGTGGGGGCTGCTGTGGGATACCTTCAGTGGGAAAACATCTTTTCCCTCCCTTCTCCCCACAATCCCCCATGCAGGTAGCTCCTACGTGAGTGCTCTGGAAGTCGGAGGCCTTGTAGGCAGCATCGCAGCTGGCTACCTGTCAGACCGGGCCATGGCAAAGGTGAGTGGACAGTAGGATCTGTAGAGAGAGAGACCCTTTGAAGGCAGGCAGTGGTGGCGCACGCCTTTAATCCCAGCACTCCGGGAGGCAGAGGCAGGCAGACCTCTGTGAGTTTGAGGCCAGCCTGGTCTACAGAGCAAGTTCCAGGACAGCCAAGGCCACACAGAGAAACCCTGTCTCCAAAAACCAACCAAACAAACAAAAAAAAAAGAGAGGTCCTTTGTGTCTTCCTTGCATGGCTGGGCCAGTCAGTGGAGAGATGGGAGTCCTGGCGTATGGTCTGGTTGGCACATTAGTTTGATGAAGTGGGGAATGATTCCAGACTTATCTCACCTGCCTTAAGAGATGTGGACATGCCAGGCGTGGTGGCACACGCCTTTAATTCCAGCGCTCTGGAGGCAGAGGCAGGGGGATTGCTGTGAGTTCAAGGTCAGCCTGGTCTACAAAGTGAGTCCAGGACAACCAAGGCTACACAGAAACCCTGTCTCGAAAAACCAAAAGAAAAAGAAAGAAGAGAGAGAGAGAGATGTGGAGATAAGGCTTGTGGGAAAAGCTCTAACAGCAAACAGACCCAGAATCTCTCCCTAGTCAGCAGGCTTCTCTGGCCCTCAAGAAAACCAGGGGTGGCATTAGACTAGGTGCAGCACCCTAGCACGTGTCCCTTGCCTGCCCCAAGGTGGAGGAAGGGATGTTGTGGAATTTGGCCTCAGAACACCGGGCAGCTCCCAGGGCCTCCCAGAGCTGTCTGGGGCCAGGAACTGTGACACATTGCCAAAGACCTGTCAGCAACAGTCCTGCTGTGTCAGAGTCCAGGGGTGGGGGTGTTCTGTCCCACTCGGAGGGCCTGATGTGGCTGGCACTGTATCCTCAGGCAGGGCTGTCTGTGTATGGGAACCCTCGCCATGGCCTGTTGCTGTTCATGATGGCTGGCATGGCAGCATCCATGTTCCTCTTCCGGGTAACGGTGACCAGTGACTCACCCAAGGTAAATATAGTGCCTGGCTGGCTGCAGGGTACAAGGAGAAAAAGCAGGACACTCCCCCTGAGCCAGCTCCTTCTCCCTCTGCTGTTCTTTAGTACCTTACTTTCTCTCTTCTGTACTTTGTGTCCCGCCTCCACTCTGGGCCCGGTTTTCTTCTCTTTCCTCTGCGCTCTAGGATGCTTTCTGGACTCCTGCTCTCCATCCTCTGGCTGAGCTCACAGGCTTTACGGAGCACGAGGTGCCTTAAAGATATCTCTGGTTTTCTTCCTGGTCTGTCTCACTTTTGTTTCACCCTCATCTTGCCCCTAACCAACCCAGCTTGCACAGATTCTGAGCTAACTAGCATCCAACACAGAGGGATCACTCGATCTCCTTTGCCCACCTAGGCCCTTGGGGCTGGCTCACTCATTGTGCCAGTTGTACTGGGGAGTGGGGTGAAGGTGGCTACTGACTGTGCCTTGACTAATCTGTTCCTCCTTAGGCACTTGTGGGCACTTTCCATTTCTCAACGCTGCCTCTCACTGCCCTTGCAGATTTGGATCCTGGTGTTGGGAGCTGTGTTTGGTTTTTCTTCTTATGGCCCCATTGCCTTGTTTGGAGTCATAGCCAATGAGAGTGCACCTCCCAACCTGTGTGGCACCTCTCATGCTATCGTGGGACTCATGGCCAATGGTAAGTGAAGCTTTCTGGAACAGCTGCCTCCCCTCCCTTCCCTGCCTTGCTCAGCCTATTTGAGGCAGCCCTGCCTAGCTGCTTAATCCCCCTCACGTGTGGCTCAGGCTCTTCTTCTCCACAACAGTTGGCGGATTTCTGGCTGGGTTGCCCTTCAGCACCATTGCCAAGCACTATAGCTGGAGCACAGCCTTCTGGGTGGCAGAAATGATCTGTATAGCCAGCACAATTGCCTTCTTTCTACTTCGAAATATCCGCACCAAGATGGGCCGGGTACCCAAGAAGGCAGAGTAAGGAAAGTACTCACTGTGGAGCGTCCCCAGCTGCAGCCTGGCTCGCAGGACAGAGAGGGAGACGCTGCTCTGGCCAGCATAGAACCTTCGCCTTTCTGTGTCTACACTGTCTCCCTGAATATCCATGGTGCTGCGAGTTATCGGTGGCTAATGAGATCCCAGCTCCCCATCCTATGCTCTATTTAAATGTTTGTTTTTAGACTCCATCAACTTGTTTCTATCTTCTAGCCGACGGACAACTCCTGCATTCAGGGTGTCTCCTCTACCCTTCATCCCTCCTAGGTCCTGTCCCCATCTCCTAGTGAGGTGAATCTGTCTCTGCAGAACTCTAATGGCTTGCAGTTTCTGTTGTACCCTAAGGCTTCTGGGCAGGGAGCAAAGTTTTTGCCAACTCCCTAAGGGAAGAGCGGCCACCATGCTCATCAATTCCCTGGGACAGAAGGGAGGAACACAGAGGGCAAGCCGACTTGTTATAGATTAATAAAACTAGATTTGATACTAATTAGTGGTTTATCCTTTCTTTTCTTTTTAGAAAAAAAAATTTTTTTAAAAGCTGGGCGTGGTGGCACACGCCTTTAATCCCAGCACTCGGGAGGCAGAAGCTAGTGGATCTCTGTGAGTTCAAGGCCAGCCTGGTCTACAAAGCAAGTCCAGGACAGCCAAGGCAACACAGAGAAACCCTGTCTCACAAAACAAAACAAAACAAAACAAAAAAACAAGCTCAGCATTCAGCTGAGCACTGTACACTTCTGGGTTGCAAGTAGGTCAAATAACTTGATGGAGGGTGGTCAGAAAGCAGGGGTCCAAACTCAGGCCGTCAGAAACTGCCTTGAGGATTTTGAAGCACAGGTATTTTGTAATTTGCTAAATTCTGTGTGTAACAGAACGTACAATCCTGGGGTCAGAGTGTATACTGAGATAAAACTTAGCTTGACTCATAAGTGCTAATAAGAGTCCATCATCTACCACCCCACTCCTCAGGCTCCAAGGAAGTCAGCAGCTCTTGGGATCACATCTAAGGCTCAAGAGTCAAACTCTTATGTTAAGGTTTTTTTGTTTTGGTTTGTTTTTCTGAGACAGGGTTTCTCTGTGTAGCCTTGGCTGTCCTGGACTGGCTTTGTAGACCAGGCTGGCCTTGAACATAAAGAGATCCACCTGCCTCTGCCTTCCTGAGTGTTGGGATTACAGGTGTGCGCCGATGTGCCTGGCCTATTATATTAATGAACATCAATTTGTTTTGTTTTCTACTAAAGGAGATTACCTCACCTATGAAGAATGCCCTTACCATTTCTGCCTTCCCCTCCCATGCCTTTTTCCCAAACCATCAGTTAGGACAGCAAACACTAGAACAAAGGAATGTTTATTACAGCATTGCTAAGCCAGCTTCCCCCATAAATAAATCTGTACAGAGTGGGGCACAGGGCTGTAATATATACAGAAGGGCAGCGAATGTGGCAGTCTACCCCAGGACCCGTCCCCATCACCAGGCTCAGTGCTCTCCCACTTTCAAGTATATCAGCAAGGCTGCTGCAGTAGGATCCTCACTGGAGTAGAAACAGCAAAGCCCTTTACAGCATTTCTCAGAACTTAGGGGTCCATTCCAGGTTCAGCCTATGACCCAGGTCCAAAAGTGCCAGCCTTCTCTGCCACCTCCAGAGCTAGCTTCAGGTTTTGGTCAAACAGCTCACATCTAGGCCAGACCCAGAAGACAAAGACATTGTGAGGTATGACACTCCCACCACAAAGGGTAGAGGCAGAACCATTAGAAACTACATGAAGGACACGAAACACAAGGAAACCCTATATTCGCAAGATAAACAGAGCTGGTCACTGTTCTTTACTTGAAAATGACACGTGGTCACTTTAAATGACGTGGGAGACAGCACAAGGCTCTGGCAGGCTCTGGGCATGGGGCTACCTACCTGATAGGCATTTCCAAGGAGTAGAATGGATTCTTGAGGGCAAAGTCTGAGTAAATTTCATAAATTTTTCGGAGAAGAGAATCTATTCCAGCTTGCCTAGGATCTGCCAGGACCACAAACTTGATCCCTGAGGAAAGCCAGGAATGGTTACCCAAGGACAGAGAATGCAGCAAACAGCTTTCTGTATTTTTGCAGCCCTTTCAGTTTTGTAAAGTACTACCATGAGCCCATTTTTATTTTGTCCTTATTGCAACATAAAGCAGCTAACAAAGGAGGCCAGAGATGAGGTGACTTCACTGTCACTGGGTAATGAGTGGAGGTCAACTGCCATTTTTCAGACTTGGCATTCAAGAGAAACAGGACAACTGGGCAGACTGGCAGGTCAGTGATCTGCGTCAAGGAGTGAGCGACGACAGGCAGGCTCCAAAGGGCATGTCTATTTGCCTTTCGGTTTTTATTTAAAAGAACACACCTTCCAAAATGTGAGAAACCTAACATTGCTGTGGATTTTATCCACACCCAGGAGAACCAGAGTTGAGCACACTGGCTGACATAAACAAAATCAGCCTCTCGTTCAATATTGGCTTTGGCTTTGCAAAGCAGATGATGTGTTTGTACAATTGTGCCTGAAAAACCTGACACCATCCCTGTTGCTGTTTACCAAAGCTTTCTCAAGTCAATCCCTTGGTCCAATCTGCCCCACCTGTCCCTGTGAGCTCTGCAGACACATACCTGTGAGTGTTTGGAAGCAGTGCAGTTTGAATGTATCTGTCTCTAGCATTTCAATGCCTGAACTGCCTTGTTCCGGAGACAGCTGGGAACCAATGGCAAACAGCCTGTATGCGAAGGAGGTAAAGGTGGGAATGTACAAGTGATACAAATGAAAAGTGCTCTTCAAACGCTTCCACTCAAGTACCCAATCTTTGGAGGAATTCACTTGACAGCCTGCGACAGTCAGGAGAAACACTGTGAACTGCCTAGCAGGAGCATCAAAACTTTTCTTCTTTCAGACTTATATATTGTGTATAGTGTTCTGCCTGCATGTACACCTGCAGGCCAGAAGAGAGCATCAGATCTCATCATAGATGGTTGTAAGCAACCATGTGGCTGATGGGAATTGAACTCAGGACCTCTGAATGCTCTTTAACCTCTGAGCCATCTCTCCAGTTCCCACATCAAAACTTTTAAAGTTCATTTGCCTTCTATATACATTGTACATTATATAATTTGCTATAAAACATTGTTTCCCTAAGAGTTATTTAATTTTTATTCATTTTATTTATGGTCTCAAGCCTGGTCCCTTGGTAATGTGGTGCCTGAGAAGTCACCTCATCGCTAACTTCCTTTGTAGGCTGCTTTATGTAGCAATAAGGACAAAATGAAAATGGGCTTCTGGTGGTGTATGAGTGTTTCTGTCTCATCTATGCATGCGTACCACATGGTGCCTGGTGGCCATAGGGGACAGAAGGCAGTGAATCCGTTGGCACAGGACTTACAGCTGTGAGCCACCAATATGGATGCTGGCTTTCTGCAAGCGCAGCTAACCCTGAACCATCTCTCCAGCCCCAATATTAAACATTTTACACTAAATATGTTTAGCTAAATCCAACATACTAGAGAATACTAGTACATGGCTATTCCTATGTCAACACATCTTATACCATAATCATAGAAGAGTTTTTAATTTCTTTATTATTTATATAGTGTTCTGCCCACATGTGCACCTGCCTGCCATAAGTAGGCACCAGATCTCATTACAGATAGTTGTGAGCCACCATGTGGTTGCTGGAAATTGAACTCTGGACCTTTGGAAGAGCAGTGCTCTTAATCTCTGAGCCACCTCTCCAGCCCCACAGGAAGACTTTTAATGTCCATTTAATTCAATTACTTATCCAGGCTGTGGTGGTGATGCATGCCTTTAATCCCTGCACTCCATGAGGCAGAGGCAGGAAGACAGGTGTGAGTTCGAGGCCAGCCTGGTCTACAAAGCCAGTCCAGGACAGCCAAGGCTACACAGAGAAACCCTGTCTTGAAAAAGCAAAAAAAAAAAAAAAAAAAGACTCCATTTGTCATTTGTCAATTTTCTTAGCTGTTGGAGCCACTCAAGAGAATTTCTTTTCTTTCTTTCCTTTTTTAAAGGTTTTTTGAGACCCTGTCTTGAAAAACAGAACAAACAAAAAAGATGAAGAAACCAGGACTGGGGGCTGGAGAGATGGCTCAGTGGTTAAGAGCACTGTCTGCTCTTCCAGAGGTCCTGAGTTCAATTCCCAGCAACTACATGGTGGCTCACAGCCATCTATAATGTGATCTGGTGCCCTCTTCTGGCCGGCAGTTGTACAGTTAGGCAGAGCACTGTATAATAAATAGTCTTTAAAAAGAAAGAAAGAAACCAGGGCTAAGAGAACAGAAGCCGATCAGGCAAAATCAAAATTACATCAAGCCTGGATATAGCTGATCAGTTATTTCTTCATGACAAGAGCTCTGCCACTTAAGAGGTACAAAACGACTGTCAGAACACACACACACAAACACTTTAGCCGGCCTAGAGACAGGTGCACTAGGAAAGTCTGGGGAGAGGTTAAAGGGGAAAGGGCACTTACGAGTGAAACATGGAAGCCAGCATAAGCTTCTCGTTAGAGGTAAGGCGGGGCCGGCCGAATCGAATGGACACCGGGTAATTGGCAGAGTTACCCAGATACTCCAGCACTTCTTTCCCGTCGGCCGTGTACTTGCCGTTCACATCCACGCCATTGATGGCCAACACTGCGTGGCCTACTACAGACGAGAGAGGCTAAGGATCAGAGACGGCCGGGCCCACTCCCCACCCCTCCTTTGACTCCCACTCCCATTCGACCCTCACCACTCCTCTCACTCCCACTCTGCACACTCCCACCATTCCACTTCCGCAGGCCGGCCCCGCCCTCGAGCCCAGCCCACCCCGGATGCCGTCGCGCTGTCCAAAAGCGACCAGCACACGCTCGTCGTGCAGTTTCAGCAGCAGATCCAGCGGGTAGCTGAAGGTTTTCTCAGCCTCAGCCCGTGGCGAGTAGCTGTCCCACTGGTAAATCAGGCCGCCGGCTTTGTTCACTACGTACACACTAAAAATCGCCATTACGGAGCTACAGATGGGACGCTACAACCCAGCCTACTCCACGCAGCCCAGCCCCGGAACTGGCGTCCTAGCCCCGCCCCCTGGCCCCGTTTCCCCCCCCCGCCCCCCTGAAGCGCACGCGCAAACCAAGATTTCTTTTCTTCCCCCGCCCCAGCTCCAAAAAAACAAATTTCTGAGAACTGGTCTACGGTATTTCTCAGTGCCAGAGAAGAGAATTAGTGGCTGCCGGGTCGCCTGCAGCAGAGTCTACCCCTAAGGGGCGTAGCTTGCAGACTGGAAGCCCCTTCCCCTTTTCCGCCTCTCACAAGTGGGTGAGGCCGAGATTAGTCTAAGCGTGGCCCCACCCCTTGCCCCGGAAGTCCTCTCTCGAGGCGGAGGTTTTTGGGACTGTTGGCCGGGCGGGCTTCCTTTTTCTCCGACATCTTAGTGAGGCTGCAGTGGTTGTCGCCACTCTCCTAGCTTCGCCATGGTGAGGCTCCCTAGTGTTGAGCAACGGGGGTTCAGAGGGCCGAGCGGGGCTGGCAGATGGGGGAGGCGACCCTATACGGAGGGCTTCGTGCTCTGCGGGCTTGTGTTCGGCGGCGGCCGCAGGCACTGCGTCCATGTGCTCCGGCTCCGCCGCCGTGGGTAGGGGAAGAACTGCCATCGGGGCGCATGGGGCCACCCGATGACCAGCCTGCCCTCCCGCTTTCTTTCCCTAGCCGCCCAAGGACGACAAGAAGAAGAAAGATGCTGGGAAGTCGGCCAAAAAAGACAAAGACCCAGTAAATAAGTCTGGTGGCAAGGCCAAAAAGAAGGTAAGGTATAGCCATTTGTTATAGAGGAAAATTGGGCGGGGAGGCCTTTCGGGAACGCGTGTGCTGTGATTTTCACCCCCGTGAGTCTAGAACCATACTGTTGGCTTTGCCTTTAACTCTACTCACTTTTATCAATACTTCAGGAATACGGTGGTGTATCTTCCTTTAAAGCAGTGGTTCTTACCCTTCCAATGCCACGACCCTTTAATACAGTTCCCCATAGAGTGTTGACCCCAAACCATAAGACTGTTTCCGTTGGTACCTCATAATTTTGTTACTGTTATGAATCGTAGAAAATGCCTGATCTGCGACACAAACGTTGAGAGCCGATGCTTTAAAACAACGGGGGGGGAGGGGAGTGTGTTAAGTCTGTTTCAATCCATAACATATTCTAACAGTTGTTCTAGAGCTTACCTTGTTCCTAGACCCTAAAGAAATGCCACTTACTTTGAATTTGAAGTCTTTAATTTTCCCGAGGTGCTGACTGAGGGGTTTTTCAGATTTGTGTTATTTGGGGGAGAGAGGATGGTTCTTCCTGGAGTCCTGACTAGTCTTATCTCTTATGAGCAGAAGTGGTCCAAAGGCAAAGTTCGGGACAAGCTCAACAATTTAGTCCTGTTTGACAAAGCCACATACGACAAACTCTGCAAGGAAGTTCCCAACTATAAGCTTATTACTCCAGCTGTTGTCTCTGAGAGACTGAAGATCCGCGGCTCGCTGGCCAGGGCAGCCCTTCAGGAGCTGCTTAGTAAAGGTAAGAGATGCAGCCTGTGTTTTCCTGAGTGGTTTGTTTTGTTGGTAGCATTACCAAGAAAAAATTTCTTCCTGAGACAGGGTTTCTCTGTGTAGACCAGACTGGACTATACAGAGATCCACCTGCCTGCACCTCACAAGTGCGGGGATTAAAGGCATGCACGCACTACCATGCCTGGCCATTGGGAAAACTTTAGCATAGTCTGGCTTATATGTCTTCTCAGATGTGAAATTGATGTTTAGTCGCTTTAGTGCCATGGAAACCTATGCAATTCAGAGAAGCACAAGGCTCCTTCAAGTGAATAAATGCATAGACTTAGAGAAAAGATTACTGCTTTTTTTGTTGTTTTGAAATAGGAACTCTCCATATCCCTGGTTGCCCTTGAACTCCCTTGTAAACCAGGCTGGCCTTGAGATCTACCTGCCTTTGCCTCTCAAATGCTGGGAGTAAAGGTGGTTGACACCCTGCTCTCCTACTGCTGTTGTTCTAACTTTATAATTGGCCTTTAGTTCCGGACCCTTTTTGCTTCTCCGGATAAAGGCGAGCATCACCATGCCTTGCTACTTTGGGAGACCATTTCACTATGTAGTCCAGGCAAATTATCCTCCTGCCTCAGTGTTTTGGTTATAGTCATTTCTACTAAATACACTGACCTAAGTGATGGGGTCTGGTGTGGTAAGAGTTGGAAGATAACCTTGGAGAGACATACCAGTACTCATGCAGTAAGCTGAACACTTCCATAGCAAGATGGTAGGCAGTACAGGAGAGTCATCGGGAAGCTCGTGGTCAGCTAGCCTGCTATACTGCTGGGCAGCAGCAGGGGGAAACTGACTCCCTGCACTTAAACACACAAACTACATTGGTAGCTCACACTGTCGATGGTATGTTCCCACCCTAGACAGGGTGTCCGCGAACTCAATGATCATCTGCCTCCAGAGTGCTGGGATTAAAGGCCTGTGCCACCACGCCCAGCAGGGAATATAAGTTTCAAGACAGGGTTTCTCTGTGTAGCCTTGGCTGTCCTATACTATGTAGACCAGACGGGCCTCGAACTCACAGTGATCTATCTGCCTCTCTTGGCCTCCTGAGTGCTGGGATTAAAGGCGTGCGCCACCACGCCCGGCCTAGAATGTAACATTTTTAATACAGCAGATGCTCATGTGTTTGCTGCTACTTTTTTTCTCCTAAGACAGGGTTTCTCTGTGTAGGTGTAGCTGTCAAGGCTAGCTTTGAGATCAGAGATCCACTTGCCTTTGCCTCAGTGCTGGGATTTAAGGTTGCATGATGCCCAGGTCACTTGCCATTTCTTTTCCAAATAGACTTACTACACAGAAAAACCTGACTCAAAAAAAAAAAAAAAAAAAGCCTTTGGAGCTGGAGAGATGGCTCAAAACCATCTGTAATACCAGTTCCAGGGCATCAGGCTGCCTCCTCAGATACCAGGTACACACATGTGCACATATACTCATGCAGAAAGAACCTTCAGATACATTGAATTTTAAATACTTTGCCCTTTTTCTTAGGACTTATCAAGCTGGTTTCGAAGCACAGAGCCCAAGTAATTTACACAAGAAACACAAAGGGTGGAGATGCCCCAGCTGCTGGTGAAGATGCATAAGCAGGTGAGAGAACCAAAGGTGTTTTGAAGTATTGTGTGTTCCCCTTAGGAGAATTCAGATTATGACTAATTTATTTCCTTTTTTTTTTTTTTAACAGGCTAAATCAGCTGTACATTTGGGAAAATAAAACTTTATTAAATCAAATGAATGGGTGCTTCTGTTTCCTTTAAAAGGCAGCTGGAAAGCATTTTGGTCTTAGTTGGAATGTACTCATTGGCTGAGATCAGAAGTTACCAGACTGGGAATCTTCAGCTCTTTGCTTTATGTGACTGTTTGCTTCTTGTTGCTGCTTCAGTTTTGAATTGATGCCTGAAAGGAAATGAGGACTTAGCCAGGTCAACAGAAATAGAAAATCAGGAGTTCGAGGCCAGCCTGGTTTACAAAGCGAGTCCAGGACAGCCAAGGCTACACAGAGAAACTGTGTCTCAAAAAATAAAGAATACAAAGTCTGTAGGAAGGTAGCTGTCCATCCATACCTGGACTGCCAGCGGCGCCCGTTATTCCAGACTCTGCCAAAAGAGGGCAGCCAGCTTGCACTGGTGTTGGAGCTGTGGTCAAAGTTGGCACCAACTCGCTCTGGGGGGAGTTTCTTCAGCTTTTGTTTTTCCTCTGCAAGTAGAAAATAATGTTGGCCTGGCTGGACTTGAATTCAAGTAGATTTGTCTTAAACAGTAGCTGGGTCTGTAGACACAACTACACTGCAGCTAGGTAATGGCTTTGGATGTGAAGACCTGACACTTGTGTGTTGCTGCTGCTTACTCTCTTTAAGGAATTCTTCATAGGAAGGTCCTATCAGGAGGCTTCCAGAATTGTGCTCCTCTTCTTGGATCATCCAGGGTGGTGTAGCACCTAGAACAAACACGGCCCTTTAATATAGGTCAAACAGGATCCTGCTATGCGTTTAAAGTTAAGCCCAGGGATTCTGGAGCTTGGCAGTAGGCAGCCCACCAGTCTCTAGTGCCTTTGTACATTTTCATTTTTGTGTATAGTAGTGTTCTGCTTGTGTATATAGCTGTACCATGTATATACCTCGTGTCTATTGAAATCACAAGAGGGCAGCTTTGGGGGCGTGGAAGGGATATAAAAGTTTCTCTGTAACCCTGGTTGTCCTGGAACTCAGATCCACCTGCCTCCCTCCCAAGTGATTCAAAGGCATACAATACCACCACCTGGGTTTTTGTTGTTTTTTCCCTTTTGGTTTTTTCAGACCTCCTTAAACATTTTTTTTGAGGGTGCAGATGGATGGCGACACACATTGACATTTGTTTGTTTTGTGTGTGTGTGTGTGTAGTGTGAGCACACCATGGCTTATGTGTAGAGTCAGAAGATAACTGGGAGTTCATCCTTCTCTTCCACTGTGTGGGTTCTGGGAATCAAAACTCAGAAGATCATTAGGCTTGGCGATAAGTGCCTTACCTGCTGAATCAGCTTGCTGTCCCCCCTTACCCCTCCCCCAATTTTTTTATTTTGTTTTTTCAAGACAGGGTTTCTCTGTAACAACCCTGACAGCCCTAGGCTTACTTTGTAGACCAAGCTGGCCTTGAACTGACAGAGATGCACCTGCCTCTGCCTCCCAAGTGCTGGGATTAACAGTATGCACCACCGTGCCTGGCCTTTTTTGAGACAGGGACTCACTTTGTATTCTTGGTTGGCCTGGAATTATATATATATAATCAATATATATTCATGCTTGCCTTGAGTTTATAGAGATCTGAGTGTTGGAATTAAAGGTGTGTCCCTGCCTGTGCCTCCTGAATACTGGGATTAAAGGCTTTGTATCATTATGCCCAGCCTCCCTTTGCCTTGTCTGTCTGGGTTTTGTTTTTTGGTTTTTCAAGACAGGGTTTCTCTGTGTAGCCTTGGCCATCCTGGACTCACTATGTAGACCAGGCTGGCCTCGAACTCACAGCGATCCGCCTGCCTCTGCCTCCCGAGTGCTGGGATTAAAGGCATGCGCCACCACGCCCAGCTCTCTGTCTGGTTTTTTCGAGACAGGGGTTCTCTGTGTAGCTTTGACTGTCCTGGACTCTTTGTAGACCAGGCTGGCCTCCAACTCAGAGATCTGCCTGCCTCTGCCTCCCCAGTGCTTGGATTAAAGGTATGGAACACCATGCCCGGTTTGAGGACATATCTCAACCTGGCTTCAAAATCAAGATCCTCCTGCCCCAGCCTCCCAAGGACTGGACATAGGGGCTTTTCTGTTGCTGTCTGTCTTGCTGCGATGAGATGCCAGTAACTAAAACAAACTTGGCTTCAGCTAGGGTCTCTGTGCAGCAGGGATTCTTTTGTCTCCATCCCACAATGCTAGGGTTAAGGTCATACCTGGCTGCTTTTCTGGTTCTGAGGGCTGGAGGCTGGGTCTTCATGCTTACACAGCAAGAACTCTAACTGAGCCATTTCCTCAGCTCTTGCAAGTTTTGGTCTATTTTGGATAATTTTTTTAAGGCTTTAAAAAGAAAACGGAGAAGGGCATGGTGGTACACGCCTTTAAGCCCAGCACTGGGGAGGCAGAGGCAGACGAATCTCTGAGTTCAAGGCCAGCGTGGTCTACAAAGCGAGTCCAGGACAGCCAAGCCTACACGGAGAAATCCTGTCTTGAAAAACCAAAATAAAAAGAAAACAGCAAACTAATGAGATATGGCATCTGTCTGATTCTAACACTTTAGGAGTTCAAAGCCAACATGAGCTAAGGGTTAAACTATGAAAATAGCTATTTGTGGTGATGCACACCTTTAATCCCAGCACTAAGGAGATAGGCAGAGCTGCAGGCCATCCCTAGCAGTAAGACCCTGTCTAAACAAGACCAAAAACCAGAAAGTCTTGCAGACACAGAAACAATGCTCAAAAACTTACCTGAGTGGACGTTACCAGCTGCAGGTGTGTCCTGTGGTGAAAAGGGGGAGGAAAGTAAGATCTAAGAAATTCATGGGATCGAATACTCATAGCCAGAGACAGTAAACTTTAAGGAAGAGGAACACAACTTCTGACAGCGCTACTTCTGAAGAATTCACCTATCACTGAGAACAATCCCAAGTTGGAACTGAGGTATTGGTCTGTAAATACCTCAGCTATACGGCAACACAGGAAATGGAAGGAGGTGCTCGGACTCAATGGTCTCAAATCCCTGTGAGTACCCAAGTGTGGATTCCCTGTACCAAGAGTAGGCTGAGATGCTGATACTCCTGAGTGGCAGCAGTTACGAACAGTTGCAAGAGTCTAGGAACACTGCCAGAGAAGGGTGCAGTACTGGAAACCCCACAGAGAAGATGGGAGATGGCTAGAATGGGACCTGAGGGGTCAGCGGCCCTCTCCTGGTTTGCTTGTCCATTGTACCTGATGGCCAATGAATGTTAGGTGCTGTCCCGTCTCCATCCAGTCAAGCTCAGGAACAGGTTGCAGGTCCACATGTGATACCTGCTGTGAGCTGGAGGCTATGTGGCTGGAAGACAGGGAAGACAGGCTGGCAGATGAGGTCCTTGAGCAGTGAGGGTGGCAGGCGTCAGATCTGCTCCCATGCCCCCCGCCCCACCTCCACCTCACGACGTTCCCTGGTAACTTACCCATTGGCTGCTTTCCAGCTCCCAGCAGCTGAAGAGCCCTCCTCTGGATCTAGCTCTGCCTGAGGCTGAGTTTGATTCAGGAAAAATAAATGTGTCTAAAGTGCTTAGGAGCCTGCCTGGGCCATGCCCCCCCACCCCCACAGCAGTGACTTATGGAGGATACTGCCCATATGCCAACTCCCAGCTCTGCCCACAGCTCCACTCAAGTGGTCTGCCCCAGTGGACAGGGAAGGGAACTGAG